>NC_091821.1:64624195-65245445 GCF_038994185.2 Dermacentor albipictus | reverse complement strand
GAATGTAATTAACTTGGGTCGAGTTGCAAATCAGAGTGGATTGGTCCGATTAAAGAAAGAGATAGAGAGAGTAAACCTTTTATCACACACACACACACACACACACACACACACACACACACACACACACACACACACACACACACACGCACACACGCACACACACGCACACACGCGCACGCGCACACGCACACGCACACACGCGCACACGCGCACACACACGCGCACACACACGCACACACACACGCGCACACACACGCGCGCACACACGCGCACACACACACACGTACGCACACGCGCGCACGCACACGCACACGCGCGCACACACACGCACACGCACGCACGCACACGCGCACACGCGCACGCGCGCACACGCGCACACGCACACACGCACACGCACACACGCACACGCACACACGCACACGCACACGCACACACGCACACGCACACACACACGCACACGCACACGCACACACGCACACGCACACGCACACGCACGCACACACGCACACACACTTCAGACATGGCGAGGAGGGGAGTCCAGATCAGGTGGGCCCCCCAGTCACATACAGAGACATATTAAAATGTTACACAAGAGCAAGACACACCATGGAACCGCCGCCACTGTCATTCTCGCGAGAGGAAGAGGTGGCACTCCGCCAACTCTAAACACACACATTTCCCAATTTGATTTCCCTATATACATTTTACTTTTTCTGAAATATAAACCAGTCAAAAGGCGAAAATCAGACGAGAGACGTGGCCCACGCAACGACGCACAACGATAAATCTTACCCTGACCGCTACGAAGACTCTTGCGCGGGCTGTGGCAGCTCCCTCGCGGCGCTCCATGTCCCGGTGGAGTGCGCAGCAAAATTATTCGTTACCCTACCAGTCATTCTGCACCCATTCCGCACCAAAGAGCTGTGGCAGGATGCCCTCTGCGACGGGCCTCCCGAGGTCCTCCAGGCTCTATGTTTCAGCACCCGTGCTACTAGCGCCAACGTGGGTGAAAATGTAAACATTTCATTCTTGCGTCTTTGGCGTAAAGGAAGTTTGCGCGCGCGCATGTGTTACCGCGCACCCGGGCTACGCAATATGACACACGCTATAGTTGGCGTTGGCTCAGGGAAGTCCGAGGCAGTCCGGGAAGGTTTGCAAAGAAAGCTTCGCGTTAAAATAGCCGCGCAAGCTACGAAATTGCCGCATAAGGTAAACCCGAACATGGGCATCAATGTAGCAGCCATATCAAAGAAGTTGCAGATGTCATATTTATGACTTCAAATGGTCCACTACATGGGCGGAATTAGTGAGCTCTGTGGCGCGCAAGCGATAAGCCGGGTTGGCTTTTTTTGTTTGTTTGTTTCACGACCTTTATATTGCGAGGAAACCAACAACCACACGAGAGATAGAGCGCCGCAAACAATCTTCATTGACGTTTTCGAATCGTTCTAAAACACAGTGTTGACCAATCTGTAATGTGGATAATAATTGAAAAAGGTAATTTATTAGTAATTACAGCCTTATTAAATAGGAGATATAAAAAGAAATGGACGCTTCTTGAGGTTGCTGCTCAGGTTGCTCTTTGCACCCGCAAGAAGGCTTCGCTTTTTTAAGATAAAACTTGGTACATGACAGCTGGGACTTCCTGTATACACAGTAATTCTATACCCACACAGACGTTCGCAGTGCGTCGAGGCCAACTCACCTGTATGCGAACACAACGTCTTTGCCACGACGATTTCTTCGGATATGTAGCCCATCTTTCGTTGCTCTTGTATCCTCGGGTCTCAGGGCGCCTGTGGTCGCGCACATGGCAGCAGAGCAAGCGCGACGCCGATTCTCGCTTACCACCACGCGCCGGTGCTGCTGCCTGGCGCTCTGCGGGCGTCGGATGAGTTGACAGGTGTCTTTCCGCTGATTGCCTTTCAGTCACACGGTACATCACTTTTGGTCGACAATCGAGGATATCTCTCGCTTCTGCTTTCAGAGGTTCATTATATAGGTTTTAATGAAAACGCGCCCCACTGCCATGGCAGGCAGCGTTAGCACATGGTTGACTTCGCTTTGAGGTTTAGCACCTGCACGTATACGTGTTGCTTAATCATCAGTGAGTATAGGGTCGGGTGCCGAACTTGGTGATTTGTCATCGGCCTGTCAGAGAAGCGGCGTACCTTATGACGGCCCTGCTGCCGCTGCGTGCGTCAACCCGCTTCTCGATCGCCACATATGTCCTTGGAACTTGTAGCGGACTGGGCGGGCTCCCTTTGTGCATATGTATTTACACGTGTGTTGTATTATGATAGCATGACATAATTTTTGGCAGCAGAACCAAAGTACTTTCTTCGCAAGGAGATGCTGTGCCTTTAACGTGTATGGCAACTTTGTTGAACACTCATCGCATGTTGGCTATTTTCTTTTGAACACGCAGCGTTTTCCACGAAGGAAGTGATTCTGCCAATGGATATAGTTTTTTGGTCTCAGCAGTCCTTGGTCACATGGCAGCTGCCTTACCGTAATTCATGGTCCGTGTCTTATTAGAGCTTTGCGTTGTGTTCTACAGATTAGGAGACCCGTACTTAGCAAAAAAATGGACAGGAAAGAAGAGAAGAAAATACAGAGACAGTACGCAACAGTGATATGTTGTCTAAAACAGAAACAATAAAGAGATACAATATCAACATTTTAGCCGGCTAATTCTTTATAAGTACTGTTTCTCTAAAAGAGAAGGAGTAACGGGCATCATCCTTGGTGGCAACCTCTCCTGAACATACCTTCATTAATAATAATAATAAAAAAATTATGGACATTTCTCCGCTTTACCAGCAGCAGTCTACGTGCGTGGTCTTAGCGCGATAGAAACTAGTGGCGAATTTCACTGAGGCCGAATTCGTATTCCGCAGGTTCATCTGGAGGAAGTTTGCGTGTTCCACTTCCTCATTTTCGATAGGCTCGTTCCAAGCGAGCGGTTTGTCTTATTGCACCATCGGCGCTGGCGCTTCAGTTTCACAGTCTGCTGAGAGGAGAGTGTGCCTGGTTTTATACCTTCCTGAGGGAAGGGAGGGAAGTAAGTATCTCCACATAAAACTCTGCTTTCTTGCTCATGGCCATATCTTCCAGCGACGTGATGCTCGATAAGCATTTGAGTCATGAGAAACTGCAGAAGTAGCGACAGTAAAATCATCGGGATGTCTTGAGGATCATCATAATCCTCCTCCTCCTCGAGCGTCTACGTAACTCTGATGCGACGCCGATGCTGCTGCCGCTACAGGGCCCCCCTCCCCCCCCCCCCCCCCCTTATAGAGAGGAGTAGAATTCGACGAACGATTGAAAGTCCACGTGACGCGACGTGTCTTGGCGTTGGTCTTGGGTGTCACGTACGGAGGCGGCGTCGAAGGATGCAGCGGGGTTGCATCGCACATTGATGGGGCCGATGGCGCGGGTGCTTCAATGTAGGTGGGTTTGAGACGTTCTAGGGCAGTTGTGTCTGATCGGCTGTTTACATTCATGACAAGAGTCGTCGGACGACGCTCGAGAACACAATATGGCCCGGAGTAGTGTGGCTGCAAAGGCTTCCGCACGGCACAGTTAGGCACGAAAACGTGGGTTGCAGAGGTAAGTGCGGGAGAAACGTACGGAGAGCTTGCTTCCTAGGAGTGTGTAGGCACGGGGCGTATCTGACTGAAGAAAGCTTGCAGTTCGGCAACGTAGTCGGCAGGTGATGGCATAAGTGTTTTGGTGGTTGCGAGAAACAAATCGCACGGAAGGCGTAGGTGAGTGCCGTAGACTAGCTGAGCAGAGGAGCAACCTAGGTCGCTCTTGAGTGCGGCTCTGATGCCAAGTAAGACGAGGGGCAAATGCAGGACCCACTTCTCCGGCGATTCATGCGCCATAAGGGAGGCCTTGAGACGCCGGTGAAAACGTTCAACTAGTCCATTGGGCTGCGGGTGTTAGGCAGTCGTGCGAAAACGTGTCGTTCCGAGTAGTTTGAGTAGCTCGTTGAAGAGTGCTGAGTCAAACTGCCGACCGCGATCAGTGGTTATTGTGGATGGGCAGCCAAACCTTGCGATCAATGTAGACAAGAAAGCTCCTGCAACAGTGGGCGCTGAGATGTCAGATATAGGTGTAACTTCTGGTCACCGTATGTAGCGGTCGATGCATGTCAGTATGTAGCAGTAGCCTTTCGAAGGTGGAAGAGGGCCGACGAGGTCCAGGTGAACGGTGTCAAAACGAGCATCCGGTGGAAGAAAAGACTTGGCAGGTGGAATGGAGTGACGCTGGATATTAGAGTGTTGACACGACAAACAGCAGCGAACGCAATCGCGAAGTTGCGCGTTTAGCCGAGGCCAAACGAAACGACTGGAAAGAAGCTTCTGTGTCGCGTGTATGCCAGGATGCGACAGGTTGTGCACGGTTTCAAACAGATGTCTGCGAAGGGATACCGGAGCGTATGGTCTAGGTGTGTAGGTAGAAGTGTCGCAGACGACGGACATACCATCTAAGGTCACAACGACGTCCCCCAATTTCAGGGACGTTGAAGAATTCCGGAGTGTACGAAGTTCGGTGTCATCGCGCTATTTACTGGCGAGTAAGTCGACCTCGATGATGAAAGGTTCCGACATCAACGTGGAAATGGCATTGACGCATCTCAGAACGTCGGTTGGAACGATGTCGGTGCCCTTGATGTGGCCGAACGTTGTTGTAAACTCGAAAATGTAGGAAAGGTGTCGAACCTCGCAGGGCGAGTAACAGGACGCCGAACGATTCATTGCGTGCACAAGGGGCTTGCGGTCAGTCAAGACAGTGAATGCACGGCCTTCTAGGAAATGGCGAAAGGGTCTGATAGCCAGGTAAACGGCGAGTAATTCACGGCCGAACACGCTGTAGCGGGACTGCGCAGGCTTCAGTTTCTTGAAGAAAAAGGCGAGTGGTTGCCGCGCATTGTCGATGAATTGCTGCAGAACGGCACCAAAGGCGGTGTTTGAAGCGTCGGTCATGATTGCAGTGGGCGCGTCTGGCTTTGGGTGTCTAAGCAGCGTGGCGTAGGCGAGGAAAGACTTGACTTGTGAAAGCGTCAGTGGCCTCTTCAGTCCACTGAAGCACTTGTTTACGTTTGTTTAGCAGCAGTGCGTCTAGCGAAGCCATAAGCCATGTGCAATCGGGAATGAATCGGTGGTAGAAATTGACAAATCTGAGGAATTGCCGAAGCTTGGTGAGTGCGATCGGTCGGGGAAGGTTTTCGATCACGCGAATCTTGGACGGCAGTGGTCGAATGCCGTTAGCGTCGACGATATGACCGAGGGAATCGAGTTCGAGTTGACTGAATGCACTTTTGGCGGCCTTGATGAGAATTCCTTTACTCGCAAGGCGTGAAAACAACAACCGCAAGTGGTGAAGATGTTCTTCTGCGGACCAGCTTGCGACGAGAAGGTCGTCAATGTATGCAAAAACGAAAGGCAAGCCTCGGGTGACGGAATTGATGAAACGCTGGAATGATTGGCCTGCGTTCCGTAAGCCGAAAGGCATGCTGAGAAATTCGAAAAGACCGAAGGGTGTGGTGATGGCGGCCTTCAGCGACCGGTAGTTGACGACAGGCGCGAACGAGATCGATCTTAGAAAAGATCGTCGCACCGTGCAACGCTAGCATGAAGTCCTGAATGTTTGGTAGAGGGTAGAGATCAGGACCTGTGACGTTGTTTAGTACCTGGTGATCGCCGCATGAGCCCCAGTCTCCCGTCTTCTTAGGCACCATGAGAAGTGGTGATGCCCAATTACTGGAGGAAGGACGGATGATGCCAAGTTGCAGCTAGTGTTCGAACTCCACGCGAGTGATCTTGAGTTTCTCCGGGGACAAACGCCGGGGTCGGATATTGACTGGTGGTCCGGAGGTGACGATGTGATGGCACACGTCATGTTGCACCGGTTGCGTCCAGTCCGACAGGCGCGTCACAGTGGGAAACTCGCGTAGGAGCGCGGCGAAACGTTCGTCCAACATGGAAGAAATAGGCGCCATCGGCGATGTGTCTGATGACGGGACGCCGGGAACGGATAGCTGGGTCAACGAGTCGATGAGACGGCGTCGTTGGACGTCGACAAGGAGTCCGTAGTTGTTCAAGAAGTCGGCTCCACTGACTGCACGACAGACGGCTACAACCAGGAAAATCCAGCGGAACGCTCCTCGAAGGCCAATGTTTACCATGATGGAGCGTGACCAAAAAATTGGAATCCAGATGCCGTTGACGGCTTGCAAAAACGGCACAGGTGTCGCTTTTCAGTCGAAGTGGTGGGCGGGGAAAATGCTGACGTCAGCTCCTCTCCTGTGTCGACTTAGAACCGCTGTCCCGTTGCTCTGTCCATCATGTAGAAAAGGTGACTTGTGTGTGGGGCCGGACCACTCGTCACCGTTAGAGGTCGGCCGGCCTTTTTCCCTGCCAAGCGCAGGGACGCCGACAGTGACGGGCGTCGTTTCCAAAACGGCGGTGGTAGTAGCAAACGCCAAACGTTGTAGTTGATGTGTCGTTGCGGGTGCCCGTGCGTCTTGATTTGCTGGAACTGCGGCTGCGTGGGCGACGAGGTGACGTGCGGTGATGTTCCGCTCCACAGATGATGCGTTCCAGGTGCTGACACAAGGAGTCGAGCGGAGATTGCTCTGCGGAAGAGCAGGGAAGTGTTTGCAGGGCGGTTGTATTGTCACCCGGAGACGATGCCGTGGCAGCAATAGTTGGTGTGGCTACTTCCATGACTTTGTCGGCCAAAGCGGCAAGTCCGGTAAGGTCTATGGTAGAGGCTGTCGCCAGGGCCATCTGCACGTTAGCCGGACGCGTTGCAAAAGCAATTCGCGCAACAGCGCGTGGTAGATGGATCTCGCGTTGTTTCCGAGCAGCTACCTCATTCGGCGAAGTTGACTAGGGCGTCGGTCGCCGAGTTCTTCAGCGGACCGAAACTGCTGGATGCGAGAACGCTGTGAAGCTGCTGTGCGCTGTAGCAGGGCTGCTTTGAGAACGTCATAGGCGGTGCTAGACAATGGGCAGTTCAACAACTCTGCTACCTCGTCAATGGCGGCGGGCGAGAGCGCTGCGACGGCATAATGGAACTTTGAGGCTTGAGAGCGGATACCAGCGACTTGAAATTGTGATTCGGCCTGAAGAAACCATGCCGAAAAATGCTAGTCCCTGTACTGTGGGAGGCGGACGACGATGGCCGAACAGGAAGGCTCACTGCGTTCCTCGGAAGGGTTCTGGCCTTGAGCTGTCGTAGCGTTGGTCTGGTCGTCTCTACCACAGTAGCGTGTGGCAGTATCACGTCCGCGGTAGCCAAATTGTGGTGACGAGCGACCACGTAGACCGGTAAAGTCTCGGGCTCTCGCAGGAGAGGAAAAAAATGACACTCGATCTCTTAGCGTAGCATTCTTTTTACTTTTCCTTCGGAACGCTAGCCCATGCCGGAGCGCACCATCCGCTCGTACTTCGTGTGGACGCGAGCGTCTACGTAACTCTCATGCGACGCCGATTCTGCTGCCGCTACAAATTCACCGCTCTCGGCACTGAAGCCAACATGTAAATTATACATAAGAGTAGGACAAGCTTGTGCCGATGCTTCTCGGTACAAAGTTGTCATATTCTTCGTAAAATCTAACGGTCACGAAAGACGAAAAGAAAAGAAATGACGCTCAAGAAGAAAATTATGCATTGTTAATGTTTATCCACCGCAAAGGCATAAACTTTAATCTGATGCAATTTTTGTTTATGCACAACACCAATCAAAAGGTATGCAGAAATGCAAGCAGTAAATCGGGTGGATGCTCCGCGTGAGGCGCCAGCCTACGCAGCGTCGTTACGAGGGTGAAGGCGATGTATGAGATTTGTCGAGGGAATAATGGTTATGACAGGTGTGTCAACAGAGAATTACGACATAAACCTAGCTACATATCAGGGTTTTCTACACTTTGTATCACAGTGGCACGTACCCATTCTGAAGGATGGGCCAAGAAAGCGCACATACCCAGCGGTACATACGCAATGGCTAAGTAGGAAAATATCTTGAATATAATGTGCTACTTACTAAGAGCTCGTTAACGCCGAGACATTAAGGGTCTTGTTACGTTCGACCTGCGGGGGCTGGTGATCTTCGGGGTAGCGACTGTCGAAACCTGCCCGGCCGCTGCGGCGACTCGTTTTGTGAGGACGACAATGCGCCGCGTCCCCAGCTGAACGGCGCCGGGATGTCTAGACGCAGTCGGTGGACCAAGTATTGTTAGTGGATTCGCCGTCACCATCACGGTTTGTTTGAAGCGGGGGAACTCCTGGAAGATGTTTTGCGGCGCCATCTCACGGGCCTGGCGCGGCGGCCACTGTCTGAGGGGTCAACTCGGGGATCAAGAGGCGCCTGCTCAGTGCAAGACCCGTGTCTGTGAAAACCCTCTAACCTTGGTGTGGGTTTTCGAGGGAGTGTGTGAAACCACCCCCTCGAAGGTGGGTCAGCTACGATGACTATGGACGCTCCGAATTGGTCGAAGGTTGAACCGACGTTTTCCCTCACCTAGGGATCTAGGGAGGACAGAGTGTTTATAAGCGGCGGTTGTCGACTCTTCAGTGTGCATTCTCTTTCAGTCATGCGAGACTTATACGTACCGAAGCCCCTGCAATGCTACAAATGCTGCAAGATGGGACACGCAAAACGTGTCTGTAGGAATAACCTCGTGCGCCCACGGTGCGCCGAATCTCATTCAGCAGATGCCTGTCACGCAACTGTGTTAAAGTGCCATAACTGCCATGGTACTCATGAGGCCTCATCCAAAGATTGCCCGCGGGTGAGGAACGAGCGAGCAGTACTCAAACGTATGGTACAGGACTATTCAACACACAAAGAGGCTGCCGCTACTCTCAGGCGACGACGACATCGGCACCGAAGAGCAGCTCGATGAGCTACGTCTACTGAAAGATATACACCATCTTCCGGCAAAGCGACTACCGTATCAACGCCGACTTCCACAAAAACAGATGCTGCGAAAACGAAGACTGGGGCAACACTCTCACCTCCTGAAAAGTGGCCTACACTTCCACGAGCACAACCTACCTCGGAGTCACATTAAATTGCGCCGCCCTCAATGACCTCACGAACCGCGGATGGGACGACGAATGAGGATCGCCAAGTCATAGTGATGCTGAAGTCACTTATGGACGCCATGCGCATTTTACTGAGCAGCATGAAAACTCCGTCGGCACAGAGCGCACTGCAGGTGCTGGACACCTTGAGTCCGGTGCTTGCGGCTCTAGGGTAAAACAACGGCCCGAGAGATGCCGTCGTTTCAAGAGGAAGTCAAGAATGCATCTGTTTTTCAGTGGAACGCCAGAGGGCTTAAGTCACGCATGTCCGACTTTAGACAGTTTGTCTTTACGCACCAGATCCCCATTATCGTGATTCGCGAGCCCAACCTGTCAGCTCCCATCAGACTGTCCGGGTATGAGTGCTTTATGTCCTCTACCCACGGGGAGTGCAGCAAGGTTTTTGTGTTTATACGCCGTGACTTGACTTATGTACATCACCCAGTGCCTCCTGATGAAGCAAATCAATACGTTTGCTTAACAGTGAAGAAGAAAAAGCTCACGTTTACAATTCTTGGAGCCTATTTATCTCTAGCAAGCCGTCTAGATTGTGAGCGCGTACGGGGAATTTTGACGTCGACTCTCGAGCCGTGGGGGCTCACTGGTGACTTTAACGCCCACCATTACCTATGGGGAAGCTCCAAAGTTAACTGTAGAGGCAGAACATTGGTGTCCTTTGCCTCTGAACGCGAATTTTGCTTGTCAAATGATGGTAGCCCTACTTATCTGCGTGGATCAGCGTATAGCAGCTGCTTGGACCTAACCTTCGTTTCACGTTCGCTTACGAGAAGAGTGCACTGGTTTTCGGATTTAGAAACGCGGGGTAGCGACCACATCCCAACCTATTTGAAGATCGAAGGTTTGACTAGCTCCAAGTCCTCCAGAACCATCCAGTGCACCGATTGGCCTAAATACAAAATAATAATCGAAGACTGTTGTCGTGACGGCACCTCGTATAACCTACAGGGCGCGATAAAGGATGCCATACAAACAACCACGCATTTGCTTTCGAGGAGTTCTTCCCGCACCGATTTCGACATCGAACTAGCAAAACTTCGAGCAATTCGCCGTCGTGCGGAGCGAAAATATAGACGCACGAAATGACGGTATTACATACCGTGCCTTGTGTAACCTAGGAGACCAAGCTCGGAAGGCACTCTTGCTCTTGTACAACGACTCCTGGCAGACGGGGACGGTTCCGGAAGAGTGGAAGTCAACTCGCCTCATTCCACTTCTCAAAGCTGGCAAGTTGCTTTCGGACATTTCCTCATACCGTCCGATCGTACTTGCCAGCTGTGTCGGATAAAACAATGAAAAGAATGATTTTAACACGTCTGGAATGGTACTTAGAGTACTATGAAATCTGTTCACACGCTATGACCGGATTCAGACGGGGCCGTTCGCCAACAGACAGCGTTGTTGACTTGATAACATTTGTGCAACACCAAAAGGCCTGTAAGCGACTATCTGCTGCTCTGTTTCTAGATGTTAAAGGAGCATATGATAATATCACCCATGAAGCCATCCTTAGCACGTTAGAAGCCGTGGGACTTGGTAGTAAGATGTATATGTGGGTGTGCAACTACTTACAGAGGAGACCATTCTACGTGCACACAGAAAATGGCCCGACATCCGAGCATTACGGTAGCCGAGGAGTCCCTCAAGGTGGAGTGCTTAGCCTGACTCTTTTAAATTTCACGCTCAGTGGATTAGTTAACAACCTGCCAAGCACCGTACGACTTTCCATCTATGCGGAAGACATCTGCATTTGGGCATCAGGTGTGACACGACTTCAGCTTCGCGCTCGGCTTCAGAAGGCAGCCACAATAACATCTTGCTACCTTCGTGAACAAGGACTTGAAGTTTCATGCGGAAAGCGCGCAATGGTGGCGTTCATGAGGAAGCCAATGTCTGGTTACGGCGAATTTATTAACGGACAACTTATACCATACAGCAGAAGTCATAGGTACTTGGGAGTCGTAATTGACAGAGACCTGTCGTGGACTCCGCACGTCAGTTACGTGAAAAGGCGGCTGACTGCTATCTGTCCACCTGTTCAGGTTCCTTGTAGGAAAAAGTTGGGGAGTATCTATACACGCTATGTTTCAGTTTTACATGGCGTTGTTCGTTGGATTCCTGCGATACAGCCTGCCTGCAATATCCAACACCTGCAAGACTGACTTGCGTACGATTCAGAGTATTCAAGCCCAAGACCTTAAGATATGTCTTGGCTTACCACGCAGTGCATCAACGGCTGAAACCATTGCCCTTGCGCAGGATTACCTGATCACGACGCACATTACCGTTGAGACAATGCGTATGCATCTCAGGCATTATGCTAGGACCCCTTCCCACCACTTGGCGAGCCTCACTGCTGCAAGGTCCTGCTCGACATTTAGCGGCATTGTCAGTGCACATCGTGCGTTGTTTACCTCAGGGTACGCACCTGCGGCCAAGCCAGCGTTTCCTCCGTGGTGTTTGAGCCGTCCACAAGTACATATAATGATTCCAGGACTACAGAAGAAGACAAATCTACCGGCCCCTGCTCTAAAACAGCTGAGCTTACTTCTGCATAAAAAATACAGCAACCACGTACACATCTATAGCGATGGATCGACTACGTCATGCAGTTCTGGTGGTGCCGTGGTTATACCAACGCGAGGAATGACACTGCGGTTCAAGACATCACATGTCACGACCTCAACGGCGGCAGAACTAACGGCCTTGCGTCGAGCACTGGAATTCATTGATTCTGAAAGACCTAGAAAATGGGCTGTGTTCTGTGATTCAAAACCGGCATTAAAGTGCACGCAGTCAGTTCTCCGACACGGATGTCATGACCAATTGACATACGAAGTCGTGAAACTTTACCATGATATCCAACAAAAAGGCCACGAGGTCGTTTTTCAATGGGTACCTGGCCACTGTGGAATCAGTGGCAATGATTCCGCCGATAACGTTCTCGCGCAGCACATCAAGAAGAGCACAGCATTCCAATTCCGCTTTCGAGGACTGACGCTGCAAGGCAGCTTGGACACCTGGCACGCAGTCTCACAGTGACCTAGTGGAACTCGCCAAACTTACGACTTACACGACTGCATCGACTAAATCCCTCCCTGCAACTCCGACCTCCACTCGGACTTCCGCGACGTGAAGCTACGCTTCTCTGTCGCCTTTGGATAGGAGTTGCCTTCACAAAGGCATACTCTACATTAATTGGAGTGACTGACAGTGCAGCATGCGAGGTCTGTGGCACCGAAGAAAACATCGACCACCTGCTGTGCCACTGTCGAAGATATACCCTAGAGAGGCAAGAACTTGCCAAAGGTTTCCAAAAACTGGACAATCGACCGCTTTCTGTGCAGGTGCTGCTGGAACACCGCCCCCGTCGCCCGTCGGCCCATAAAGCGGTGAAGGCGCTTTTGTGTTTCTTAAGGACGACGGGTTTGTGCGACCATCTGTGACTGTTAATGCAATTTCTGTAAAACCACACGCGTCAGCGAACTTGCCGAAATTTCCTTCTTTCATTTCCTCCTCTCTCTCCCTGTGATCTTTGTTTTCCCCTTTCCCATTCCCCCGGTGTAGGGTAGCCAACCGGACGTTATTCTGGTTAACCTCCCTGCCTTCTACTTTTCTCTTTCCTCCTCCTAGACTGGTGAACTGTAACGTTCTCATATAGATCTAGTAAATAAATCCCTTATTCCTCGTTCTCGATGAGAACAAGTCCTGCCCTTCAACAACGTCTTCAGCGTGGATGAGTTCAACGACGGCATGGGTCAGCTACCATCTATTTCATGCCCGACTCCAATCCTTACAGTTTAGAGCGGCACGTACTCCAATTCCGCGGCATCGAATTCTACTGAAACGGCCCTCTTAGCGCCGATCGTTTTCAGACAGATTCCTTTCACCGCTGCCGCTGGAATCCCCTCGATGCAGACCAGTCATAACGCGAGAAAGCAAGTGAGCTATCCCTCGCGGCACTCTTCGAACCCGCCGACCGCGTTCGAGCTGGACATCTCAAAAGAACCTATGAGGGATCGACGTTGGACTAGTTGGTGTTGCAGCTGTGGACGGGGTAAACAGCGCTTAAACGAGGAAAAGTGAAAGAACGATACAACGCTTGTGTTGTTCTTTCACTTCAAAGGCGTCGATTGTCGTTACAGTGGAGATGTTAATACAGCCAGTGAAAAATGACCCGTTTCGGTACGACGAGCTCCACGCCAAGCACACGCATTATGCCTTGAAGTACAAACTCACACAAATTCAACGCGAGTGAGGAAAACTCCAAGAAAGTGAAGAAGGCAATCTCCGCACACGTGTATAGGTGATCACACGACAGATTGAAATATCGCATGCCGTCCATGTTTTCGCTGTATTTCGAGAGCTGCCAGCAGCTCCAACGTTGCGAAGGGTGATCAATTAGAACGACGCAGCATTTGGTGTCCGCAGATTCCATGCAGCTCTAGACGCCGAATGTCCCAATGCAAACTAGCCGTATGAGCTCGGTGTGCTTTAGAGGTACCAATGAGGCATTATTTTGTATTCAGGTTTTATGTAGGAATTTTTCTGGTGACAGCCATTATACGGATACTCCAGGCGCATTTCCGCCGTCGGAGTCGCCGCGATGGTCTGTATAAAGTCGAAGTGCGATAACACTGGGGTCGCGCGCTGCGTGCTGCAGGTGCAAGTGAAAACGCGCGAGGGTGAGCCGATGATGCTGGCTTGATAGCACACGCGCGAGGGAGAGAGGCGGGTAGGAAGCGCACTGTCTTCCACCGCGCGCAAGGCACCGGGGGCGTTCCACAACGGCCGTGGCTGCGTATGGCGCGGCAGCGCGGGCCCTATCTTGAAATCGATCTGTGATGAGTACGGAGTCTACGATAACCGAGGGCTGATAGCGTCGTGTGTGCTGCGTTGTCGCCGCTTAGTTCGCGTTGAAACGAGAGGCAGCACGAAGGTCAAATCGCTCGCTACTGTTGCGACTCTTCCTCACGACAGCATTTTGATAGCATGCATGTCCGCGCTCATCGAGTGAGATGTGTTTATGTTTGCCTATGCGCGCGCGACGCCCTGCAGGTTGACGAGTTTATACGCCCGATAAAACTAATATCCTTACTTCGTATGGCTGCCTATTAATCTTTCATCACAATCGATGCTTCGCCTTTCGGGCGAAACTGCGACTCTTTTCTAGGCAGATTTTTAGATGAACCTTCCCGGACATTGCTGACCATGGCTGTTGCTGGGAGGTGGTGCTGCTGTTTCACCGAATGGCTAACACAAATAAAATAAAATAAGGCAGATACGACACATTGTGACAATCGATGTTATGTAAAGCATTTCGCGGGAGGTTGGATTTCCAGCACCATTGGGCCTTCTCCGATGAGTTACAAGATGGAGCAAAGTGTTCATGTAAAGCGAGCGGTTGGGTTTGACGCGACAGAAGCAAGATGACGGCTACAGTATGACGGCGATAGAGTTACAACATATCTTGTTTTTACTCCGAGAAGAAACGTAACAACTTGTTTCATTTCGACGTGCGCCTGATCCCGAAGGTCGTGCACTTTCATACAGCTTCTCACAGCGTTACCTACCGCGAGGATATAGAACGGGAGAAAATTACACGCTCTAGCTCGTGATGCAAGGAAGAACGCTGCAAATTTGTGGCCGAATGGAACATCACGTGCGCTCACCTGCTTTAGCTCGTGCTATGTGACACGACAAATATGCCATTTGTCTGAAAGATAGTTGGTGTTGGCACGGGAGAAGCAAGCGTACAGTCATGGTCTAAAGGTTAGAGTATCAAGCTGATTTGCTTGGCGTCAGAGGTTCGATCCCACCATCGGGCCACTTGAATTTGATATTTATGAAACGAAGCGAGAGAGAGGAACCTACCTATCTACCGCAAAGTAGCTGCGAAGAGCCATAGAATGACTCGCAATAATATACGTGTAAGATGCTGTGATCTAATCTCTGCCTCTTTGCAACGAGCTCAATCTTAAGCTATTAGGTCACACCTTTCTTCCTCTCTTTATCCTCAAATGTACTTATCTCGTGCCACCGTCAAGTAGCTCTTTCTTCTTCCTTGCTGCTTGCGCCATGTCGCGCAGCACGTGTACGCACGACAGTACGTTTGCGCAAAAACACATGCGCGTAATGCAGTTTCCATATCGCCACAGACGCTGGAAGGAAATGGGCGAATAACGGTCAACTTTACCGCTGTCTTTCGCGTCATATCTCTCAGTGCATTCGCCATCATTCACCCCTCGACAAACGTTACTTTGCCTCCGTTCACGTGACATCACTGCGTCAACGTCTCGCAGTCTGAATTCGCGGGAAGGTCTACATTTCGTCATAGCTTCTGCACGGTGTACTCCAAGACATGAACATTGCATGACAAATTTGTGACCTGTGCGGTGCACAGACATAAACATTGCATGGGATTACACATTGCATAGGAGTACAATAGAGTTGTACGCACAGTATTTATTTCTATAGCATTTTTTTACCCGCTTCGTGAAATCTTCGCGTCACAGATTCCAACCTATACTTTGGACCTGTATATTTTTTTATTACGCAGAACGTAGGTCCACTGACTGGCGCAACTTTCTAGGCCAGCATACGAGGGTTATATAAGCCCCTTTGCTGGTTGTATTCAGCGCACAAACATAACATTCGTATATAAATCCACAAATATATCCACTAACAGCAGGAAGGAGCAGCAGGCACGCCAAACCCAAGAGGGTCGGAAAAGAAAGCTTCGGTTAAAACGCGCTGCCTCGTACCTTTCTTTTGTCGTGTGCCGTGTTTATGTGCACCGACTACAGTGACATGCGACATCATTCACTTCATTTGGTGTAGTTATCCCTGTGTCCACAAGTGGGACGGATAGCGAGAATAAAGAAGCTCATGACCCTGCGCTTTTGTACGGCGTCGTCTTGGTTACGACGTGGCAATCGGAATAGCGCTGTAAGCAGAGCTTTGGCTCGGTCTTGCAAGCCTCTCGGTATGCCGAATGATTCTTGAAAACGCTCACCTGACATAAGTGACAGTCACAGTTCTCACGAAATCCCTTCTTGTAGTATGACAAGTATAAGAGCCGTATCGTATGTTAGTTATCTACGAAGATCTCAAGAATGAAGAGTGTGCAACAAAGTTGTGCAGACATGTCACTGCAAGCACATCGATGGCTGTGATTCTTACATAAACAGATGAGCATCACCATTCACGGGGAACTAAATCGGTATGCCATTCGATCTGAATGAATTACGCAGCAATATCTGGGGTATTCTAGGTAGCTCGATTTCGGGATTCAATAACTTTCGCAAGGTTTCAAGTGACTAGCACTGGATGCGTCGACATGGACAGGCAGTAGCATTCGCCTGATACAATGCCAAGTACGATATCTTAACACAGTACCAGGAACGCAGTCGCCCGTCGACGTCGACGCATCCACGTGCTAGTCGCGTGCGCGCGAGTGAGATAAAACTTTACGGAGGCTCAGAGGCTGACGAGCAGGGGAAATCTCGCGAAAATGATTGAATTTCCGAAAGTGAAAGATCAGGAGTGTCGTCCCTGCTTCCCCGCACGTCCAAGCAGCCCTTGACTAAACGGCATCACATACTGGGCTCTTTCTGACCTCGGATTTTAAGTAAAGGGAGCACACTTTGCTCTAAATTAAATTATGGGGTTTTACGTGCCAAAACCACGATCTGATTATGAGGCACACCGTAGTACGGGACTCCGGAAATTTGGACCACGCGGGGTTCTTTAACATGCGCCTAAATATTAGCACACGGGTGTTTTCGCATTCTGCTCCCGTCGGAATGCGGCCGCCATGGCCGGGATCGATCCCACGATCTCGTGCTTAGCAGCCCAACACCATACCCACTAAGCAACCACGGCGGGTGTGGGTTGATGGTTCAGGCTCCTGTGCTTGCCTGCAGTCTCCTGCGCTTGCACTCCCTTAGAGGTGGACACGTTCCGGCGTGATCAAAGGGGTTGGATATCTCCCTGTCTTGCTGCCCGAGCCTCTTCATGCCATTTCTCGACCCTATTGTCTCGCGTCGAAAGCAGGGGGCCTATAGCCAAGCCAGCGCAAAACTTCTCCAACAAATTGCACACTTTCAGGCCTAACTCCTGACGAGCACCAGTTCCAATTTGAGGAATTATGTTTACTGTTCCACAGTGAGCTCTCTCAAAAGCGTCCATTCCTACTCGGGTGGACAAATGCACTGCTGAGGTACGCCTCTCTGAACGCCGCGCGCGAGGCTAAATTTAACACTGATTGTGTGATGCGTGGCGAAAGCCTCTCAATCTCCCAAAGCAGCGCCAACCACTTCCCTCCTCCTCCGCTCGGCGCGGCCTCGATGGTGGTGCTGCCGGTGCTGGGCCTGGAAGAAAGCGGAAGAGAAAATTCCTAAGCGCACAGCCACGGGGCTAGACGTGGTGTCCGTTAGGCTGATTAATGAACTAGGACCGAAAAGTAAGGAAGCTCTGGTGAAAGCAGTGGAAAAAACTTTAAAAGATAGACGAATACCAGACAGTTGGTGACAAAGTAGAATAAATTTAATTTATAAAGGTAAGGGGCAGAAAGATAGAAATCACTCGTATAAACCGTTGACCATTACATCGGTAATATTCAGGGTAGCAATGCAGGCAATCAAATTAAAGCTTCAAGCATGGGCAGAGAATAATGACATTTTGGGAGAACTTCAGAATGGCTTCAGAATAGGTAGGCGTTTAGATGATAACTTATTTGTTCTTACTCAGTGTATTGAAATATCAAAAGTAGAAAGCAGACCGTTAAATGTGGCCTTTTTAGACATTACAGGAGCCTATGACAGCGTAGACCGCAACATTTTGTGGGATATTCTGGAAGGGGAAGGCTTAGGTGACGATTGTCTACAGTTTTTGAGAGAGATTTACCTACAAAATATCGTTCGCGTTGAATGGGAAGGGATGAGGAGCGAGGAGAAAGTTCATATCAACAAGGGATTGAGGCAGGGGTGCCCTTTATCCCCACTGCTGTTTAGGGCAACCGCGTTTGGAGCGTCGTAGGCACCAAAATCGGAAGTAGTGGCGTCTACGTAAGTATCCAAAATCAAATTTGAACTGAGCTCCTCGGTGACGTTTCGAAGGTTGTGGACACGCCCCACTCCGCCGTAGCCTCAACTCGCAGTGCAAGTCATTAAAGAAGCAACGGAAGCACCACTAACGCGATGTTTGATTGCCAATAACGCCTCTTCTGCAGAACGTATTCAAGTATTTTTTTCGGGAAAGTATTTATGAAATATTCTAAGTTAACTTCAAATGCATTTCTCGAGTTCGACCAAAAGTGGTTCAGGACCCTTTTGATTATTATTGTCGAACTTTTTGTGCCGTGTATCTGCACTTTCTTTGCGATGGTCGAGTCCGAAAAAAACATTCCCGTAGAAATTCTTACAGACGATCGATTTCTTAAAATAACCTACAGTATGGTAGTTACCCCACGGCTGGCAACACCATTGCGAAATTACCGCATATTTTGGCGAAACATCACCGGCAGCCCTACGGCCTCACCAAGCAGTCAAAATGCCGAAAATTCTCTACAGTTATGTAATTACCCTTTGCGGATTCGGCTCCTGAGGTACTATATTGTAGGAAATGCCTATTTTCATACCGATGCCATTTAGCGTGACGTCAACGCTTTTGGAAATAGCATGTGCGTATGCACGGCGTTTTCTGAACAGTCCAATCAAAAGCTACTACACCCGCCGTGGTTGCTTAGTGGTAGAGGGTGTTGGGCTGCTAAGCACGAGGTCGCGGGATCGAATCCCGGCCACGCCGGCCGCATTTCGATGGGCGCGAAATGCGAAAACTCCCGTGTACTTAGATCTAGGTGCACGTTAAATAACCCCAGGTGGTCCAAATTTCCAGAGTCCAAATTCTCCCTCTACGGTATTCCTCACAATCAGAAAGTGGTTTTGGCACGTTAAACCCCATTATTTTTAAAAGCTCCCCCCTCTGGCCGAATGTTTCATTCGTCCTTTCTTCTGTATTTCCAGGGCTGTAAAGCAAATTTATTTTGTAAAACGACATTTACTAAAAGCATACTTCCGTGCTACTCAGAGCAAATTTGTTTTTTAACCTTCCAGGGCAAAACTGCCGCAGCACTAAGAAAAGCAGACGCAAGTGCTGCTACTTTTGAAGCCATAGCTACATATTTGTCCAATCTGCATCTAATCCATGCCGTCGAGCGCAGAGAACATGTCGGCCTCTGTTGAACCCGAGCAGCTGATCCCCGAACGTGTACGCTAGTCCGTAATGCAGCGCGACTAATTGCGACCCACACTGCTGTACTTTTGTGTGCGAGGAATTTCCGACGCTTCTTCGGGGAGCCATTAGATACAAGAGTGAGGTGAGTAAATATTGTACGTGTAGTGCTAAGATTGTTGTGTTGTTTTCTCTGCATGTATTGCATTATGTGTGATCCTTCTTGTTTAGGAACAGCCAACAAGAATTATTTATATAGCACCGGAGGAGAAAATTTAGAACATAGTCGATTGAGAATGGTCAAAGCACTGAGCACCTTTCAGTAGGACATTGCCAAGACAGAACAATAGCTTCGTCAAAGTGATCGCAGCGACGGTATCCCTTCCTCAATCAGGCCACCCTGCACTGGTTGTTCCGCCCCGACAAATAAGCTGCTACAACGGTAAATGTGAGAAGTGACTTTAATTTTTTGTACATTAACTGTACAAAAAGGTAAAAAATAAAGTAATAAAATCAAAGTGAGCATTTTATGCGGGCGCTAAGCTTAGAAATGTGTGCCTCTAACGTTTCTACTGTGTTGCAGCCCGGCTGAAGCTCTTAAGTTTTTAGAAAAGCTGCAAACTGTCCGCAAAAGTCCCACGAATGTCTAAAGAACAGGCTGCTATTCTGCTTCGGTTTATCGAACAGCGTCCATACATGGTGAGAGCTTCCACAGAGCTCTCGCCACGTATATGTGCTGCTCGAAAAAACGAGCTGTGGGACGAGTTCGCGGGCGTTCTGAATGAACAAGGCCAAAGGGGAAAACGAACAGCCTCTGGCGCAATCACTGGGCCAAAACGTCCCATAAAGAGAGGAAGGAGGCCGCGAGGGCGGTGAGCGAAAAGAGGTGAGCTGTATAATAATCATGACAGTACCATCGTTTTACGTTGTTGTTGTTCACGTGTTTGTAGGGCTACGGGAGGCGGAAAATGGGCGGCATCGAGGGCCACGTTCTCGACGTCCCCGGGAAGGCGGGCGGCGTTCTCGTCTCCCCGCCCCAGTTCTTCACTGATAGCGAAGTGCGCGCAGTTGTATGTAAAAAGTAACGTTTGTGTGACCTGGGACCTCGCAAATTACATATCTGCGTAGTAGACTATAACATAAGATTACAAAAACGTTATCAGCCTTTCATTCATTTTTGTGCGAGTGATATTAAAGTTTACGTACTCTGAGCAGTAACTTGTGTAAATGACGCTCTTTGCACAGTGCTCACAATGTCTAAAGACTATATTGACTGCAGGACACGAGCTAGGAGGAATTAAGTAGCAGGACCCAACATTTCCCTCACGGAGACGTCAGCAACAAGCGTCTTCGTGATGTAGGGCCTTGCTGCTGTTGCTGGGCTAAGTGACCTTGCACGAAAGGCAGTTAACTAAGTATTGCAGTAACATTGTTTGTAGTTGCTCTATGATCTTGTTCTGAAGTATTCCACTGTGCACCTGTTCTTACCTTAGTTTCTGGAATAAGTTACTGCACTTATTTATGGAACAGATAGGCAAGCCTAGAAATGGCATGATGCAGCTGCCAGTATCCTTGAGTTTCATTCATAGACCCTGACTGTAAGGTATTATGTTATATAACAGATATCCCTTGCGCTTGTTATAGCTTACTGCTACCAGCAACTTTCTATGGCATCTTTTTGTTCTAATTACCTGGCTGTTTTGTGTAATATTATTCTAGCTATGTAGTCACAATGACGTTTCAAAGTGTAGTGTTAGGATAATCAAGCTTTGTGGCTTTGATAGCAGAAAATGAGCAATATTTGCTTTTGTCTTGCATGAAGACCGACAAGCTGCTTAGGTGGCCCCGAGCAGCAGCCGCAGCCCCACCAAGGACTGCCATCTTCGCAGGCTTCCTGCAGACAGCCGAAGCAGCAAGAGCTGCAAGACGCCGTCTGCAGGGCGACTGCCCAGCATGTTCGTCAGGGGCAGTCGTCTGAGGCGAGGGCCCAAGAGGAGGCGAGTTTCCGCCAGCATCTGCTTCAACAAGACCAGCAGTTATGTGTAAGGCCACAGATGCATTTTCTTGCACATGGAATTGCAGTGCATATGGCATCTGTATTAATTGTATCGATCAGTAAACAGGCACAAATATGTAGTGGTGTGATGATCATTTCTTGTACACATTTGCATGATTTAATAACTGGCAATATATTGGCACTTATGTGGCTAAAAGAACGAAGTAGCGTCGAGTTCAAGGAAGAAGGTATAGCCGTGCGAGACATCTTAAAGGGCCCTTCACCAGACCCCATAGCAAATTTTGGTTATATGCTGGAAGTTGTTACGTGTCCTCGAGGGAGAGTTCTGGCGCCAAAATGTTTCAAATAGGCTCATTAATAGCCAAGATAGAAATATTTCAGTGCCGCGAACACATGATTTCAGCAGGCTGGCTCCACTGCCAAGCTAGACGCTCTCTCCACTCTCCCCGTCTATAGCTTTCGCAAGCGAAATTCCTTCCCTGCGTTCTCCCATACCAGACCTCGAGGATCGCGTGACGCATACGTCACAGGCCCCACCTTCATATTTTTTTTGCACCTCGTTATTTTTTTTCGGCGCTACGCACTTCCGTCAACGGCGTCGCGGGCGAGCTATTTCTCGAGCTGCAGCTGCTGCTGGCTGCACTAGGTCATGGTGGCAGACAAGCCCTTCAACCCTCTGAGCCCCCTCGTGATAACTGAAGGAAGCAGAGGCAAGGAATTTGCCCCGACGTTCTTTATTAACTTAAAATTTGGTGATGTAGTAATGATGATATTAAACCCGACTATTCCTGGTTTGCAAGAAACAATTGCTTAAGTCACCCCTTAATACAACCACACGTAGCATAGCAGATGCAGCATGAATTTTTGCTTGAAGTGATACTTAAGTAACAAGAGTGTCCACACCATCAGGCTCACCTGCACAAGTGCCAGTAAGCCTGGTGGTGTGGTCATCTGACTGTGGCACTAAAATTTTGAGGCGCCTGGTTGTTGTCATGCCAATTTAAGCTCGATGTAACATCGCAATTGTTCTCCAATTTTATCCTGTCTCATCAATTGGCAACGATCACTTGTGGAGTGCCGGGGTAGTTCTGACTCAATATAACGTCTATGAGCACACACACACACACACACACACACACACACACACACACACACACACACACACACACACACACACACACACACACACACACACACACACACACACACACACACACACACACTCACACGCGCACACACACACACACACACACACACACACACACACACAAGCATATTCATTTCATTTGCATTGTGCATTTTTTGTTAGTTTTTTCAATTTTCATCATTTCTTATAACGGCATACAGAGCTTGAATGTCCATTGTTACCGTCAGACATTTTGTTTTCATTTAGTGATGTTTCACAGGTTGGGCTGTATTGTATGTTTAGCCCTTGTGGTGCAGTTTGTGTGCATTATTTATGCAGCAGTTTATGTTTTTGAACATCAAAGTACGATATTACGGATTTTTTTCTGTATGTAACCCCACGACATGTTCCTTTCACATGTACTGATGTACCCATACATTTGGCTGTGATAAATATTGTTTTATTGGTGCGTGATGATATATGCACCTGTACACTTTTTTCTGGTACACATTAAACCGGATGCTATTTTACACAATAGCTTTCTTAAACAGCGCGTGCCATTACCTATTATATTTTATGAGCCATTACCTATGATTTTTACAGCGAAGCTGGTATATGGCTAGAGTTTCGTGCATTATTGTTCTCCGTGAACAAAAACTATCATCATCAATGGCTCATACCCTCGTGAGCATTCATGCTCCCACAAGCAAGTAAAAAATGCAATGGCTCATAGCCACGTAAGGCAGAGGCTACAAGCACTCAGCAAAGTGAAGCGAACAGTGCTTCAAATCTTTCTAATCACGCATACAAGAAACAGAAGGAAGGAAGGAAATCAACTTTATTCAGGTCCTGCAGGCCACGAGAGCTTTGGGCTCTCATGGAGTGGGCGTCTCCCACGACGGAACCGGGAGGTTGAGTTTCCTGGCGGCGTCGTGGACCTGCTGGACGGCCCAGAGTTGGAGAGCGAGTTCTTCACTCCGGATTGCCTCTTCAAACTTGCGCTTGTCCTGGTCGTAGTTTACGTGAGCTTGCGAGCACGGCCAGAGTAAATGATGTACGTTAAGGGATGTATTGCAATTGGTGCAATGAGACTTGTCGTAGAGCTGAGGCATGTAATGGTGTAATCTGTTTTGAGTGGGGTATGTGTCTGTCTGTAGCATTCTGAGTGTAACCCCTTGAGCTCGAGTGAGCGTGCGGTGTGGCGTGCTATACTGTCTGCGTTGTAGGTAGTAGTGTTTAGTGATTTCATTGTATGTAGTGGGCGCGTCCTTATTCTCCGAGTGGTTGGGTGAAGCCGCGTGGTCTGTAAGCGCGCGCGCAGCCTCGTGTGCCGTCTCGTTAAGGTTGGGGACGTCGCCGATCTTTGGTCCTAAGTGTGCCGGGAACCAGTATATGAAGTGGTTCTTAATCTCTTTCTTTGAAACAATCCTGAGAGCCTGTGCGCAGACCGTGCCCTTTTGGAATGCTCTGATAGCGGCTATTGAGTCGCTGTAGATATGGGAAAGATTGTCATCGGTGAGCGCAACAGCGATCGAAACCTGTTCGGCCTGCTCAGGCTTCCTTGCAATTACCGTGGCTGCATATCTTGTGGATCCACGGCCATCCACAACCGCCACTGCGAAAGCTTTGTTTCCCGTGTATGCCGCCGCGTCCACAAAAGCTGAGCGTTCACGGTTCGCCAAGGCTTGGTTAAGAAGGAATTGTCCTCTCGCTTGTCGTCTGCCCCTGTTGTTTTCGGGGTGTACGTTTCTGGGTATAGGACGGACCATGATCTTGGCGCAGATGTCCCGTGGGAGGTCCGCAAAGTCTTTTTCTATGTCTCCTTGTGCAAAGCCTAGCTTCTCTAGGATCGTGCGCCCCGGAGGCGTCGTCGAAAGCCTAACAAGCTGGGCGCGCTGCTGGGCTTCGGCAATTTCTTCCAGGGTGTTGTGCATGCCCAGGTGCCCCAGCTTCTCGTTGCTGGTGCTGGTGGGAATGCCGGGGGCTTTCTTGGTGACCTTTCTGATTTGGGCATTCAGTCTGTCTCTTTCAGATCTTGTCCAATTGAGCATTGCCGCAACGTATGCGAAGTGACAGGTGACGAACGCGTGTATTAGTTTGATGAGATTATGTTCCCTGAGGCCCCTGTGTCTATTGCCAATTCTTCTGATGAGCCCAATAGCGTTGTTGGTTTTGGTGATGAGCTTTTGAACCGTAGAGGCATTGACGTCTTTAGTCTCTACGATCATACCCAGGACTCTGATTTTATCGACGCACGGTATGGCGTGTCCCGAAGTGGTTCGTACGGTAATTTCTTGATTATAATCGAAGTCTGACGAGTATGGCCTACGGCCCTTCTGCGTGGGTCTGCGTACGAGCAGCTCCGACTTGGTAGGCGAGCATCTGAGTCCTGTGGGAATTAGAAATTCTTCTATGGCGTTCACTGCTTCTTGCAAGATGTCCTGCACCATGCCCGGGGTTCCTTTGGACACCCACATGGTGATGTCATCTGCGTATATAGTATGCTCGAGCCCGTGGATCTGCCCTAGTTTCTCAGCAAGTCCCGCCATGGCAAGGTTGAAAAGCATAGGGGAGATGACCGAGCCTTGGGGAGTGCCCCTGCTCCCCAGCGAGAGTCTCCGTGGAGAGGTCGGCAAATCGGAGCGTAGCCGTCCTGTTATCCAAGAATGACTTGACGTACGAGTGGAACCTAGCTCCGAGGTTGAGTTTAGAAATGGTGTCCACAATGTATTGGTGAGAGAGGTTGTCGAACGCTTTCTCTAGATCCAACCCAAGAATGGCCTTGGCGTTTCTAATGGGGTCATCAATGATTTGGTGCTTGATTAAAATCATGGTGTCTTGAGTTGATAGACCAGGTCTAAATCCGATGAGGGTGTGTGGTAATAGTCCCTTGGTTTCGAGGAATCTGGAGATTCTGTTCTGAATGGCGTGTTCCGCCGTCTTACCCACGCACGACGTGAGTGATATGGGTCTGAGGTTCTCGACGCCCGAGGGCTTGTTGGGCTTTGGAATGAGAACCGTGGTGGCGTTCTTCCATTCCGGTGGGACCCTGCCGGAAGCCCAGACCTGATTGATTTGATCCGCTAGGAACCGGACGGAGTCTTCGTCCAAGTTACGAAGGGCCTTGTTACTAACACCGTCCGGACCTGGGGCCAATGTGCCATTCAAGTTTTGAAGGACGGTCCTGATTTCTTCCAGGGTGAAGGGTTCATCGAGGTCGGGGTTGTCAGCTCCCGCGTACGGGGAACCGGATGCCTCGGCCTCGTTTTCGTGGCTGCTCGAGAGTGGCATGTATCTTTCGGCAAGTCTTGCCATAAATTCCTGCTCGGTGTAGTTTTTGAGTTCACGTTTCACTATCTTGTCAGCCGCCTTGGTCTGGGAGCTCCTGGTTTGACCTTTGTTAAGAAGGTGTTTGAGTAGGTTCCAAGTTTTTCCATATGTCACGCTGCCATCGGCCCTTGCACATACTTCGTCCCATTGTTGGTTGGAGAGTACTACACAGTGGTGCTCAATGTCCTTGTTCAGTAATGCAATCTTTTTCCTAAGTCTTCTATTGAGTCTCTGGGTACGCCATCTCTGCAGTATGGATCTTTTCGCTTCCAGCATGTGAGCGAGCTTAGCGTCCATCCCGATTGTCTGGACATCGGTTTCTATTTCCTTGGTCGCATTGCGGGCGTCCTCCTTTAGTTCTTGCGTCCACTGTTCTAGTGTAGCGGGCTTGTCGGTACGTTCATTTCTTATCTGTCTAAACGCATCCCAATCCGTGTATCTCCACTTTCGTAGTGGTTTCAAGGCGATTGCTATTGACGTTTCCACAATGTAATGGTCGCTGCCGAGGTCGTCGCCGGTATTATGCCAGGTGGCCCCCTCGGTGTTGAGAACGAATGTGAGGTCTGGGGTGGTGTCCCTCGAGACCGAGTTGCCCATCCTGGTAGGGTAGATCGCGGACGTGATAAGGTTGAGGCCCATCTCTTCCGCATCGGTGGCAAGATTTCTGCCTTTGGTGCTGGTGACGCCGTAGCCCCATTCTACGTTTGGGGCGTTGAAATCTCCGGCAATAATCAGTGGGTTGTCCCCGGTTTTGTCCCTGGCCTTCTTCAACAGTCTCCTGAAACTTTGCGTTCTGTGGTTCGGGCTGCTGTACATGTTCAGTGCTAGTATGCTCTTAGCCTTCTTGCCTTTGGGAAAGACTTCGATGAACAAGTGCTCGCATTTGCTGTCCGGATTACTTCTGTCAATTTCGGCCCACGCGAGCCTGTTACTGAGAGAGAGAGATAAAACTTTATTGTGTCCTTGATGGGGTTAAGGGGTGGCGGGGGTCGGGAGGCTAACCCCCAATCCCCCCCTTCCTCAGACGGCGGCCAGTTCTTGCTTCCTGGCGGCGTCTTCGGCCATCCGGACGGCCCAGAGCTGCTCCTCTGGGTCCAAGCTGAGCAGCAATGTCTCCCACTGCTCGGCCGTACTAATGATGCGTGTGTTAGTGCGGGAGGTGTTGGTGGGTGAGGCTTTGGGGCATTGCCAAATAATATGATTGAGGTCGGCGCGGGCTTTGCACACTTTGCAGAGTGGTGAGTATGCATCGGGGTACATGTGGTTGTAAAGCACGGGGTTCGGAAAAGTTGTGTCTGAAGGAGTCGCCAAGTGGTGGATTGAGACTTAGTCAGTGTTTTGTGTGCTGGGAGGTAGCGTAACCGCTCTCTGCGGTAGTGCAGTAGAATTTCTCTGAACGTGACCATTCGGTCCCGCGCGTGACCGCGATGCAGAACAGAGGGCTGGTCGGGATCGGAAGACGCAGGAGAAGGATGATGCGCCCGGTGTGCGAGAGCTCGGGCGGCATCGTGGGCGGCTTCGTTTCCAGCCAGACCCGAGTGACCAGGGGCCCAGATGATCTGCACGCGGCGTTGCCTTGAGAGAGGAGTGCCAGAGAGAATCTTTTGCGCTTGGGGTGCTATCAGTCCTCTTGCGTAGTTACGAATGGCCGTTTTTGAGTCGCTGATGATGCAGTGTGCATTGGTAGCCGCGTAGGCTAAAGCGATGGCCGTTTCTTCGCCTACTTCGGGTTGCGTGGCGAATATTGATGCGGCCGCGGAGAGGTGGTACTGCGAACCCGCGACTGCGACTACCGCCATGGCGTTTTGGTTGGGGTAGTCTGCTGCGTCCACGTAGGTTACGTCAGCGGCTTGGTCGTAGCGCTTTTGTAGTTGTTTAGCTCTTTCTGCACGTCGCTCCGGATTGTGTTCAGGGTGCATATTACGAGGTATGGGCGGGATAACTAGCTGATCACGAATGTTTGGAGGGATGGGTACTTTTGGTCCGAATTGGGTGGTGTAGGTTATGCCTAGGGTGCCTAGAATGTGCCTGCCCGTGGTGGAATTGGCAAGTCGTTCGTATTGGCTAATACGGTGCGCTTCAATAAGCTCGTCTATGGTGTTATGAATGCCTAGGGCGTCCAGTTTCTCGTTAGAGGTGGTGATGGGAAGATGTAGGGCTTGTTTATAGGCCCTCTTGATCATGGTATTGAGTTTGGACTTGTCAGTTGCATTGAGGCTAAGGTACGGGGCGACATAGGTGATCCTGCTCAAGGCGTAGGCGGTTACCAGGCGTATAAGGTTGCTTTCCTTCATGCCATGATGTCGATTTCCGATGCGTGCAATGAGGCGAGTGGTTTGGTGTACATGATTATCTAATTGCTTGAGTATCTCCGTGTTTCTGCCGTTTTGTTGGATGCGTAAGCCAAGGATACGAATGCTAGGTACTGTAGGTATGCGTTGCTGGTGCACGTGGAGTTCTATCTCGGGTGGGTGAGGGTCTGGACGTCGACCTCCCCAATTAGGCTTGTACAGAAGGAGCTCCGATTTCTGTGGGGAACACGCCAGGCCGCGCGGTTCTACGTATGCAACGACCTCGTTGATGGCTTGCTGCAGCGTGTCTTGATGTCCCCGTCGCTGCCCCCGGTGACCCACAGGGTGATATCGTCTGCGTAGAGGCTATGCTTGAGGTTGGGGATGCTAGCTAATGCAGGCGGTAGTCCGAGCAAGGCCACGTTAAACAGAAAAGGGGATAGAACCGAACCTTGCGGCGTGCCTTTACTGCCGAAGTGAATAATTGGCGACTGCAACCCTCCAATGGTAATGGTGGCCGTGCGACCTGTAAGAAAATTCTTTACGTAGTTATAGGTTCGATGGCCAACCTGGAGTTGGGCCAGTTGGTTCAGTATGGCCTCATGCGTGACGTTATCGAAGGCCTTGGTTAGGTCTAGCCCCAAGATGGCTCTGGTGTCCAGCCTGGAGGTTTTGTCGCCATCGATAATTTGGTGCTTGAGCTGAATCATGATATCTTGAGCAGAAAGTTTCGGGCGGAAGCCAATCATGGTATTGGGGAAGAGGTCGTTGTCGTTCATATGTCTGTGTAAGCGTGTGAGGATGACGTGCTCGAGGACTTTTCCGACACATGAAGTCAGGGAGATAGGGCGGAGGTTTTCGAGTAGGAGGCGCTTCCCGGGTTTGGGAATCATAATAATTTTGGCTTCTTTCCATTGTGAGGGGAGGTTTCCAGTTTCCCAGTATTCGTTAAAATAAGCTGTGAGGGCTAGTATAGAATCCTCATCTAGGTTGCGAAGCATTTTATTAGTAATGCCATCAGGTCCCGGGGCTGAGTTAGGGCGGAGTGCGAGGATGGCTTCACGTACTTCTGCTGCTTCTATGGGCACGTCCAGGTGGTCGTTATCGGTGCCTGTGTATGGTGGAGCGGGTGTAGTAGGTTGAGGTCCTATGTATCGGTCTATCAATTCTTGAAGAACTTGTGCGTCCGTGCCAGAATGGGTGTGAATTATTTTTTGCAAGTTGTGCTGTTGTGTGTTCTTGCTGTTAGCCGGATCGAGGAGGCAACGGAGGATATTCCACGTTTTGGGCAGGTTTGGTTGCCGCTCCATGCTGTCGCATGTGCTGTGCCAATTTTGACGAGTAAGTTGTTGTGCGTAGTCTTCGATTTCAAGGGTGAGAGTGCTAATACGTTTCCTGAGCGTTCGGTTGAGCTTGTTGCGTTTGTATCTGCGTTGCAGACTGGCGAGGGCTTCCCACATATGCAGTAACTTGCTATCTGCCTCCTGCAGATTGGCTTCCTCAGGAACTAATTTAGTGGCTTTGCTCGCGTCTTGCAGCAAGGATGCGACCCAATCTTCGTAAGGGGGTTGGGTACCCGAGAAAGAGGTGAGGGCTCTGGCCTGCCGGAAAGCGTCCCAGTTCGTTATGTGGAGTTCACGACCCTTAGGCTTTCGCGGGCCCGCTCGAACTGTTGTTTGGATTAAATAGTGGTCACTGCCCAAGTTGTCTTGTGTGTTGATCCAGTCAGCTTGTGGAATTCGTTTTGCGAATGTCAAGTCCGGAGTAGTATCTCTGCTAACGCTGTTTCCCATACGAGTGGGAGAAGTTGGATCCGTGACAAGAGTAAGACCTAGATTCTGTCCGTCAAGCCATAGTTGTCTTCCCTTTCGGCGGTCCATTGGGTATCCCCATGCCACCGCAGGGGCGTTTAGGTCCCCTACGATGAGCAGGGGGGCTCCCCTAGCTAGTTGATCTGCTTTGGTGAAAAGTCGTAGAAACCTATGTTGTTCTCTGGGGCTGCTGTACACATTTAGGATGAAGAGGCTCTGTTGCTTGCGCCTTGCAGACGGGATGATCTCCAGAAAAATGTGGGCTGCTGTATCAATGCCTGTGTGATGCTGTATAACCGGAATGTTTCGCTTAACTAGTGTGGTTACTTGGGGCCTGCGGTTATCATTGCAAACTGCGGTGTATGCCGCGTATCCCGACAGCTTAGCCGCTTCTCCGGTCTCTTGTAATGCGATAACATCAGGGGAAGTATGTGGTGCGAGAGACGTAATGTATTGCTCTAAATGTGCTCGCTTTCGCCGGAAGCCCCGGCAGTTCCACTGCCAAATGCAGTAGGTAACACGTTCTGGATTACTCGCAGCCATCTTTGTCGGGACGCGAGTACGGCTTCTTTAGTGGACCTGCTCTGGGACGGAGTAGGGTGTTTTCCAATTCTGTCAAACGGGTGTTGTGATTTTGAGCCAATGTTGCGACCATGTCTTGAAGCACTTTGCGCGTGTCGTCCATGTCTTCCTGTCGCTGTTGTTCTCTTGCCACAAAGGCTTGCTCAATTCTGGGCAGTAGTAGCGTTTCTAGTTTCGCCGTAAGGAGGTTGTCCATTGCGCGTTCGAGAGCTTTTGCAATGGAGGCGTCGAGCAATGTGGCAAGCTTACAATCTAATGCTTCGTTCAGGTTGCGTTCTATCCGCTGTTGCAGCTCAGTGAGGGCCTCACAGTTGACATTTCCTTCTGAAGGGTATGCTGGTGTTGCCGCTTTTGAGATTGGTTCGAGAGCTTTGCGTTTGTGCGAGGTTGGTTGTTGGGTGGTTTGCCGGCAATCTATTGCAGGAACAGGAAGGATGTCTGCATTTGATGGTAAATGTTTGGGTTGTGTGTCTGCAAGTTGTGATTTGAGATTAGCGTTTTCTGTCTTGAGTTCTTGTATCTCAGCACGTAAGGATCGGAGCTCCTGCATGAAGCTGTGCGTGGTAGCGTCACTAACTGTGTTCACTGGGGTTGCTGTAGGTTGTGTGGTGTGACCTGTGTGGGAGACAATGCTGGCCCAGCTTACCTTGGGGGGTGCGTCTTGCACTTTGACTGTGGTCGTTCTAAGGCTTGTGTTTCCTTGCTGCTGCGGCGGTGTTGAATCCGGTCCGCTCCCAGAGTGACTGCGTCCTTGTGACTGACTGCGACCTCGGGAGCGGCTGCGTCCACGAGACCGACTGCGTCCTCGTGGATTGCTGCGTTCGGGAGCTTGCGGTTGTAGTGTTGACTTCGGTGTTGGCAGAGCTGAGTCTCCATTTGCAGAAGTCGATGGCCCCATCTCCTGGTCAGCTCCTTGTTGTCCCAGTCGTAGGCGTTCCCATCGTCGTTGGAGTAGGAGGTGTGGTGTCTGGAAGCGGCGATGGCAGGACTTATCACCAGTCGGGTGGTCTTTGCCGCAGAGCGCGCAGCAAGGGTGACAGGGATGATCATCCGGTGGATTTACTGTGTCACAGCTTTTGCATTTCTTCTGGGTTGGAGTGGGGCATACATCGGCCCATCGGCATACATCGGCCTGTTACTGACAAACGTCGCTACGCCGCTGCAGGCTTTTGTTGGTGGAACGGCAATTGTTTCATATCCCGGAAGTGTTGGTGTGTCGGTGTTGGTCTCTTGAATGAGTATGATGTCCGGCTTGTCTGTAGTGTGTCTGATGTGCTGTTGCAAGACCGATTTCTTAACAGAACAGCATGTTGAAAACTGTCATCATCGATGGCTCATACCCCCGTAAGCAATGGCTCATACTCCCATGAGCAAGCAAAAAATGCCATCACTCAACGACCAAACCCTGGCCGTCCAGAGTTCCCGCGATCGGGCCGTCAAGCTCGGCTTGGCGGTCCCCTACGTGTGACTAGCCGGGTGGCGCGGGGTCTCCCGTGAGTCTTCTCTGGGCCGAATAAAGTTATTTCACTCACTCGCTCATTAACTCATAGTTCCGTAAGGTTCATGGCTACCCACTTTGAGTGAATGAGCCACTTGCAGAAATATACCGCGCATGAGGAAGAGAGGTATTTTGCAACCAAAGTTGCTTAAGACAGCTGATTTTGCCTCAAACATACATGGTCGACGTGCGCCTTTGTGTTACTGGCTTTAGGATGAACTCTCAAGGTATTAACAAATTTTATTGTAGGTAACGTCCTGAACACTCACCCTAGGATAACACTTTCGTATGAAACACGCAGCTTTTATTTTGAAAGAAATCTAGTATTTACATAAACAAAGCAAAAGCACTTTATCTGCGCAAGCACTCGAACTTAATTCGCCGACACGCGGTCAAACTTATGCGTCGTTTTTCAACCAAATTTTGTACTACTGCCGCAGCATGGAAGAGGAAGCTCACCATTCTGCAAGTCGTCCATTAGCTGCGATGACACTACACCTGCTGTCGTTGTCGGTGATTTCAATATGGACGTGTCGGTACCGAAAAGGGGGCGGTTTACGCGTTCGGTGTTGCAAACATATCCCTTGCGATTCCACGCCGATCCGGCCCAATTGACCACCCAGCGGCGTACGTGCATTGATCTGACATTATCAAAGAATGGGATTGCAGTTGTGAGTGAAATAATGACCGCCGATCAAACAATAAATGAGTCTGCGTACTAATCATCACCATGACCACCCATCGAGTCAATAAATGAGTTCGTACCTTTGTCCAAAATTATATGTCACCTCCGTGTCGTGTGCTAAACAGCTTCGCTGGTCAACCACCTTCACAGAGTGGAATGGCTGATGATTTTTTTAAATGCAAGCACAACGTGATACGATATTTATTGTGACGTGTCTGTGGTATGTTGCCTAGGTCTCTACCAATCCAGTACTCATACTTGTTCTCACACTTCTTTAATATAGATACTGTTGCACGTGATGGGTACACAAACAAGTTTTACTGTAAAAAAGGTCTACCTATTGAAGGTTGAAATAATACGCAAAACTGCAGTTCTCCTTTAATGCTTTTATTTACATGTCACTACTACATTTGCAGAGCTACCTTGCACTGTAAAAATATTAGTATGTAACATTTCAGTTACAGAGTTCTGCTATTTACAAGTCAGGGTACTTTGTTGAAATCTATCAACTGCTCATGCGTGAACGCACTTCACAGGAGCCACAGCGTTTGACATGTTGGAGGAGCTAGAAGGTGTGCGTGTAACAGCACGTTTGATGGAGGAGAAGGTGTGATGTGCACTGTACATTTTGGTTTTTGCGAGCCTCTCTGCCCGAGTAGAAAGCGAGGAGACAGACTCTAATGTCCACAATTGCACAAGGGGACCAGACAACTCTCAGCGATACCAGTAAGAAGAAAAGCTACAAAACAAAACTGCAGGCTGTATCCAAGGCACACAGGGTGCCTAGGTGATGCCGAAGACGGCGGCGGCGGCAGCAGCAGTGGCAGCAGCAGAATGAGGCAAATCATGGCAAATGCACTTTTAAAACACACTTAATTATAGTTTGCTTTTAATATTGGCAAAGAGACTTTTAAAAAACGCTCAATTGCAGTTTGCTTTCCAATCTTATATCTCACCACTAAATATTCTGTTTTACTTATTATACATGTAAGCTCTGCATAACCATTGACTACACAACGTTTACATTTCTCTACAAATCATGAATGCTTTGCATTACGTAGACATCAAGTACAACTGAGTGTGGAAAACGTTGTGTCAGCAATTTTACTGCATTAAATTCACAATAAAATTATTTATTATTTGTTAGACCACTCCATCTTGCTGACACTGTAACATTTATGCACCTAACGATGCTTACGTTGCTGTTGACGTCGCAACTGCCGTCGTATACTCCTGAAGTAACGCATGTACTGTGCACGGGTTGTGCCAAACATTCCCATGACACTGTCTCGGACCGCACGCCCTTTCAAATAATTCATTCTAGACCCCATGTTTTGGGAAAGACCGTGTGGTATAGGGTCCCCGTTATTGTTGAGCTCGCTACTATTACTTCTGCTGCTGCTGCCGTCATCTGATTTTACATCGCCCTTAGGAAGACGAAGGTTGGGCAACAAAAACAGCACATGCCGCGACAATGTTGGCTGCACGTTCCGGCTCGTAGAAGAGGGTGCGGTACCTCTGCAGACAGCGGAAACGGCTCTTCAAGAGCCCAATACACATCTCCAAAAGGGAACCCATTGCGGCATGTGCTGTGTTGTACTTCCCGTTAGCTGTTTGCATAGGAGGATAGCTAGGAACCGGGGTCAGGAGCCACGGCTCGAAGGGGTAGCCAGTGTCGCCTGCACGAGGATGGAAATAGTGAGAGCACTCCTCTGGCGACACGCAAGTTGGCAACTGAGAAAAGTTACAGCATCATCAACAAAGGTAGAGATGAGAGGTTGCAGACCCTAGACAATCCTGCCATGAGTCCCAAGTAAAAGCATGAATCGGACATGTTCGCTCCGACACAAACTGTTGACCAAATAACATGCGTACTACTCCGTCCCTGCCAGAAGCTGAAGAAATCAACACTTGTTAGTGCTACAAATGACACAGGAGTAGCACTGATGTGTGTTCATTTCTTCTGCTTCTGGTAGGCACTGGGTACAGTAGCAGCACTAATACGTGTTGCTTTCGTCTGCTCCCGACATGCACTTGGTAGCATGCTTGTAACTTCATACTTACTTTAAGAGTGTCAGGGGTAGCACTAATTGTTTTCATTTTTTCTACTCCAGGCACTTATGTGCTCTCAATTTACTTAGAAGTTTGTGTTTTGGCGGACATGGCGTTCCAGTCGCTACTGAAGCGTGATGGCGACAAAAGATGTTTTTTCTCACCGAGGTGGTATTTCCCTGGATGCGCGATGCGCCTCGCTTGGAACCACCGGCGCAGCCATGTTCGCCAGACGAACGAGTCGCGGCCGGTCCCTGGTCGCATATGATCCACGACCGGGATCCTGATGTCCGCGTTGCAGATCTGAGGAAAATGTAAACAAAGAAAGTCCCCGTTGACAAGTGCAACATAAGATTCGAAAAGAATCGACACTAGGAAACGTGACGTATACTTACGAACATGCAGTTTAAGGCGTAGTATCCCTTGCGGTACATGAATGCAGCATTTCGCTAACCCTGGGGTGCGATAATGGCAATGAGGGTGCCAACCACGCATCCGATGACGCCGGGAATAGCACCATGCCCTTACAAAAATGACTTTAGACTGTCTATAGAAAGACTATAGACTTTTTATAGACGACCTTGCCTTTCTATAGATTTAGACTTTTGTTGATACAAAGTCTATAGACTGTCTATAGACGAAAGTCGATAAAGTTTTTATTTTTTTGTCCATTCGCAGTCTATAGACAGTCTATAGAAAAAAGTCGATAAGGTGTTCGTTTTTTTGTCTACTTCTCTATAGACTACCTATAGACGAAATTCGATGCAGTCTCTATTTATTTTGGTCCATTATATGTCTATAGGCATTCTATAGAAGAAAGTCAATAAGGTTTCTATTTCTTTTTGTCTATTTGCACTCTATAGAGGGTGTATAGAAAAAGTCAATAAAGTGCTTGTTTCTTTTTTGTCTACTTCCCCTTTATAGAGTACCTATAGACTATTTTACCTAAGGCAGCTTGGCGCCGCCATATGCATCATACTAGCGCCACCTGTCGGCTTTCACCGGAAGCGTCATTGCCACGCCATGCTGGGCTGTTAACTGCGCCGCCAGTGCCTTTTGGCAACGTGTTCGTATGAGGTGTGCCGACGTTTGTGTCTGTGAATTCCTGCGGAATTTTTGTTAGCGCGTTGCAAACGCATCTTTCTGCTCGTGAAGTCTTCATCGCTGCTAGGAAATGGCCACAGTGGCCACAACGAACAGAAGCACGCAACCAGGAGCCAGCCGGCCCATCACATTGTCGGCTGGGGATACGATCGACATCGGTGAGTGTGTGCACTCAACTCGCAATGTTTTGCGCGTCAATTTCGCGTAGAATAAACAATGCATGCTGTGTTTCATCGTTCACTGTGTCCGTGATCGCGCAGCCAGCAATTACATACAGGTGCGTCTGTGAGTTGTACTTTGAACGGGAGTGTTAGCAGCAGCTGTCAGCTCGCACGTTTGTGGCGGCGCGGACACCGCATCTTCCCATCGCTCGCTATCCTGCTATGAACAATATCTTATCGCATGACTGGTCTGCAACCAAGCTGCTTAGGATCGCTTCGCAGCGGTGTCCTACCGAAATCTTCGCTCTCTGTCGCAAGTGCTTTCCACTCAGACATGTGCGGAACGACGCAGTTTGTACTGATCTGCAATCGCGGAAAGCCGTCTAGCAGTCCTAATAGCAGTCCTGCTACGAAGCCTCATCTCGCGTAATAAATGGAAACGATGTGGGAACGAAGCGATATCTACCGTCTCAGAAAAACGAGCACTCCGCGGTAGCGCAGTGGCTATGGTGTTGCGCTGTTGGACTTAAGGCCGGCCGCAGCGTCCACTGCCGTGCGTTGTGTTCACACTAAAGGAGCCGAGCTGGTCAAAGTAATCTGGAGTACCCCACTACAAACAGCATTTAATGTTTTAATGAAGGGAATGTAGGGACGTTGCAGTCTGAGCCACGGGCATGACAATGTCGCCTCCAAGTGCATCTCACAGTTTTTTAAAATTAAATTATGGGGTTTTACGTGCCAAAAGCACTCTCTAATTATGAGGCATGCCGTAGTGGAGGACTCCGGAAATTTCGACCACCTGGGGTTCTTTAACGTGCACCTAAATCTAAGCACACGGGTGTTTTCGCATTCCGCCCCCATCAAAATGCGGCCGCCGTGGCCGGGATTGGAACCCGCGACCTCGTGCTCAGCAGCCTAACACCATAGCCACTGAGCAACCATGGCGGGTTATCTCGCAGTTTAACACATATGAGATCGATGATCTGTATTCTCCCATCACATGTTCCCATTGTATTTGATAACCCACCCTGGTGGCGTAGCGCGTTGCGCCATGGCGTTGCGCTACTAAGCCCGGGGACGCTGGATCAATTCTCGGCCGCGGCGGCCGCATTTCGATCGGGGTGAAATGCTAAAATGCCCGTGTACTGTGCATCGGGTGCACGTTAAACAAACCCAAGTGGTCAAAATTAATCCTGAGTCGTTCTCTACTGCGTGCCTTGCAATTAAATCGTGGTTTTGGCACGGAAACCCTCAGAATATAATTTTAATCATTGTATTTGTTGCTGCAGTATATGTAAATATTGTGCGCAAGGAAGCTTGATTAGTTATTATTACAGCGTTCTAGTTTTAGCCTGCATATTCACTCACTGATTGATGTCACCTATTTTTCAGATGGAGTGACTTACGTGCACCCAATGTTTGTCAACAGCTGGGTGGACGATGTCAAGGCATGGCCAAGTGTGTCTAGTGCCCACATTGTGTGCTACCTCATCAAGAGCAAGGCGTGTGACCTCAAAGAAGCTGAGGCATACAAAAGCCTAGACTCCTACAATTTTGTACAGAGTGGCTGGGTGGGCCAGGTGCTTTGTCACAATGTTAACGCAGACTTAGTGTACCTCAAGGCGGATGTTCGACCATCGCAGGCCATAAATCAAAAACCTTGGACAGCATGGGCTTGCGTTAGGCACACCGGACAGGTGATCACTACTGGTTGCTCGTGTATGGCTGGGAAAGCAAGGGTTTGCAGCCATGTTGGTGCACTACTGTGGAAAGTCGATATGGCTGTGGCCTCGGGAATGACCGGCACATCATGTACTGACCAAACAGCTCAGTGGAACAGGGGAACAAAGAGGAATGTGGAACCTGTCCTGCTTGAAGATATGGACTTTAAGCTGCAAAAACGAACTGTGGACTCCGAAAACAAGGCCCCAAAACCCACACGAAAGTTTCATCACTTCGGAAATGATGTAGAGCTGATAAACCACATTGGGAGGAAACCATTTTCAGATCTCTTCAACATTCCTGGTGAGGGCACATTTCCTCCAACATGAAATGAGTGCAGTTGTGTTAAGTGAAATGCCTTAAAATTACAGCGGCGGTTGTTCCTTTGAAACCCTATATTTCTTTTTGCCACTGTATGGCATCAGTATGTTTTTTGGCATCGACACGCATACGTTAGGAGACTGACGGGTTATTTGTTGCCATTTATTTAACATAATGGTAATGCAGATTGTGATAGGTGTTGGTGCCTGTCAAATACAGTAGATATCATGTTTGGTTATTGCACATCATTATATATACAAGTGGTCTTAGCCGGCACAGTGCAGTGTGAATTGTGTTTAATTGCTTTATATCTTGCAGGTACCTTGCTTCATAGTACATTGAATGCGGCTGCTTGGGACCCATGTGCTACTGATCTGCCAAGCCAGCCTCGCCACTCACATGCAGACCCTTTGGAACTCCCAAAAGGCTGCGACCCTTGCAGAGTATTTTATCAAAAGTTTGTTATGCTTTCGAATGAAGTACGGGCTTCCCTTGAATTTACCACTAGGGAACAGGGGTGCCCGCTATGGCGCATGACCAGGCGCCTTCGCATAACTGCATCAAATGTGAAGCGGGTTCCTAAAAGGGAAAGCACTGATCCCTCGAAAGCTGTTTCTGCGCTTTCAAATTCAGGCTTTACTGGTAATGCTGCCACAAAGCATGGGCTGAAGTATGAAGCCATTGCAAGAGTAGCATTTACGAGGAAGACTGGTTTCGCTGTAGCGCAGTCGGGTATGGTAGTGAGCAGTACACATCCTTGGCTGTCTGCAAGCCCTGATGGCATCTGTGCTGATGATGCTCTAGTTGAGATCATGTGTCCCACAGTTTCAGATTGCACGGTATTAATTTAAAAGGGAAAGTATGATGTTAAGCTTGTGAATGGTGAACCTGTGCTTTGTCCAGGTGGCAAAAATGGTTACTATGACCAAGTGCAGTTTACCATGTTTTGCTGTGGCAAAAGCACCTGCTATTTTTATGTGTGGTCGGCTGAAAGTGATGTCATTGTAAATGTGCTATTGACACACGGTACATTGAACAGAATTTGAAGAGGCTCAAAACATTCTACTTTTTGCATCTCCTGCCTCACCTTGAGGACCTACATTATAAGAAAAAGCTCGCTATGTGCAAAAAGTATGACGAGATTTGCAATTTGTGATGAGCAAGTGAAATTTTATTTGTTCATAATGTCTGCTTCATTGGAGCCATCCAAGTATATTGAATGAATAAAAAAACATTCAACCACATTTTAACACCTTGGCTTCAAATCACTTCCATAAGCTTCACAGGTACGAAACCAGTGAGGTTACAAAAAAATTGGCAGTGGCTTAGCTCGGCTATGCCAGGATATACGTAGCAAAAGCTAAGGCATAGCATGGTTAGCCTTGGTTAATCTTGATTGCAAGTCCAGGACAATAAAGCTTTCGCTTTAAAACGGCATTAATGAAGTTTACCCTACTCGCTTCTCAGAGTGCTTAAGGCTAAATTAAAGTACACACGGGACATTTATGCTTTTGTCTGTTCGTTGATGAGCGGGCGTTTAAGGTTACAGAGTCCTGCACAAACAAGGACAATTTTGCTGGCATACTTTCTTGACTTGATGGGCAGTACTTGCTTGAAAATTCTGTACGTCTAGATTCGGTTGATTGCCCGCTCAACATGAATTCGTAGCGATGCGATGCGCCTAGTTTCGGTGACTTCACTTTCAGGTAGCTGATCCTTTCCTGAGAAAAAAAAGATGAAGAGGCAGTCATGTACATGTAATTACTGTGTAGCTCTTAAGTTTATGGAGGTTATGAAAATACTATTGTGGACACCTACCTTTTGTAAATGCAGGCCTGTTCATTTTAATCCCTTGAGCCTCAATATAAGGGTCAAGCTTGAAACCACGGTCTGCCATTATCTCATCACCTGGAAGGAGGTACTCTTCTACTCCACATGTCTTTACAATGTATTTGTCTGATGCCCTGCCTCCATACACATCTGACACAAACATTATAAATCCATTTGGTGCTATGACGGTAAGAAATTTCATCGTGTTTGCACCCTTGTATTGGCTGTAACTTTGGGATCTGGCCATCAGTTTCCGTGGCCTTTGCATTAGTGCTTCAGTGCAGTCGAATATGCATGTTGTATGACTGTACTCGCTGTTTCTGAAACTCTCAGGCATGCTTGCCCGCAACCTTGAGCGGGGAAGCCACACAACAACTTCTTGCATGATCTTCACCAGGTCGTCCAGCACTCTCGAAAATGTTCTAGAAACATAAGCTACAGAGACCTCGAACCGTCTTGCTAAATCTCCACAAAGGAGGCCAAGTCTAAGCCTCATGAGTGTCAATAACAGCTGGTCTTCGATGGTCAAGAGCTTGCGAATTGTCTTGTCTTGAGTCTTCAGTGCTGACACGAGCTTGTCAAATGCAGCCACAGAAATGCCAGTGTAAAAAAGAATGTCATCACTGGTCAGTGTTCGATAGGAAATAGTTCTCATGGTCATAGAAAGTCTTGTGCTGGTGTAGGAATGGTCAGCTGATGGCAGTTCCCATTGTGTGGAGCTATCTTTCATCACCTACAAGAAAGCGGAAAGGCATGTCATGATGTAGAACACGTTAACATTACAAAATATTACCTTTGTATTTTTCCTTGTCATGATGTGCTCGGTTTTGCTTACGTGAATCTGACAAAATGACAGTTTTGTGAGAAACTTAAACACGTCATCCGGCAACTGAAATAATCTGTGTGCATACTTACGTCAACTTCGTGATCTGATATTAAGCTCCCACAAACTTCATTTTCTACAACACTGCTGTCTGGAGTAGCTACACCATAAGTGAAAGCCTGTAAACAAAGCACAGCAGCAATCATCACTGCAGTGTCACACAGGAAGTAGACATGATCATGTGGAGAGGACAGTGCCTGTACACTCACATCTGGTGCCTTATCCAATGTACATCTGACTAGTGAATTTCCAATGTGAAGGGAAACCTGCAGAAGAAATTGGCAGCTCAGTTCCACTTGAAGCAGCATATTAAAAAAGCCTAAATTGTCCTGACCACTCACATCTGGTTCACAAACTGTGCCAGAGCTGGGAAACGTATCTTCATTGCACTGAGCCTATGAAAGGAGAAACCACGTGAATGTGTGTACTTCTTAAACAGGCACCGTGTTCAGAAGCCTAGACTGGCTGTGTGAGCACTTACATCTTCATTCCCCAAAACATTGTTGAATCATGTGGTTTCCATGTGTGCTGCAGCCTGTTGAAGTTGAGTTATCTTTAAATATCACAATATAAGGAGGCAGAAGAATTTGCACGACTGCTTACTCTTTCATAATGTGTAAAGAATTGAACAGCACTTGTGCCAATAAGTGGTGCAGGAGGTCACTTACAGCTGGTTCACCTTCAAATGCATCAGTGAACACTGCAGGCTCACTGTGGGAAGTCTCCTGTTGAGAGAATGATAGCAACAGTTGGCATGGTTTTATCATGTCTGGTGTACCTGTAAGCTTAAGCTGTTGGCATGATTGCTTACTTCTGTTTCCTGACATGCACAAGTGCTGTCTAGATTTGTCTTGGAACTATCTCCAACCTGGTATGGGTAGGACACATAACAGTGAGCACATATTCTCAGTGATAGTATGTCAAGACAGTGAATGCCTACTCACATATTCCAAACTGTCCAAAAGAGAGGTGAATGTGGAAGCTTGTGCATCATAAGTGACCTGTAAAAACACATCAATAGCTTTAAACCTGTTGCATTGACAGAACTTCCGCTGGCCTACATAGTTATGAAAACTTCACAGCGTGGGAAAGACCTAGTTGGGGCATTTCCAGTAAGTGAAGTTACTTGTAGGCAAAACATCAGCTAGCTAAGTTCTTGTTCTCAAAGACAAGCTTGTTTAACAAACGAAATATGTTCCCCTATTGTGGTACGCAGCATACTTAAATCTTTCTCGTGACTAATTGGCTACATTGTTCTTATAACGACACACACTAGCTATTTTCCATAGTTCAATTCACTGGTATGTCCAAATTCTGACAAATTAGACCAAAGAGAAGCCTTACACTCTGCGAAGGAACCTGACGTGACTCTTCATCTCGTGTCTCTCTGCTCGTTTTTCTCTGGAATGGAAATAAATCATTATCAGCCACACAGTGACAACAATCTGTACACTTGCCTTCCGCTTAGTTGGTGCTGGCATATTTTCGTCATGGTTCAGGCGTCTGCGCCCAAAGATAACCTGAAATATTACGAAGCTTTTTTATTATCGCAGCTAAAGATTCGTGGGTTTTATGTGCCAAAGCCATTGAAAAAATTATGAAACGCACTGCAGTAGAGACGAACTTATTAATTCTGACAACGTGAAGTTCTCAGACCACCAAAGCATTAGTACAGGAGCGTTTTTGCGGCTTGCCTCCATAGAAATGTCGCCACCTCGGCTGCGTATCGGCACCGCGACTTCGGCCTTGGCAGTGAAACGCCTTAACCGCTAGGCCACCGCAGCAAATCTATTATCGCAGCCAGGAACGGAGGCTTCGATTCAGCAACAATTGCTGATAGATCGCCACCGACAAGCGAAGCGACGACGATGTAAAAAGTTAACGTCTCACCAGTTAGATATGTCCGCACCGATAGCATGAAGCCTAGCTCAATAGTAACATTTCACAGCACCACTATCGAGCATGAAACTGCGGCACGTTTCATATTCAGGTTCGGTAGAAATCGAGGGGCAGAAATAGCTACAAGCTACGGTACATGACTTCAAAGCTTTTTCACTAGAGCTGTAAAGGCCCAATGTCTAAGGCACTAATTATACGAAATGCGGTGCTTTAGAACGGGTCAGGTAGCGATGAACAAGTGTTCACTTACCTTTCGCTGGTAACCCAAGTTCAGCATCGGCAGCGGGTTTTGCTCCGTGCGTTTTCCATCAACGAAATGCGCAGAACACACACGTGAATTTCTGTTTGGCACGAAGTCTTTCCTGTTTATCAGAGAAGTCCACTGACGACCAGAGTCGACGTTCGCGGGGAAGCGGTGCAACAGAAACATATCGCAACCACATTGCTACTTCTTCACAGCGTGTTTTTCGCACAAGCTATCCGCGATATTCTTTCGTTTTCACTGGTTGTTGCCACAACCCACCACTACACAGTGCTGACCGGACGACGTAGGCGCGGTGAAAGGCATTTCTACTGTTAACCAGCGCACGCAAAAAGGAGAAAACACATTGAAACAGGCACGCGTCAGCTTCTGTCGAGTAAAATTAACAGCCCTATGCAAGAGGGCCACTCTGGGTTACCGGAAACGGAAACGGCGAATCGAACGCAGTGCTCCTGGTTCGAGAGTATCCCCGCTCTTCGTAAAATCGTGTATAGACGAAAGTCGATACAGTCGCTATTTATTTTTGTCTATTATTTGTCTATAGGCTTTCTATAAACGAAAGACGATAAGACTTCTATTTCTTTTTGTCTATTCGCAGTCTGCAGACGGTCTATAGAAAAAGTCGATATGGTGTTTGTTTCTTTTTCGTCTGCTTCATCACAACAGACACCTATAGACGAAAGTCGATACAGTCTATTTATTTTTGTCTAGTGTTTGTCTATGGACTTTTTATAGACGAAAGTCGATAAGACTTCTATTTCTTTTTGTCTATTTGAAGTCTATAGATGGTCTATAGAGAAAAGTCGATAAGGTGTTTGTTTCTTTTTTGTCTACTTCCCCTCTATAGACTACCTATAGACAAAAGTCGATACCTTTATTAATTGTTCATTCTTCGTCTTCAGACTGTCCACAGACGAAAGTCATAGACAGTCTTCTTTGTCATAGATATTTGTCATAGATCATAGTCACAGATATTTCTTCTTGTCAATCCCCACTCTACGTAGTTCTTCACACACACACACACACACACACACACACACACACACACACACACACACACACACACACACACACACACACACACACACACACACACACACACACACACACACCGCTCGAGTCACATTGCGTGTCATCGTGGGCTGTCTTCATTGCCTTCATATTTCGGCTGCACGGCTGCATCACTAACATCGGGCGGTTTTTCATTGACTGATATTCTGCACTATAAACTCATCAAAGTGACTCATTTACTTAAAATATGTACCAAATTCTCTGAGCCCACCAAGCATTTCGCAGGCGGTTTGCCCGCGCGGCCACGCGTATCAGTACTTCATTGCTGTACTGATTGCTTTGACCTATCATCGGAACGGAAAATTTGCACTAACATACGTGCGGGCATCACATTTGGCGGTACGCTGGAAGATATGCTACAAATGCGCTGTATTACTCATCGTGGCTGGCGATAATACAAACGCCTGAAGGGCCCTGTTACGGCTTTTACAAACAGCGCCTTCATCCATGTGTGCGTTGCAGTCACATACGATAGCCCTCAGCATTTGTAATACAACCTGCCAGAGCATTTTCTTCGTTCATGAAAAAAAGAATGAAAAAATTGGAGGACGCTTAAGCTTCGCCTTCAAGAGTGGAACGCGACAGCGTTCCCATCGACCCGCCAAGGGGTGTAAGACAAAGCGCTACGTCGCAGGGATCACTTACGAGGCGCCCCGCATCGGACTTTGCGCCCACCTATCACACAGAGAGCGTCGAGCAACGCAGCGTTCGGCGCGGCAACGAAACGTGCGCCTGAGCAAACGGAACGAACCAAAGAACTCGGTGTCTCGGAGGGGGAAACGATCTACGCCAGCCAAACGTCGTGATCGGCACGGGCGGAGAGATAGATAGTAATCTAAAGAAAGGAACGGCGCTTGATTCTGCAACCCGCGTGGGAGCACGGCGAAGCGTCGTCAGGGGAGAGGGAGTCGGGGCCGCAACGCGCCTGGCACCGGTCCGCGCACAGCAAGGCCCAATGCGCGCATGGCGCGCCACCTGTCGGGGCAGCGCCGTCCATTGAGAGGAGGGGGTCTTCTGTGTTTGCCGCAAGATGGCTCTGCGTGTGCGGTAAGCGCAGAAGAAATGTAGCGGAAACGTACTTCGCTACTCGTGTAAATGCGACTTCTGTAAGTTACGTGCTCATAATTACCGATATACACCGCTGTATACCTTTCTACGACACGTTTTTAAGGCAACACCGCGTTCACTAGAAGTGCGTTTGTACCGCTTTCAAGCATCGAACTCGTGGCTGAGTGGTAGCGTCTCCGTTTCACACTCCGGAGACCCTGGTTCGATTCCCACCCAGCCCATCTTGGAAGTTGCTTTTTATTTATAAAGTGCCTGCCGTGATTTATCGCTCACGGTCAACGCCGCGGAGGCCGACACCCAACACCGACGCCGACGACACCGGCTTTTCTGCGACACGAGCTCCTTAAAGCCTGGGATACATGGAGCGAAAAACCGGCGTCTAGGCGGCGAAAAACGCCCGGCGTCGAACGCTCGCCCCTCGGCGTCCAAAAATTTGACGCACGCCGGCTATCCGGACCGATCGGAAAAACCGACGCCCGGCGATCGACGCCGGCGGAAGTGGCGGGGGTGCCTCTCGTGTTCACCAGGCGTCGCGACGATCGATCTCCCACCGACTTCCGGTAGCCGCCGAACGTTTTTGTCTGTTTTTCCTTTTTAGCTGGTGCCTCCGTGGGACCGTCCGTCGCGCGGCCGCGCTGGAGCGACGGAATGTGGGCGTTTGCGCTTGTTTGGACGCGCACTTTTGGTCTCTCTGCGCGTGAGAAGGACACCATCGATCGTTACAGCCGACTATTGAATGTTTCAGAGCATTAAATGAAGAGTACAAATTTGTGTATACATATTTTTCGTCTAGAAACTTAAGTGACGTGCTCACGAAAGAGATAATTATATATGCGGTACAGTTTTCTTCCCAACCCTTTCAAAAATTGCAATTACTGTGAAATACGCTGCTTAAAACCTTTATTCTGCGTAAGTGTTGATTATTACTCGAAATGCAGGAAAATAAGTGACAGCAAAGGTAAACCTTGACCATATTTACAACGTCAAATTGCAGTAAACTCGGCGGACTCCAATAAGTACACCATGGAAGTCTAAAAAAAAGGAATTGGTGGCGATGTGCTCAATAATATTTCCTCGTTTTAAGAAGTTGACTTTCGTCGGGGGTGATGGGGTATTAAACTCTTTGAATTTACTGGTCACGCCAGCGTCACTATAACCGCCGCGTGGGTGCTATGAGCTAGCACTGGCTAATCTGAATAATATTTCGTCTTTTCGCAACTCTTGGTGGTGCTTGATCACTCAGATTGCGCTCTTTTCTTTTCCAAGTAGTAGGCTTCCACTCATACTCTGGAACATCGGGGAAGATTGTTGATGGCACCGCATCGTTTTTCGACTGAGGCACATCGCCAGAAATGGCCGGTAGCAAGAACGAGAAAAGAAATTAAACGTACGAAAGCAATTTTTTTTTAAATGCGTACACTAAATAAAGTAACGTTTATAAATTGCTGACTTCCGCGTCACAGCTTGCACATACTGTTGTCGGCGTACGTATAGAAAAGGCGACGCTAGCAAAGATAGCATACAAAGGGACAACTGAAACTGCTACGCTAAAAGCCTAATGAAATCCAGAAGGGTACATGGCAAGCTGTATGCCCTGAGGTGAGCGGCAGACGAAACTAATGAGAGACATATGGTGACGCACGACACCGGGGAGCGTCCAAGGAGCGCACATATGTGAAGATACCGAAGGATTCTGTTTCCACGTGAAATGCCGAAAGGCGTGAGAATAGTTTACAGAGAAAGTGGGTGTTCCAGACAAGCCAAGCGTTGGTACGAAGAGAAAGCGCCCACTCGGTATACGGTTGTCGCGGATACAAGAGGTGCGCGGAGGCTGCACGATATCCAAGTGCTCTAGGGACAGCACTGTAACCATGGCAAAGTCATCGAAAGCAGCGAGACTAGAATACAATGATAAGCTCATTACAGCAGTGCAAATGCGTGGCATAATTTGGGATTGTGATCGCCAGGACTACAAGGATCAGCGAAAGAAAGCTGCGGCATGGGCAGAGATCATTGCCGATATCGGAACCGATCCGGGAGGTAAGTTCACAATGTTGGTACTGATGAAAACAAATTTATATGCGCAAGTGATCACCCGATGATACCACCCTTTGTGCTTTCGGTACACGACCGCGTTGATTTATATATTCGTCGCGCCAACTTATTGTCGTTCTAATTGTAGGATAGTTATATAATTCTTGCGCCCTTGATGTCCCATCAAACTCATTCCTCCTGCTTTCCTGTTGTTGTTTTATTTCTTTTTCATTCCCCTTTATCTCAATATATAGTTTTCAAAACCAGTGCGTGATCGATGTGTGCGTGCACACACGGAATATTTTGGGCGCCAGGACGCGTGTTTGGGTGCAGCAGCTTCAGGCGCTGCTTACACCGCGCGTTTAGATAAGTAACTATTCTAATTTTTTTTACCAAGTTACTTTAGGATCACGCTCGGATCACGCTCGGAACGAGAGCCGCCCATTTCACGCCAAATGTAGCACAAAACGCTAGTTCTTGGAGGAGGCTTTAAAACAGGAACTGACACTGAAGTAAACATCAATAACCACAATTTATTTTTACGCAAAGTAAACGTCGCTGTTGGAGATCCACAAAAGCTTCTGCAACGCCTGCACTCCGCGGTGATCGCAGGTGCCCGCTCACTCAACGTAGCCAGACCCGCCAGACGGCGCAAAGCCAGCCCGCTAAAATGCTTGCAGCTAAATGGAATGTGTAGAAATCATTCGTAAGCGCCTCTATGAAACTTTTTTTCGAAGTTTAGTCAGTAACAATAAATAATACAATAAAAATTCTGCTTATTCCTTTTTTGTTACCCAGAAACACATTCGTAAAGTCTGTCAACAATGCGGCGGGCGCGCGGCGGCGTCCGCCCGTTTGTCGCTGCATGTAAGCGAAGCCAGCGAACCGCCGGCGTCGTCCCGCCGCGTCTATTTCCGCCGCGCGATGTTCGCAGTGAAAGAACGCTCCATGTATCCCGCGCTTAACGCTATCGCGTTAAAATGCACAAGAAAGGCAACCCATTTCGGCGCGCATGGCGCGCAGAGAGAGAGAGAGAGAAAGAGGAAAAAACGAAAGAAAATAAGAAAAAATGGCTGTGGCTTAGCTAAAGTTAAGCCCAGGATGCGAAGCATACTAGCCTTTATTTTAGTTGTTGAACCGCTGTTTAGCCTGGTGAACTGCTGTTGCTTGGCTATATTTGGTTCGGCTGGACGAAGAAACAACTCATGCGTTACTCTGCTTCGCCTTCAAGAGTGGAACGCGACAGCGTTCCCGACGACCCGCCAAGGTGTGTAAGACAATAGGCTACGGCGCAGCGACTACGCGCCCCGCATTGGACGCGGTGAGCGTCGAGCAACGCAGCGTTCGGCGCGGCAACGAAATGTGCGCCTGAGCAAGCGACGCATGCCTGAGCCTTAGAGACAGCTCGTTTCTAGGCAACACCGCATTCACTAGAGGCGCTTTTGTACCGCTTTGAAGCATCGTACTCGTGGCTCAGTGGTAGCGTCTCCGTCTCACACTCCGGAGACCCTGGTTCGATTCCCACCCAGCCCATCTTGCAAGAGTTGAGCCAAAGCCATCTAGAAACAAGCGCAGCTGCTTATATACCTCCGCGACGGCGCGAGTTGGAGCCCCGTTTCTCCTCTGTCATGACGTCACGGTGTCACGTGGTATGGCATGGGGTTCAAAGGTCATTGAAGGCGACACCGCCGCGCCTGAGGAGCTGGGTTGAGCTCTCGTAATATGCTTCGCATAAAAGGCTCAGAGCGCGCCTGGCGCGCGGAGCTCGTGCGCATGCGCGGCGGTGCGCCATCTGTCCGCGTCAATTTGAATTCTCAACGAGTGCGCGAGGCACGTAAACGCTTGTAGCGGTGTGCGGTGTCTGCCTGAACGTTGCTGTCTGTGTATGCGTGTCTTCTTTGTGGCATCACACGTCAACTACACTGAACGGTAAGCTTTAGCAAAGATGTTTTGCGTCAATAGCTCATAATTAGGTGAGCGCATTTCGTAGCGCGAACCGGCTGCATATAGCGCAGGCGACTCGGGCATAGTATCGGTTTCTCATTTTCATGATTTGATAACGCGCTCTTGTTCTCACTTCTACTATACGGAATGTTTTACGGCAGGCGATCGCTCACGCTTGTTGATTTTAGCGTCATAGTTGATCTGCGTAACAAAGGAAGTACACCATGTTTTAACTTGATACTGAGCTGCCAGTAAGCGGATTGTGTGTCGAGCAGCCATTGTGGTAGATCTCATTTCGTGGCGCTCGATCCGGCCGCGATGAATGCTGCGTCACATGTGCAGTGAAATTCTTGTGACACGCTTTACGTATATACCTAGAAATTGTGTTAGCATGAAGAATCTTCAAACAGACACGTATAGTTGAATAACTGCTAGCGTACTCGGATGAAAGGCCATGTTTGCGGGGCATGCATAAACAGTGTGTGCGCTGCAGTTTCCAGATTATCTATTTGGTGGCCTTTTCTTGGCACATAACGCGCATATTATTCAAATAATTTAGTGGACATTACACTTGTTCTCCCCTTTCAACACACCTAAGAGATCGTAACATGTTTTAGTTGATAAGTAACCTTGTCAATTCGCCCCCATTCATGTGCGCTCTACTGAAAGTGTGGCAAATGTATTGATCTCGAAGTATGAGAAAAGAGACATTGCAGACTGTTCTAAGCAGAAATGAATTGCAATTCTCAACGTGATTATTCAAAACTGCAGTCACTATGCTGAGCATGTTCGTTCCGCACGGGCCTATTGCATTAACACCTGAAAAATGTGCACAGTCCAACCGGGTATCTTTGTTTCATAAATTATTATTACAGTAATCATTTGGGATTCTCGCATTTCTTTTATTTTTATAAGTACACTGTGTGTCACATGAACCTGTCTTAGAACGATACATATCGTTGCCCTGCACTGGCGACCATTACGGCTGTCTAACTGCTAATCATACTCTAACATAACGAAACATCCTAATGGTACTGATTCATATTGCCATGTAGTTTTTAGTCAGAGGTAAAGAAAGTTAACTAGAGGCATAAGTGATGAGAGCAAATTATATAGAAAACTGCTATTGAACCCTAAAAATAACTAATTGAATAGTTTTCCCTCACACTGTTGCATTTGCTTTACGTGTGTGTCACTCTGTCCTTGTCTTCCGTGCTGTACTCATGTGGCCATCAATTACGAACTTGCCCAAGCCCTTGTAAGCTTTATTAAACAAGGGATTCGATTAAGTTGAATCTAATACTGCATGTCAAGTGACTGACGTGTTCTTCGCTTTATCTAAATATTATGGACTGGCAGTACTTGGCAAGCATTAAAGCACAATAATTTTTTGTTGCACTTAAGATGTGGATGTAATAGATTGCCAGAAAATTTTCATGAAAGCAGCAAGAGATCGGGGAATTTTAAGATGACCACATAGGCATGCTGTCTTGTTATATGTCATACAAAGTTTCCAGAGAATCTCTCTGTTAAATATGTTTTTGAAACGTTTCACCTCATAAAATGTTGAGGGAAATTGGTCCCATTTATTGAAAAAAAGAATGAAAGTCAAGCATACTGACATGGCATTTTTTACTCAATTTGTTTGTTTTTTTGCGTTAACTAAAAGTCCTGAACCTCGAAACCCTACAAAAATGTTTCATCTTTGAGAGCGCCTTAAATAATTTACTGTGATAGCATTCATTCAAACTATAGTATCAGTTTTGTTTCCTAGGAGGGGCATATCTGTCGTCCCATGACAAAAAGTGCTCACGTGGTATTTCGGGTGCTCATGTGGTGTACTTAACTTGGAAACCTGTAAGCATGCCCAAGAGGCCTCATTACCTGTAAGAAACTAAGTGATCATATCAATACAATCAATCCATATGCCTTCTGTTGAAGTTATGGCCAATGACCCATTCATTTAAGAGTATGAGAAATACATTTAAATGTGTATTAAGCAAAATAAATTACAATATTTCGCATGACACTGTGAATACTCCAGTCACGTCTTCTGAGCATATTCCGCGGGGCACGGGCGTAATTAACTACCAGCCAAAAAAATGTACAGACAGTCCAACTGGGTAACGTTTCAGCAATAAATATAGAGATAATTGGGGATAAGTACAATAATGCATCACATATGAACTTGTTATAAAAGTGAACACACTGTTGCTGGCACGAGCAGCAGTTGTGACTGTTTAATTGTTCACCATACCATAAAAGAAAACATTTATAATGGTACTGATTTGTATTGACAAGCAGTCATTACTCATAGCTAAACTGCATTAAGTATTGACTTAGATGGTTTGAGCAAATATATTAAGCTACTTAATGAACATACAAAGAATACACACTTGTTATTTTTGCCTCATATTGCTGCATCTACTTATTTGCGGCATACACCTCCATCGCCTTTGGGTCTAAGGACACAAAGGTCAAGGCCAGCCTGGCTATCTTGCTTGCCAAGTGGAAGTAGTGTATATATTTAGTCTTTTTTCCATTATAACATAAGACGTGTATTTTAAGAAATTCATCTATTATATCATGCAATGAAAACAGTTAATTCATTGCCAGTGCATTTGTTTTCTTTTTTGCACTGCATGATCCAGCACTTCAATTATGTCTGTTTATGCAACATATATGAGAGTACAGCTGGTTCAGGAGCATTAATAATCTACTAACGTTAATGCATAAGGGCAGACGAGAAGTGAGAGGTGCACATGCATAAATATATTTAAAATTTTTTGCTACCACATGTAAACAAAAATGTAAACTAACTTGTAGATAGCACATAACTATGGACTTATGGCGTTATACACTCTTTGTAGATTTGTCTATAAAATGTCTGCGTCTATAGACTGTCTATAAATTAATGAAAATTCATGTTTGTTGACAAATGTCTGCAGAATGTCATAGAAAAAATTGTATAGAAATATATAGTTCTGCTTTTGTAGACTGAAGTCTATAGAATGACTATAGAAAAGTGTCTATAGGTAGTCTATAGACATTTGCTTATACACATTTTATAGACTTCAGTCTACAAAAGTAGAACTGTATATATAGTTCTACTTTTTTAGACTGAAGTATATAAAATGTATATAGATAGCCTACAGACATTTGTCTATAGACATGCTATAGACTTCAGTCTGCAAATATAGAACTGTATAACCCTATACACATTTGTCTATAAACATTCTGCGGACATTTGTCTACAAACGTGAATTTTCATTATTCTATAGACATTCTATAGACAGTCTATAGACTCAGACATTTTATAGACTAGTCTATACAAAGTGTATGACCATAAGTCCATAGACGGTCTATAGACAGTCTATAGGAAGTCTATAGACTCAGACATCTTATAGACTAGTCTATAAAAAGTGTATGGCCATAAGTCTATAGACTTCATAGACAAACGTCTGTAGACGTACTATAGACTTTCTATAAAAAAATTGCACGGGCACGCCGGTGGAAACCCTCTGTCATGGCTACCTTTTCTTTGGACTTCTTCGGAAAATGGACCCACTTGTTGCTGGCCCTTGCATTTACGACAGCCTCTGCCACGCGTCGCACGCACTCGCTCACGGTCGACTGCGGCAGACGGATCGTCTCCTCGCTCCCTACAGACGCTGGAAAGCTCCCGATGGCGAAGAAACGCAACGCACACACCTTCCGCTCCACGGACAGTCCCGTCGCTTGCTCCGCTTCTAGTTCCTTCGCCAGTTCCTCGCACAACAACCGCATCGTTTCCTTCAAGAGACGAATATGCTGTCGAAAATGGTCATCCGGTATGTCAAACGCATCGTCTGGCTGTCTACGTTGTCGATGGTGAAAAGCCACTGCCATAGCGATAACAAGGGCAGCCATTATTTATGCCTTCTGAAACGACCCTGCCTTTGGCCGTGCCAATACATTATGCCTTATACTCCGCATAATGACTGCGTCAACGTGACTTTAACGTTTCGGGTTTTCGCGGGTTCCTGACGTCGTGTGATTGACAGACTTAATGGGCACGGTCCGGTCATGTCCGACTAATGACAGAGGGGTGATGGCGGCAAAAGGCATAAAAAAAAACGTTGTCGAATTTCTACAAAATCAAATCCCTGGTCTATAATACACGTAGATACATATGCTTCGCGCTAACTAACGGCCGCCCACGGAATGGGTAAGTGTTTTTGTGGTCGGGCATAAAGTTTTGCTATAAGATAAGCGTGAGTTTACGTAACACGTTGGTCTTGACGACGAGTTGTTCCCACGAAGATACTGAACATTAGCCAGGTGCCAGCAACCTTTGAAAGGTTAGATATGCTGGCAGACAACGAAGTTGCCCCCTCCTTCGTCATTATACTGAGTGGGGGTGAAGGTTGCGGCGCACCACGTGCAATGCAGCCCGGGCACAACCGAATGTCCAGGGCTTGAATTCTTAAAGCTTTTCGTTCATAAGAACTGTCTGCAATTGATTGGCGACCTTAAAGAGAACGCTGGAGGGCATGTCATCTGAGACTTGCATGAGACGTGTAAGGAAGTATGCCTGGTTTTGGCGCACTCTTTACCTTCATGGTAATGGTGGCGTTCGTGGTGGACTGTAGCAACAGGCGGGTTTAGTCTGACAACCGAAGCCGACAGGTGCTACGCCTGAGCGTATCTTGCAATGTCCCTAGAGCATTTTACCAGACGTTCAGCAAAGGGTAACGCACACGCAACGTATGCTCATGTGCTTCTTCTTGTCGACGCCGTCCCTTAGCCTCCAAAGCTAGGCACTCTATTCATCTGTAGCGCTCTCTTTACGGCGACTCCTTGCAATCCTAACAACCTTTATACATGCGGTGCGTCCCTCAAGTATTTCGACAGCGTGTTGCCTTGTATTTGCCTCAGTTTTGTGGTTATGTCTCTAAGCAGCACCGGCGGCGATGCCATCATCCTATATCTTTCGCATTGTCCACTCCGGCGCGCTCACTCTGCTGAGAGCGTGCCCTTTCCTCTTATTGAAGTTGCTTCAGTGGTCACGTCAGCGCTTGCTCCACCCAATCCCGGCCCTTTTCTCCTCTAAAGTATTCCCAGTTGCTTCTCCGTCTTCCTACATTGTGCGCCGCGTCCATTGGGAATTTGCTGACTGAGGTTTCAAAGTGAATACATTTTGTCTCTTCCCTTGGGATTGGCATTCGTCGTTTTCTCGCCAGATATATTTATGTACATAATAGATAACGTGTGCTATTGAGTATGTCGTGACTGCTGTCTTGACGAGCAGACAACTTAGGCCACTGGGCTTGTGCTGATGGGTATGTGTCACTGGGTATGCACTACAGGGTATGTGCCCATGCTTGGCCAATACCGCACTATGTATGTACTATTGTGGCAATAGCAGTATGCAGCCTTGAATGACAAATTCCGCATTTAACGCCGCTACACGCAGACGCTAAAGGTCAGCGCCCTCGGTCGGCATGGTAAAAGATGACGAAAATAAAGTTAGGCGGCGTGTGCTCGCGGCGCAAGCACAGCACACCCTAGTCCATTCTAAGAGCCTGCTACGCTGGTCCTCTGGTCCTTGTACTCCACTGCAACCTCTCAGTTCGCGACATTGGCGACTCCGGACTACGAGATAACCGAACCCAGCAACCTGCCGCTCTCAGGCAGCCTGATGCTACCTCGCACCCACAGGACGTCTCAGCTCTGCCCACATTCTGGCGCAAGGACCCTCAGGTTTGCCTCACTCTAAGAAAAAAGAGAGTAAAAAGTGAGTCACAGCAACTTGACTCTCTTTTTTCTTACGAAGACCCATTTTCGCGCGGGTAGAGTCACAAAACAAGAGTCAACATTTGTGTGTGGGTCGTTTGACTCTTAATAGGACGCGAAGAGTCGTCGTGCAAGATTGCGACTCCTCTGATATTCGAGATGAGTCTGGCGAGAGAAATATTAAAATGCAGGAGAAGAAATACCAGATAACGTCTTCTGTTTTAGGCAGGCCCTCGGGTTCCTGTCCTGGTTGTAATCAGTTCAGTTCAGTTCAGTTTCATTCCTTAAAGGCCCCCATTTCAGGGGGTGTTACATAAGGGGTGGGATTACATTTGTAGTGAGGAAAACAAACAGCGATGGTGATTTAACATTGAAGGTGATCTGTTACGCGTTCTTGAAAAGCAGGTGTTGAAGCGATGGCGACGATGTCATGGGGTAGGCCGTTCCAGTCCGTGGCTGCTCGAAGAAATAACGAAGCTGAAAACGTAGTAGTACGTGATAGTGGGCGGGCAACTTGAAGGGGATGACTGGTGCGGTCAGATATGCGTGATGTGGCGGCGATATACGATGCTTGATTGAGAGGAGAATAAAAGAATTTGTGATAAAGGGTGAGGCTAGCAATGCGACGACGAAAAGAGAGGGGTGACAGTCCGGATGTAGCTTTCAAGGATGAAACACTGACGTCATATGAGTATGAGGAATGAATGAATCGGGCAGCACGATTCTGCACAGCTTCCAATGCGGTGATTAGATATGCTTGATGTGGGCTCCAGATGGGGGATGCATATTCTAATTTGGGTCTTATAAGTGATTTATACGCGAGCAATTTAACATGTGGTGGGGCAAGACGAAGGTGACGTTTTAGAAAACCGAGTGTTTTGTTTGATGCTGAAATGATGTTACCGACATGTTACCGACATGCGGTGTATCATTCTTTCGTCAAGCTTGTCATGTTCTGCAATTACATCGAACTCTAAATATCGATTTTCCTTGAACATGTTTGTTAATATCTCACACGCTTAAGCGATAGCTGGCTTCCTATGCTAAGGAAGACCCGGATTTGTCACAATGGATTCTGACCATAAGTAAATCTAAAAAATATAGCATTGGCTACTAAAGAGAGCACAGCAACGAGATAACAAGTTCAGTAGGCGTACTCAACAGTGTCGATTGTAAATGTAATTGTGCTACGTAAAGTTAAATTTTGAGGATTTAGGTTCCAAAATCAAGATCTTGTTATGAGGCGCACGGTAATGGAAAACTGCAGATTTATTTTCAGCAGCTGGGGTTATTTAACGTGCACGGAATGCACAATATACGCGCGTTTTCGCATTCTGCCCCCATTGGAATGCGACTGCTGCGGTTGTGATTGGACCCGTGACCTCGAGCTCAGCAGCGCAACACCAAAGCCACTGGGCTACCGCAGTGCGTTGCGTTCCGCGACCAGAAACAAACATTAGCGTACGCAGCACTGCTTTTGAACCCCCCAGAAATTTAAAAACAAAAATATAGCAGTTTCCCCCCAATGCTGCATGAACCACTGCACGAACAACTGCACGAACCAAGGTTCGTAGCTTCATCGCCTGAATAAACTGCAGTAAACAATCGCTTACTCCGTAAATTAGCAAGCACGGGGTCACGCGCGCACGTGCAAACATGAACAGATTTCACTCAATGACCGCGAACACTCGCTGCCACAGCGTCGGCGTGATGAAGGGCGCGAACAGAGCGGACAGAACGCTTCTGCTGCCTCGTCCTTCAAAGCGTCTCCGAAACTTGAAACGGCGATATAGAAGCGCCTTTCCCTTCTCCCCCCCTCCCTACTTTGCACCCATCGGAAATAATCTCCAAGACAGAGCGAGAGTGGCGCCAGACCGGGCTAGAGCAACGGCCAGAGGAGAAGCGTGCTAAACCAGCGCATCCTTTCACCGGCTTGCGCGCGTTTTATCACGTGACCACCTATAGATACTTGGGGCACCCATCCAGGCACTATACATCTCGGCTCGCCCTCGTACATTTCCTTTAACGCGCACAGCTAACGGCGCAGGATAGGATCTTATCGCACTTAATTTATACGTAAGCTCACGGCAACACCGACAGATATATTTCGGCGGTTGTGTCCATATAATTGCTATCGCAAAATTCGCAATACATAGAAAATTTTACTAAGGACCAACCACGCTGCTTCGCCATGTCGTGATAGAGCGGTGAACGATAGTTCTAGAAAATGTGTTGCTAAATCTCCGCCAAATGACTATACGCGGCGTGCACGCCGATGGCCGCGCCACTGGTGGCGGCCTTGCGCAGGACGCATGGGAGAGGAGTGAGCCGCGCGCCGTAGCACGCCGCAGTTTGTTGCGTCGCTGATAGTGCTTCTCCGCCTTATTTGTGTTTTCAGAGCAAAATAGGCAACACCCTTCGCATGTGTGGGATGGCCAAAGCTTCCGAAGAATGTCGAAGAAAAATTGTTGCAGGGTGGGGGGCTCAAATACCGGCGAAAACGTGCCGGCGATACGGTTCCAATTATTCCCCGCAAAGCCTCATCAGCAGGAGCAACGGTGGCAATGGATCGTCGCTTCGGCGCGAAATTTCTTGTTCTCATCCTTTCCTTTGTCGCTTCGGTGTTTTTTTCTTTTTTATTATTATTTTTTACTCGATTGTAGTTAGACGCGTAAGCGACGAAGTTCGTCTGCAGTGCAACATGCGGTTTAAAGGCATTTCGCTAAAGTTCGGAATGCCGTTTGCCGCTTATATTGTTTTCCGCTTCTTTACCGCGTTGGGCTAGCTAGGCAGCACAACTGCACGAGCGCATTGTATTGTATGTTAAAGCTACAGAAGTTTGCAAGAACTGAAATTGTTAGTTTTATGTGGCTCGGTAAATCCTCGCACCAGCTGTCACGCACTTCATGTTTTCACATCGATTTTATGCGTGGCTTCGCACATGTTTAACTGTTGCTAGTTGCTTCATGCATAACTCTTGATTATTTTAAGCTGCGAGGTTTTCACCCTGCCTCGTTTGTAAAGGGTATAAATCACGCTGTGTCTTATCGGAATGACACCAAGCAAGTGCTTCTTTAACAGCTTTATTCATTTCGCCCGAGGGCATCTTAAATATTGTGGTTTTTTGGGAAATGTGTTTAGAAAATAGGTAGCTCAGGGCGAGAATTGCTAATAGTTGCTGCATATGGTATTTTTTTTACATTTTTCGCTGATCCATTTTTCGCTGAATAGTTCGCGTCACGTTTGGTAAGTCATCACACCTTGATGCTTTCTGAGCAGACTTAACACGCCGAGTGATTTGTTTGTTTCAGAACGTAGTCGCTTCTTGCAAGTGAATTTTGTACTCAACTGAATTATTTCTTATTATGCTTACGCCGCATAGGACTAAATCCGGCCTTGCCGCCAGCGCTGGATCTAATTTGACTGGCGCTGCTCTGCCTTTAAATATATCATGTGGCACCTCTCTCTAGTAACATTTAAAAAAACTACTGCAAAGTTAGTCAGACTATAGCTTTGTACGTTTCCAAGCAGCTCCCTTAGGGAATTTAAAATTGCAAAAACTGCAGCGCGAACGGCAGTTCATCGGCGGTACAGCGCTAACACGCGCTTTTATTAACCCGTGCGTTTGGTGGCTTCGTTGACTATATAGTGTACGCGTTTCTATCAACAAATTCGCAATTATTCTTCTTCAGGCGACTTTCACTACACTTATTCGGCGGCGTCACATGTATTCATCGGCAGAAAAATCACAACGGCATATGCAGACATCGCACCGTGCGGATTTGTTATCTAAGTCTGCACTAACGACGGGTGCTTATTACTGAGGTACAGAAGCAGCATTACGGCAAGGGTAGAATTTAAAAAAGAAAACACGGTCGAGACATCGCATTAGTCAACAAAATTTGTCGGCAAGTTTGTCGGCAAGAGCTCCACTTCATGTAAATGGTCTTCATGGCGTTTGTCTGCGGGACGCACCTGGCGCGTATGTGGACAATGTTGCCCCAAACACCGCTAACATCATGTTCATACCCGCCCCCACAGAGGTAAGCGTCTTCCCTACAGCTGTCACCGCAGAAGAAGCAGTCTGGCGCCCGAATAAAGGACAAATCGCAGCCGCGAACTTCAGTCACCCTTGCTGCAAAGCGTTGTCGTCTGCTACTGCTCCCACGCGTATTGTTGGAAGCGCCCGCTAGGTGGCTATCAGTGGCGCCTCTATAGGCGGTGCACGCGGCCTATACGCTCGCATTTGGTGACAGCGGCACACAGTCGCAAGAACTTGTGGAGGAAATACCGGAGTTCTGGCAGCTTCAGGTGCACTAGATCATTCAGTAACATGGGCGGCTTTGTAGTTCTACCTTACATCAGAGCAAACTGCACTCGACAGAAATCAAGGGCAGCCGCACCGTTATAGCTAAGCAAATTAAGGACAATTACGCCGCGTCTTCACACTTCGAGCACGCTCCGACAGCCCAGCGATAAAACACAACCACACTCGGACGAGAAAATTTTGCTTCTGCCAAGTGAACGTAGCGGGTATTTCAAGACGCGTGTTAAATTCATGGCTGTTTCATTCGTAAACATTAATTAATTGACGTAAAATTATCAGTGAGCAAAACAGTTTTCATTTCAACGCAAGGAAACAAAACCGAAACTAGCGCAACTGTTTTGCCCAGTTGTGCAGACACAAAATGATCCAAAGCCGAAGCCGTCAATAGCATGACGCCATTTTAAACTTGTGCGGCATCGCGCGCGAGTACATGTCGTTGAGTGGTTCTGAAATCGCTGCATTAAGGGCGACTGCAACCAAGCGTTGTGGCAAGTTACGGTGGGAGCTTCTGTCCGTGCTGTGTGATTGCGACGAGGGGACCGCCGCCAGCAGCAGCGTATCGCCGATTTCGTCTTTGCCGACATCGAGCAAGTGCTGCGGTTTGCACTGCATCTTTCATTGTGATATGGGAGATCGCAACGTACAGAGACGACCAGGTGCATACGAACGACTACCAGCGGATAGTGACCTGTGCCGTATTTCTCTTAACGTCTCAGGTAAGCATATCAGCTTTTGTTCCGAGTTTACAAACGGCGCGTACTCGGCCCTTCTGGTACGGCTACATTTTGCGCCATGTTTCTCTTGGCATTTCACAGACGTTTCTTAGGCATGCGTGCGCGTATGTATGCGGAAATACTACTGGCAGACGGAAGCCTCAGGAGAAACACCGTTCTTAACGACTCTAGTGACGAGTGGCCTGTCGCATCGAAAAATCCGTAGAATATTAAGTACTGCGTAACTTGAAGTGTAGATACAATACTAGCACCAGTGTGACTTTCGCATGGCGAAGACAGGTAATCGAAAGGGCAGCTTGTGCATTCTGAAGATTTACTAGCGCTTTAGGTATATTGCCGCGAATAATAAAAGCGCTACAACGCTGTATGGCAGTGTCAGGCGATGTGGCAGCACAGATATTTTAAGAGCGGTTAAGCGGCTCCATGCACAAGCGAACAGACACAGCGCTTTCAAAGCGCTGAAAGAGGACAAATTTTTTGTGCATTTGGCTGTAAGTAGAAAACACATTAGCTCACAATCTAAGCCTTTATATAATGTATTATTTTTACGTAATCTTTATTTTCACGGTTGTAAAAATTTAAAAGCATGAATATGCCGCAACATTTATAAAGTAAATCCTACTACGCTTACAAAACCTGGCTGTGTTATGTAGTAAAATTGTACTATTGCTACTGGATTTTTTATATTGAGTCCGGTGGTTTATGAAAAAAAAAGGTCCTTTTATGTGTAGTTTTATGTTAGTGCGTATATTTGCCCAGCAGAAATGAGTTGATTGCAAAGTTGTACCTTCCAGTGAGCTGCATATGAACCCAAGTTTATCCTGTCTTGGCTATTGTAATGGGCATGCAACAGTTTTAAGTATATACAGCTGTAGTTGGCTAAGTCGCTGCAACATATTTTGTAAAAGTAGAAGGCCATTTATTATTTTGCTGCTTCCATGCAGAAATACCTTTTTTCTTGTAGCAAGAAACGCTGACAGTATTGAATGAAATGAAGTGTGTTGTATTTTTCTACTAACTTAAGGAAATTTAGTCTGCCGTGTATCGGAGATTAGTTTACCTTCTTGTACTAAACAATGCATATGTCCTCGGCTACTGCTGTTGTCCTGTGTATTTTTATAATTTTGAAATGTATTTTATTTTAGGTAATCAAGAAATTACAACAGCCAGAAGTCACCATCTTACCAGCATGTTATGGGTGAGACAAATTGTAGCAGGCACTTTTGCATATCTCATTAGCATATGATGCTATTTGTTGTAATTTTTGGGTCCACTTTCCTGTCTTTATGCATTTTACTATTATTGTGCAAAGGGTAACAGCTTTACATTGAGACAGAGTAATCACCCAAAGGGGAGACATGGCTGGAGGAGACAACACACACAAGCCTCCTTTGTCCGTATCTTTATGTTGCGCAGTTACTCTGTCGTTATCTACCAACAAGCCCAAGTTCCTCATCAGCTACATTTACTAATGATCCGTTATTACAGTTTCATTGACATAACATTGAAAGTACAGAGGTACACAGGAAGACAAGAGACTTGAACTGATGAAGAGCCGTAGAACAAGGACCGCTGGAGCCAATATTTCGACAAAGAGAAGGAGATTTCTTCTCAAAACGTTGGCTTCAATGAATTTTCTTGTTCTATCCCTATTTACGGTTGAAAGAAAGCATTATTCCTCTTGCTGAAGTATTATGCATTATGGCATAAAAATTAGCAGGGTGAAATATGAGGAATGTCAAAATTCTTGTATATTGCAGTGCTAAAGCGAAAGCCAGGAAAACAAGATGTAGAGAACCACATTATTTTTCACTGCCCAGTTTAGCCAGCTTTATTCCGAGCTTGCACTTTGTTGCATTAACGGCCACTGGAATTCGTTAATTGAATTAGCTTGGTGATTTACTTATATTAAGAGATATTGAACTTGTATTAATGCAGCTTAACATAATGCACGTAAAAATAATTTACAATGACATATTTAGGTGGCAGGCTTGCAGTTGTCTAGCAGATCACTTGATGGTATGAGCTCAGGTTTCAACCGAGCTTCCATGCACAAACCGGTTACACATTTTTTGTTTCATTGTTTGGATTTTCATAAACATAAGTACCGTTTCTTTTTTGTCGGGCTTCTAGTTGTGTCGTAGGACCTAACTGTTTACCTTTATTTGTATTGGTAGCCATGTTACACAGACACCTCAGTTTTATTGTAAATCATGTCATGGTAGGACTAAGAACATTTGTGCAAATTTGTTGCAGGTACACTCTGGCGGCTCCTACCCCTGTGTCCTCCCACCACCCTGTCCTGACTACGTACACTAGGTAGTTGGGAGCCTTTGGCGGCTTCTGCCACTGCATCCTGCCGCCACCATGTCCCGACTATGTCCACTAGGGAGTTGGCAGCCTTAGTGATGATGCCAGCAGGCTGACAGCCGACGGAAAGATTCAGGTAAATACCTGTAATTAAGCGACGTCTTTTTGAGTGAAATGGCTTGTAGTCACTCAGCAATGAAAGACGTAACTTCGAAGCAGTTTAGACTCCCTGCTATCTGTGCAGGGATACTCAAGTCTATGCATTTTGTCTTAGCCGCCAAGAGGCTATGTGTATTAGACGAAATGTGATGCAAATTTTCAAACTGCAAGAGACCACTTGCACAATTTTTTTTTTGCTTAACACAAAAACTACTTTGATAAAGCTTTACCAATTTAAAAAGAATACAATGTACTCTCATACATGGTATTTGGCATAAATTTACTAGGGCTGCCTCAATGGTAAGTAGGCCCTGATAAACGTACACCAAAACTGTCTTCTTTTCCAAGTTCATCCTCCTCTCTGCACTGCTGCATAATGTATCTTTCTGATACCATTCTTGCACACAGCACAAGTCCTAAACAAATGGATTGCATAAATTTGCAGCTTTTGCTGTAGATCACTTTTGTGAAAATAAAGTTAATAAGCCATTTTGTCCATTTTTAATCAGCCCTAATAAACTGAGCAGTGGCTAATAAGCAGTCAAGTTTTTGGTGTAAGGCCTCTCTTCGTTGTTAAAAATTTGGCCCTCTTAATGAAAGAACCAAAATTTTGGCTGCCATTTTATGATGCATACTTTGGTGCATTACACGAAATTTGACATAATGTTTATGGCAGTAAAAAATTTTTTTTGCTTTCAGTATTGCGTGAAATTGAGATTTGTTCGATATTGAAAGGCCCTCAGTTTTCAAGAAGAAATTCCAAGTGGTTGTGTGCCAGGTTGGAACAGCTGGCATGGAATAGCCTACTTACACAAATAGGGAGGGTCATGTACACCTGACTTTATGTTAAGATACTATTATTGATCCACAAAAGACAAATTGAAGGATTCCATCTTATAAGCAGCTCTTCACATTCATTTCCACTTTTGCACATTTATATACCTTGAGTCTGGTGACTTGTGTCTGTTTTCATCATCTGCTATGTGCAGATGGTAAACTTCAGATTTGCCCTATGGTACAGAATATTTTGGTGCTAAATATATGAATCTGTGTTTTTCAGGTTGCCTCGAAATTTTACCCAAGCCATGCTGCACACTCGGGCCAGGCCTCTTGCGAACGACGTATAACCAGGCTCAACGCATCAGGGTCGAGGGAGTCCGGAGATCAAGGCGACCTGCTGTGCAACCAGCGTGCAACCTTTGGTGACCCCTCTACATGTGCTACCTATTTCACAGCTGTGCCTCACCTACCATCTATCCAAACAGCATCACCGGCTGTGATCACTTATCGAACCATGGATGAATGTTGGGGTGGAGTGATTTGAACAGACATTCTTTTTGTCTCTTCAAATTCTTTGTAAATATTTCTGTTATAATTCATATGTGTCTTTAGTATCTAGTTTTTAATAGTTCCTTTCTCTTAGAATTCTCACCATCAGCCCCTGCTATTCTAATGTATACCTGCCTTTAAGCCCCGTTTCTCGTAGTTCTTTCGTACTTGTGGATGTAATTGATAGGTTATTAATTCTTGTTGTACGGAAGGCTAAAATACGAACTTACGGCATTTTTTCTTCCTTTGATAATCTACAGCACTGCAATGTGTTCAAGAAATGTAACATAACACGGGCTCTGGTGCAGGATAAATTTAAGAGCAATATAGAGTACTTATTTCAAGCACCCATTATTTTTTAAAAACTCAAGGATATAGGAGCACAAGAAACTATTGAACTAGAGAAACATTGGTTCCCCTCATAAGTCTGGTAATAATGTGACTTCTTTCACTGCAAAGATACTGGTACTCGCATACAAGGTTTGAGACATGAAAGCTATGATAGCCTTGGCATTTCTCAGTGCTTATTTGCCACACTGACGAATGTCAAAGGTAGCATAGGTTTCATGCACACATTGGTTGTATTACACCTTTTGAGTATTGCATTTCTCAAACACACGGGTTTGCAGCAGTGCTTTAAATAGCAAATGTATTTCCTAATTTTCAGAATTTGTTAGTGCAAGAGTAACGCTACAGATCATGTAAAAATAATTTTACAGACTATATGTCCATGGATGCATGTTTCTTCTGATGACGTAGCAGTGCCATGTGGTCGGGGGATGAATGTCTATTTCAGATTTAAATATTGGCTTCCAGGCTTGGGTTAGTCTCCTACACTGAGTATTCTAGGTCAAAGCCCAGTTACTAGAGGAAAGTGAATAAAACTAGGAATTATAAACATCAAAAGATCTTTTTTGGGACACTAATGTAGCAATCAGCAAGGTTCTTTGTGCATTCATTTCCAGATTTGCAAGATTATATTTTGACTGGTTTCATTAATGCGAGAACAAATATTTGTTTATTCTCATGCTAGAGTTGGCTGCCCCCATTCGCATACAACCCCTTTACAGGCTAAAAATTAAGCTGTTTTTCGGTTTTGCGCCCTCAGTGTTAAGGGATGCAAACTGTGGCATACAACAGAATGCAGAAAAATGTCTAAGGAATGCAAGCAGGGCATGGGACTTTTTAGACAGATGCATGCGTGTGCTATTTATAAAACTCCCTATGGTATGCCTCAAGGCATTTTGTAACCCTTTGGTAGAAACACTGACACCCACTTATTAAGGGGAAATGCTCCTCGAAACAACTTTTTTAATTTGTACTAGAAATTTGAATGTACTGCTATTCATAGGGAGTTTTATGTAGATTTGAATTGTCATTGGTTTTTGTGTAGCTGGTGTTATGTCCTACATAGTGGCAATATATTTTTATGGGCACTTGTGTGTAAAAGTTTCACAAATGGTTTCATGCTGTATCTTATTTAGCTAGGTGTATACCGCAAAGTGGCGATACCTATCCAAACAGCTTGTACAATTACTGGAATTATGCAAAAAATATTAGGCCACTTTAAATAATTTTTAGATTGCAATTTCAATTAGATACTGGTATTCTGCTTATCTTGAAGAGTATGTATGCCAAATTTAATTTCTATAGGACAATTATAAAGCACAAGGTTATTCTCATGCTATTGTGAGAAAAAAATTATTGAAGTGTTCTCAATAATTTTAGTAGCAGGCCTGCCTGCCTGCCTACTAATCTTGCATACTTCTAGTAACTTTACGTGCTGTTTGAATAGATATCGGCACCTTGCAGTCTACAGGGAGCTGAGTAAGCTGCAGCACACTGCTTTTTTTGTGAAAACTTAATACACAAGAAAGTGCCCGCAAATATCACTATGTATTTTGCCGTTGTATAGAACATAACTCAAGAAGCAGCTAAACAAAAACTAATGGGATATATGAAATCTGCATGAAGAACTCTACAATTGGCTCTCTTTTGAAACCTCTAGTACAAATAATAAAAATATTTCGAGTAATATTCAATCAGCAAAACGTTCCCCTTGCTACTGTGACCTACAACATAGCGACGCAAAGCTTAAGGCAAGTCCTCTTGTCGAAGCGAATATGGGCTGTCTTCCCAAGGGCTTCTGTTAAAGACGGTGAATTTTCCTGCATTTACCAGAAGTGCAATACTAAAATGTTTGTGAATGTGCAATTGGTATTGGCACACTAACAGAAAAAAAGACAGTTCTGTGAAATGTAGACTTGAGACGTGACTTTGTTGGACATTTAAATTTTGACTCCATATATTTGTGTTTTGTACTGAGTGTTTCACCAGTGACTGCCACTAATTATTGAACATAACTGCTTCATGACAGTGCCACAATTTTCACTAACATAAATTTTAGCTGTGGCAGGCATTAGAATTACAGTACTCAATAACGTCTACTTTGTAGGAACTCAGACTAGCACCAGTTCTGAGATACATATACCCAAAATGTAATGATCAAATAGATTTCCACACAGAATTGTCCTACAAGGCTTACAGAAGGCTTTTTGGCAAAGTAATATCCGAAAGAGCAAAGCATGTTCCACCAAGTATGGTGACAAATATTTCAGAGCTGCCAGTCAGAGGACTCCTACAAACTAACTATACCTTCAGCACTGACTAGCTTCAATAATGGTATGTCAGTGTTTTGCTAAAATTAATGAAACTTCAATTATTGTGATCTTGTTTAAGAAGACATATGTAATTAACATGCAGTTCTAATCTCTGTCACTTTTGTAAATATTTCCCAATTATTTTTTCAGGCTACAATTTTTGGTAATAATGGTATTCATTGCAGAAAGAGCTAGTACATGGCATTTAATGAAGAAGGTACTGGTCATTGTAGATTTTCTGTCTTCAGCATTTGTTCTGTTCCACAGCTGTTTCTTGAAATCTGGAATGATGTACCCATCACTTTGTTAGCGATAAACAGGGAAATCTGTCAGTATGTTTTGTTTAAAATGGAGCTGATCAACCCAATAGTTAGGCTATTTGCTAATTATAAATTACAATGACAATAGTACAGGACCATAAAAACAGACTGATGCTGAATAACAGCTGTGCCCAGCTACATCCACGCAGCTTTGCCACACAATGTGCATGTGTTCAGAAGAGCCAAATGCCCCAGAGAGAAAGCAACAGTAACTAATTGTTCGTCATCGTGTACAAGCATATTATGCGCTAGATGTAAATTATGCTCAGTAAATACATAAGTCAGTCATGTGAGGTGTCTCACTTTAGGTTGCAAGTTGGAACTTATTGCAATCTTGGTTGTTTTTTATTTTGTTTCCTTTGTGAGCATGAGTGACTTAGTTGCCTTGGCACATATTGTCAAAACTGTTTCTTCATCACTGGGAATCACAAAATTTCAATTACACATAAAATTTCCAGTTACTGATATGGTAGACTTCGAAGTTAATTCTCTTATCTACCAAGTAGTTTTATCATTCATTGAAACATATCCATGCAATGCACAATGGGAACCCAAATTATAAATATCTGTTCTTGCTTTCTACCCTGCTCTACAACATTATGAAGATGCAAAGCAAAACTATAAGTTTACAATTGTCCCCCATAACCTGAGTTTCGCTTAGAATTTGAAAAACAAAATTGACATCCTGCTATAGTGTGAGAGTTGCTTTGGGCACCAAGTGAACTGCGTAGCACCTGTGCTAGAGTACACAACAAAGCAGAAAATCGCACCAGATTGGAATGGCAGTGGTAAGTTAAGAACAGATGTTTTATTTCACGCACCGTTAATGTGGCTTATCATCTGCTCCTGTTTTGTGGGAACGCATACATTGGGAAGACAATTTTTTGCACCAATCTTACCCTAGCGGGACACTTGAGAAAGGTAGAAATCAAGAACAGGTATTCAAACTTTGTTGCCCACAGTGTATTATCTGAATGTGTTTCACTCTACAAAAGACTACTGTGGTAGATAATCATAAAGACCAAGACAAAAGAATTAAAAGAAGTATGTGTCAGTCATCCTTCCATGATCTCCCGTGTTTATAGAAACACTTCTTTCTGCATATGTGCGAAGCCGTAGGGAAGCATTACATAACTCAGTCATGCTTTCCAAGTTAAAAATCGGAATAAGGACGATCACAAGAACATTGTATGAGTGATTTGTAAATGTGTCACCTAATGCAACTTATTTACGTATGTGCTGAAGGTACATTACAGCCAGTGCATAATCTGTCTGCTCTTACAGGATAGCTTGTGATGAGTAAAAGAAGCCTTCCTCACATCTTTCTCTTTGTTTCTTTTGGACCTTGGTTCACCATGTGTATTGTTGCAGCTGTATGCATGCAGCTGGGTATAGTTTATGTGTTCCGCTACCTCCCTTGTCCTCATTATTCATGTGCTATCTTTGCCGTAACAAAATACAGCTACCTGTGCTACATATTCTGTCAGCGTGTTTGCATTATGGCAAGTTTTGTATTAGTGGTTATTGCAATCTGCGAAATTGTCTGTCAGCTATTATACTTCGTCTTGAAAAGTATGTTTGTCAACATAAATAAACAATTAGTATAAATTTTGCTCTATTTATTTTTGTAATATTATCTGTTGTGAAGCTTTTATACACTGTTGCATGTTGTATGACAATAAAATTGATGCACAACTTTTTAATGTGGTATTTTTCAGATCAATTTTCAACTGACGCTAACACGCACAAGTTGTGGGGGAAAAGTGCCAACAAGAGTACCATAAGGTAAGACAGCTGTTCTTACTGTTAGATTGGATTATCAATTGCCAACCAGTTGTTTTCAGCAAGCATAGTATAACGCATAGATTATGTAATCTAAGTTGGAATATTGTTTTTATTGCACTTGATTATCTGGGTCTCCTTTGTACATAAGTGCGGCCTTCTTTATTTGTTATATGTAGCTTGCTTGCTTAAAATGTTAAATCGTAAATTCTAAATAAAAACACGTCTCGAAGAACAGTGAAATAGGTTTAACCTTTAAATGTTTTGACATTAGAGACCTGTGCAGTGCTGAATTGAACTTCTACATGAGTTACATAATATTTTGGGGTCTCATTATGGTTCTGAGTTGCATTGCAGTGTCATGCATATGCACCTGCAGGCTACATATTGGATGTTTATTTAAGACTGTTTTGCTTGGTTGGCTATTGATTCCAGTTTAATAGTAATGAGAACTGTCTTGCTTTCATGGTGATTCTGTGCTGACTAATACATTTGAATTTTCCAGAAGACAACAAAGGGTGATGAAATGTTAACATTTTGTTGCTAACCTGCCACGTCCTTTTTGGCAAGTTTGCTATGGGTTCTTTCTTATATGTTGTCTTTTCACAGTAGCCATCTTGAGAACTAGCCGTAGTCGTGTGTACTTACAGCAAAAGTTGGTGACACATTTTGAAAAGTGGCTCGACACTGCCATCCGAGAGTCAAACGACTTACATGGATTAGTTATTTTACCCCATTTACAAGAGTCCTGCACCACGCACTAAGGGTAACTTGACACACATTGCTGGAGTCATCAGACTCATCAAGAATAGTTACCCGAATCCTTCAGCAGTGGTCATGTCACCCTTTATCTTGAGTCGTTCGACTCATTTAGAATTGTTAACGGACTACCTCAGCACTAGTCTTGTAACCCTTTTGAGAGGGTATAGGCGACTATTACAACAGAGTGTGCATGACTATTGTGTGCGGAGTCACGCAAACACCTTGTATTGAGCACAGATAGTCTCGGGACTCTCTGCCGAAAGAGAGTTCCGGTGTCTCCCACAAAGTGTGTCGTATACGTGGCGAGTCCAGACTCTCCGAAAAGAGTAAGAGGTACTCTTTTTTTTCTTAGTGTGCTCGGCCAGCTCGAAGCCTCCTTCGATCTGTACCACATCACATCAGAGACTTCTCGGTGTCGCTACCTACTTGCCCGCTTATCTCCTCAGGTTGTTCACGATGTTGCAGATGTCATCGCTGCCCCCTTTGGGGAATGCCCCGTACCAGCACCTGAAGCAGAGTATTTTGGACCAAACCATGTGGTTTGAGAGCGCGCGCCTTCAGCACCTTCTCACCCCCGATGACCTGGAAGATCGCCGCCCTTCCCAGCTGTTCTACAGCATGCGACGACTCCTGGGCTCAAGCAATATCGACGTAAACGGTACGCCGTTCAACGAGCTCTCCCTCATAGCGCTTGCCACAGTCCACCCAGCACCGAGCCACGCAGTGCCGCGTTACACAGTGCTACATCCGGCCAAGCATTGACACCAATGTTCTCCAGTGGGCACGTTCTTGCCTCGCGTGCCAGGTCGCCAAAGTGACCTGACACACGAAGACTCCCACGCAGTCTTTCTTGCCACCTGGCTGTCGCTTTGACCACGTCCATCTGATTCGGTTGGATCGCTTCTTACTTCTCATGAGTGCCGGCACATTCTAACAATGACTGACCGATTCTCCCGTTGACCCGAGGCCATGCCCATTCCCGACATCACTGCGGAAACGCTCGCCAAAGCCTTCGTTTCCGCATGGGTTTCCCGCTTCGGCTGCCCCAGCATCGTGACCACTGATCGCCGACGAAGCCACCCGATCTGCACGTGAAAGGGGTCAACGTGCATTGGTTGCGCTTTCGCGAAAAGACGCTGCAGCTGGGTTGCGATTGATGTCCCGTGACTGCACTATGTCCCTGTGAGGCTCGAACGTTTTCACCATGTGTCGTTTGCGTTCGTTGTCTCCGGACATGCAGATGCACCTACCGCCTGGGTTACCACGATGTGAACAGAACATGCCGTACCGTTTGTGGCTCGGCGTTGCATTTACAAACTCATATGCTTTCCTTATTAGAATGGCCAACAGCCCGACACATGCAACAGTGACGAGACGCTCACGTATTATCTGTGTCTGCCTACTATATAGTTCCCAGAGACAAGTGATGTGCAGTTCAATAATCGTCCACTCTCAGAACTCGAAGCTTTAGGTCAGTGCTCCTAAAGAACATCTGCGCTGAAGGCCTTACTCGCGTTATTAAGGTTCTTGCGATCCACGGGTCTTCACGAAAGGTCACCGCCTCCAGCCGCTCTATACTGTACGCGGTTTGTTTGTGCTCACCTTTCTTTCTCTCCATCTCTCCTTTCCACTCTCTTTCTCTTTTTATTCCCCTTAGCCCTTCCACCCGTGCAGGGTAGCCAACCAGAACTACCTCTGGTTAACTTCCCTGCCTTTCTATGCATCCTTTTCTCTTGGCGGCCCGCAATCTAACTGTAGCCTCTTCAATTCCCTCAGGCACCTGCTTGGCGCTAAACAGTGCCGTACCACTGCATATCCCCCCTGTGCCAACGGCATGGTTGAATGGCGCGCCCGCCAGCTCAAGGCTGCCGTCACTGCGACCCCGCATAGGGAGCACTGGGTCGACCACCTTCCTATGGTGCTTCTCGCCCTATGCTCTGTCCTTCTTTGCGACCTTCGCTGTTTTCCAGCCAAACTCGCTTATGGCGCACCTCTGCGGTTTCCTGGAGACTTGCTCGTTAATTCGGACCTCTTGCCCCAGCCGCTGCAGTGCCTTCAATGCCTGCAGAACTGCATTCAGAAACTGCGCCGCCCCCTGTCTCGATCTTCGGACCACAGCGTCTTAGTGCATCCAAACCTTGCGTCTTTTCTCACATTTTTCTCAGACGAGATGCCGTAAAGGCACCTCTTACACCCGACGGAAGAAGAAGCGCCGAGCAGTGCAGACGTGGAAGCATCGGCTCCGTTTCTTTTTCCATGCTCCGCTCGCCAATTTTGAGAGTACAACGAAAAGAAGCATACCACTGGATCCACGAAGCGACGGCGAATCGACTGACACCAAGATTCGAGGTGGGGCTCCTATTTTCACAATTTTACAGAACCTTTTCTGCTCCTAGACGCCAACTTGAGCTTAGCGGAGCTAAGCTTAGTGAGGAGTAGGGCCCTTGTTGGGCCTAGTAAGTCCACCTGCCCGCAGGCATGGCGGATACAAGCATGGAAGATGAAGATTTTTCTGGAAATGAAAGAAACAATGCTCAAGAAGACTTCGGCTGGCAAGTCGTGGCTGGCCGAAGATCACGAGCTAGCACAAAGGCTGTGGATGAGGAGAGCACATTGCCACGCAGTCAGCGAGATCATGGCGCCAAGAAAACCGCCGTCGGTGGAATGATTAAGAATCGGGTTATCAGAGCTTCGAGAATGCCTCAACTGCCTGAGGAGCACAGCAAGATCATTATACGGCCTCGAGGAGGGCTCAATTTGAACAAGGTGAGCACCACCACGATTGGTTCTGCAGTCATTGAGGCGTCCGGCCTAACGGAAGACGAGGCCCGTGAAGATGTTGTCTGCCCAAACTTCGCTCAAAATATCATCGTAGTCAGCACACCTAAGCCCGAACATGCTGCGAAGTACGTCAGAATCAAGTCTTTCAAGATCATGGAAGCGGAATACGAGGTAAATGCATACGAAGCGGCAGCACATGCCGCATGCAAAGGCGTCATCCGAAGAGTGGACATCAGAGACTCCCAAGCTATGATAACAAGAAATATCGTGCATGACTTGAACCCGCTTGCGCTGACTGCTAAGCGCATCAAGACGTCGGAATCGGTCATAGTACTTTTCGATGGACTCATAGTGCCCAATTTTGTCAGGTATGGATCCACACTAGTGAGATGCTACCTTTACAGGAAGCAATTCGATGTCTGCTTCACCTGCGGAAGGGTCGGGCACCGCTCTGATGTGTGTCCAACACCTGACTTTGTTCAGTGCAGAGGTTGTGGAACTCGCAACCCAGGAGATGTACATGTGTGTGTACCTAGGTGTAAATTTTGTGACGGCGATCACCCTACCGGCGACAAATTTTGTAAGAAAAGATTTCAAGTCCCTTACGTCGTACGACTCCGTCGAAGAGAGCGCAACAGGACTCGGTCGTCAACAAGAGCGCAGTCAGAGGCGCATCAGCTAGCGCCCAACCATCGCCCCGAGGACAGGGAGCACTCGCGCTCCAGGAGTCGCACCAGATCCAGGCATCGTTCGCTCTCCAGGGAGAGAAGGCGCTCCAAGTCGAGGGAAGCGCAGGTGCACTTCGTGCAAAGAGACTCAATCCCTGGCGAGAAGACGACGCCAGGAACCACCTGGGCTGACAAAGTCAAAGGTATGGCGAGGGTTGCTGGGGGCGCCTCGGCGGCTGTGGGTGATGACAATGATGCCAGAATAGAGCAATTAATTAAAGAAGTAGCCTCTTTAAGAAAAGGTAATGAAGAATTGACCATGCAGGTAGTACAGCTTCGTAAAAAAGAGCAGTCAAGCCCTTCTAGTGTAGAGATAGATAGACCTGTGAGCAAAAGCAACGATCCAGGGGCATCCAGCTCCCCTGCCCCTAAAAAGAGAGCGGTGAGTTCCGAGGGTGATTCAGTCTTCTCAGCCCTCAGTGAAATAAAAGAGGCAATTAAAGCGTTAAGAGAGACAGTGGAAACAACCAACTTTAAAGTGGACAAATTGTGGAAATGGAGGCTAACGGCAGAGAAAAGACTTAGGAAAATGGAGGCGCGAGGGGATGACGACGATGAGTATCTGCCATCGGAGGCGGATAGTATAAAGTCCATTCCTGGATTGTCGGGGGCCATCACAAAGAGGAAAATAGCAGGTAATAGAAAGGCAGCCTCACCTAATAACAATGGACAGTAATCATGGATTTAACGTGTGGCAATGGAATTGTCGTGGGTTCCAACACAAAAAAGCAGCACTGCAACAGGTGATCAGGTCATCTGAGGCCAGGCCAAAGGTAAATATGCTGCAGGAAACCTTAGCGGACGAAATTATGCTCACTGGGTACAAAGTTATATGTAGAGACAAAAGAATGGGGAGGGGATTGGCGACCCTCATTGACAAAAAGTTGCCGTACATTGAGCATGAGATTCACCTTAAACATTCCAGGTTTGAATTTATTCTAGTTGAGATTATACTTAAAAGAAACAGAGGTAAGACGCAAAGCATTTTCTGCTTGAATATTTACAGCAGTCCTAACGACATGAGACAAAGGTTTAGAGCACTCTTCAACAAGGTGCTTTCGGTTGCCAAAAACTCCCCTCTCATTATTGGAGGGGACTTTAATGCTCCCTATCACACATGGGGATACGCTTGGAACACAAAGAAGGGAGAGGAGCTATGGAGTCTTGCCATGGATCTGGGGTTATGCTTGATTACTGATCCTGCGTATCCCACCCGTTGTGGCACTTCCACAAGCAGGGACTCCACGCCAGATCTTACTTTTGTGAACAATTCAAGAGGAGCCAATTGGGAAAATTCAAACTTGGATCTCGGAAGCGATCATTACATCATACACATAACCATACGCATACCGAGACAGGAAACAAGAATCTTCAAATTCACTGATTGGGATCACTTCAGAAAAATTAGGGCGAACAGAGGGAAAGTGTGGCCTCCAGATGCCGAGCAGGAGCCCCTTCAGACATGGGTCATCCAGCTCAGAGAGGACGTCAAGGAGGCCACTAAAGAAATCAGAACAGAAGAAAATATTGAAGCTATGGACAGCAGGCTGGCGCATCTGATTGAGGCCAAACAGGCTATATTACAGAGATGGAAAACGCAGAGACTTAACAGAAGGCCAAGGAAAAAAATAGCGCAATTAAACAGAGAAATTGATGATCATTCGAAGACCCTCGTGAAGCAACAGTGGGATGAGATCTATAATTCGGCTGATGGTAGACTCAAACATGGAGGTAGCTGGAACCTCCTCAAGCACTTGCTCAACGAGAATGAAACAAGGACAAGCAAGAGAACAGCTATAGCTAAGTTGATTCATCAGGAAAGCCAAGATAAAACAGAGAGGCATATCATGGATAGTCTCGCAGCCAAATGTCTCCCACTTAAACAACCAAACGAAGGAGAGGAGAGCCCCGAGTATACGGGAGGCATATGTGAAGAACTTGACCGGGACTTCACTGAGAGTGAAGTGAGGGCTGCTCTTCACAGTCTTAATGGTAGATTGGCGGCTGGACCTGACGGAATAACTAACAAGATATTAAGAAATCTAGATGATGCATCAATCCATTATCTAACTGAAGACTTCAATGAATATTGGAGAAAAGGGGTATACTCAGAGGAATGGAGGGTGGCCAATACTATCCTCATACCAAAGCCAGGCAAACAACTCACTCTAGACAACCTCCGTCCTATTTCCTGAACGTCATGTCTAGGCAAAGCTATGGAACATGTCCTGCTAAATCGACTCACGAAATACCTTGAGCAGAACGAGATCCTCCCATACAACTTGATCGGCTTTCGTCCAGGGCTGTCAACTCAGGATGCTATGCTGCTGATCAAACATCAACTTATACAGGCCAGCCCAGCGCATACGAAAGCTCTTTTCGGATTGGATGTGGAAAAAGCTTTTGATCGTATAAAGCATAAGGCAATACTTGACGTTCTCTCTGAGATGGGTTTGGGTAAGAGACTTTTTAACATGATTAAGGACTTTCTTAGAAATAGAACTGCACAACTCATGCTGGGTGAGCTTAAATCAGAAGCTAAGAATTTGGGAAATAGGGGCACTCCACAAGGGGCTGTGCTCTCACCCATGCTATTCAATTTAGCAATGTCCAAGGTTGCAAGAAATCTGGAGAAAATTGAGGGTATAGGTTATGTGATATATGCCGACGACATAACCATATGGAGTGCCAAGGGCAATATAGGACAGACAGAGACCAGATTACAGGAAAGTTTATACGTTGTAGAGAACACACTGAAAGCCATGGGGTTGAAATGCTCGGCAGCCAAATAAGAACTCTTAGTCATTAAACATTGCAGAAAAGGTCGTAAACCAAGAGGTTACATTCCGGACGATGAGCCAAGAGTGTGCTTATATACTCATGAAGGATCCGCAATCAGGCTAGTTGAAAAAATCAAGGTTCTTGGGTATCACATAGACGGAAACAATACTAACTACAGAACAATACAACATATCTCGAATAAAACAGATGAAGTCATTAGGTTACTAAGGAGAATTACCAATAGACACAGAGGCCAGGGAGAAGACAGCGCTTTGAGGATAATACATGCCTTTGCTCTCTGTCACTTCACTTATGTGGCTGGATTATTCAAATGGAAGCAGGCAGAACTTAACAAACTTCATGTGATGCTCAGGAAGCTCGTTAAAGTAGCCCTAGGGATACCCAGTAATGCTGCAACCGACAAACTCATGAGTCTAGGGGTGCACAATACAATGGAAGAAATTGCGGAGGCCCAACAGCTAGCGCAACACGAAAGATGGACAAAGTCACGAGCTGGCAGGAACATATTACAGGCAATAGGTGCAGAACTGAATACATCGAGGAGTCCAATAGAGGCTGAAGTAGAATTAATGACTGAAGTTAGGAGCAAGATCAGAACCAACCCTCTCCCCAGAAACATGCATCCAGAATATAATGTCGAAAGGAGAAAGGCAAGAGCTAAAGCACTCTTGAAGGAAATAGAGCAGCAGAACCAACTGGCAGCTATAGTTGATGCCGCCTGGGTGAACGGTAAAGAAGCCTATACGGCCATTGTATCAAATTATCAAGGGAAAGTGCAAGACGCTCTCACTATTTTTACCAAGGACCCCACGGTGGCGGAACAAGCGGCAATTGCTCTAGCCATCAGGAGTAATGAGTGGGCCTTCATTTACAGTGATTCGAAATCCGCTGTAAAGTGTTTTGATAAAGGCTACGTAGCTGGAGTTGCAGCTAACCTTTTTGAAAACATTGTGATTATGACAACTGAAATCCGATGGTTTCCTGTGCATATGGGGAAAGTGGACGAGACTCGGGTAAACCTCAATGAGGTTGCTCATTGAGGACGAGGACTTGCTAACCGTGACAGTCACAACCGAGCCGTTCACCATCAAGCCAGGGAATCTAGAGATCATTTATTAACATACAATGATGCTACCAAACATTACTATTTAGGACGCAGACAATTCCCATTGCCACATTCAAAACTGAACAGGGCTCAGGCAGTCTCACTGCGCTTATTGCAAACGGGTACATATCCCACACCGTACACCACTAATAAAATATATCCAGAGAGGGAGATTAAGATGGACTGCAATGATTGTAATGGCATCATTGGAATCAGACATATGCTGGCGGGGTGTCCCACGACTCTCCCCAACCTCGTTGAAGAATGGACACAGTGGGAGAAAAGGATTCAAAGCCCATTGTTTCAGCACCAACTAAGGGCAGTTCAGAGGGCCCATGATGTTGCTGAAAGGCTTGGCCTGACAGTGCCATCGTGGGAGCGGCCCGCCTTGGCTTGAGAAGTCGAGCCTCCGGACTTCAGTACAATAAAAGTTTTCACACACACACACCTCTTACACCCTCTTACGATGATCCGTACCGTGTCCGCCACAAGGCACCGACGTCGGCCACCACCCCATTGAATGGTCGTGAAGAGGTAGTCTGATCAGACGGCCTCAAACTGGCCTACCTCGAGATGCCTCTCACGGAGCTCCCCACGGATGTCGTCGGCGGGTCTGCGGATCTGCATGTGACGAAGACAGCACCGTCTCCACTTCGTCGACGAGTACATTTCGTAGGTCCTGCAGCACCCACCGACGCCACTACGCGTGGACACTGAAGGTTGGTGCCCTCAGTTGGCATGGCAAAATATGAGGAAAATAAAGTTGGGCGGCGTGTGCTCGCGGCGCAATCACAGCACGCGCTAGTCCTTCTAAGAGCCTGCTACGCTGATCCTCTGGTCCTGGCGCTCCAGTGCGACCTCTCGGTTCGTAACAGGTTCATTCTTGGCCACTCATTCAGAATGAATGAGTCACTGTGATGTGAGAGGAATGAAGACTTGATGCACTAAAGCAAAGCTTTCGTTCCCTCTTACGCTCGCCGTTTAAATCTCGCCATAGAAATGATTGTAGAAAGTTTTACCGGCCACTGGCGATAGCGGGTGACGTTTATTCGACGTTATAACTGTGGCCGGAAACACAGGAAATAATCTTTGTCCTGGAACTGACCTCGCAAATCTCTTAACGAAAATTTAATAGTGAGACGTACATTGGCGAGGTGTCAGCTTCAGTTGTATTCCCTGCAGAGGCCTTAGTACTATTTCTAGTTGCAGCTGAAGCTCCTCCATGGGTACCAGGGATTCCACACTGAAGTTTCTCAGGATGTGGGCCAACATAATTTTCTCCTCCTGTTGGGCAAACCTTTGGCCTAAGGAATAAAGAAATGGAACGGAAATTAGAGGGAAATTATTGCTTGCAGTATGTGTTCCTGTCATTACAGCATCGGATTAGTGCGACCTGAAGAAATGTGATTATTATGGAATTATAATTGCATAAAAAAGCGCTTTTTATTTTCGTTCCTAATTTTTTGAGTGCAGAAAGGCCACTGGAATAATATCTGGCACTGTTCAAGAAAACCAGAAGGAACCTAACTGTCTGAAGCCTTTATGCAGCCAGAGAGCAATAAACTGATTCGGTTATTTTGTTCTCTACATTTCTGAGCTTGTATTTGCTTATAAAAGTACCTGCTCGCTGTGCACTGTTACACGTCATAGCTGTCTGTCTGTCCTCCCCAAAAACCGTGTCCGAACTTTTGGTGAATTCATTCTGAGGTGTATATTTCCTATATGCAATGAACCTTCGTTAGTAGATTACGAGCAAGTATGACAAGCGCACTACTGTTCGTTTCCTTGTTACTTAGTTGCCACACCACTCTGAGTCTTAGTTCTGTTTGTTCATAGTGAAGAAAAAGGTTGGCAGCATCGACATAGAAATAAAAATAGTTCCATTAATAGATGTTGAGACGGAAAGCTTCTTTTCATTATGCGCTTCTTTTTTTCTTTCCCAGCAATATTTCACTGACCCTTCGTGATCTTGGGACACTCGCTAGTCGTCACAATATTTCTTCTCTGTGTTTATTTTCGAATTCTCACAACTTACCCTTGCCCTTGCTTAGGACAGTAAGCTATTCTTGTCTATAAGGTAAGTTACCTCTCTCTGTGTCTATGTTTAATGTGCTCAAGCGTCAACCAACCAGATAGCCCAACTGACGAGCTAATCGCCATTACATGCTTTTTTTCTTGCCACATAAGCCGAAAGCCATATAAGTCCGAAAGCTACGTGCTGGTATTTCTGCACAATGTATCATAATAGATGCTCTTGCCTAAACTAAATTTTTTCGTGGGTGTGACTAGGCAAAATGCTTATTAAAAGATGCAGAAAATTACGTAGTAAGGCAGTGTCTGCAGAAATGCAGATGAAAGTACATCGCCACTGTTACGACTTGTCTACCGTCTCATTATAGTCTACTATACACCAGGATAACTATATATCTGGATACGTGCTGCTGTGGTTCCAGGATGAATACACTTTAAGCGGAGTACTGACTTTTGTTCACCGCAATTTCAGGTATCTACGTCATCCCGTTGCGCCGCGTGCTTCCAATGGTTAAGTTTGCTATGAAGCATAATCAGCGAACTTTACCGTCACTGGTGGCTATACACCAGAAACATAGAGGATTGACTGTTTCTGTTGTACATCCTTCAAGCTACCCTTGTAGTCGTCGACTTCTTTAATGACAACCATCATTTGTGGTACTCTGCTTCAATGATGGCCAGTGGCAGAGACCTGGCAGACTTCATGAATAGCCGAGACCTGATGGTGATCAGTGGTGGATGTTGTGAATATATTTGTGGGGAGTATTACAATGGTTGTATGGACGTTGTACTTGTCTCGAGGCGATTGCTGTCTGCTGCGTTGGTGCAGTGCGTGGACACCCATGGGAGTGACCATCTGACGACATATATTTAGCTGAATTGGTTACATCCTCCAGCTTCGGGTCCTGCGCTTTGCATTCATTTGCAATCATTCAAAGGGTGTGAATGTCGCCTGTCGGACCATCGCATCAGCATCAAACATAGAATATTATTCGCGCCAAATTTACGGGAAAAAAGACATAGTGCACTTACACCTCGGTTACATATTGATGGCCAGTAGGAGCGACTTCACGCCGTACGGCGTCGAGCAGAATATAAATATAGGAGGGCCAGATCCCCATTCGACTTTTGGGCCTCTCGCCAGGCTCATCGACATGTCCTACAGCATCATGACAAGATAAACAAACAGTGCTTGATGACATTCTCTGTATCTTTGGACCCAAGAAAGCCTCTTTCTGGAATTTTACAAGTTGTGGGAAGCATTCGGTCCCCTCTGCAAGAGTTGCACTCGTTCAGCGCTGAGGCCGCACAGCAAGGCTGGTGTGATGTTCTGGTCGCTGAAGATGTCTGCAAGTTAGTGGTGAGTGCCTCCACTTCGTTGCTACTGACATCATGATAGGCCTTTCTGCCATTTAGTAATGGCCTTATTAATAGGTATTTCATCACGCACGAGTTTGACGTTGCAATATCTGCTTCTAGCCCATTACCACTTTAGGACCACATGACATCTCTTATTTTCCGTATTGATGGGGAAGATCAGAAAGTTCTCCTGTCGCTCTTCGATTCCACGTGAAAGTCGACGACCGTGTCTGACAACTGAAAGGGCAGCCGTCTCGTGGCTATGCTGAGATCCGGGAAATACTTACGCAATTTTTTCTCCTATTGGCTGATATCCTTGGCAAGCTGCTTTGACAAAGTTGTGGTAAGAATGGTAGTAAATAGACTGGAATGATTGCTTCTGGAAACTGGCGCCTCTCACAATTTTATCAACGGATTCAGAAGACACCGATTGTGGATTGAGGATATTATCAATCTGATCTCTTTAGTCCAACGCGGATGAGGATGCCGCCGTCTGGTGTGTGCGCTATTCCTGTATATAAAAAGTGCCCATGATAACGTGTTATAGCATTTATTTAGGTGCTTGAGCATCTGGGCGTTCGTGGCCGGATATGTGCGTGGCTTTCAAGCTAACTCAGTGGCGTCAGGATTTTCATGTCCACAGTAGAAGGAGATACTGGCCGACATGGCATTCGCCAGCGTGTTCCCCAGGTGGAGTCCTTAGCCTGGTATTGCTTATTGTTACAATGATGGGCCTTGTAGACAAGTTGCCTGATACTGCACTTGTCAACATTTATGCCGATGACATCTGCATCCGGGAATTCTGAATGACACGTCCGCAAATGTGTACAAGGCTTCACTTGCGGTTATATGCGATCGAATCGTAGTAATGAAATAAGGCGTGGAGCTCTACACAGCGAAGCTTGCTGTACCTGTGTTTACCCGAAAATCAATGTTACGGTATCCCAGAATTGCTGAAGGAACGACGTTCCGTCCAGTTACCTACCGCAGATTTCTCGTTGTTATAATATCTGGCGGGTTTTCTTGACAAAGCTGTTACTGCGGCCAGGACTAAACTTGGAACTTTATACATACTATCCCTGACATATCTGAACTGAGATGGAGTGCGTCTGAACGAAGTTTGCTCCAAGTTTACTAGGCACCTGTTTGTGGGCTACATACTACACAGCATGTCTGTACTATTTAACATGCGCGTGTTTGAGCGCACGCAAGAGAGCTTCCAGGCACGAGCACTTGGTGCGCTTTCCCTCAACAAAGTGCACCACAGCAGAAGCACGGGTCTACCCAATCCGTGTATAGAGGTCCTGTGAACCTGTGCGAACCTTTATTTTCCTGTTGACCAGAAAATCATGCCATTAGTTACCATTACATCGAAGAACTGACATCGATTGTGAAATGTCAGGTGAGCCTTGTAGCTGTAAACTACCCGGACACGAACATGTAGTAAACACCTACATGGACAATGGCGAAGACCACTAGCGCAGCTTCAATACAACCAAATTACGAAAAAGTTCTACACTTCTTTCAATGGCCTAAAACCGCTCACGCTGTTACTCTCTATCTTCTGTGCGGCACCGCAACCATTCGTCGTCATACATAAAGGCACCAAGGGCATCGTTTCAGTTTTGTGTTGTTGAATACGATTCTTGCCATTGAAGCACGGTTCTTAGACGCTGAGCATATGAGTTCGCATAACATACACTTGGCAACTCTGAAGAACCAGAATGAAATAGTTGTTCTAGACTCAGTACCGCAAAAGAGAAACGCCTCCAGTGCATTGAGAAAATTTGGAGCTGTGGGTCTGCCTTTCTGTTTCACAAAATTGTCATGTACCGAGAAAAAGACTTCGTCATACCAATGCAATTCCTGGATCCAGCGGAGAAGGGGACGTAAGCGAAGGGGCTGACGTTCTCAGTCTCCATGAACCTTTCCGGCATGAATGCGTTCGGTTCCTTGTAGACATTAGGGTGTCGATGCAAAAAATAAATGGCACATACTGCAACCGTTCCTTTTGGAATAGTGTGTTTTCCTGCAATAAAGAGTGATGGTAAAAACACATGTTCGAAACCATATTCGACTATAAACAGGAAAATGGTTCAGAGGAAGATGTAGGCACAAACTGATCTACAGGGGGCAAACAAGGAACATATCAGCTCAGAGTCACCATTTCGACAAAGAGATTTGCCTCAGGCATACCCTGAAGATGACAAATCAACAAGCTGAAACGTTGACTTCGCGCTCAGAGAGGCAAACCACCATTTTTACAGTAAACACACCAAAACATAATTACGACTATACCCATTTGTAAAGATGCAACCCTGAGAGCATTTGTAACAACCAATTTAATTTTCTATTCCGCTTGTCATATGATCCGTCGCACCGAGTGGCCCTTGGCGGTAATCGTGGTGGCACAACTCTGTCCTAGCAGTCGAAGAAGAGCGAAAACAGTGAAAAATAAAATAGGGCCTTAACAAAATGCCCCCGCAGTAAGTAAATCGGGGTATAAGAGCAAGATAGCAATTTTCCATTGAACGCATCATAGGTTGTTCAATTGGGATGTGGCGTGAGGGCATCGGCGAAGCATATCTCGAAGCCATGGCAATGTGCTTAGTAATTATAGAGAGCGTCTATAGAGCAGAATGGTAATGTACCTTTAAAAATCGGCAGAGCCCATCTCACGATGACAATCGACGGCAATGTGTTTAGAATCGAATGAATATATTGACACAGGGTATTACCACCGTCGAAACTAGTAATGTTCTAAGCCCTATTCTTTTCAACCTCGCGCTTCTTGGGCTGGCCAAATCCCTACCAGAAACAGTGAGTGTTTCAATCTACGCCGACGACATCTGCATCTGGACATCAGCGGTCACTCGCCTGCAGGTTCGCGCACGGCTACAGAAAGCAGCAACGCAGGCATCTGACTACCTTCACGCACAAGGTCTTACCATCTCAACAGAAAAATGTGCGATAGTCGCTTTTACGCTAAAAGCGATGAGTCCTTATCCGGTATGCATCAATGGTCAGCCTATCTCCTACAAGAGAAATCACCGGTTTTTGGGCGTCATTGTAGACCGAGACCTCACTTGGAGCCCTCATGTTGCCCACTTAAAGAAGAAGCTCACATCTATTGTTCACGTTTCCAAGTTTATCGCCGGCAAAACATGGGGATCGTCAGTGGGCTCCATGCTACAGTTATATAGAGCACTGTTCATCGGATTCCTACGCTACAGTTCTCCCGTGCTTGCTAAAACATGCAAGTCAAATCTTCGAGAACTTCAGAGCGTGCAGGCGCAGGCACTACGTGTTTGCCTAGGCCTTCCGCGCAGCGCCTCAACAGTAATGTATGAGGCGTGTACTGCAGCAGAACTTCTCAATCGCGCTTTTCTAAGAGCTCTTGATGTCATCTAGCGTCGCCGCGGTGAAGCCTGCGCGTGGCATCCTAAATGCATGGCGCGCCGGTGCGCGCAAAGGCTGAGAAAGAACCGGGCTTCTCTCTCGCGCTTCTTTTTGGACATGCTACGCCATCTCGAGGCACTGCTGAGAAGTCCGCACGTGGCCTCCGAGAGGAGAAGGGTGACGCGCCGGTCCCTGGCGAATGCTGAGAATTGTTCCTTCGCTTGCGGCACACTCAGTGGCAAATACTATGTGACCCAAGCTGACGAGAGTTTCATTGAAAGTGGTATATACCCGGGGCATTTGTGGCGCTGGCTGCTAATGCGTCGGGTTGCTGTCTTTGAGGAACCCCTATGACGTGGGTCAGATTCCATTCACCATCGGATAAGTTTAATGGATCTTTTTCGGCCTAATGCAGCGGCAAATTCCCAGCGGCACCTACCCAGTTACCCAAGTTGGCGTCAAAAGCGTTCATAAAAGAGCGGCACACACCTACTGGACCATACCCAACGACCCAAGTTGGCATCAAAGGAAATAATTGAAGACCAGCACAGAACGAGTAGTAGAAACCCAGTAGTTCCAGTCGGCGTCAAAGAGTTTCATTGAACAGCAGAAGCTACCCAGCCCCGCATCTACAGTGACCCTTGCCAGCGGGAAAGAGGTTCGTTGACGAGCGGCACATGTGTACACATCGCCTTCTACTCCATGACCCAAATTGGTCCAACGGTTGGTTTCGAAACCTGTTCCCTCAGCATAGCAGCCCGGTGCGCTATCCATTTGACAATGGACCACCCAGTGACCCAGGCACACAGGAAAACAGTTGGATACATGCAACATACATAACCCACAAAAGTATGTGAAGTATCCGAGAATGCTAATACAAACACAAATATCTCGGTCATTGCCAACCAGCAAGAAATAGCATGAATCAAACTGAGGCACTCTTATTTGCCCTAAAAACGTGCTTAAGGAAAGAGGGAGAAACAAGTGCGTAGGTTTCCATGCAAACTACTAGCTCTCTATTGCCCAGTGAGCACACTAGAAGCATTACATTGAAAGTACAAGGTCGTCTTTACGCATGCTATACAACACACACTGAGTGCTGCATATAGGTTGCAGCGGATACAGCGAGGCTGGCGTGCTTCTGACGGACGCTCATTCAAAGCTGTGTGTTTTCGAACTGATAGTGTCCCTTCCTCCTTTCTTATTTCTTTGTTGTTTGTAGAGTAATAGCACTGCTCACTGGAGTCTCGAGTCCTAAAACCAGACCGAAGGAGCGCAGACTTGATAAAATATGCCTGCTTTCCGCTTTGGAAAGCCTTTCGTAGGCCTTGTTAGCACCGACTATCGATTGAATGGAAAACGACAGCTCGCTTGGGCCGGTTAGTACATGCTGAAGCTAAATAAATAATGTGAACCCACACGCCCTGTTGGAATCAATGTTATGCTAACCATTTCGCAAGTAGCTGGCTGCCCAGTATCCTTTGGCTTACGAAAAGCGTTACCAGGTGCACCAACGCGTTCGTGTAAGGATTGCAGTTATGTGTGTAACGTGAGCGTGTGTTTGACGAAAGCAACAAGACGATTGTGACGGCGAAGGCATGATTTATACTACGGCTGTCCGACGCCGAGCTTAAGACAAGCCGATTGTTGGGTTCCGCATAGGTACTGGACGAGGCAGAAGCTAAAGAAATACGAATTGTGATGTGATCAGTGACTCCTTGTTATACAATCGTACACACCAAGGTCTCTCATGTTCCCTATGTTAAAACAATGATGTAATTTTCACACCTCTGACAAAACGTTAAATTATGTTTTACCTGTGCCGATAACGAAGGCTGTACAATGTTGCACTGCTTCTGCGTACTCTACCGGTTCTAGTTGGAACGAGGAAAGAGAGAGAGAGAGAGCAAATAATGTAGAGAAAGGCAGGGAGGTTAACCAAAGGTAGTTCCGGTTGGCTACCCTGCGCAGGGGGAAGGGTTAAGGGGGATAAAAAGAGAAACAGAGTGGAAGGGGGAGATAGAAAGAAAGGAAGACAAGCACGAACAAAGCGCGTACACTATACAGCGGTAGGGGGCGGCATTCTTAGACTCTGTCGTGAAGCCCCGTGGACCGCAAGAACCTTAATAGCGCGAGTAAGGCTTTCAACGCGGATTTTCTTTCGGAGCATTGGCCTAAAGCTTTCAGTTCTGAAAGTGGACGATTGTCCAACTGGTCCAGTACTGTGCACATCCTTTGTCTCTCAGCACTGTACCACGGGAACGAGGAAAGGATTGCGGAATGTAGGCCGATCCCAGTGGTGGTGTAGCCTAGCACAATGAGGCAAAGCGCTAGCTGCCACGAGAAGAATGCATAAAACTGGTACGTGACGACCGCAGCCAAACTTCTCAAAGAACCAGTCGACTTTGGCCCTACAGAGGTATGCGCGTGATTAAACAAGGGGGAAAAAAAAGAGAAAGCACCTCGGCCTAATAGAGCATCGGGCTGCTGTGCTAGAAGGCAGACGTTCGATTCCACCGTCGACCACGCACGCCTTTTTATTGAAGAAGTCGGAAACGAGGCGAGGAAGGAACCTAGCTGCCGCAAAGTGTAAGAAATGAGCCAAAGTGCCTCGAAAAAAAAGTCACAGGCCTGGGCGGCACACACAGCACAATCACAGCGTAAGCTGAAGGAGCCGCTCCATAGGGGCTCCATTTTCGGCAGAACGCAGTAAAGGGTCTTAGCGGTGAAGTCTCGTTGCGTCGTTTTCACGAGAACGAACTGAACTGTACGCCCGGCATCGACGGCGAGCTGCGGCTTGTGGTGCTTTCTGCACAGTGGTCGGCTGGGCCTGACGTTGCCTGGTTGTAGCCGCGCGCGTAGCTCTGCGATTCGCTTCTTCAGCAGCCGCTCGTACCTTACGAGGAAGCGCCATTACGTGTACGGAAGAGTACAGCAAACACAAGTATCGGGACTACGCACCGCACACGTCACATCGTTTGACACGTGGCCCCATACGATGCAACTGCTGCATGTCGTGACACCTGGTAGAATACAACACAACTGCAGTGTAAAGTTTGCAGCTATCGATGCTACGCGGCGCGCATAGCTCTGCGATTCGCTTCTTCAGCAGCCGCTCGTACAGCGGTGAGCAGCCTTGTCTAGAGCGCGGCGACGGTGCTCTGCGGAGCAAGTCAGCGCCACCTAACGTTACGCTCTGGGTTTGAGCTATGCGTCTCGTGCGCATGCGCGGCCAAAATAAGGCGGTGCCTGCTCGTGGGTTCTTGGCCTCAGTGCTTGCGCTTCAGTCCGCCAGGGTCGCGCTGAACGATATGCAACAGCAGCCGGAAAACCAACGCGTTTCGCGCGTATCACGGGGCGGCTAGGCAAGCAAGTGCAAATGATATCGGGTGATCGCGCGTTTCTGAAGCACGTCCAAGTGATAGCGGGTGATCGCGCGTTTCAGGCGCAGACCAGGCGAAGAGTGCGAGAATTGGGCCTATATGGTTGTTTGGTGTCTATTTTCGTCGCCTATTTTCGTCGGCTGTGGCCCTTAGCTAAATACGCAGTGCAGACACACGCCGAAAGACATTATGGCCGCGGCGAGTGGTGCCTGTGCAGAAATGCGCGGTGATCTGCTATTACTCGCGCTTGCTTGCCTGGCCGTCTCGTTACACTCGTGAAACACGGCGGCATAGCGACGCCTTCGCCGCCGTCAAAGGGTCACAATTGCAGGCAGCGCGTCCCTGGCGGCACGAAACGAACTCGCAAGGTGGTGGCTGTACAAGGAAGCGATGAGCAGGCATGCCTCTGTTTCTGCCGCGCATGCGCGCGGGAAGCCTATCTCAAACCCAGAGCGTAACGTTAGGTGGCGCTGATTTGCACCGCAGAGCACTGTCGCCGCCTCTAGACAAGGCTGCTCACCACTGTACCTTACGAGGAAGCGCCATTACGTGTACGGAAGAGTACAGCAAACACAAGTATCGAGACTACGCACCGCACATGTCACATCCTTTGACACGTGGCACCATACGATGCAACTGCTGCATGTTGTGACACCTGGTAGAATACAACTGCAGTGGAAAGTTTGCAGCTATCGATGCTACGTGGCGCGCATTTCACATTTCATGTAAAACTCCTTAAACTTCGTAAAGTAGTGACACTCTCCTCCTCCGCCTTCACTTCTCCTCGTTTCTCCTCTCTTTCATGCTCCCTCCTCGACCATGGCGCCGCCTACGATGCTCGAGCGCAGCAGACGACCTTTCGCAGAGTGAATGCATGCATAGCACGGCAGTGCTGTTTAGGCGTTCACGTTGGCTTTCCAGCTCCGCGTAACTTCGTGTACAGCATAGAATTTCTAGTCGGATGATCATACAAATTCAGTAACGGCGGCTTTTGTTTCATTTTCTGATAAATATTTTTTTAAGTATTTGAAGGAGTGTTAACGCTGTGCGTTGATGACTGCGAATGTATCGCGTGCCCTACAATTATGTACGCAACATTTGTCAAGGGCGTGTCGCAAGATCTTGTTGCGAATGGTTGTAAATAACACGTTTACGATCGAATGACAACATCTTGACTTCCAGCAAGCTCTCAGCTTAAAGAATCCGCGCTGCTCTTACCATGTCCATTGTACCAATTCGCGGTGCGTATCAGCTATGACGTACAAAGGCTGGCGGAGATCACTGCTCTGAAGGTTCGAAAGTGCATTACAAGCTACAGTACCGCCAACGTGCGTGCTTGCCAATCTAAGCGCGCGGAAAGGCTTAGAGGTGGGCGCTGGTGCTATTATGTTTCTCGTGTCTCAACGTCGACAGAAATAGCGCGGCCGATCATCGAGTCCGGACTCTGCGTACGCAAGAAAATTAAATAAGTTTTTAGCATTCGTGCGCGAAGCGGGAGCGTGATAACAATGCTTGACTCAATCTCAAGCAAGACCACTGTGGGCTTCAGTAATGTTTTTCAGGTTAATGACTTATCACGAATAACAGTTCATCGTGCGTTGGTTTGTGCGTTTACTAAGTGACATACTTGTCGCGAACCGAATTGCACTGACGTGCATGCATTGAGGACGGTTGCACTCCTTCCGAAGTAAAATTTGCGAGATATGACTTCATTAGTGAAGTCATGATCGCGCAAAGAATCCCCCCGCCATGACGCGGCCGAAATTGCGGCAAGTGAAATGATGTTTTATCTATAGGTCAAAATTATATGAAACTGCGTTCGAGTTGCAAGTTAACAGTTTATTTTCAGCATACATGCATTACAGATTTGCCTTTGCAGCCACAAGTCCGTGTGCACCATTTATTGTCTCATTGCGTAAATAAACACACCAGCCTAAGAGTCCTACAGCAAGCGCGTCTCAATTAGGCATAGCGACTGTAGAAACTAATAGTAGAATGAACGAGCAAGCGAACGACTATACGAGCGCGCGAGCTAAACGAATGAGCAAACGACTAAGCACGAAGGACGACTAAACCAGCCAGGGAACGGGTGGGCGACCGCACGTTTTATTTGCGAGTGCTCCACCGCCGCATCTTAAGCTTCGCACACTTTAAAGCTCACGTGAATTAGCACATACGTCTCAATTACCTATGGTGGTGTCGGTCGGCGACGAACGCACCGCGTAACACGGTTTCTGGAGAGCACGCACCCTTTTCATCGGTGCCTCTGTATCGCAGAACCACCGGGCGACCGCCAACGAGGAACACGAACAAATGAGGCAAACAAAGCTATTCTATCTAAAGATGGCTAGTAAGTAACCACAAAAGGCAGAGTTGCTCTCCTGAGGCGCTTTCTTGATCGAGACTGAAATTTTGTCAAAAGGGCTGCGCTGGATCTTAAAAATATCGTGATCATGTTATCGCCCGCAACCTCGCGTGCCCGCGAACTCAAGCCGGTTGGCGTAGAAAACGATTAAGCGCGCCAAATATGACTAACACGACCACGTAGTGCGTATACAAACAAAGCAGACGTTGCGTAAAAATCGTGTTAAAGCGTGCGTACAAATGACAACATGCACAGTGAACTGTGCAATATCTACTACGTTATTGCCCGCAGCACAATACGCAAGCCTGGCACATACTATAGAGAGGCTCTGAGAGACTCACAACTTCGCATAGTCGCGCGGAGGGAGTTGGTCGGAAGTTCTCCCTCCCGATTCGGTGAAGTCATGTCTTTCTTCCTAACCCGTCGCGCTTACCGGACGATATCATGAACAGATTCTTGCCTTTGCTAAAACTATATTGGCATCCGAACGCGCAGCAGGTCATGGTCACAGAAAATGACGTGAAGCGACGTCGCACTTGCCACAAAACATCCTTCAAGGCGTTCACAAAATCAAAACAACACAGAATAGAAATGGAAGGAATGGCGCCAACAAGCGCCGCTTCTCGAGCAAAAATGGCACTGATGCGTGACTGTAAACAAACGAAGCCGGCGCAAGGGGCCACTTGATGCCATTAGGCCAATAGCGACGCGGCGTCGGCTTCGGCCACAGCGCTTGAGGAGGAGGCGGCATTCTTCAAAGCGTGGCACTACTTTACGAAGTTTAAGGGGCTTGAATTGCGTGACAAGTGGCACGATACGATGCTGCTGCTGCTGATGATGATTTACTGGCATCCCTTATGAAAATGTGTGGTGACAAATGGTCACTTAGCCTGCTTAACTTAATTAGGAAGGCTTTACATATATATAATTCCAGCATTTTTGTATACATCTTCTTAATCTTCTTTTTCTTCCTCAAAACTTCTCTATCTTCCTTGTACCGCTACCTATGCAACTGCTACATGGCGTCCCCATGGTGCAATACCATGCAGCTACAATGGAAAGTGTGCACGTATTGACACTATGTGGCGCGCATCTCTCATGTCATGTTAATCGCGTGACTTCTCGCGTGCTCCTACGCGTGTAAGAGCATGTTCCCGCAGCGGCTAGCTTGCGCTGGCGTGGCGCAGTGGTAAAGTAGCTTACTGCCGCGCCCAGGGCACGGGTTCGATCACGGCAGGAATGGGGCATTTCTTTTCTAATTCCTGGTGATAGCTACGTTGGACACCGGCAGCAGCGGCGGCCGCAGACAGAAACTCCAATAGAAACGGCTATCGCCAACAGAAACGGCTCTTGGAGTTCGCCCATAACAGCTTACGCTCTAATAATAGTGTAGCAGTGCATGCCCAAAAGAAGATGAACAAAGAGCGCTCAGTTTGCCATTCTTCTCCTTCATCCTGTCTCCTGCTTTGTCACTGTATTTAGCTGTATTGCGTAATATTTTATGTTTTATGTGGAAGTTACCTGTGTGAAATATAACATTCGTGGAAGCTGTTGCGTGTAGTGTAATATAACTGCACGCTTCACCTGCAAATGGGTGTCAGTGGTTGGTGTCATACGAATGGAAACTCACACACGCACACACACACACACTGCAAAAAATATTAAGTGCTTTGGTATCCTCCACTATTGCTCACCGATGTGCACGTCTTCATCTATGTTGCGAGCGATGAGAGGAACTGGTGGGTACAGGCGTAGGGACTCCTGCAGAAGCGAATAGAAGAAAACAGCTACTAGGTAAACCAAATAAACACAAAACCCATTACATAATGGAACATGGCTGCACCTCATTCTATGATACTTAATTTTCCTTGCAGACTGTGTCAAACAATTTGAAAGAAAAGAAGGCGGCGTGGTGGAGACAGCGGGGTGTCTTGCAGATTGAAATCCCCTGGACATTGTCTCCATGAACTTCAACTTGCCTAAACGCAAGCTGACCACGAACCACCCTTATTGCGCTGCGTAAACGCATCGCATTGATGTTGCAAGCTCCATCTTAGCTAGGCGCGCTAACACGCTCTTTTCAGCTTGAAGACCTCTTTTCACGCAAAGACAGCATCGTGTTGGCGGCCTTCTATTCGCCTTAAGGAAGGTTCGTGTCACACTGTTGCAAAATAGCTGTCACCTGGTCCTGAACTGCGTGCTGTCACAATTTCTGCGCTATAAGAAAGGTTCTGACGCAAGCACTTGGATGCGCTGCGCCAAAGCGCACGTCCGTCGCAGCGGAAGGTTTCAGACCTAGACCCCTGCTGCGGTTGTATTTAAGCCTGACGTTAGAGGCTCTTCCTATTTCTCCTATCGCGTGCTTTCTGTAAATGTAGCTTTTCTTTCGGTACCTTTGACACGTCTTCCCTCTCGACAATACGTTTTCACTGATGCCTAACTGCCACGTCTCCAAGTCTGTTTTCTTTTGTTCTTATTCTCCTTTGTCTCTCCAGAGGTTCGGGCCATTTGCATGTGCAACTGTCTGGTAGGCGCGTCACACTTCAGTGGCGCGTAAGGCCGCCTGGCGCGTCACTTTTGCGTGTGGCCTCACCGTCTCGGCCGCCTGGCCGAGAACTCTGTCCTCACACGAAGAGATAAACGGTTGCTTCCTTTGTGAAGTGCCCCATCGCATGCGCGCATGTCTTCCCTCCAGTTTCTCAACTCTTAAGGGGCAAGCAGCGAGCGAAGAGAAAAATATAGGAAATATGTGCCGACCGCTGCCTAACGTCAAGGCTGTCACGCGTGAGTAGCCTAAAATAATTCCCCAGCAACGCGGTTTCCGTCTATCCATTTTTTTTACGTGAACTTTGAATACAGGCCAAAAAGGAAAATTTTCTTATGCTTCATTGGAGATCTGCTGACCACGCAAAGAGTAACGTTCTTCTTGCGCAAGGGTTTCTAAGTTTCCTTTTTTTTCAATCGTAAATGCAGTTTTTCAAAATGAGTTGCGTGGAACTTCCCAAGGACCGCTTAATTTACTATCGTCTTGAAGGCACAATCATAGGTTACGAGATACATGGACGCCGTTCGTGCCAAAGTGTGGTTGAGGTGAAGAATTCGATTTATGGGTCAAGGTTGCTGCTGGGCCACAGAAGAAAAACAAAACAGACCCGAAACTATTACTGCCATTATAGCGGAGAAATATCTTGAACTGCGTAAAGAGCAAACCAATTTCAGTGCTAACATGTTGCGCTGTGCTAGCCGCTATGCAATGTAGTTAGGACGACGAAACGTAATGTGCGAAGGTGCCTGTGCCTGTTAGGCTTTGGCAAGAGTTTTATCAGATGGCCGCAGCGGTAGCCTAATTCATAATTGGTAAAACACTACACACGTAATTTGGAGGATCTAGGTTTGGTTCCCACCTGCGGCAGGTTGTCCTTTTGTCCACTTTAATTTCCCTCTACCTTATTATTTCTACATTTCCCTTCAACATAACCATGGACTTCCTCTATACTTTCTCTGGCTTTTTCTTTCCTGACATGATAGAAAGAGATGTTAGCGCAAAAATACTGCGCCGGCGACTTCTTGGCTCTTGAACAGGTGTTACAGTAACATATACATCGTTGTGTAATTTTTCATATAGTTTTGTAAGAGAAAGAGCACAATATTTGTGTGTCACATTCATAGTTGTAACTAACAAAATATAGGGTGACTAGAATCTCCTTATTTTTTTCGATAGTATATGATAGCAATACATGAGCAAGTTGGCTAACCTGGGTGTATCGTCACTCAGTCTTGGTATAATTTGCAAAAAACACCTTTTAAAGAGTCTAGACATGTTGAAGTTTTATAATATTTGGGGCTGTATTGAATCAGGCACACAAATCAGGGCTGAAAGTGACGTAAGATTAAAAGCAATATCTTTGTTTCGCAGAAAGACATGTTACAGCTTGTTTTTAATAGCAGGTTTCTATAAGCAAGCGAAAGTGCTTTACCTGCTCTATAAGAGTTCTTGCAACGGTTTGCGCCGGCCTCTGCTTTACCTCTAAAAACGGTGCAGCAATTTTCGAGTACTCAGAAATGGGGCTGCTTGTCCAACGAAATGACAAATTTTATTATGCCGATAAAAGAAAAATTAAATTTGTAAATAGTATTATTTCTTTTTTCATTGACGTTGACGAAATATGGTGCGAAAATTTTAATAGGGCGAAAATTTCGCTCTGGTTTCCCAGTATTGTGATATTGAAAAAAATATGAAGGTGCCCAAATGTTAGCGATCGGGGCGGCGTAGAACAGTTGAACAGATTGCACAGCGTACAGTGTCCCCAGAATAAGAACACGTACTTCACGAACTGCTGCGCATTGGACAAGAAAACTACTCTTACTTCCTAAGATTGTTTGCTGGCGTATGTTCGCAACAGCTCAGTTTCTCTTGTGGAAATGCGCGTCGCGAAGGGGCAGGCTATCCTAATACGCAGGTTGCGGCACTTGTGGCTATATATAGTTACCGCTGAGACACATGGAGAGACTGCTAACACTTGTCGAAGCTCCAAAGCTTTGAGGCATTATGACGATCGTTCTTATCAAATTTCAGTCTGGGCCCATATTCACAAAAAGCTCTTACGCTAGAAGAGTTACGCTAGAATTGCTAGAAGCAAATTGCAGCCAATCCTGATGCTCAACATATTAATAGTGAAGACGACCGGCTAACGACAAAGAGCACTTACGAAGGATAAGCTTCGCGAATTCGACTTCTGGATTCTGAATGGTGTAATGGCCGCCTCAATAAGCAATCAACTTTTACTTCTATAATTTCACTGTGATATGTGATGTCTTGTCTCTACGTATTCGTTACATGCTTCGTTTGATTTCTACTTGTCTATAATTCAGTGCGAACGTCCTTACAAAAAGCAAAACGTCCTCAGTGGACTCACCAGAACAACATACTTGCCTTTATTACGCAGTCTAAATATTTCAGTTTCTTAATGTCCTCAATCGTTACGCTCCTCTGCTTGTCGTCAGCGAAAACAGCATCGATTTCAGCCTGAACTTTGTCTTGTATGTCTGAATGATGTCCCAGCAAATACAAGGTGTACGATGCCGCTGTGGCCGTAGTATCAAAGCCCTGAAAGACCATGGAAAGAACATTCCACATTCACCCTTTCATCCTTTCACTCTTTCTCATAAGAGCTTTATGACTTCACAAGGAGGTTTAGCTTTCGACACTCGCCGCAAACGGTGAAAAAAAAAAGTTTTTCGAGGGAAATATTGCAGCTTACTCCGATGAAAAATGTGGCAACTTCCTCGGCGACTTCGTGCTCTGTTAGGGCTCCTTCATCGACATGCATATGAAGTAGAATATCCAGGAAGCTTTTTCTCGGTGCACAGCCGGCTTCTCCTGAAATGTATTGTGCTTTCCGCTTTTGAATAATCTACAAGAACAAGAGGGAGTAAAACGTGCTTCTTATATCTAGTTTTCTCTTATGCCGCGGTGGGGACAACTAATGCACGTGTTTATGCATGCAAATGATTTTCACATGCACGTACTACAATAAACATGCTAGAAAAGTCAGTTTACGTACCCTCTTGTTGTAGTCTCGAATATAGCGCACCTTCTTCAAGAATATCCTTCCTTCCTTGCTCATATAGTACACACTGTCAGGCCAGTAAAAAACCTTGAGAACTCGGGATATGATGCTGGCTGCCAGACTAGAGAATCGGTAACAACATAATTGTAGTATCTGTAGGGTCCTTTAACTGGGTAAGCGGGAACTTACTCGTCGGTTGTTTGAAGTAGTTTCTTGCTCGTGCCTTCTTCTTCGTTGATATTGACGCCCATTGCAGTTTCTGCCCAATATAAACACCACAGAGGGCACGAAAGACAAGACAATGCTTCGTCTTATTGTTATTCAGAGGCAACATATATTGCATTAGCAATATAAATAGCATCGAGAATGTCATGAATGACTGGATAGATATGTTGTAGAGAAATGCGCACAAAGAAAAAGACAACAATCTTTTTGAGGGGAAAAAACTGTTTCGGAGGCGTCTTTGGAAAATGCTATGCACCAAAAATGTACTTTTTTTTCTTGCACTGCATAAAATGGAATTAAACCTTTGAAAAAGAAGCACAGTTCTGATATGGTTATGGAACCATCTTACGCATGTTGTTCTGTAAGAGTTAGATATACCGTTAAGTGGAGCTTCCGGGGGTTGAGCTAAACTTACGAACCAGACACGTTCCACCATCACGACGACAATTTGGAGTCGCCGCCGCTGGCAGATACATGTTGAACAGCTCGCGCAATACCAAAGATACCTGCTATCTTAGTGCCCTGTTTTGCAGTCTCTTCCACAAAAACGTGTTGCTAAGTGAACAATAAGTAAATAAGGAAAAGTAATATGAAAGTAAGCGTTACTCACCTCCCCACCAAAAAGAAAGGAGAGAAAAAAGCAGCAAAGGGAGGGAAAAGGAAAGACGGTGTGAAAAGGCGTACATGGTTTTTCTCCTTTGCTAAGAAAGCGAACCAGCGCGGGTGTGATGGCTACATCGGGCACAACTTTATGAGCAGCGTTAGGAGACGACGTCAGACGTAACTGTCACGCTACAAGTTGTCTACTGGCCTTGGGTGTAATTTCTGGATACCACTTCTGTGCCAATGTTACACTCGAAAGCTTGTTATATTGATAAACAAACAAGATGTAGAACGCGGGTGATAGTCTCCCAAATCCAGATACATTGTTGCGATGCAGCTCAAACAACCACCAATTACCTGTGATCAAGGAAAATCTGACAATATGTTGACAGGTTTGGTTTACTGGATATCCGTCTGTGCAGTAGTTAGAAAACTTGTGTGGGCGCAGTCATGCACACTGCTGGTGGAAGTCCTATCTAATTTTTACTAACCATAGAACATTCCAAAAGCCGCAAGCCGCAAGACAGGAAGTACGTCGAAAGGCTTCATCCCCAGTTGCATCAGGTTGTCAACGAGCTCTCTCGTTCGTCGGTTCATTATGTGCACGTAATTGTCCAATATCTTGAAATGAAAAGCGGGCGTAAGTATTTTCCTACGTGTACTCCAAATTTCCTTGTTACTGTAATGAAAAAGAACCGTCCGTAGGCAGAACACACAGTGTTGATATCAGAACTCCTATTATTTACGACAGATGTGCTTATTCACCTTGTCAGGACGCCATTTCCCATCCATGGTTTCATCATGCGATATATGAAGGACTTATTAAGGTTCACATTGCTTGACAGAATCGCCTGGAAGAAAGATTGCATTTGTAGCGAAATTACTACAAAGAAGCTTTTCGCATTCGGGCTTCTGCAAACACACATGCACAAGAGTGTCAGGCAGGGGGCCTGTAAAGTAAGACTATTCCAATCTGTTTGACAGGTTTTTCTTATTTAACTGGCCGACAAAAGACGAGGAGGACGGAGAAATAGAAAGGGATTCGGTGAGGCCGAGCTAGCACAGTGAAAGTAACATCGTGTGACCATATTCTATGCCGCCATCAACAGCGTTTATGTGCCCTTGGCGCCCACTCTGATACTCTGATAAATACCCGTTCCTCTGATCTGCTCATTATGCAGAGTGCTTCGGAAAATCATTTCGGAATTCCTTGTGCCGGGTCTTTCAGGTAAGTGGAGATAAAGTGGAACACCTTAGACGAAAGAGACCAACGGCATATTGTTTGCAGCTGTCTTGAGGTACTCATACTATTGTTTGACGTGCGACTACAGTCAGTCAAAAGGTTAACGTTGATTACGCAAATATTAAATATCTGTTTTATAGCTCACGTATTTGAAAAGTTGTAGAGCGTGCTCAGAATGCCCAACGAAGTTGTTTCCAAGTCGTTACGTAGTCTTTTACGTAATCGGATCGTTTACGTAGTCTTTCTTTCTGGCTCTTATGAAAGCCCGCGATCTATGAAAAAGCAAAAAGACGTATGTGCGTATTTACGTGTCTAGAGAGCATACATGTGAGTCTTGTTTGCATGTCTCGTCGAGAGGAAATAAAAAACTAATACGAAAAAGAAACAGCGCTCTTGCACATCTGGGTGGCACCGCTCTCAATTATGTTAAAGAAAAGGCGAAGTCCGCACGCATGTCATTGAAAAAAAAAATAATAAAAACGAGAAAAAAAAACACCGCGACTGTGCTTGCATTCGCGTTCAGTGCCTGCCTATCTCTTATCATTTGGAACCATCGCGGATGTCGATCTTCATAGCGAATGATGCTGATGTACCTGGACACAGTGGCTGGGGCGTTTTCCTTTTTTTCGATATGCATGGCAGACTTCGTTATTCCCAAACTCTATTGATAAGACTTACATGTAGTAGGCTCCGTAGACAATGCAAAGCACAGTTACGTCATTTTATAAACTTTGCGCAGTTTCCTGAGGGCCCCAGGCCCACTCCCGTTAAGAAAAAAAAAAAAACGCCGGACCCGTAAAAGATAACGACACCACAGCGGGCACAGAAGTATTGATTTGACGTGCGGATTCTTCTGTAGTGTCGCCTATAGGATTTACGGTGATTTAATGCGGCTCTGTGTCCGCAAGCACTGCGTCAGTTGTTCGCTGGTTGCATTTGTGCCGCACTGGTTCCCGTATGTCAGGAGTTTAGGCGCTGTTGAATATGAAATGCTTGATACAATTTTATCGGGAGACACTAGGCTCCTGTCCTAAACAACGCTAGAGTTTGAAGTCGTAAATGTCTGTAGCGTGTCGCAGCTTGGATTAATGGTGCGTGAGCTGCTCCGTTTATGCATGCATTCAGCGCTCCAGCATCGAACGCGTGACACGGGGCCCATAATCCGGCATGGCATTGGGCACAGGGAACTGGGTTTTGCAATATGGATACTCGAAATTACTAATCACCTACCGTGGTTGTGGATTTGGTGTTTGCGCTACTAAGCACGAGGTCACGAGGTGAATTACCGGCCATGGCGGGCGCATTTCGATGGGGGGCGAAATGCAAAAACACCCTTTTAGTTAAACTTAGGCGCACGTTAAAGAAACCCAGGTAGTCAAAATTAATCCGGAGTACTACAGCATGCCTCATAATGAGACCATTTTTGGCATGTAAAACCCAATTATTAAAAAAAAATTAGTAATCAAATTTACTGGTTTTGTCTTATGTTTTTGTCATGGTTTGTTTATTTTATCATTATGTTCCTCTCTTTTTTAGTGCTTCCGCATTTTTTCCAGTGCTATAACGTGAAATGCCACTTATTTTCCGCTTGTATATCAGTTTCAACAGTTCATTGCAATGCACGTGATATCGGGTGTTATGAATTTTATGATCTGTCATTTCTTTATTACATTATTTGTTCCTTTGACCACGGCAACGGTAATGAGTAGCTTTCTCAGTCGTGCATCCCCTTACGATAATTATCAAGAATGTGATGCCAGCCAGCCTGAGACTATACCTTTCGTCTGACCTGCGCTCAGATGTATTTGTGTAATCTTAGCCTATATGACGAGCCACAAGCCATTCACAGCTACTTTTGTGCAATGTATTTTGAAGTAAAGAACAAGCTGGTATTAAGAATTTGAAACCATATTTGTAAAACATGTTTTTACCTAATCTAATGATACGATAGCTGCGGTGATGGCCAATCACGGACGTTGCTAACGGAAAAGAAACCTTCGTGAACACTGGCCCTATTGCTTCATTCCGTGAGAACGTTTCTACTCACCTCGAACACTGTCGGAGAAATACCGAGGAGAAATGGCTGAGGACCGTAATATGCAATAGTTACCTCTTCCTCGTGTATCTTGGAAATGACATCTCCAATATAGTTGAAAAATTCTGTAAGAGGAAAAAGGAACAATAGGTGGCTGTACCGTAGTGTATCGTTTCAAATGTAGGATGTTCCATATATCACTTATTTTGGGAATTTGACGCATCTTGTGTCAACATCGTAATAGTTTGGTGGCCCCAAATCCCACTCATAATGCTTAGAAATTCCTGAAATTTTTATTCAGTAGCAAAGGGAAAACAGTGACCAACCCGTGTCAAATAGTGCGGCAAAGAACTGATTTTAAACAAGCACCTCAAGCATGCGCATACAGGGTCAAAAGCGTGGCAGTTTGGGCGAGTTGGTATGTCATGACTTTTCTTGGCTTGTAGCGCAGCTCAGCAAGAGCAAAAAGGAAGGAGGTAGGGGTAATGAAAAGGAACGGAAAATAGAGCGAGCTCAGGCCCCCGAATACACGCCAAGTGCCTCGAGCGGCCAGTGGCGCGGCAATTTTACGTGTATTTGCGGGCTTCTTTCACACTCGGAAAAACACTTTTATGTAACACGTATTGAGCAACAGAAAGCTGTATCGGGAGTTTTTCATGTCACTCTACAATTTTCTGATTGTCACTTTCCATCAAATTATAATATTTGAGAAGTTGATTGGTTAATTAAACTAGTTATTTAATTAGGCGGAATGAGAAACAATAATTATAGTATCTGCAAGCAACGGCAAACAACATTACCTTGGTTTTATCCAGCTGCGTGGCATTCGCATATTTTTTTAAGTCTGGCTAAAGTTAGCTGGGACACCCTGTATATCTTACACGACTACTGTGCCACCTTCGTCACTCCAATGCCCCCCGTCATAGATCACAATCACACCTTCTGACTACTTGTTCATTGACCACAAACGCTCCCTCGACGCACCCCTTAGGCAAGCAAGCCTCCACGACGCGCAAGTTTCTTAGTGTTCCTCTATTGCACACACTTAGTGACGATATATTCTTTAAGACACAAGCTACTCTCACTTCAACAGGCCCGCGATATTTCCCGCCTTTATCCAGTGTGGACGTACACGTTTCTATTCCGACAGCGGTTAAAATACGAAATTGAGTTCACTGTTCCCGCACTTTCTACTACGCCATCGTCGTCAAGCCACCTACTCATCCTCAGCTTCACCCTCGCCATATTGTTATACGCGTAAAGATACGACAAGATAGTTCACCAACGATTACGATACTCAGCAATGAAATTTGCGCGCAGCTTTATACGTGGTTTCAATTCGCGATGAATTGACTGGCGTGGACAATCTGTCTCGTGCGGCACGTCAAACGGAGCGAAGCGTTGCAAACCAAAGAACACCCAAGCACAACGATAATGGTGAGCATAGTCGGCGATCGTCGAAAAGCTGTTCTGTGGTTCAAGCGCGTCGACTTTTATACATGAGTCGTCGAAGGTTCTACACAATAGTACTACACAGAAGTACTACACAATAGTACTACACAATTCTACACAAAAGTACTACACAATTCTACACACACACACAAACACACACACACACACACACACACACACACACACACACACACACACACACACACACACACACACACACACACACAATTCTACACAAAAGTACTACGCAATTCGCGTCGCGCATACAAACAGATTACAAATACTATGGCGAAATCTCGTAGTCTCGTGCGGCACTCTGCTTTTCTCCTCACCCTCACGCCATACTCTTTTCCTCCGCTTCCAGCATCATGCTTTCACTGTAGCCTCCTAATTCCACTTTCCTTCTCGCGCTCTCTTCTTTCATCTCCCGCTGCGTTCCACGTTCGCTTTCATCTTTCGCTGTTCTCTTTCACTCGGTTACGCCGAGGAAAGACGCCGAGGCACGCCGACGCTCAACGCAGGAATGGATGCCTAAGAGCTGCGCTCATAAAAAAACAACAGCAACAAAAAACGTTCACCACTACCACTGAGGTTCGAGCTCGTGACGCTGTGGCAATGTGCGGTTGGAGGCCAGAATGCTAAAACCATAACGCGATCATGCAGCTTTTCCCCTTTTCATGCATGGAAAACCAAACTGAGAATATTATATCACATGGCTACAGACTCACTCAAGACTTCTATAAGGACACACATGCGTCCAACGAGTGCATCCAGTTCGGCGGAAGTTCCTGCTCAGCATACACACTTATACACTGACGTTTGACAATTTGTGAGTGATATTGCGATCGACACGGACATTGACAGTGATGCCACCTGCGCTTGTATTTCCAGACGCAGTGCAGGCAATACTGTAGTGGACGAAAGCAACGTTTAGAAGTTATACTTGAAATGGGAGGGGGGGGGGGGAATTGATCATTCCCGGTGTTCCTGCCGCCGCTTCTGCTCCCTACACTCTTCGCAAGTTCATCCGTGCGTCCGGAATGTTGCACTGCTGGGAGTGCCGATCGCGGCACGCTCTGCTTGCACTAGGAAATCCCGTTCTATGCTCATCATAGATAGCTTTACGATGCGAGGCCCAAAGGCTTTCCGGACCCAAAGGAATAGCGTCAGCGTCAATGGGCATGCTCGCGACGCAATGAAAGTCTACCTTTTGCATCGGCGTCGCTATTTCACGGAAATAGCGCACTGACCCAAACTCTATGCAAGCGTTTTGCGTCAACGAACATGACGGCATCCATCGAAGCGATGGCTCTCGCCTTGTTTCACATTCGGGTGACCCCACTCCTCGTCGACATGAATTCATCAAAAGCAATGAACGATGTCGTAGGCTTTCGCTTTCAGTCATTTCACGTAAAAATCCGCCTCCATTCTACCCTATGAAAGCGGATGTACAGCGAAGCTATTGCCGACGTTAGACAAATACCACCACCCCAACTGACATTAGACGACGTTAGACAACCACTAGATGCCGATGTAATATTTTTATTTTGTTATATTTATAACAATGACCTTGTGGTCCCTATGATGCACGGCGATGGGTTCGGCGACCACATTGGACATGTTTGCCGCCAAGACCAAATACAGGCACGATCTGTGCCGCGTTGTTGGTTGCGTTGTGCCGTTGAAGCTGGGCCCCTTGCGCATGAAGTGCCTAGAGTTTTACCGCACGCGGCTTATGGTCGCACTGCTGTTTCTTTTCCCTCTGCCATCGTTTGTGCTCACGCTGCTCTTCGGCAGACCTACGTATACGTGGCCTACTCACAGAACAGCCGCAACGACACTGAAATCCGTTGCTAGGCTACTTCTCCTTGAAAAGGCGCCACCGCCATCTGCCATTGGGTTGCGCCGATTGACGTCAATCCCTACGCCGCCAACTGCAGGTGCGCTTTGTACAGTGGCGTTAGCTCATATGCCCCCTTTTCCAGCTGCCGTTTAAGGTAGCTCTCTCAGAGGCCGCGGCCGCTAGGTGGCGGTACTGTTTTTGGACAGTGATTTGCAACGTCTGGCTAATATCTGTGGACAGGAAGGCAACCATTTAGGTTTTAAATTTAGTGATAGAAAATCAGGTGTTATGGTATTCAATGAAAACAGTGAACAGACAGTCGAGATACAGGGCCAGGAAATACCTCGAGTAACAGAATATAACTACCTTGGCATATGGATAAATGAGTGCAATAGATATACGGAAACACAGGAAAAAACAATAACAGTGAAGGGGAAGAGAAATGCAGCCATATTGAAACATAGAACGCTATGGGGATACAATAGGTACGAGGTCCTCCGAGGTATGTGTAAGGTGTAATGGTGTAAGGTGTAAAGTGTAAGGTGTAAGGTGTATGTAAAGGTGCAATGGTTCCAGGACTTACTTTTGGAAATGCGGTTGTTTGCTTTAAATCAGCGGTACAATCAGGACTCGATGGGAACCAAAGGTCAGTGGGTCGCCTCGCATTGGGCGCTCACGGGAAGACTACAAATGAAGCTGTGCAGGGTGATATGGGCTGGACTAGTTTTGAAGTGAGGGAAGCTCGCAGTAATATTGAGTATGAAGAACACCTGAGGAATATGGAAGATAGTAAATGGGCTGGCAGAGTGTTCAGGTATCTGTACAGGAAAAACATTCATTCACAGTCGAGGAAAAGAACTAGGAAGCTTACCAGCCAATATGTGGCCTGCACGGTGGGCAACACAGCAACAAAGACGGTCAAGCGGAAAGTCAGAGAGGCGGAAATAATCTCTTGGGGGGCGGCAATGGAAAGGAAACCTGCCATGAGTAACTACTTAAGAGGAAAAAAACGAAATCAAGAAAGAAACAATTTATGATAACTCAAAGGGAAGCTCATTACTTTTCGAAGCGAGATCGGGATGCCTCAGAACACGCACCTATAAAGCGAGATATAAGACAGAAGAAAAAGCATGGGCTTGCGGCGGTAAAGCTAAGGAGACTATGGAGCATGTTTTATTAGAATGTGAAGACGTCTACCCAGCGGTCTATTTAGGCACCACTGGCCTCCTTGAAGCTTTTGGGTTCAGCGAGAGCAGTGGAAAAGTAAACATGTCCGCAGTAGGCATTAGTAAGAGGCGATTGGAGGATTGGTGGAAGAAAAGTAGGGAAACGACGAAAAACGGAGACGTACAAAAGCACAGTTCACAATAGGGGATCAGAAAATTTGGTTGTGGGATTTCATAGTGTTTTCTTTTTCTTTTTTTAGTGTTTAACTTAGGTAATACATTAGGCAGTATAATAGCAAGAGCTTGGTAGCGCAACCCACCGCCCCGTTCCAAAGGGGATGCTCATAAAATGCATCCATCCATCCAGTGTTTGCCATAATGTCGACTGCGGTTGCAGTAGACGCTTTGGGACAGATGCAATGGGCAGAGCGCCCACACATCAAGGACAGATATCTGCACACGTACGTCTGGCACGCACACACGTGTTCGGAAGTGCAGCATACATCCTCATTCTTCTAGGCCCTCCCCCTAGCGCTAGTGCCTTATTGAACTAACTGAATATTTTGAAAATAAATTGCGTCACAAAATTCCTAAAGAGCGACTTACAAGTTGCAGGCATGATAGCTTCAGATTGCAATTCGAATATACAATAAAACATAACTATGTTACGCGGGAACTTAACGACAAAGTCATTTTCCACCTGCCGTTTGAGGTCTGTCTGAGTGACCGCGGCCGCCAGGTGGTGGTACTGTTTTTGGATGAGCACCAGCCGTCGAAAAATCCCGATCAACTAGAAGCTAACAGCTTCACTGTAAAAGAAAGGCACTGTTTCGCCATAAAGGCGAAGTATCGATTGCGCTAGCAAATTAGTAGAAAGCTATACAAAGTAAGGATAGTAGTTTTATCGGCCGCATAAACTTGTAAAATTCGCTTACCAACTAAGTGAACAAGCGTTGGTGTCACGCAAGCACAAGCAAACATGAACACATCTCACTCGATGATCGCCGAAACTCGCTGCCAAAGCGCTGGCGTGAGGAAGCGCGGCAGCAACAGCGAGCGAACTGACCTTCGTACTACCTCTCGCCCCAAGGCGAACTTTCCCTTTCTGATAAAATCTACTACCACAACGCATCTCTTCGCTCTCTTTGGATCCACCCTGCGCCTTATTATTCGGCTCGTCGTGATCACGTACATAAAGTTAACGTACCCCGTCATAACACCGTCGCGTGCTCACAATCATTCCTTCCTAGGACTTCAGTCGACTGGAATAATCTACCTGCATCATTAGTAAGCATCAGCGACCCCCCTGTTTTTAAGAATGCACTAATCAGCATAAAATAATGTATGGTGGCAGATGGCATAATCACGTATTTTTCGTGAACATTGTCTGCTTGCTAAAGCGTACTCTTTCTGTATTTTCATGCAGAAAATCTCTGTTTTGGTTGTTACGAACGCATTGCTAGTTTTTTGATATCGCTTTTGTTTCCTGCACTGTGAATTCCTTTGAACTAATCCTGTATTTTTTACTCTTGGAATGTATAATCACCCCTACCCTCTGCAATGTAAAATTATGTACCTTGAGATTATCGCAAATAAATAAATAAATAAGCGACGAAAACACAGCGCGCACTAAGCTATCAGCTCTCGGAGTACCCTGTCCCTATCGCAGATCGCTTTCAAGTTAGGACCTGCGCGATCGTGCCATACTCAGCAGCCGTGGAAAAAGAACGACCCCCTCCCCCTTTCTCCACTATCCCGGTGCCTTGCGCACGATGGAAGAGGTGCACTTCCTCCCCGGTCTGCTGCATTGCGCGCGCAAGTTTCAAGCTCCATCGTCGGCCCACCCGAGCACACTTTCACTCGCGCATAATGCATACGACGCGCGGCGACGATGTTATCGCTTTTGGACCTTATACGGAACGTCACGACGACGGCGACGGCAGAAATGCGCCGAGAGTGTCCATAGAATTGCTATCGCAATAAAAAAGGGGTTCAGCTGGAAATTATTGTTATTTCTTAGATCGGTAGCCAAACTTGTAGGGCGCCAGGGCTGACACAAACGCATCTAGTTGCAAGGCAGAGGCCCGTCTCGTTGTTAGGTCGGCCAGACGATTGAATTTGGAGCTTAACGTGACAAAATTGATTATAAACACTGTACTGTAGTTCTCATACTTGTTACTGATGAAACACGCATTGAAAGAACAATTATTTTGCTGTGCTTTAGATTCAGCATCAGCAGCATCAGCAGCAGCCTGATTACGCCCACTGCAGGGCAAAGGCCTCTCCCATATTTCTCCAACAACCCCGGTCACGTACTAATTGTGGCCATGCCGTCCCTGCAAACTTCTTAATCTCATCCGCCCACCTAACTTTCTGCCGTCCCCTGCTACGCTTCCCTTCCCTTGGAATCCAGTCCGTAACCCTTAATGACCATCGGTTATCTTCCCTCCTCATTACATGTCCTGCCCATGCCCATTTCGTTTTCTTGATTTCAACTAAGATGTCATTAACTCGCGTTTGTTCCCTCACCCAACCTGCTCTTTTCTTATCCCTTAACGTTACACCTATCATTCTTCTTTCCATAGCTCGTTGCGTCGTCCTCAATTTGAGTAAAACCCTTTTCGTAAGCCTCCAGGTTTCTGCCCCGTAGGTGAGTACTGGTAAGACACACCTATTATACACTTTTCTCTTGAGGGATAATGGCAACCTGCTGTTCATGATCTGAGAATATCTGCCAAACGCACCCCAGCCCATTCTTATTCTTCTGATTATTTCTGTCTCATGATCCAGATCCGCAGTCACTACCTGCCCTAAGTAGATGTATTCCCTTACTACTTCCAGTGCCTCGCTGCCTATTGTAAACTGCTGTTCTCTTCCGAGACTGTTAAACATTACTTTAGTTTTCTGCAGATTAATTTTTAGACCCACTCTTCTGTTTTGCCTCTCCAGGTCAGTGAGCATGCATTGCAGTTGGTCCCCTGAGTTACTAAGCAAGGCAATATCATCAGCGAATCGCAAGTTACTAAGGCATTCTCCATTAACTTTTATCCCCATTTCTTCCCGATCCACGACTCTGAATACCTCCTGTAAACACGCTGTGAATAGCATCGGAGAGATCGTATCTCCCTGCCTAACGCCTTTCTTTATTGGGATTTTGTTGCTTGCTTTATGGAGGACTACGGTGGCTGTTGAGCCGCTATATATATTTTTCAGTATTTTTACATATGGCTCGTCTACACCCTGATTCCGTAATGCCTCCATGACTGCTGAGGTTTCGACAGAATCACATGCTTTCTCGTAATCAATGAAAGCTATATATAAGGGTTCGTTATATTCCGCACATTTCTCTATCACCTGATTGATAGTGTGAATATGATCTATTGTTGACTAGCCTTTACGGAATCCTGCCTGGTACTTTGCTTGACAGAAGTCTAAGGTGTTCCTGATTCTATTTGCGATTACCTTAGTAAATAATTTGTAGGCAACGGACAGTAAGCTGATCGGTCTATAATTTTTCAAGTCTTTGGCGTCCCCTTTCTTATAGATTAGGATTATGCTAGCCTTTTTCCAAGATTCCGGTACGCTCGACGTTATGAGGCATTGCGTATACAGGGTGGCCAGTTTCTCTAGAACAATCTGCCCACCATCCTTCAACAAATGTGCTGTTACCTGATCCTTCCCAGCTGCCTTCCCCCTTTGCATATCTCCCAAGGCTTTCTTTACTTCTTCCGGCGTTACCTGTGGGATTTCGAATTCCGCTAGACTATTTTCTCTTCCATTATCGTCGTGGGTGCCACTGGTACTGTATAAATCTCTATAGAAATCCTCAGCCACTTGAACTATCTCATCCATATTAGTAATGATATTGCCTGCTTTGTCGCTTAACGCATACATTTGATTCTTGCCAATTCCTAGTTTCTTCTTCACTGCTTTTAGGCTTCCTCCCTTCCTGAGAGCATGTTCAATTCTATCCATATTATACTTCCTTATGTCAGCTGTCTTACGCTTGTTGATTAACTTCGAAAGTTCTGCCAGTTCTATTCTAGCTGTAGGGTTAGAGGCTTTCATACATTAGCGTTTCTTGATCAGATCTTTCGTCTCCTGCGATAGTTTACTGGTATCCTGCCTAACGGAGTTACCACCCACTTCCATTGCACACTCCTTAATGATGTCCACAAGATTGTCGTTCATTGCTTCAACACTAAGGTCTTCTTCCTGAGTTAAAGCCGAATACCTGTTCTGTAGCTTGATCTGGAATTCTTCTATTTTCCCTCTTACCGCTAACTCATTGATCGGCTTTTTATGTACGAGTTTCTTCCGTTCACTTCTCAGGTCTAGGCTAATTCGAGTTCTTACCATCCTGTGGTCACTGCAGCGCACCTTGCCGAGCACGTCCACATCTTGTATGATGCCAGGGTTAGCGGAGAGTATGAAGTCTATTTCATTTCTAGTCTCGCCGTTCGGGCCCCTCCACGTCCACTTTCGGCTATCCCGCTTGCGGAAGAAGGTATTCATTATCCTCATATTATTCTGTTCCGCAAACTCTACTAATAACTCCCCCCTGATATTCCTAGTGCCTATGCCATATTCCCCCACTGCCTTGTCTCCAGCCTGCTTTTTGCCTACCTTGGCATTAAAGTCACCCATTAGTATAGTGTATTTAGTTTTCATTCTACCCATTCCACGTCTTCATAGAAGCTTTCGACTTCCTGGTCATCATGACTGGATGTAGGGGCGTAGACCTGTACAATCTTCATTTTGTACCTCCTATTAAGTTTTACAACAAGACCTGCCACCCTTTCGTTAATGCTATAGAATTCCTGTATGTTACCAGCGATATTCTTATTAATCAGGAATCCGACGCCTAGTTCCCTTCTATCTGCTAAGCCCCGGTAGCACAGGACGTGCCCGCTTTTTGGCACTGTATATGCTTCTTTTGGCCTCCTAGCTTCACTGAGCCCTATTATATCCCATTTACTGCCCTCTAATTCCTCCAATAGCACTGATAGACTCGCCTCACTAGATAACGTTCTAGCGTTAAACGTTGCCAGGTTCATATTCCAATGGCGGCCTGTCCTGAGCCAGTGATTCTTAGCACCCTCTGCAGCGTCGCAGGTCTGACCGCCGCCGTGGTCAGTTGCTTCGCAGCTGCTGGGGACTGAGGGGCCGGGGTTTGATTGTGTTGTTCATATACGAGGTTGCGGCCATGTACTGCACCAGGGTGGCCACTCCCGCTCTGGTGAGGGAGTGCGTTACCGGTTCTGGTCACCGGGATCAGGCCACACTCTAGGCCTCTTTATGCAATTTTATCAACACGCGGATTTTTTTTTTAATCCGGTGGAAAATTGCCGGCACCGGGATTCGAACCACGGACCTCTTGCACGCGAGGCGGGTGTTCTACCTCTACGCCACCGCTGCGGGTAGTAAAAATTTGCGACAAAAAAAAAAACATGTCTTTTAGCAAGCACCAACTAGGCCAACAAGCCGTGAAGTTGAACGCGAACCGAAACCTGAGGCCGAGGTTTGGGTTTCGTTCATGTTCATTTCTGACACGCAGCAAGAGCCTCTTGGTTTAGTTAGATGAAATTGGAGGAAATCATTGGCACTTAGTGTGTCTGGCCTTTTCAATGCAAAAGGTGCTGAGTGAATAAAGAAGGTTGGCACGCGATGAAATCGTCCAGATACAATGAGGCATTTCTCGAGCATACACGGTATGCCCCTTTACGTACAGAAAGAGAGATAAACAAGGAATATTACAGAGGTCTCCACTGCGATGACATTATGTATGGGTTCCTAGACGATTTAAAAGAAGACGATGAAAAGAAGTAGCCGGATGTGGCCTGCAGAAGTCTAGTCAGCATGGCGTATCCAAGCAGCTACAGCTTGTTTACGTCCCAACCTAGACTTTTTCCGTACCTTGTGTATGCGTGCGTGAACTCATTTGGGCTTGCCGCTGCGTCAACTCGCCATCCTTTCCAATGTGCAGACGCGTCTGTGGTGCGCCAACCAGACGAGAGCTCACGCCGCTCTTCTTACACAGCGATCACCGCAGTGCGCTTTGCAGCAGGTCATCGCATGTGGGCATATAGCACCCGGCACAGTGCCTTGTAGCACGCTAGCACCTCCCACGCCGAGCCTGTTGGACAGTCCTCGAAGTCGGAAGATTTTGTTTGGTGCGATCACGGTTTTGTCGGCTAACACCCCGATGCAGCGACATCTGTGACGATGTAGATTTGTAGATTAATAAGATCTATAGGTCTGCACATTCTGTAAAAATTCTGTAAAAGGATTCGATATTTGTATATTCATAAAATGAATCTACTTCCCAGCGCCCATAACATCCACGTACCGTAGAGTGTCATAATGCGAATATTGAACAGAAACCTGGCGCTAGTGTCCGCGTGCGCCCCCAGCATTACGGCTGCTCAGCTAGCATAGAAAGGGTTGGGCAATACATGCAGTTTCTTAAACTTCAAACGCCTTGGCTTGGAACAGGGTGATGGATTTTGCTTACAATACATAGCCTATACATTTAGCATTAGGCATGCTAAAGGATGTTTTATTTATCAATATGGTACAAATTATGCGACAAAATTGATTATTATTGAACGTAAATATTTAACTGCTTCGAGAAAAAAAAACTAAGCGCTATGAGGCCGCACCGTAACGCTACTATTAAAGAAACACCATTAGAAGCTACAGTATGCTTTCTCAACGAATCCATGCCAAATTGTCGAAAAATTCATTTGCCACAGTGGCTCAATATTTGCAATGCCAAATTTTCCTCCCAGTATGAAACATACGCTTCAAAGAATACCGTTTCTTCACTAGTGCTAGGATCGCACTAGTCGATTCGTGATACCATCGCCGGTGCCGATGGCTGCAAGCGTAGCACCTGCGTATATCTAGCTGTGGCTGTAAAATTTACGGTGTTTCCTTTTCTACGAGTGCCTAATGAATGACAGATGTTCAAAAGAACAATTTGGAAAAGGTTTGGAAAAGGAAATAGAGTCAGTCACTGTCTTTATTCAGACCCAGAAAAGAGGGATATACGCTGCTTTCCTAGGAAACGGGGGCCTCCTGGCTGTAAGTGGTGAATGATCCAGTTAGACTTTGCGCGATATCCTAGGCACGCTATTTCTTAAAGGATACGCACCTTTGTAGAGAATAACAAAGGAGGGCACAGTCTTGAACACCAACACTTGTCTTGCACGGGCATGTTCTTTATGGATTTATTACAGACAGATCACAAGCATGAAGATATTTGCAAATGTTTCCGTACTATCACAAAACCTTGCTAACGTAAATGTGATTAGTTAACGGCCGATGCTGAACAGCGAGAATGAAATTAATTTTCGATAGAGTCTATCGTTTCTGGCCGGTTACTCCCCTTTCGTCTTTTCAGCCGTTAGTGAACGAAGCGAACATATCTGATGTTTCGGGATTAAGAACTTGCATGTCCTACTTCATATTACTATGTTTTCTGCTACTTCACTCACTGTGGAATGGGCCAAGAGGTTATAAAAGTCATAGCAGCCATGAATGTTCATTATCCTGGGAAGACGAAGCGCTACGACTCTCACTTTGCTTTTTTGAGTTGAATAGAAGCACTGCAAAGAGAAGCAATGAGCTTCAACAGCTAAGTAAGTAGGTAGGTATTAAACTTTATTGAGGTCCGGAAGAATTTTCACTCCGTTTTTATAGGCAAGTGAAAAAAAATTACGTTGCTCTAAATTACTGTTGGAGAGCACGTAAGATCGTTCTAATTTAAATTTGACCAAGCAGTTATAATCTTAATCATACGCTTCCCCTTGCCCCCCTTCCCCTAAAAAAATAAAGAAAGAAGGAAATCCTAGCGCCCCGCTCTATTGATTCAAATAGAAAATAAATTTTGTCGGACACTTGTGTCATATACCTTGCTTGTGTGACAGACAGCAAGATTAATGTGACGTGGCCTGGTGATGCCTACTGACGCTGCATCGGACACACTATAGCCACTTAGAAATCACCAATTGCTGATCGCTGCACCTTTATCGATTTATTTTTACAGTGCAGCTGTTAGACGCCCGTTCACGCAGCGAGCCTGGGCGGCGGACCGAGTGAACGAACACAGCGAAGGAAGAAGCATGGAATGCAGCGAGGGATGAAAGACGCGAGGAGGAAAGCGGAGGAGGAATGTGCAGCGCAACCATAAGGCGGGAAACGGAGATAGGAGGGCATAGCGAAAGCGTGAGAAGAAAAACGTAGTGCGGCGACGATGGCTAGGAGATGGCGCCACATGTCGTCGACTGGGTGGTCTGTCAGCGGCGGCTGCTGTGAATCGCGTCCACGCGTCAGGCACGCGCTGCGTCTCGCGATCTCCAGATTAGCGAGGCAGTCGCGCCATACCTCGCTCTGTTTGCAACGTGCCGCACGAGACAGATAGTCGGCGTTAGCCCAATATATCGCGAAATAAAAACACATATACAGCTGCGCTCAAATTTTGCATTAGGGAGTATCGTAATCGGCGAATTTTCTTTATTTCGAGAGGATTTGCAGTGAGGCATATGGGGAATATAAGACAATCAAATAAAAGCGTGTGACTCTGCACCTTTATGCACGCGGAGAAGTGACCTTGACGGCGTTGAGGATGCTTGATGCCTCAAGAATGTTCCGCACTAAAGAAAGTGCAATATATAATATATAATATTTGGGGTTTTATGTGCCAAAACCACTTTCTGATTATGAGGCACGCCGTAGTGGAGGACTCCGGAAATTTTGACCACCTGGGGTTCTTTAACGTGCGCCTAAATCTAAGCACACGGGTGTTTTCGCATTTCGCCCCCATCGAAATGCGGCCGCCGTGGCCGGGATTCGATCCCGCGGCCTCGTGCTCAGCAGCAGAAAGTGCAATTCACTGAGGCATGAAAACTGATAAATACTTCAACTGAATGTGTTTTTGAGCGCTCTAGAAGTGCTTCAAAACTCCGCCAGGTAGTATTCAAGCTGCACTTTGAGACTCAAGCAGCTGAAATGATGAGAGCTAGCCTTTGATATACACACTGGAGAATTCACTGTATACAACATCTCAGTCTATTAATATAAATCCTGGTTGTCGCGTTACACCCCCCTTGAAGCCTAGCAATGAGGCCTCTGAAACGAGGGGTTGAAGATACAATCAGAAATAATACTCGCACGTTTACCGGCTGTTTGTCTTTCGTGGAACAAAAAAAGCTGATGAGAAAACTCCTGATGATGCGGGCATGTTGCTCAGTATCGTTTGAAGATTGTCAAGACTAGAAGATGTGTATCAACGCATCGATCGTTCATTAATCGATCGTGCAGTACAGATATGGATTTCATGGGGCAAGTTGGGCACTGACGTTGTGCCATAAGGACACAACAAAGTCATACAGAGACTTGCGAAGACCACAGTAGGCAAGATACTATGACCAGCGTGAATTCAAGCTCGAGAAAGGGCGGCTGTGCGCGAATTAGGTACCAGCAGCAAACAGTCACCGGCAAAAATATACGTCACTATTAACAGACTTGGTACTTGATAGAAATGACTCTTATCACTGCAAAACCAACTGAGTTGGAAATCTGCGTTCATTTGTTCTTGTCCTTTCTTTGTATTCTGTATGGTTAATAACAATGGCGTCAGTAATAAGTAGGTAAGTGAAGGCACTAAACAAACAACAAGCCGCACAAGCCACAGCCATGCGGTGACAACGGGAATATGATAATGACGCATACATCGTGAAGCCAGGTTGCAACTGATTATGCAATAACTCGGCGTCAAGTGAACTTAAACAAGTGGTTCACTTACAGAAACTTTTACTTCACCTATACATCGCTTGTTTTTGTGCAGTTGTGCAAAAGTGAGCCCGGTTAGCTTAACGGCGGGAGCAAAAATCTGCGAGTAGAACCAGTACTGCTTAGCGACGCTTCTGAGAAACTTTCGCGCATGTACATTCCGTGTGTAGAAACAACGCTTTCCATGTGCGCGCGCCGGCATTCTTTCTTGTTGTCTTTTAATGGGCCTCGAATTGCTCTGGCGAGCGTAAAATGTAACGTTGTCGGTGCATAAATGCTTTATACATACATTCCTTGACTGACTTGTAGCTCTTGGTGGATGCACCCAGACTCAATTTCTCAAAGTACGCCATTCTTTGAATGCTCGCGCATTCTCTGTGCAGCCTCTGTATAGAACTACAAATACCTTTTATTTGATTTGTGAGATATGCATGGGGCTGTGTTTTCGTGAGTTCCTTGAATAGAAATATGCATAGGTGGCGCTGTACGTGGTAAGAACACTTAAACTGGGCCTCTTTTCACACAAATACTAGAAAAATGGTTAGGTGTGGGTACGGTGATGCACCAACGAAATTCAATACACGGGACAACAACGACGCTGCTTATATAACAAATGTACAGTTTTTTTCTGTTGGTGCAAAAACGCAGCCAAGTTTTCTCTTTTTTTTTCGTGCAGATGTCACTAGACTCAGTTGGCGTTTGTTGTCTCAATACGGCGCACTCGATTAAACTGCGATTACGCGCCTTTGCACATACACTAGTTCAACTGAAAACTCAATGGGAGAAGGCATTTCATACCAAAGCCTTCTAAAACATGTCAATAGACTTCAGCAATTCCTCCGGCTAGGAACACGTTTACTGCGATAGAGGCTCTCACAGAGTACGCCACCGTCTAGCATGTATGCTTGCTTGATTGCTAACCTGCTCCTCAAATGATGGCTCTATTTTCACAAAATGAACTTCTCCCTTTTGATGCTCACAACGCCGTCCTCATCAGCCACAGAGCTGTTTGTTGCGCCCTCCGAAATAAATTGGCAGACCACTCTCGGAATATACATGTGGCAAAAGAAAAAAGAAGAGCGAGAGAACTTACATCATCGAGAGCGAATGTTGCGCTAAATGTGGCTCCCAACCGCACATTGCCACTGGGGCATGAGTTTTGCTTATCTTCGCAATATGGGTAGACGGAGATTGCGGAGGTGGCCTGAGAACGGGAGTATCGGAAAGGACTGACGGATGCAGTCAGGAAACCCAGTTTCGTGCTTTTGACTGCTCTCGCACTAAATGATCCTTTCTATGACACGGCTCGCTTAATGGGACGCCCCACTGTGCACGGGGGCTTATACTGCGCACGAGCGAACTCTTCGATGCAGTAAAGGAAATCTGCTGTGAATGCCGGCTGCCATGGGCTGTTGCGTTACACATGTGCTGGCGGCTTTGCGAAGGAGAGGCCGGTAGTAAAGCTACGAGGACCATGTTCAAACAAGGTAGTGATTGTGTTGAAAGTGGGCGGAGTATGCTAGCACAAGCTATATACGTGCCTGCGAGATCCCAACGCCTTCCTAGAAGCAAGAGTGAAATAGCTTGTCGGGGCAGAGAAGAGACCTTAACGATAGTGTTACACGCACCCATGAATGCAGGGACCTTTACTGAGGCCTATATTCCTCCAGGATGCAGGCCTGGATGAGGCTAAATTTTTTCGAGTTATGGCGCTAGAGAGTTTCATGTGGCTGTTTTTTTTTCATCCCTTATCCTATCCCTTATCGTACCCGGTAATGCACGCTATTACTGCAACTAATGCTGACCTCTCCAGTTAACGTTAAGCTTCGTCTCTCTTAATACTTGGATATCTGTTGCTGCTTGATCTGATTAACACGCGGATAAAAAGAAAACTACAGTGAGCTCAAGAGTAACTGAATCCGAACACGGAAAACCAAGACAGAAAAGAAGCCTCCGTGTTTCGTTCTCTGTCATTGTGTTCCGCTTTCCCGCCATTGAACCTAAAGTTATCACCAAATATTTTTGTGTCCACAAGTTATATCTTACGCGTGAATCATGAGGCGGTAGCGGACAACTTCAAAATTTAGTGTGAAAGTTTCAATAGTTGAGAAGAAAAGAATTATTCTTTGACGCCCAATGGTGTACTATCGTCGAATAGAAAAGGAATATTTAGCAAGCAGCTTAATGAAACTGATATTACTAGAGGCATTTGCACCTGGCCAAGCTTGTATTTTGGTAATTGCACGTGCTACAACTGGCACGTGCAAACTGTAGGCGATGACACGAGCAGAATAACGAAAATCCTAGATTAAACATGTTTGCCCCTTAATGGCGAACTGCACCTCCGTCGCGGGTCGGCCCGACATTGCACTATCTTCGGGATCAGCCCACGTATGGGGAGTGCATAACGCCTGCTTCACCTCCGCTGCGGGTCGGGCCGGTATTGCACTATCTCCGGGATCGGTCCATGCATGGGGAGTTTTTTTTGCTTACGACGCGAAAATTTCCTAGAATGGTAGAGGTATACAGCTTCGCTGTAAAAGTTAAGTGCCCCTTTCGTCACCATATTGCTCGACACCTACAAAAGAACAAAATTCGCAACATCACTGAGAAACGCTACAGCAGTAGACCACAGAAGTCCAAAGAAAGAAATCGGGCAATGTGAACAGAGAAAAAAAACAGATATTCGAGATTTACTGGTTCGTCTATTTAATTCGAGTACAGAAAGATAATCATCAACTCGTAATGTAAATATAGGCGAGAGCGAAAAAAAATGGCCAGGCTTAGCTTGGTTAAGCCAAGAATGCGTTGCATATTGCGTGAGTTGGGGCCCAGCTTTTCCTCCGGCTGTCGTGACGTCACGTCACGTGGTTGCACTAAAGGTCAATGGTGGCTGCCCGGCCGCGCCCAAGGGCTGAACTGAGTGATTGCAATATGCAACGCATAAAAATAGAAGCAGCGTAATAACAAACATAGCAAACTTAAAAGAGAATAGACCCACATATGAGACGCGCAGCAATGAACAATGGCTCATACCCTCAATGGTGGCTGCCCGGCCGCGCCCAAGGGCTGAACTGAGTGATTGCAATATGCAACGCATAAAAACACACACACACTTAGAAAGCCGCTTGGGGCAGAAAAAGAACTTACATAAACTATAGCCCGTATGCAGTACAGGAATCGGTGTTTCTTATTTGCCCACCACTCTTTGGGTACAGACGCGTGCTAACCTACAATCTTAAGAACGCTTTCGTAATGGATCCTTTTGGAATTTCTTCGCATTTGAATGACAATATACTCACTCGCTGTGATGGGAAGACTCCTGTCCATTTGGCGCAACGCGATCCAAGTATCGAGCAGCAGTGAGAAAGGCCATCTTTCCTCCACGTGTGGCACTTTTCGCAGGTAGTAATACATACGAATCCATTGCAGCGCAAGTCTTCCGCACAAAAACAAGATTATCACTAATGCAATGGTGGCTGCGATTTTTCCGATAGCGAGAAAGTATTGCATGGTGAGCAGGCAGGCCCACTCCTTATAAGTGGCTTACAATTCTGTCAAAGAGGAGTCTGAAAAGTAACGCCTTGGACGCTCTTTGAAGCCCACCTGAGCAATGGATGGCTTCCTCAGAGGTCCGCGAATTCCGCTAGCGGACAGCCGGGTGCACTGCGGAGAGTGGAACGTATGATGCAAGGACGCTTTCCATGTCGCCGCATATTGGATCGGAAGCCAGCGCCCCTCTCATTTGCCACACAATTGATCCCGCACGAGTGTTCATTCGTCCGTGAATGTCCCATGTCTGCGTCACAGCGCTGCTCCCCCCCCCCCCCCCCTTGCTTCCGCCTCGCCGTCATGACCGCCGCTTTTGGGATTTTCGGAGTTTCTTCCGCCGGTATACACCAAGGCAACATGTTGAAGACGCTTGCTGTGCTCACTTCTCTTGTGTTTAGTGGGAAGTGACAACTAAGATGATAGCGTCCACTATCCACCGCAGTGTTTGAGTGGATACGGAGGTCTGCGGGGAGCACGAACTCACGCGTTCGAATCCCTGTTGCGGCGGTTGCATTGCGATGAGGGATGAATTCACCCCCTCCCCTCTTATACGATAATATCGCGGTCTAACATTCTTTCACACGTGAATAGCTTTACCCATCGCGAAGACATTTGAGGTTGTATCATCAGCGTGTGGTGCTAAAAATTCGCTTTATCACAATTAGAAGACGTTGAGCAAAGATATACCTCTGGAATAAAACAAGAGAAAAAAAATAGGAATATCAATTGCGCGTCCTGATTATTATTTCTTTGTTAAAATGATGGGGTTTTACGTGCCAAAACCACTTTCTGATTATGAGGCACGCCGTAGTGGGGGACTCCGGAAATTTCGACCTCCTGGGGTTCTTTAACGTGCACCTAAATCTAAGTACACGGGTGTTTTCGCATTTCGCCCCCATCGAAATGCGGCCGCCGTGGCCGGGATTCGATCCCGCGACCTCGTGCTCAGCAGCCTAACACCATAGCCACTGAGCAACCACGGCGGGTCATTTTTTTCTTTGTGTGTGTTTGTTACCTTTTCTTTTACGGTAATGATAATGGTTATTTGTCTTGAGTATATATAGGATGTGTGTCCCTGCCATCTTTCCTGCATGTCTTGCACTGACGGACACCACTTTCAAAGGGGCTATTATTTTATGGCTACAGTTGCCTCAGGTATCTGACATTCCTATTATCGGTGTAGAGAAAGGTAAAGAAATAAGGAGGCTGCCACACTTATTCTAATTTTATTGGTTGACAGGAAGTCACCGCAGACTGTCACTGAGTGTGTTCTTGCGGATTTTGAGGTTTTCTTGGGGTGAGCTTTATTTCAAGTCCCTGTGATGGTCTGAGAACTATGCCCAGTTCCAGTTGTAACTCCTCTTCGCGAAGCTTCGAGTGAACCTCGAAATGACGCATAAGTTGAGCGACGACAACCTTCGCTTCTTGCACGGCAAAACGCTGACCTGGAAATAGTTTGACGCAATCAGCACATAGCGATTCCGGTGGGACATCGCGCGCAAATTAGGCAGCTATCCTCGCGTGGCACTATAAACGAAGCTAAATCATCGGCTTATAGGTAATTACGAATAAGAAAAGTAACATATACATGTTTTTTTAATTTTATATATAAAGAAAGTCCGCTCCAGCATTCGGATATCATGTTGAGTAGCCGGTGTTGCCCGACATATCTTTTTAGTCCGTCGATGAAATAAGTCGACAGCGTGACTTCAATTTGTTTCATGCTCAGCTACTGATTGTTCCAGTCTACGTCTCGCTCTAAATGCAGCATTAGATAAACGAGAGCTTGTGCCAGCGACTCCCCTCCTAAGCCCCTTCAGTAGCTGATAAGAGCCATAGCGTGCGCGAAATAACGCCGTTCTAGAGAAAAAAAAATGCCTTTCCTTAGCCTCATTGTTTCATATCTAAAATAATAGAGCAAGCTTTCAATACGCTTTTATGAGTCAAGATAAACAGCCTAATGACGTGTAGCTACTAATGGTCCATAATCACAAAACTTAAGGCCGTGGCTGTGATGTGTGCCGACACAGAGGACAGAGCGGACAGAGCGGGCAGAGCGACAGCCACCGAGTAAAAGGAGGTCCAATTGGCGCTCCACTACCAAGCACGGCGAGCTGCTGAGGCCAGTGGAGCTCTGAACTAGGGGCCCCACCCATCTACTTTCCCAATACTTTCATTTTAGAATGAAGTTTCTAAATTAAATTTTATACTCAAGGCTTTTTTTTTCTAGTAAAGCTGGTTCAAGTTGCTCTGAGGTGATTGTCTCTTTTTCTTTTCTCGCTGTCAGCGCTTTGGTTGGAAGTACGGCGTAGTCATCTCAAACCATTGTTAGTTTCCAAGGCCGCGAGATGAAAAAGAGCGCTAATACCTATGCAGTTCCTTGGTCCACCAAAGAAAGGCATGTAGGCGTACTGTGGAGGACGGGAAACGTCACTTAGAAACCTCTCGGGTGTGAAACAGCTAGGATTCTTGTGGAAACGGGGGTGGCGGTGCAAGAAATAGATGAGAACCAAGGCCATTGTTCCCTTCGGTATCAGTTGGGTTCCTGTGAAAGGGTAATGCAAAGTTCTGAGTGAAAACAATGTACCTGAGTAAAGCTACTTGCTTCGACAGTAGTTTTTTTTATGCTTGCGCAGTACCAGTAAAACATAACTCCCTGTCAAAAAAATATAACACAAAAAACATATTATGCATTACCAGCCGGCCGTTGCCGACAACGTGGACTTGTATTTATGGAACCAATAGACTCCAAACAGGTAAGTTTGCTGCTCGGAGTGTGATTCTTTTTGTAAAGCGCACCGCGGACAGAAACAAGCCTGGTTGAAAAACATCGAAAAAAAATTCAATTTTTCGTTTTGTAGACATCTCACCTCATCGGCTCGTACGCGGTTTTTCTGTTCTTATTTTGTCGCACTGATCACAAGGTGTGTGCTTCAGTGTGGGAACTATGTCGAAGGGCATTTTATGACCATCACGTAGAGGCTTGTTACTTTAGCTCATGGACTATTTCTCAAATATTTTCTGCATGCCACTCTGGCATTGATCTTTGTTGACTGGTTTTTGTGTTCAATTTACAGCCAGAGTAGAGAAGAGTAGCCGGCCCCTTTGGTGCCATCATCTCCTTACATTGAATTAAGAACAACAACAAAGTTCTGATATTTCTCACGTGGGCCTAGAGTTCTGGGAAATAACACATATACCTGGAACTTCACAGGGAAATGGCTAACACTACTGGACCTCGATATTTTAACCAGGCTAATCAAACTATGAATCCATTTTCTTTTATTGATTGTGTTGATGCATGCTGCGAGGCGCTGACGGGGTGGTTACAAGTGCAGGTACCTCCTCGAATGCGGAAAAAAAGAATAAACCACGCTGCTGTATTTACTCAGCCAACAGGGATTATCGTCGTTCTCTACATTATGTGCTTTCACTGCACCGCAATGTAATATGTGCAAAATTTCAGGTGCCACGGTCGCGCCCCTCACAAAGCCACGTTCAATGTTTCCCCAGTGTGGACTCAGTGAATATTCTTAAGTATACATATTGTAAGATAGCGGTCAATGTGTTTGTAGTAATTCTTTCTAAACCACACTTTTTTCTTTGCATATTTGCGATTCTTTTTTTCCGACTACAGATTACGTTGATTACTTTTTCTTTCCCCAACCCCAATATTGTTGTAGGCCTACGTATACGCTCTAAGCTATGCATATGCGCGCATATTTATGCACATATATATGTGAACGCGCACGCTACTTTCCTTTAAAATATCGACTTCTCAATGCAAAGAAATACAATTGCCAATAATGAGCTGATCTTAGAGATGCATGGCATCAGTGTGGATGATTTATCGATTTCGGTCCTTGATTTTTGCATTTACTAACATAAGTTTACGAATAAAACAGCTTGATATGCTACGCTTCCAGAATGGGACACTCTTATACCTATCCAACTTTCTCAATGGTCTTCAAGTAGACCTTTAACTACCCTATCGCTGCTTATTTTTATACCTGTAAAAGTAAGCTTCATCCAATGAACTTCAACCACTGTGTTCAGCCAAACGTCACTGCTGCCATATTATCATATGCGTGCACAATGCACTTGTACTAAAATGACATGCGAGCCACGGGCACAGGGTGGTTTTCAATGTGCAGAAAGTAGGCTCTTTCCTCAGCGCCTGCCTTTTCTGATACTGGGGCTCCGTATCTTGAAGAGAAATAAATAAATCTATATCTGTATCTGTATTCCCGTTTATTAAACATATTGCCCCGCATCATTGTTTTATTAGCCGTAATAAAGATTACATAGCCAACAGCTTTTTTTAATGTCAGGGACTATGCGAGGTATATAAATAAAGCTAATGTGAGTGGCTCGACTCTTGTTTGACAACGGCGAAAAGGTGAGAACTGAAAAGAAGTGCATTCCCGCAATAACGTTAAACATGCATCGTCCCTTAAGCACATCGCTAAAGCTGTAATGGAGTTGCGCTCTCTCTGTAGCCAGAGCTCAACTGAGTAACACCGCAGCAATAGTCATCACGTGAATCTCGTCTCGTATTTTGAACAAACTATAGTGAAATGTGCATGCGGCAGTCTGACGTGACTCTAACGTGACTGTATTAGTTCTTACCAATTTTCATATCCTCTTCTATGTAACGTCCCATGATAGGAACCGATGGATAAAGCCGCAATGTTTCCTGGAATAAAGGAAAAAGGAATGGTCCTTCATTAACCACCTTCATTTGTTAGAAATGAAAGAAATCGATATTAAGACGCGCACTTGAATCTCGAGGGTTCTGGAAATTATCATCGAGAGAACATGTTCTTGCAAAACATGAAGTGTTTTATGAATAAAAAATAACACGAACAAAACAAACAAAACGAGTACAAGTTAAGAGCGAAGCTTCCATACCTTTATTATGCAGCTCAGATACCTCATACTCCTCAGATCGTCAGTAGTTACAGGCCGGTGTACGTCATCTCCGAAAATTCTGTCGATCTCATCGTGTAACGCAACTTGAACATCTCGATAATTTCCCAGCAGGTAAAGGCAGTAAGAGGCTAGAGCAGCGGTGGTATCATAGCCCTTTTAAAGAAAGAAGAAAGAAAAGAGCTTTATGTAAACTTAGTCAAACAATTTTAAGCAGTAAATTCACGCTGATTCTTCCGTTCGCTGATTGACTAGCGGCTCTGCAGGGGCGATTCACCTATCCACCAATATTCAACGAAGGTCATTCGTTGTCACCGAGGTTTCAAATGCCAGGCCATTGAATGATAGTCCATTGAAAGTGAATAAATTGCAGTTTCAGCCAAACCGGAAAAATTAATTTTGTTCTTACTATTACAAAAATACTTTCCTCCGAAGAAAACATCGAAGATATAAGCATTGCTTAGGAAAAGCAGCTGGTATAGAACCGAGGCCACAAAGGCTAAACGGAGCTGACAGCCCGTTGGCAATTCACCGCTGACAACCGCTGAGCTATCGCTGAAATACCTCTAGCGCTGCTTAATGCTTTATGGCACAAGCATAGTATCCTCTGCATTTGCCTACAGTCGACGCAGTTGGACAGAAATAACTAATACTTCAAACGTACTTATAAATGAATGAATGGAAAAGTATTCAAATATTTTTATTACAAACATAGTAGCGGTTTTGGAGCTAAAAGTTGGGGTCTGCAACTAGTGCAGAGGCCCGGAAGTCAGACACGAAGGAGGCCATGACATCATGGCACACAGGGTGCCAAACATCGATGTGCATCATATCAGTGTTAAACTTGAGCATAAACATAGCATTAGGTAACAAAGTAATAAACACTGCAACAATAAATAACACACTATAATATGTCATGCAGATACTATTTTAATGTATATTAAACTAATTGCGTAAAAAAGCATATAAGAATAATACAGATGTCACTTGAAAGACACACACGCACATATATATACAGGGTCCAATAAAACTTGGTGCTGGGCTAGTTGGTGATGCATTCCTTAAAACTGATGGTAGTGGTAAAAGGGACGAGCACACGGTGAAAACACGACACGACGACGAGGCAAGCTTTCCCTCGTCGTCGTCTTTTCACCGCGTGCTCGTCCCTTTTAGCGCTACCATCAGATATAAAGCATATACTGGGTGTTTCAGCAAACAATTTTAAAAATCTTGAAAAGTTGCCTGCGGCAGATATCCCAATTCTAGTTCATGAGCTGGTCTACTCGAAGCGGCGGACAATACTTGCACAAAAAATTGAGGTGCGAAGTCGACTAATTAATAAAGAAACACTGATTAAGTTTTCAGCTAATTACATCATGGCCCATATTGCAATTTACAAGTTATAGCCCTGAAGTTCGCAAGGGGGATTCACTTGAAACGAATTTTCAAGACGACACCAGTTTCGAGATATAAATTCCCGAACTTTGCGGAGAAATGCGTTAGCGTTCCAGTTAATTTGTTAACAAAACATCGTTTCATGCACCGAAGCACACAACTGGAACAACAATGTATTTCTTCGCAAAGTTCGGGAATTTATATCTCGAAACTGGTGTCGTCCTGAGAATTCGTTCTAAGTGGGATCCTTGCGAAGGCCAGTGCTAGAATTTGTAAATTGCAATATCGGTCATAAGATAATTAGCTAAATAGCTAATTAGTTAATTATTCTTACTAAGGTAATTTCGCATTTCAAATTTTTTTGTGCAAGTAGTGTCCGCCGCTTCGAGTAGACCAGCTCATCAGCTAGAAATGAGCGACGTGCCACACGTAACCTTTAAAAAAGTTTGAGAGTGTTCGCTTAAACACCCTGTATTATACGTGCTTGTATATATATATATATATATAGGTCATATCATGAGAAGCCAACAAACACTGACACGAAAGACAACATAGGGGAAATTACTTGTGCTTAATAAATGACATAAAGTAACGATGATTTAATGGAAATTAAATTCGATGAAAAAACAACTTTCCGCAGGTGGGAACCGAACCCACAACCTTCGCCTTCCGTGTGCGATGCTCTACCCATTGAGCTACCGCGACGGCGTTTCCCCATCCACTTTCTTGGGTATTTATGTGTACTAGCAGAACCGTGGGAGTGTTAGCCAGCGCCACCACTCACAGACCTAGGCGGCGGACGTGGAATGTCCTTTTCGCCGCAGGCGTCACGAGAACGTGATCTTTTTGGGTGAAGGCAACTGGTCAATAAATCCACATATGCTACCTGAAGGCATCAATGTTGCCGGATTCGAGACCTTCGTTATGTAATAAACGAGAAGAAAGGGGGTTAACCGAGGGCCCCGATATTTATTAGTCATAGCATAGGAAGCCAACAAACGCTGACACCAAGGACAACATAGGAGAAATTACTTGTGTTTAATAAATGAAATAAAGTAACGATGAATTAATGGAAATTAAAGTGGATGAAAAAACAAGTAGTTTTTTATTTTTTAGTTGTTTTTTCATCCACTTTATTTTCCGTTAATTATTGTTACTTTATTTCATTTATTAAGCACAAGTAATTTCCCCTATGTTCTTGGTGTCAGCGTTTGTTGGCTTCCTATGCTATGACTAATAAATATCGGGGCCCTCGGTTAACCCCCTTTCTTCTCGTTTATTACATAACGAAGGTCTCGAATCCGGCAACATTGATGCCTTCAGGTAGCATATGTGGATTTATTGACCAGTTGCCTTCACCCAAAAAGATCACGTTCTCGTGACGCCTGCGGCGAAAAGGACATTCCACGTCCGCCGCCTAGGTCTGTGAGTGGTGGCGCTGGCTAACACTCCCAGGGTTCTGCTAGTACACATAAATACCCAAGAAAGTGGATGGGGAAACGCCGCCGCGGTAGCTCAATGGGTCGAGCATCGCACGCGGAAGGCGAAGGTTGTGGGTTCGGTTCGCACCTGCGCAAGTTTGTTTTTTCATCCAATTTAATTTCCATTAAATCATCGTTACTTTATGTCATTTATTAAGCACAAGTAATTTCCCCTATGTTGTGTTTCGTGTCAGTGTTTGTTGGCTTATCATGTTATGACTTATGAAAATCGGGCCCCTTGGTTAAACCCCCTTTTTTCTTGTATATATATACATACATATATATAAGTCTGTGTATGTGTGTGTGTGTATGTGTGTGTCCGGACAGGCCGCCATTGGAATCTGAACCTGGCTACGTTTAATGTTAGAACGCTATCTAGTGAGGCGAGTCTATCAGTGTTATTGGAGGAATTAGAGGGTAGTAAATGGGATATAATAGAGCTCAGTGAGGTTAGGAGGACGAAAGAAGCATATACAGTGCTAAAAAGCGGGCATGTACTGTGTTACCGGGGCTTAGCGGAGAGACGAGAACTAGGAGTCGGATTCCTGATTAATAAGGAAATAGCTGGTAACATACAGGAATTCTATAGCATTAACGAGAGGGTGGCAGGTCTTGTTGTGAAACTTAATAAGAGGTACAAATTGAAGGTGGTACAAGTCTATGCCCCTACATGCAATCATGATGACCAGGAAGTCGAAAGCTTTCATGAAGACGTTGAATCGGCGATGGGTAAAGTCAAAACAAAATACACTATACTGATGGGCGACTTCAATGCCAGGGTAGGCAAGAAGCAGGCTGGAGACAAGTCAGTGGGGGAATATGGCATAGGCTCTACGAATAGCAGAGGAAAGTTATTAGTAGAGTTTGCAGAACGGAATAATATGCGGATAATGAATACCTTTTTCCGCAAGCGGGTTAGTCGAAAGTGGACGTGAAGGAGCCCGAATGGTGAGGCTAGAAATGAAATCGACTTCATACTCTGCGCGAACCCTGGCATCATACAAGATGTAGACGTGCTCGGCAAGGTACGCTGCAGTGACCATAGGATGGTAAGAACTCGAATTAGCCTAGACTTGAGGAGGGAACGGAAGAAACTGGTACACAAGAAGCCAATCAATGAGTTAGCGGTAAGAGGGAAACTAGAGGAATTCCGGATCAAGCTACAGAACATCTTTAACTCAGGAAGAAGACCTTGGTGTTGAAGCAATGAACGACAATCTCATGGGCATCATTAAGGAGTGCGCAATAGAAGTCGGTGGTAACGCCGTTAGACAGGAAACCAGTAAGCTATCGCAGGAGACGAAAGATCTGATCAAGAAACGCCAATGTATGAAAGCCTCTAACCCTACAGCTAGAATAGAACTGGCAGAACTTTCTAAGTTAATCAACAAGCGTAAGACAGCGGACATCAGGAACTATAATATGGATAGAATTGAACAGGCTGTCAGGAACGGAGCAAGCCTAAAAACAGTGAAACTAGGGATAGGCAAGAATCAGATGTGTGCGTTAAGAGACAAAGCCGGCAATATCGTTACTAATATGGATGAGATAGTTCAAGTGGCGGAGGAGTTCTATAGAGATTTATACAGTACCAGTGGCACCCATGACGATAGTGGAAGAGAGAATAGCCTAGAGGGATTCGAAATCCCACAGGTAACGCCAGAAGAAGTAAAGAAAGCCTTAGGTGCTATGCAAAGGGGGAAGGCAGCTGGGGAGGATCATGTAACCGCAGATTTGTTGAAGGATGGTGGTCAGATTGTTCTAGAGAAACTGGCCACCCTGTATACGCAATGCCTCATAACCTCGAGCGTACCGGAATCTTGGAAGAACGCTAACATAATCCTAATACATTAGAAAGGTGACGCCAAAGACTTGAAAAATTATAGACCGATCAGCTTACTGTCCGTTGCCTACAAAGTATTTACTAAGGTCATCGCAAATAGAATCAGGAACACCCTTGACTTCTGTCAACCAAAGGACCAGGCAGGATTCCGTAAAGGCTACTCAACAATAGACCATATTCACACTATAAATCAAGCGATAGAGAAATGTGCAGAATATAACCAACCCTCATATATAGCTTTCATTGATTACGAGAAAGCGTTTGATTCAATCGAAACCTCAGCAGTCATGGAGGCATTACGGTATGTAAAAATACTGGAAGATATCTATAGCGGCTCTACAGCCACCGTAGTCCTCCACAAAGAAAGCAACAAAATCCCTATAAAGAAAGGTGTCAGACAGGGAGTATGATCTCTTCAATGCTATTCACAGCATGTTCACAGGAGGTATTCATAGGCCTGGAGTGGGAAGAATTGGGGATAAAAGTTGATGGAGAATACCTTAGCACCTTGCGATTCGCTGATGATATTGCCTTGCTTAGTAACTCAGGAGACCAATTGCAATGCATGCTCACTGACCTTGAGAGGCAAAGCAGAAGGGTGGGTCTGAAAAAATCTGCAGAAAACTAAAGTAATGTTTAACAGTCTCGGAAGAGAACAGCAGTTTACGATAGGTAGCGAAGCACTGGAAGTGGTAAGGGAATACATCTACTTAGGGCAGGTAGTGACCACGGATCCGGATCATGAGACTCAAATAACCAGAAGAATAAGAATCGGCTGGAATGCGTTTGGCAGGCATTCTCAAATCATGAACAGCAGGTTGCCACTATCCCTCAAAAGGAAAGTGTATCACAGCTGTGTGTTACCAGTACTGACATAAGGGGCAGAAACCTGGAGGCTTACGAAAAGGGTTCTGCTGAAATTGAGGACGACGCAACGAGCTATGGAAAGAAGAATGATGGGTGTAACGTTAAGGGATAAGAAAAGAGCAGATTGGGTGAGGCAACAAACGCGGGTAAACGACATCTTAGTTGAAATCAAGAAAAAGAAATGGGCATGGGCCGGACATGTAATGAGGAGGGAAGATAACCAATGGTCACTAAGGGTTACGGACTGGATTCCAAGGGAAGGGAAGCGTAGCAGGGGCGGCAGAAAGTTAGGTGGGCGGATGACATTAAGACGTTTGCAGGGACAACATGGCCACAATTAGTACACGACCGGGGTAGTTGGAGAAGTATGGGAGAGGCCTTTGCCCTGCAGTGGGCGTAACTAGGCTGATGATGATGATGATGTGTGTGTGGTTATAAGGTCGTCTAATAATCATGGACTAAGGGAGTTGGAAAGTGTTCTTGGTGTTAGAGCCCGAAAACACTAACAAAAGATTCATAGCCTAGCACTGTAACTTTACTTTTTAACGGAATGCTTATTAGGAATACGGGATCATATAATGTGAAAGGGGAGGAGGGGGGCTATTGCTAAAGATACAGGCAAAGAACCGCAGTGAACCAAAAGTGATAAATAAATATTGAAGTGGCAGATATGCAAACGAACACTTGTGGTTAGGCAGATATGCGCGTGAACTGCTGTCGTTAAAAGAAAATATCTAGGAACGCCAGCTCACGTCTCGCTGTTGCGATAGGCGCATCGATTACAAATACTGTCGCTTGCATTCCTGTGCGGTAGGCTTGTATAACTTTGCGGGAGAGTTGACCCGTGTGCTTCTTTACATTTAAGAAATAATTGCGCTGGCACTATCGACGACGATTGTCAATGTAAGCAAATAGCTATAACGCTTCATTAGAAATTCGTTCGGTTCATTAAAGGACTGACGCGATTACAGGCTTATATTTCTCGCATTGGGGACATTTGGCCATTAACCGTTAGCCAGCACACCTGTAGCGGTGCCGCAGTAGCCTCAAGGGCAGAGGGTCGCGGTAGAGGTGCGCTGTCCTTACGGAGTGCTCCACCAAAGCATTTAGACGACCCAGAACTCCGGCACGACGGCACGTGGCTGTTCGTTTACACTGACAACTGAGACGGCCTTGTTATGAAGGCCGTTCTACTACGGAGCTGAGTTCTACTTTCACATTGTCGCATGATTAGCTCTCTTCCCAGTCTCCGTAGCAGCCCTGAATGTTTAATGAAACTTGACAAAAGATTTATTTTGCCATTTCAAATACCACATCCCGAACGCGCATGGTGGGGAGAACTACGTTCACGTTTGCGATTTTTTTTTTCAAATTTGTTGTGTTTACGGATGGCGCTCGGGCCGACTGACGCGCGCCGCCGGCCTGTTGCCCGGCAGCACGTGGCCTGCGCAACGGCGAACGTGTATCGGCCCGGAAATTCCAACCACCGACCACAAAATCGGGAGAAAGCGCGAAAGACAGATGTTCACTTTAGAAGATTCGACTGTTGTTGGCTAGATTAAAGCTAATTAGTTAACGCGGTCTTTAATACTAGCGTTGATACGACGACCAATTTGGGCAATATAAGGTTTTCCGCATGGAGACCGTCTTGCTCCTCTACCACCAGGCCGTGAAAAAACGAGAGTCCTCTTTTCCAGTACTGAATCAGGAAAATGAATTAAAGATACAGAAAATGAGGTGAAGGCGGCGGTTGCACGAATGTTTCCTATTCATTAGTTAGAATTTACGCATCATTCGTGGCCACTCACCGATTACACAGTGAAACCAGAAGATCGGTAGACTAGGGATAGTAATGCCTCAACACATATAAACGTATAGCCAGACCTGAATAACGATTCTTATAAGCGTGCTTAAGCATATATCAAACGTTAGACATATCATTTATTGCTTATACATAATTTAGACTGATTGATTTCGCCCACATCTAAATGGATATACGTATAAGTTTCGAAAATGTTTTTGATGGGTGATTACTCGGTGCATTATACGTAAACGGGCTAAAGAACGGTCTCCGTGCCTACTTTACTTTATGCGTTGGAGATAATTGAATGATCGTTGAAAATTAAAGCAAATTTTTCTTGTGGTGATGGTTTTGCACTTGACAGTGAAATAGCTTTCAGTGCACTGCTCATTTTCGTTACTTGGTTAAGGTCGTGCTAGTAGGCCATGAAGTCCAATTTAGCTGTAAACACAGAGTCAATGGTTTTATTCGTTTTGTTTTATTTATTTGATATTATTAAAAAATATACAGGTTTTGTAGACTTTTTGAGCTAGATCTCAGCATATGATACACTGATACGAAGTTAGTACGTATAGGACATTCTTAATACATGACCAGATATGCTATTCGAATGTTTTGTTCAATTTGAGCTCAACTGTCTGTCAACGACTTCAGCAGATTAAAGGTGATGTCCAGAATTCGTGCAGGCGTGCGAAAAATGGCATTACAAACCTTTCACCATTAAATGGAAGGCTACTTACCGCGGCAAATATTGTGACTGTTTCGTCGAGGACTTCCTCCTCCGTGATTGATCCGTCCTCCAAATGCATTTGAAGAAGGATATCCAAGAAAGACCCTGTGTAGTCCTTCTCGGCGCCTTTGGCCTTCAGTGCCTCCTTTCTTTTCAGCATTATCTGTAACAACAGCGAAGCCATGCGTGTCACGTGGCTTATCTTAGACAAAGGTCTCATCTATGCGTCAGCAAGAAGAACGCTGTACGTCTTTTTATTCCTGCATGGTCATTTACAGTCTGTGAGGCCTGTAAAATCGATATTCCAGTATATTATAACGCACTTGTGGCTTTGTTTTTCAATGTATGATATTTAGAAGATGTTGGTGCCTTTATGTAGTGCCGCCAGCTGATTTCCACGTGGAATTAAAACGCATAGAAGTACAAAAACAAGAAGGCACTGGACAAAGGAAAGGTAACCGGAATAAAAATGTCACGTAAAGAAGACTAAAACATAAGGGCAGGTCACATATACGCACTTATAACAGCTAAAAAAAAAGGGCATAACACACACTCATACGGTTATACTATAAGTAGCTTGCGACTTTCACTTGACTGCATGGATTGTTATCAATTAGCAGCGCTATTTCATAAAAACAACGCGACAAAGGATCAAGCACGAGAAATTATCGCAACACAATTTAAATACAATGGTCCAACACAGCTATTAGTGAGCGCAGGCTACCATAAGAGCGAGAACCTCGGGTCCATTTCGCAAAACTTTTATGTTTTCAGTGATCGTTGCCATCGGCCAGTCGCATTCGCTAATACCATGTCCAGGGCCAGGCTTGACTGGAATTTTCTCTTATGAATGATTTTAGTTAAGTCGTTTTTGTGAACGCCGGCCCTCTTGTGCAAGTCACCATTTTGTTGCTTTGCACAATGCAGAAATTATGCATCTAGATTCGCGTTGAATGGATCCACTCCTGATTATTTTTTTCTTCTTGTGAGAAATATGCCCTTCGATAGTCTCTATTTCCGGACCCCCTTCATTATATAAATGATTTTATGGCACCACAATGATTTTAGGGCTTACTGTTTTCTTTTTAGTGTGTTTTGTGTTTCCAGTGTGGGATTAATTTAGAGCTTGCGCAGCCGGCAAGGTGCAAAATTGTATTTGTCCCAACACTTGCGTTGTCTTTCTGTCACATTCTCCACAAAATGCAGCCAATATATATGCTTTAGTTGCCGTCACGCAAACTGAGGCAGAAAAGAAGTTCTAGAATGTGTGTCATTTCCTAGTTTGCCCACTAAATCAAGTATTGCGCAAGTTGACTGGTCAACCAATCTCCATACAATCTTAGTCTGCCTAAAATAAGGACTAGAGCTCTAGCTATAGAGAGACGGGTCCTTCAAATATTGCTCCTATTTTGTGGCGTTGTGAAATATTTTCTCGCCTCTTTCGTGTTCCCTTAGCAGAAGTGTTACTATAAATTGTTGAGCGCTTTTCGCTCAAGCCGAATTACTATTTCATTGACAGTTTCACAGATTTCAGATTTATTGAAACTTCACATGAGAAGTGGGAGAGTGGAGGGGGAGGGGGGCATTTCTGAGAAACATTACTTCCGGATAAAAAGAACGAACATCTTGTGAAATATTTAAACAGTGTTGGAAATCGGGCCGGAGTAATGTAGCCAAACTACTCCGATGGTGTTCTTTCTCGCGTTTAATCTATTTAATGTAGCTATTTGATCAATAGGGACAATATTAACCGTGATTATATGCCTCAGATAAATGTTATGTTATGGTGGAATGTACTTTTTCTTGTATAAATCATATTAAGTGCTAGAATTGAAAAAGTATTCACTCTGTATCCGGAGTAACGGTCGCTGGATGCGACACTCTATCTATTAGTGGAATGTCTCGACATTTAGGTTGTAATGCATTGAATTAGCGGCATTGCAAGGTTTGATGGTCTCTTTCACAGCAGAGCCTATTGTGAATTTCTCAATAAAGATTTCTGAATTGAGAACAATTTTGTTTGCAGCTGACAGACTAAGGTGGTTTTGGCAGCAGCCGACATGTCATAGGCGCGAGCACTTGATTGGCCTCGCCGCTTGATCGAAGGGCCTTGCAAGTAGGGCGACATATTACATGCTTTGCCAAATCCCAAATATCAGTCTTGAGCCAAGTGACATTGAATTTGGTCCGGGACTGGAATTGTGGGACGCAAATTAATACAGGAATTCGGGGGGATAAAAAAACACCGAATGTTTCGCCTCCAGTTGTGTCCACACCCGTTGTCCCTCGCCATTGCCCTTAAGCTTGTAGCGGCCCTAAAGTGAGCTGGTGTCTTGGAGTTAGCCCTTTGCGACTCCTATCTTTAACGCTCTGAATTTATTGCAGTAGAACGTACTCAGATGTTGCCGGGTATTTAGGCTCGTGCGCGTCGCATACAGCATTTCTGACAACATCGCGTGGTCATGTGCAACTTACACATGCAGAGACTCATGGTGGCGGTATAGCATTGTATAGCAATTCCTGCACAATGTTTCCCGAGTCACGTTCTTGCTATGAGCAGTTGGCACGCCATAACAGCCGTACATTTTTTTCTCATGTCTTTAGTATAATGGGGCCTTGGCTCCCATCACTGTGAATGAATCGGGGCTGAGATGATGAAATTTCTACACTACCTGCCTATAATACTTTAAAATTGTTTCAAGAGCTTTGAATATCATTTTCCTGTTTTTACTTTGCTGAAAGAAAGTATGGAACAAAAAGCCTTTTTTTCCCCCGTCGTTTACATCTCTACTGAAGGACTCACATTTATTTTTTGAGCCTTTATTTACTTTAATACAAGCTAGTTGCATTTTGCATGAGCTATTTTAGCCATAAGCACAAAATTATGATGCACTCTGTTTTCTTTGCACCGTTATGCTCTCTCTTTTATACAAATAACTGCTCCGCTTGCAGTTGTGAACGGCTCAATTTCTATGAGGATTAATTTCACTTCAACACATGCTTTACTTCACTCAACAATATAACTTACTGGAGAGACTGGCAATTTATTTGTAACCAACATCTACAATGTTGAAATAAATAAATAAATACGTTGATGTGCACGCAATAGATTTATTTCACTGAAGCTAATGAATGATATAGGGAGAAGGAAATGACTAAAGCGGTACTTACCTGCCTGCTATAGACTCGTAGCATGTCGCAACATCTTCTGTAATATTTGCCTTCCGTAGTAAGCTCATATATGGAGTCCCACCAATAAAGCGCGTTGACCAGCCGAGACATGAATCCTTCGCAGAACCTTTCGCGCGAAAAGACATCATATAGCCGTTCATGATGCTTGGGACACTCACATGAAATGTAAAGCAAGGGTAACTATACTGAATATGTTAAAGAAAAGATTGCTACCCTTTCAGTGCCTCCATTAGTCCCATTTGTTGGACATTCAGGTCGTCTATTCTTACTCCCAGAACAGTTTCTGCAAGCAAAAAAATATGTATATAATAATAATTATGTATTGCCTTGCTATCTCGTGGCGTAAAAATGCGCACGTACAAGTGCCTCATTCTGTGAACGAGCAAAACGAGAACAAGGTAAAAGCGGGTAAACAAGGTAAAAGCCAACGTTTCGACAAGTCTTCTTCGTGGCCTTGAAAAGACAAATCCACTTGTCGAGACGTTGGCTCCCGCTAGTACCTTGTTCTCGTTTTGTTCATCATCTTGAATTTCCATCTCCCGCCTTCCCCGTGTTTTCCCTCCCGTTCTGTGAATGCCACTTCTCTTTAAAATGATGCATTTTTCACCCCCTCCACCAGTGCTGCGCAGCAAGCCTGACATACGTAGATATTATTTATTGATTTATTTATACCTCAATGATCCCAGAGGGATATTACATGAGAAGTGGGTGAAAAAAAAAAACTTTAGTCTATAAAAGAGAGAGAGAGAGAGGAATTGGCCTGTCTATACCGTTCATATACCATTTGTCCTCCCCTCGTTGATATAGGCTCCTGTTCATCAGGAAACGCACTTATTCCACCACCCTAACCGAGAAAACAATCTAGTTGTTGAGCCTGTGAAGTGATTCAGGTTTAGGAAACTTGCGCCATATTTACAATGGTTTACTTTCGTAAAAGCTTTTTTTTATTGGCCGGTTGTCCTCTCTAATATACTCACTGGCCCTATTAGTTAGTATGTGTTCTTACGAACTGACTTAGCGCATAAGAGCATTTAACAGAATACTGGTCCTTCCTACTGTGTTCAATGACGCCGTTTGGTTTGTTCAAGGATCGCCGGTGAGCCATATTGTAGATGTGGAAAGAGAAGTTTCACAGGAGATCGCGTTCCAGCGGTCAAGTTTGGAAGCGCAGCAGTAATTTGCTGATAAAAGAATCTTGCATTCGCCCAAGACTCCATAATAATATTCTATAGGCGCTCAGCAGTTGCGCCAAGCCACAATAAGGCGGCTCGCAGCAGGCTTTATTGGAAAGCGCAGATTGTTCGTGAGAGGAGGCACGTGCTCGTAGTGTTGACACTTAAGCAGCCTCACACTGTAAGATCTCTGCGGATAAAGTGCAACATAAACGACGCAACAAGGAGCCTGTATAGGTCCCACAGAGCTGTAAGGAAATGCCTCATGACTGTATAAAACGCAGAGACAGCGGCATTATTGAGGGTAAGAAACAGAGAACTCGTTGCGTTTATTTTGCGTCACTTGCCGGGCGAGGCGCACTAGGGGCCGGATTCGCGCCATTTTCGTTCCTAAGAACCATTTTCTCATTGGCTTACCCCATTCACTAATAACGCGTAAGCTATTATTATTGACCAATGTTGTTTTCACAAGGCGCTCTTGCGCACAAACTGTTTTGTCAATTGGGTTTCCGGAGAGGTGGAGTAATGGAAGGTCGAGTCCATAGCATAATATGTATATTGAAGCGAGAAAACAGCGATGACCGGTGAGCTGTTGACATGCCAAATTGAAGCGCGCGTGATGCAGAAACCTGCGGCGGCAGAACCAAGTTGTTGGATCGGGTAGGGTGCATATACAGTGATGATAAAGATTGTAGCTACCCCAAACGGTGAAATAGAGTTTCAAATGATCTGCTGGTACTCAGTGTGCACTGAATATCGAATCCAGTACGATGGTAAAACAATTATAAAGTGTACTATTAATTCTGGGCCCATGATATTAAGAAAAAAGTAAAAGGGGACGCCAGCCAATCCTACATTATTAACGAAGGAGGCTGGCCAGTGGCGGACAACAATTACCAACCAAAATGTTTGTCAAATCGGCCCCCGACTAATTTGAATTTCGATAAAGGCGCACATGGCTCTGCAGCCACAGGCTTTTCACCTGTGGCCCGATCTTAATATATGGCACAATTACCCTTGTGGAAAAGGAACTTCCATAGTTACGCTATTCACGTGCGCTTACCGTGGCGCATCAATAGCGGCAAATTTACTGTCAATTAGACGCACCATTGTCTTTTACATGCTGTCTATATTGTATTGTTCACAAATGCATTCCTTCAACGCTCTGTTTTATATATAAAACCTGGATCAGGTAGAGAGTAATCGTATAACTCAGCAGTTACAGAGCATCGATATGTCGCTGTAAATTTCTGCCCTCACCGTTAGTCGACAGCTTTAGGAAACGGGCTGCTAAATTCCCCAATTTTCCGGCATGTATATATATTTGTGCTTGGAGCATGCACCCAACTGCTTTTACGAGTAAATCTCCGCTGTACTTTAGGGCATATCGCCCTTTTGCTATGGCAAGCTTCATCGGAAAAGTGATGGAAATCATGGTTCTCAAACATTTGGAATGGTACCTCGAACGATACAATGCCTACCCTGACTCTATGGCAGGCTTTCGTCCGGACCGTTCCTCTATCGACAGTGGCATTGATCCCGCAACATTTGTTCAATACGAGAAAAGTTACAAGCGAGTAGCAGTTGCTTTCTTTCTCAACGTAACGGGTGCCTTTGATAATGCTGCCCATGACGCCATCCTCAACTCTCTCAAGACAATCGCAATTCGCGACTGAATGGTTGGATGGATAAAGGACTATATAATCCGCCTGTATTTTTACGTGCAAACCGTATAGCGCCCGACAGCTGAACATTACACGTACTGCAGCGCGCCTCAGGGAGGAATATTAAGCTCCGTTTTGTTCTACGTTACCCTCATTGATTTAGCTGAAATTTTATCAAAGTACTTGTGCCTGTCAATATATGCCGGTTACATTTGCCTTTGGAGATCAGTAGTCACTCGTATTCAAGTGCGTGCACGACTTCATTGGGTAGCAACCATGGCATCAGCCTAATTTCAAACACAAGGCTTGGCGATATCCACCAAGAACAGTGCACTTATTGCATTTACGCTCACTCATGAGGCAACATCCGGTCTATTCATTAATGAAGAGACTGCCATTTACAAAGGGACTCATCAATTTTTAGTCATCATAATCGATATGAGCATTTCACTGAGCCCCGTTGCGCATACCTGAAGAAGAGACTCTTGTCGATTGTACATGTCTTGAAATTCATGCGTGGGAAATCATGGGTAACATCTGTACTATCCATGCTACAGTTATACACGCCTTTACTTCTAGTATTATTTCGTCGCAGCCTGCCAGTGATGTCCAATGTGTGCGAGTCCAATGTTCGCTCATTGGAGAGCTTACATGACCAGGCACAGCGCACCTGTCTGGGGCTACCTCGAAGGGCTTCAACTTCTGAAACAATCGGGCTTGCCAGACACAATCTAATCACAACATATATCACTATTTATTGTCTCAGGGCGCATATTCCACATCTTTCTCGCATTACCGATCACCACTTGGCCCTCTTGCCCTCACAAAATCCCTCGAGTGACTTTTTCCGAAGTTGTTGCTATTCGCTAAGACAATATTTCATAAGGGTGTACACTAACAGCAAGATCTTCCCCTCCCTTCAGGTGTCTCCACCAGCATCAGCTGACTTGCGACTCATATTTTGCGACTAAAAGCCAGAGTTTTTCAGTTCGCTTCAGAGTTCGCAGTCATGAGTAACGGGTACAAAAGATAATAACCTCATCAAGCTCTGAGAAAGGACACGATACAGTATTTCAGTGGCTGCCGTGGGGGATACCGGTATTACTGGTAATGACTTCGCCGATGAGACTGCTCGATTAGCCCATGAAGGAACATATGGGGGTCCGCGCTCACAATCATGAGCGGACGCTGCAAGGACGTTTTACTTCCTGGCTCTATCTGTCACGTACGCTTATTAATGGAAAATCATTATAAGTCCCATTGCGCGAAAATCCGGCGTTGTAGTCAGCGCCGTGACCGAATCATGGTGCTATAAAGGACCAATGGAAAAGAGTAAGACCACGTAAAAAAATACTCGAGTTCACGTCAAATTTCTCAGGGAGATTCCTGCAAACAAAATAAATTGGTGCCTTTGAAAAGAAAATTAGATTAATCTCGGTCTGGCTGGGAATCAAATCCGGGCCTCCAGGGTGCGAGACGAGCACGCTTCCTCGGCGCAACGGCGGCTCCACGGTTCTGACTGACTAAATGTGTGCCTAGTGAGGGCGTCATTAGTCATGTCAAGTCGCAGCCATCTGGCTGACTAAACGTGTGGCTTAGTGCGTGCGTCGTTGGGCACGTGACGGCGATGCCAATGGGTGGCGCCACGCCATGAGTGTATAAAACGAGTGCATAAAATAAAGATAACTTTTGTACAATTCAATGCCGCTGAGCGCTCCTTCGAGTTATGAAGCACTCGCGTGCAAGCGAGCGCGTTGAGACGTTTAGAGGGTTTTCATATGACCTAGCTTAGCAAGGTGCACTTGAAACGCAAGCCAGAGCTTGTACGCACAAGGAACGCGCAGAAAAAGAAAGGAAACATTTCACCAAAGCGACTATAACGCTTTCGCATTCCCACACGTAAGCAGTATTAAGTGTCTCTGCCGAATTTTAGGTCGTCTGCTTGCCCTCGAAGTATCGCCTACATAAGCTTGATCCCTCGTTAAAGCTACAACTGCCATCAAGAACGTCCCGCTCCAATGCAACGTGTTATATGCCGAGTCTGTATCGGGGTAAGATTATTCACAAAATCATGTTCATTTCGCATTGAAAGCGCACCTAAGTGCGACTCCTGCGGTATCGGAGAAAATATTGAATACCGCCTGTGCTTTCGTTCTCGTTATGACGCCCAGCGCAGCCCTCTCCGAACTGCCATTGAAACGACCAGACTCAATACCATTTTCAGAAGCCAAGATTCTAGTACCATGGCCGTGCGCGTCGCTTGCGCAGAAAGCAACAAAGGCGTTGTTACATTATTTGAAGTGGACAGGTCTCTGCTATAGCGGTTGTAGACTTGGTGCGCTCCTTCGAGTGTGCGCGCCGACTGGTGCTCTGTCTTTCTTCTTTCCTTACTTTTTTAACGTGTTACGCCTGCTTCCAGAGTCGGGTAGCGAACCGAACTTTCCTGCTTTTCTTTCTCTCTCGATCTCTGTCTTACGTTTTCAACTGCTACGGTAATGTTACCCCTTTGTACCAGTCTAAATTAAAGCAGATCCTGTGCAACTAAGCCCCTATCAACTTCACGGGATCGAATGGGCAAAGCAAGCCAACTCACCTAGCAATACGCCACATGTTGTCGACGTCAGTAGGCCCAGAACATCAAAGTAATCATCACAGTAAACGGCTTTGTTTTTCTGAATTTCCAGCACAAGTGATTCTGATCTCCGGCTAATAGCAGGGACGAATGACCACACATTTCGAGTGCTGAACGCAGGATTAAGAGTACGCCTGCGTTGCCGCCAGATGCCTTTGTGACTGCATTGTAAGGAAAAGGAGAAAATGAAATGTTTACATTACATGTCTTTTCCTGAAATACGAAACTAATTATGTAAACATCTTGCGAAATTAAATGAAAGTGCAAAAGTGCAACATAATAAAATTAGCAGCAGATGAAGCAATTGTACACGCCTAGGCTGCATGCGAAAACGGAGTCCAATACTATAAACGACACTTGCTGCCAGTTGCACCACACGTGTAACCGACTAAGGTTTCAAACGAACAACGTTGAGAAATAGAGACAACCACGCTTGCTTTCAGTGAACTGGCAACAAGTGTGATTTCTACTGGAGCTAGCACGTTTTCACGTAAATACCACGTTCGTTTGTTCGTTCGTTCATTTGCAAACAGATTGTTGCGTACCCCACAGGCGAGAAATGCTGTACTAGGCATATTGAGGAAGCCTATAAGTTCCGTACACATATGAGCATTTACAGGATAATATACCTAGGCAAACGAACATTCTTATTTAAAAATAAATGGCCAACATACAACACTGCGCAAATAGTACCTGTAAGGTTGGAGGAAATAGGTTCTACTCGCGTAGTTGGGGTATGAGGCAGGAGGGGTGCTATTCTTGAATTTGTATGTAAAATAAGAATAAGGCGATTCTATGGAAATAACGTAGATTTCAAGGCATTTTTCTTACACAGAAAACCGATTTGCTCAGAAACTATATGTTGCCGATTGGAATGTCTCAGGGTTTACAATGTTTAAATGGTCTCCTCTCAGCTCACTGTGGCAGTCGGTCTCGAAGATGCCTAATGTTTTTCTTTTTTCAATCTTGTCGTTTTCCCTTCTCTAAGAAAAAATAAATCGTAGCACTGCTGTATGTTGGGCATGTTGGTATGCAAACTTGGATAACATTTTAGCGCAAGCAGACAACGACCAAAAGGGAGATGCCGACGTGATGGTTTGTTTAATGATTGCGCTGTTCTTGCTGGACGCAGAGATCAGGACGTTCGTGGAATTATAGATGCACATGCTACCAGGCGGAATGGTGAAACGTGCGCTAGCGCTGCGTCTCTCGTCCTGTTTCATAAAGAGAAGGCCTTTTTCGAAGAAGTGGTATGACGATTTCACCAGGAGTAGAGCGGTTGCGCATGATGTATAAGTGTCTGAATATTCCGAGAATAAATTGTTGAGGTTAGCTCACTGTGGGGTCTGCGTCTACTCTTGTTCTTGACTGCTTGCGCTAAACTGTTATCCATAAAAGAAAACGCAAAAGTATACCTATAACTCGGCTAATAAGTTAAGGCGCCCGTTCATGAAATGTGCCATGACCGTAGGGATTGAACAACTAGAGATGAAACTCTCTGTGAAAGTGATCATGAGCTCGCGGTTGTGACTCGGGCGCACGTGCAGGTCGCTTTTCTTGTGGTGATTTTGATGAATTCACTGATCAGCCTATGCGGTAAGTATGTAACTGCCTGCGTCATCTCAATAACATCGAATCTTAAGATTACTGTGCACCGTGTGGTGGTGGAGATAGGCAAAATTTGATATAATGCCCCCAATTTCTAAGCATAAGAACTCGTACCAGAACAGAGGCTACCTAAGCGTTTAAAATAACACGAGAAAGGGTTTATTTAAGTTTCTTAAGCAAACTTGCACATCAGTACTCCTTATCACACATTCTGTTTAGACGCACAAAATTAAGTACAATTAAGACAACAAAATCTCTAAGCAGAAACTATAGTGGGGATTTTTCATACTTACCATGTTAATAAGCTGGTCCCCATCAGTGTTTTCAACAAACCATACACAAATGGCTTAGTAAGGTTACTTTCGCAGCGGACAATTGCCTATTGTCACAGAAACAAGCGGCATCAGTTAGATATTGAAGGCTGTTTCACATGTATAATTTCTTGTGCCAGGAACATGTAAGTAAGACGAACAGGAGCGCCTGCTCAGCTGACCAACTTTTTGTTCATAAGCCAACGAGAGAATTGCGCTCTCTCTGCATGCGTTCCCGGCCTGCCACAGCACCGCAGATCGTGTGAGCTTCAACAAGAGCTTGCGCCAAGCAAGATTCATTCGCCTTTGCCGTAAACAGTTTTCCCAGTTTACGAACACCCGTATAACGACCGCGTGCGGAATGACTTGTGTTTTGTTCTAACAAGGGTACTTCCCTTACCGTTTATAACTTCGTTTTCGATCCGACTTCGCAGGAAGATCGCAATTTTTTGTCCGGCATTGATGAATGAGCTTTTTTCATGAGAGATGATATCTCTGCTGTATAGCTGTGAGCACTACATCACGTGGATTGAACGTAACATTACTGTTTGAACAAGCCTCTTCCTGCTAAGAGCTACCATGTACGCCTGATCGTCTTGGACATATATGAAGTAACAGTTGCTGCGTGCAAACGCCAGAAGATAAGCTCACGAAGTGCAACACCGCTTAAAGCACATCATATTGCTGGAGTCCCATGGCCAAGGTAATTGCAATATGGCTCCATCCATGCACCTTTCTGGAAAAACAAAGGACGTTGCCATCATTTGTGGAAGAACAAAGGATGGCAACGTCCACTTCAGTAGCTGAATCATTAAAGTCAAGCTCGTATCTAAACAGCGAAACAACACATGCCTTTTACCGAGACAGAAAACTAAAGATATTAAAAACACGCAGATCAAACGCACATGTTGGAATCTATCTTTAGCGAAGCTTTAATCAAATGGTGTGTATTACATTTTTTACAAGTAGTGGGGATGGGTACAACTGTGCTTATCATCCCGGTATGCACTGTGCAACCTCGTGCAAGGTGCATGTTTATCCACGACGAAGGTCACAACTTTGTTCTATGTGTAAATCTTATATTTATGCGCATCACCAATCACAAGCCATGCCGAATTGCAACCACCAAATCAGGTGGTGCACCCGTGTGGATGAACGTCGTGTGTGTGAGGCGGCTACACAGCGACATCACATGAACGAATGCAATGTATGATGCTTCTTGCGGGATGAATGCCGATGAAAAGTTTATGAAACATAGAAGTACGGTACATATCTACCTACACTTAAGAATTCGGAATCTCTTGGAACATGCCCATGCTGATCGATTGACCAAGCATAAGCCAACACCCATTGGCTCATACCGACTGGCTAAATCAAATAATATAAACTAAACCAATAAATTTGTCAAACATGATGCACTTTCGCATTGAAAGGTTGGTTTGCTTTAGATGTACCTATGAGCCGACATCATATATTCGAGTTTTATGCAGAAAGTGCAAGCGCACGCTCAGTTCTAGGCGTGACTTATCACAGGGATCGAGAGACACCAAAGTGTGAGCAGAGCAAGCAACAACAACAGCCTTCTTTCACGTCCTTTGCTGCATATGACCCCCCGATGAAAAAGGGGTCAACCTGGTGACCTAAGGAAGCTGCGATACTGGTGGGTCGTAATGCGGTTTCAGCCGTTCGACTTGAACAGTTTAGCCGCCGCAGCGCCATTAGTCCGTAGATGGCTGGATGGACTCGATGACATAGTTGATAGGGGACATCTAACACACAAGCCGGTGAATATGATGACGAAGAGAAGGTACGGTCGCGACAGTCCTTCTGGCGGACCGGGCCTTGCGATTTAAAGTGAGCGCGCAAGCTGGCGACAGCCCACAGTATAGGCGACTTCACACAGAGTCGTGGATTTGGTAATCCACGACTTATTATTCCACGACTTACTTACTTATTAAATTACTGGAAATGAGAGTGGATGAAAAAACAACTTGCCACAGATGGGGAACGATTGTTCCTCACCTGCGGCAAGTTGTTTTTTGATCCACTTTCATTTCCATTAATTTATCGTTTCCTTATTTCAGTTATTAAGCACAAGTAATTTCCCCAATGTTGCCCTTGGTGTCAGTGTTTGATGGCTTCTTAAGATATGACTAATAAAAATCGGGCCCCTTGGTTAACCCGATTTCTTTTCGTTTATATATATATATATATATATATATATATATATATATATATATATATATATATATATATATATATATATATATATATATGTATATATATATATAGGTCATGCCACTGACCGAAACGTTAGTACAATAAGAATATTTTATTATATGCCCCCTGGTATACAAAGAAGAGGGATTGGATGAATCTGTTGGATTTGGAGTGGGGTCACAATATTTTGCATCGTACGTCATTACACATGCCGTCCACTTCAGCATGTATGTTCTGCAGGGTGTCTAACGCAGTTACTTCTTGTCGCTAAGTTCTCCGGTAGTGGCGAACACCATGTGATATCACTTCGCATAGTTCCTATGCTTGACGCACTCGAGGTGATTCCTTGCCCAATGAACTCACGTCAACTCAAGTCAGACTTATTCGCCGACAACGTCCTCACCGCGGGCCCTAATAGCGCATGTATATGGAATACCCTTCGACAAGTGTCGTTAGGTTTTAAATCTATTTGGTCGTCTATCAGAATAACATTTAAGAAGCTTGGAATGACTAAGGTCAAAATGAGCAATGCTCACTTTGAGCCAATCATCTCCTCTCGGCGTCAAAATTTCGACCGGGTCAAAAACGGGCGGAGCAGAAGGCAGAGCAGAGCAAAGCAGAGCATATATATATAGTACTATACTATACTATACTATACTATACTATACTATACTATACTATACTATACTATACTATACTATAGAGTACTATATAGTACAGGGTGTTTGCGCGAACACTTTCAAAAATCTTTGAAGGTTGCCTGTGGTAGATATCACAATTCTAGTTCATGAGCTGGTCTACTAGAAGAGGCGGACATTACTTGCACAAAAAATTGAGATAAAAAATCGACTAATTTATAAAAATTCACTAATAAAGTTTTTAACTAAATACATTATGGCCCATATTGCAATCTACAAATTATAGCCGTGCAATTCGCAAGGCGGATCCACTTGGAATAAATATTCAAGGTGACACCAGTTTCAGAATATAAATTCCCGAACTTTGCGGAGAAATGCATTGGCGTTCCAGTTAAATTGTTAACAAAACGTCGTTTCATGCACTGAAGCGCACAAGTAACTGGAACACCAATGCATTTCTCCGCAAAGTTCGGGAATTAATATCTCGAAACTGATGTCGTCCTGAGAATTCGTTCCAAGTGGATCCGCCTTGCCAAGTCCAGTGCTAGAATTTATAAATTGCAATATGGGTCATAAGATGATTAGCTAAAGAGTTAATTAGTGAATTCTTGTTAATTAGTCAATTTTACGTTTGAATTTTTTGTGCAAGTAGTGTCCGCCGCTGCAAGTAGACCGGCTCATAAACTAGAATTCTGTGGCAGTGCCAGATTCTGTGCCAGTAAACCAGATTCCTGTGGCAGTGCACCGCTGCCGACCCCCCTTTTTCTCTCACTCCTGTCTTTCCTTCTTTTTTTCGTGATAAAGGATGTGCGAAGAGTCAACGCTCACGTCTTACGTGTCTCTGCGTCACCATCGCTGTTCGAGCACTTTTCTTCGGGGTTGAGAAATGGCCCTCCAGAGATTTTTCAATTGTCGGGAGTAGTATGAGCGAAGCGGAAGCGCCGGCAAAACTTCGAAAGGTGCAAGAAGGTGTGGAGGAGACTCATAAGAGAACCAACAGATTGAAGGCTACGTGCGTGATTTCAGATTTCCTTCTGTAGGTCCGAAAGAAAATGCTTGGCCAGGTGCTCGGTTCGGCGCTCCTGTTTTTCTTACGTCGTGGCCTGGACTCCGCTTGGGGAACGCCATAGCATTTATAGGCATTTACCAATTTAGCCACATTAAGAGAACATATCTACCATTGATATATCTCACCTTCATTGTCGTAGGCGTATTCACCAGTACTATTGCTTGCGGCCCATAAAAATACACTGTCAAATCTTCGTTGAGGTATGTCGCCGCAGAGTCTTTGAAGAAGTTAAAGAGCCCTGAAATGAGTAAGGAATGCATTTTCTCAATCTACATCATCTTGTCACATGCCACTTGAGTGCCTGTAAGCAAGAGAATACCATGCTGGCCTTCGACGTTTGGCAAATTGTAGAATATTTTTGTTTAGGGGGGTGGCTTGCCGTGCGAATTAATATAGCTGGTGGTGCTTATAAGAAAAGTTCCTCCATTGAGGTGACTTAAACTGACGATATTCAGGTAGGTGTTCATTATTATTTGCGAAGCAAAAACTAACAAAACTAGTATAGCAATGCTAAGCACAATTCTGTAGACAAGTGACATGATTCAGTGCTGACATGCCAGTTGATTTGAGATTATCCAGCCATCATCAATAAAACATCCGTCGTTTGTTTATTTAATCTCGTACTGCAAATGTATTGCTTCATCCCGAAAAGTAAACTTATTCAATTCACTTCGCTGCAGCTCGAGAAGTCTTTTTCTCATTGTCATACATGAAGCATCGCATAAGACGGTAACACAAGTAGGCAGCAATTTTACAAGTACTAGTCGGCGCACAAGTGGGACTAGCAGTCCCAAGTACGAAGGTGTTTCCTTTCTACAACTAAGATGTCAACCAAGCAGTACTGTGTGTATAGACGCAGCTGTCTACAATTATAGGCTGTAATACGCTGGACAGTACTTGAAGAAAACTACTACTGAGGTAGTAAACGCCGAAGAGAATCGATTTCACGTGCTTCAAATACACTACTGGAAGAGTCCCGTAAATTGTAATACCTATAAATAATTACACTACGTTACTGCATAACTAAATAGGGTAGCACAAAAACATAATGAGATCGGCAGAAGCTTGGCAGAGAATCGGTAAGAAGAATTATTGTTTTGTTCCTACGAGATACCGTGGTAATCACTGGGGCAAAAATCCTGGAAGTCTTGACGTCATTATGTTATAGTATTCACCCGTAGCATTTAAACACATAAAATACTTACTTGCTGTTATGCTGAGGTGTGAATCCATCCAGTATCTGCACACAATAGCTTCCGGCATGTACCATGGTCCCTGGCAAACTCGCTTTGGCCTCGGTAGCTTTCGGAGGTGCCAGTACATACGAATAAACTGGTATAAAACTCTAAGACATCTCAATATTACGATTGCCAAGCCCACTGTCACAAATACAGCGATTATTTCATAAGATGCTGCGGGTTTGAAGGCGCGGTCTACTTTAGAAAGGCTGTAGTAGTTCTCCATCCCAAAAAATCTCTCAGTGCTAGCGCTCAAAAGACACAAGCAAGCACGTACGATGGTTTCATGTCACACTTCTCGAAAGTAACTGCATAAGCTGACCTAATGCAAATGGCGCATAAGCGGGAGATATTTAAAGCCAACACTTGTGCTGCTTAGCGATTGCGCTAAACGGAACTAGACTCTGTTGGATGAAGTAAAAAACCTGGGCTGGGTTTCGCGCCGCCTGTGTCGCAGACCGTGCCCGTCTAACGATGCTCGCCAGGGTGAAATTCTGCCAAAGCTTTCGAAGCGGGAAACTGGTTCCTTTTCCTGTGGCGCTTTGCTAGCTAAACAAGAACTTGACCGAGTGGGGCAGGCCGTCACTGCAGATTAAACAAATGATGGAGCAACACTATTGCAACAGTTCGACGCCACCACTCGTGCCGATGCACCAGAAAGTATGCACACCAAAAAGTGTAACCTCTCGTCCAGAGATGAAAACTAAGAATAGAAAACAAAAATGAGGTGGTTATGCACGGGTGAGTGGCTTAAGATGCGAAAATGGAGAGGGCTGGTGCTGTAGCGCGATAACCTTGCGCTTCCAGCTACCGCGACTGTCTTGTTTTATTTCTTGGCGTCGCACGGTTACCAGTGAAATTCCAGGTGGTTGAATTCCAATGGTCCCTCTTTCACATGAAGAACAAATAAGATGGGCCGTCACGACTCGGTCTCCTCTTGCGTAGAGTGGTTTCCAGTAATAGCAGTTGCCTGTGAGCGCGGTGGAGAGGTCTGTGCGGACGTGCGGGCGACAGCCTGCTGACCTTCGGCAAAAACAACTTCAAGGTTGTCTGCACAGCGAGTCATGCAAATTTTGAGTAAGGCGCGCTGTTTTGTAATCGCAACACGGGAACATGTCTTTTGTACCCCTCGTAAGCACTCTTTCTCAGCGGCGACGAGGGTGACCGTAGAACAGAGAAATTAATAAACGCCTGTAGCACTACTTCTGCACGTTGTTGGAAATATTTCACGGGCTCTGTGAAGCCGTGAGTCAACCTGAAAACTGCACTCTTTCATGATGGCAGGCACAACTAGAGGAAGGAAATGTGTGACGAAAGCCGCACTTTATGACGACCATCAGACTTAAACCGAAGGCACCAATTCTTTTTTTTTCTCCTGCGCAGTCACGTCATGGCTTACAGGTGTCAATATCTTTGGAGTGCTAGCTTTGCTAACTTTAGTCTAAAGGAGATGAAGATTTACTGTTGGACATATTCATTAGGGTGATGCTAGTCGTGTCATGCGCAGTCAGGTACACACGCGCCTGACGGAAGTAGTGCCTCACCAGGGGAGGGGGGGAGGATGTATTCTGCAAGAGTCCACCTGGTGGACTGTCCATTTCGACCGCTGCTGATTGGATGCAGCTGTACGAGCGAGGAGGAGACGAGCGGCCCTAGCCAATCAGCAGCGGCCAAAATGGACAGTCCACTAGGTGGACTCTTACAGAATACCCCCCACCCCCGCAGATCGCGTAACCGAGTAGAGTACAGTTTCGCAGCCAGAGTTCTTTTTTAATGGCACGTTGCCTCTGAATGGTAGTCCTACTAAATAAAGTGTTTTACAAGTCAGCTTTTAAGCGAATTACGCAAGAAACTATGCATACATAACCTGTAGACACATTAACGGCTGTTTATGCCAATAAACGTGGAAATATACAGGGTGTCCCAGCTAATCTTGACCAGAGTTTAAAGATATGTGAATGCCACGTAGCTGGCCAGAACCAAGGTCATGCTGTTTGTCACCGCTTGGATGTACTCAGATAATTTTTTTATTCTACCTAATTACATAATTAGTCCTACTTAATTATTCAACTTCTCAGATATCATAATTAGATGAAAAGTGTCAATGAGAAAATTGTAGAGCAAGATGAAAAACTCCCGATACAGCTTTTTGTTGCTCAATACGTGCTACATAAAAGTGTTTTCAGAGCGTGAAAGTAGCTCGCAAATACACGCAAAGTGCCTTGGCGTGGCAACACCAAAGAATGAACAACAGAAGTTTTTGGAAATAATACTGTATAAGGCTTAAGCATCCAGAAAGATAGAGAAAATGAGAAGGAAAGATACAATGCAAGTTGGCTGTAGTATCAAAATATAGGTATTGCTTTAACATCTGCTGCCAAATAACAGTATTTTTCTCTGGAAGTTCTTTTTTTATTTTGCTGCACCCATGCCGCTTTTGTGTTGCTAAAGAAAAGTCATGGAGCGCCTTTCTGCCTCCTCCACTCCAACATATACGATCGGCAAATTGAGATGAGTTGCATATTAAACGCTCCGATGACAGCTTCTGATCAATATTTTAGGACTCATACTTTTTCCGAGATACATCTACCGAACACAAATTGCGAAAGCTCATTCCGAATAAACCAATCATAATTGTTACTCCGGGCTAATTCTCTGTGCAGCATTTGCATTTGCACTGCTGGCGAGATCAAAGAGAGAGTTACAGTAACAAAAGACAGATGGCGCCACAGTGACGCTTTACACACATATACTGCCTTTCGGGCTCCTGCCATTTTGCATACCTAAGTTTCTAAGTGTTTCGAAGCAGCAGCGCATAAATCATGTTGATAAAAATGAGGAAAAGCAGAAAAAAAGAAGGCTCTTGTTCGAGGAACAGGGATGGTGCTAATAAAGAGGACGATTGTAAAACATCTCTTTTGCAACATCTGGAGAGTGTAACGGATCGTATCTACTCGCACTTCCTTTTTTTTTCATTGTTTGTCCCCAAGCAGTACACGTATATCTGCCACAAGGCAGCTTCGTTTTAAAACTTTACTAAATGAATCTTTTACCATTGGCTTGACTCGAAATTCTGCATATACTCGTAAGATTCTGCACACTATACTGATACTAATACGTGGTTTGCACAACGTGCAAATGTGATATCATATGAGGGAAGCAACTTTTGTGATGGAATGGGCGACAAAGTACGTTAAGTTTGCAGCTATTTGTTGACGATATGAATTTGTGCCCACAAAAGACTTATCACCATAACGGAGGCTTTCAATATTGAGGAAAATTTAAATGCGGAGCCCGCTACTTGTAGGGCCGAGAGACGAACACACATGTAATCAGAAGACGTGTAACTGGCCCTGAAAATGTTGTCGGGTCTCACACGAAAAGCGGCAGAATGTGTAAGAGGAAGTCTAGTTTGGGATCAACTGCAACTGTTTTATTCAAACACATGGTAAACTTAGAAATTCTCCCATTCGACCTCAAAGAAATGAAATAAAAGTTGATGCATTTAAGATAAAAATAAAAGCTTTGGCCTACCGATGGTTCGAAGAATAATTTTGATTTAGAGGCTGAAATATTTTCGCAAAATTGCCGAAAATTGTTGAGTTACACAAACTGCTGTACAAGTTCTTGACTCAGTAGCTCTTTACCTGAAACAGACAGCACAATTATCAAAAGTGTGCCTGTTAGATTGTCTAAAGGGGTCGAATATATTGTGTCATTGTTCAGCCTACGTTTAATTGATTGCATTTTCACGCGAGTTTTGCAAACGTTATTCTCACAACCTAGCCTCCCATAACACAAAAGTGTATAATACATCAATATGGTCCGCGTATTATGTCCCGGTACATGTAGTTTACCAAACTTTGGCATTGTTTTCTACTGCTGAGTCACGCAGTTGTAGAGTAATTAGTTACAAACAGTCGGTCTAACCTAACCTTTATTAGGATAGAAATTATATAGACACTCGAAGATAATTTCCGCCGTTCCCGTGATTGTCCAAGATATATATACATCAAGCACAGAAATCCTACACTCTATACAGTGTTTATCAAATTTTTCCAATCCGAGATTCCTTTAGAAGTGCCAAATCTACCATGAGCTCCCCCCTCCCTTTCACCTCCCCCATACACACCTTTATAAGCCTTCTGAATATCTACTTTTTTCAATGACGCAGGTACATTCACATTTTCATTTATTTAAGATACATTAACCACAGCCGACAGAGCTACCCAAAATTACTTTTTTAACAAGGATTGATTTAATTATATATATTATTCAGAAGGATGTGCTTGATTTCTCTGTACAAACATATCTAAGCGATCACGATTCTGCAGTTATAGTGAGACAAAGCTGACTGTCGTTGAGAGTCTGTGCTCGGGGAATCCTTTTTTTGCCGCCACCCGAAGGTTTAAATCACGTTTTTTCTTGCTGTTTCTCCATCCATCGTTTGGCCAAAGCTAATATCACACTCTGCAGAATAAAGATTTTTTCAGAGGTGATATATACGAGGTTTTTTGTGAAAACTTTGAACATTTTTTTAAAAACCGCCTATGGCAGAGAGCACAATTCTAGTTATCGAGCTGGCCATTCTCGCTGAGGCGGGCATTACTTGAACGAGAAATCGAAACGCAAAGTCAACTAATTACCAAAATTTAATTATTTGACTACATAACTGATTACCTTAAGGAACATATTCCAATTGAGACTTCAAGGCATAGCGACTTAAAAAATTGAGTGGCTGACACCATTTTAGAAAGATGCGCCATCAAACTTGCGGTAAAAATGCATTGTGCTTCCATTCCACTTACTTTTTAAACAGTACGCCGTTTTATGCATTGAAGCACAATAGTAGCTGTACCGGCAATGTATTTCGTCACAAAGTTCGAGAACTCTTATCTCGAAACTGGTGTCATCTTGAGAATTCGTTCTGTGTGGATCCGCCTTGCGAGCTCCCTGGCTCTAATGTGTAAATTGGAATACCTGTCGTATGTAAAGAATTAAAACGTAATGAGTATTCTTTTTATAATTAGTCAATGATTGCATTTGGATTACTCGTGCAAGTAATATCCGACTCTTCGAGTAGAGCAACTCAAAGACAAGAATTGTGCTATCAGCCACAGGCAACATAAAAAAATTGCTGTCTTAATTACCTGAAATACACGATATATATATATATATATATATATATATATATATATATATATATATATATATATATATATATATATATATATATATAAAGGTCATGCCACTGACCACAACGTTAGTACAATCAGAATATTCTATATATGCCCCCTGTTATACAAAGAAGAGGGATTGGATGAATATGTTGGATTTGGAGTGGGGTCAAAACATTTCTCATCGTACGTCATTACACATCCCGTCCGCTTCAGCATGTGTGTTCAGCAGGGTGTCTTACGCAGTTGCTTCTTGTCGCTAAGTTTTCCGGTAGTGGCGAACACCATGTGATATCACTTCGCATAGCTCCTATGCTTGACGCACTCGAGGTGATTCCTTGCCCAATGAACTCCCGTCAACTCAAGTCAGACTTATTCGCCGACAACGTCCTCACCGCGGGCCCTAATAGCGCATGTATATGGAATACCCTTCGACAAGTGTCGTTAGGTTTTAAATCTATTTGGTCGTCTATCAGAATAACATTTAAGAAGCTTGGAATGACTAAGGTCAAAATGAGCAATGCTCACTTTGAGCCAATCATCTCCTCTTGGCGTCAAAATTTCGACCGGGTCAAAAACGGGCGGAGCAGAAGGCTGAAGGCGTGGCACGCTGTATATATTACACAGTTTCCTTAGTGTATAATATGCCAAACCGCCTTTATGCCACATCCCCCCCTCCGCCCTTCCGCATTGTCGTATCTCTCTTTCTGTACAACTTCTATATAAAGCCCAACGTTGTTTTTTTGCATGCGCCTCAGCTGTGTTTCTCTTGTAGTAATTGTAGAGATTAACTTCTGAACTCAGTGCATTTCCCGACGAACAACGCGGCACTCGTTACAAGCTCCTTAAAGAACGAGAAAATGTGTAATACAGAGATACCTGAGGTAAAGATTGCGAATGATGTTTCCTGATAACATTTTGCCATTGATTGAACCCTCTTTCACTTTGTCCTAATAAGAAGCTTTAGCTCTGAAAAAAACTCAGATTTCCCTATTCAGATATGTAAAACGCGGAAATGTCTTTATGAGGCAACCGCTGGACCAGTTTGGTTGAAATTTGTCGGGTTTGAAAAAAATAATTTAATAAGTCTCTTTCGGAAGCAAGGCTTTGGTTTAGGCCCTGAATTTTCTACATAAGTTTCCTAAAATTGGCAGATTAAAAAAGAATAGAACCCCGACGTTTACAAATCCGTAACTCTGCACCAAAAAACAGGTATCGCAGTTCTGTAAACTGGGGTGCTATAACGTAAAACTATTCCAAACTTTCCCATTCTGATTCTGCGATCAACCCACCACGATTGGCTGAAAACTTTTTTGGACCACCCCTACTTCAACTGTCTCTCACGCGACGTCACGAAAACTGCGATAGCTCCCCATCTGACATGATGTGTACACACTGATTATGCATGATTTCACAGAACAAGATTAAAATAGTTACTTCTGATTCGACGCTTTTTCGCCATTTACCCTCGGCTATTGATCCAAAGTTTTCGGGCTGCACCCACTTCACCTGCCTGTCACGCGACGTCAATAAACCGCAATATGTCACCGCGTCAAAGTGACGTGTATGCGTTAAAGATGTGTTACTATGCCGAACAAAACCAAATTTTCTTCTGAATAGCCGCAGGCTGCCCCATTTCAAAAGAAATAAAATATGGCCGCCGCCGATCACTCAGGCACTGGCTACTGGCACCTGCCGGAGAGCATGGATATATTTTGGTACGATAAATCTTTTTGCGTGGCCGTGTAACGTTTTCGAGAATTTTGGCCTGTTTCCGACCTAGCTCTGCCAGCTCTTCTTTGCTGAGGATCCGTTTTAGCAGTATTTTTAACCTTCCGTTGCATGCCGCCGCGATGTTCGACCAGCCACCGCAAGCTAAGTAAGGGAAAGCGGACCAATCGCTGACGCCGGCACCACGCTCTTCATCCGGTTATCGATATTCAGTACACTCGCTCGGCCCCATCGAATCCCTCTCCACTTGAGCGTGCTCCTCGCCTCTTGTCAGCCAATTAGGTAAGACAAGCCGCCTAGTGTATGCAATGTTATTCGTTTTTCAAGCAAACAAAAGTGACCTCGTATGAAGGAGGAGAGCGTTTGATTGGTTTGTTCAGACAACCCTGCGGGTGACCGCCCGATGCTTGCGTCGGCGGTTACGCATATTTGACGTCGGGAGATTGGAATAAAAACATGTTGGAATAGGTTTACGTTATAGGGCCCCAGTACTCGTTAGAGCGTCTGAAGCGAAATAGTTTGACATATAAATTTACAAGTCACATAAATTTGTTATGCGAAGGTTTCGCAAAAGCCCCCCTCAGAGAGGTGTGTTTCAGAAGGGTGTATAATGTAATAATTTTGTTTCCTTTGGAGACATTGTCCGGCCCGGTTACATAATTCTTATATCTCTTCACAGAGCTGTAAACTTGATAGCTCAGTTTCTTGAAATTTACAATTTGCAGCAATTTTCGTCAAATAATCCATGGCCTAGGTAAAAATTCTGCTTCGTGCACTCACAAGATTTTAATTTTTATCTTTTAAATGTTACAAATCTAATAAAATTTCTTGCCCTGGTTGACGAGAAAAATGATGTCTTTAGACAGGAGCCCCTCAGCTAAATCTTCCTATTAGTGCAGCAACGCTAATGCGCATTCGATTTAGCAGCCTGCTTTACAGCGTAACGAAGCCTGCTTATTTGCGTTTTTATTGCTTTTCGTGCATTCACTCTCTGATATCTCGGACAGGATTAGATGCGTCTATATTAGAACACTGTGAATGTTCTTGGCGGGGCACGTCTGCTATTGCTCTGAAAACTAGATGCCGGAAGTTTGCGAACCCTTCTGTATCGGCACGTCGTTAAAGCGCTACGATAAAATAAGGAAAGCTTTTCTATATTACAATCATTCACTGTTGCTGATTGTCAGCATCATCGCTGACTTCGGAAGTTTACTGAATACCCGCATGAAGAATTGCTGTGCCTCAACACACCTTTCCTTTGAAAAAAAATTACAATAAAATCAAGTCACGCGCATAGAACGACACAGAGGCATTTGTTAATATTAGTTAGAGGAACTTTATTCAATAAAGTTATTTGGCGTACTGTACATATATACAATTGCCAGCAGCACGCGTAAGAGATTTCTGTCCGCACAATCCACTTGCGCGGTGTAGAAAGATCGATGCTGCTGCTGCGCTCCTGCAAGATGCAGTTATAGTGACATTGACCATGCGTGAGGTTATAAATTGAGTGCAGCACCACAACGGCTGCCTTCCGGTTTACGTGACCGCGTGATTCCTTGGCGTCAGCTTTATGTGCAGGCCTTGTGTGGGACGCAAGACGAGCTCTAGCGACATCTGCAGGTCTTCGCTACGGGTCTTGGATTCCACCTTGAACCGTCTCAGGATCTGAGCCAAAAGAATCTTGTCCTCCAGCTGAGCAAATTTTTGCCCTGTCGTACAGAGGTAAAAAAAAAAGAAAAGAAGGAAGAGGTAGGCGGAAGCTCTATTAGTATTCAATACGCGCAGGCGGCTGAAATGCACAGGAAATTATGCGTTGGCACGCCTTTCACATTTTCTTTTTTCGTTCTTAAGACGATATTCCTTTTAACGTTTTATTTTTGTAGCAGTCGCAGGAGTCTGGCCTAACATCGCTTTCCTAATGAAAGCTGCTCGAGAAGCCTTTCTTCTTCTTCTTTTTTTCAAACATGATATGTGTGCGTATTATTCAAATAATGAAGCTATGTTTCTATCAGCTTTCAATGGCCCTTAAGCGCCGAAACGCTTGAAGGTTTTGTTTTAATTCCAATTTTTCACTTCACGAAGCGCTAAAAGGTGCTACAAAAAGTTAAATCATCATGCGTGTAGTACGTGCCTGATGGTAACATCGATAGCTGGGAAGTCGCTTTCAATTTCATTTTATGAATCGCCAGTTGTATTTGCGTAGACTTCCCGCCGTGCCTTTTTCGAAGCGTCAAGCTGAGTGCTGACTGAAATCAACGATCTCGAAGTACTTTAATGATTTCCTTCTCGTTCATCTCGGTGTCCATAAAAGGGCAAGCACGTGAAAGACGAGTAAGAAACCTCATTATTCAAGCAAGTAAGGCTCGTTCGCGAGCAAACGATCTAGTACCACCCACTCGACGTACCTATGCAGTTGCGAGCGCCGCCGGCGAAAGGGATGTAGAGAAACGGGTGGCGTTCCTTGTCGAACTCTAGGAACCTCTCTGGTATAAAGTCGTCCGGTTTGGGTACAAACCGTGGGTGCCTATGCATGAAGTATATGAAGATGATTGTGACGGTTCCCTTCGGTATTGTATGCTTTCCTGAAACATGAAACAGGAATTGTGAATAAACCATCAGGATACTGAACGTCGGTGTAATGTAACTAGTTATACCGTAAGCTTATCGTCCCTTATTCAAAACAAAGCTTCACAAAACAAGCCATTCAGAAATTCCACGTGGACTATGACTGACCCTATAGGGGAGATTTCCTGGCCCAATTTTGACCACCTGAACTTCTTTAGCATGCACTGGAATCACAGTGCACGGGCAGTTTTAATCAACATTTTTTGTGCATTCGTAGGAAGGCAGTTGCTGCGGCCTGGAATATAACCCGTGACCTTGTGCTTAGTTTAAGTGGTACATCACTTACGCGACATTTACATCATCAGTTAAAGTGGTACACCACGTAGCCAAAAAAAGGCACAAGAAACGTACATACGCATTTGTCATAATATCGTGAGCGAAAATCGTTTCAGCGTCCTTATCGAAGCACACTACTACTGTCTATGACATGCTTATAAGCAGACAACTACTTATTATCTTGCATTTGAGGGCGAAGAAAAGAAAAAGTTGCAAATTGATAGCAAAAAATATAATTATACAACCATATACATCCATACAAAGTTCCGTAATAGCTTCGCTTTTCTTTTTCGCGGCTCTTCCTTGCGCCATCAAGTTCCGTGGTATTGAAACACACTGGCACATTTGTGAACAACACAGCAACTTCATGAACACACGTTGATATTTGAAGCTCTATTGTGTTCGTGAAAAAACGGGAGCACGCATTCAGCCTCGCTTTACCGTCGACCCCGCTTAAGTTTAAGAAATAAATTCTGTTCAGAGGTCAGCAAGTTCAACAACGCCTATCAATTTAAATGCTCCTATTAAGAATTGTTTTCCTTTCTGCTTATATTTTAATATGTCACCAGTATTCGCTGTATGATTTACTCGCTGATTGAATTTATATAATCATTTTATGTTCTCCTACACCTGTCGAGTCAGAAAAGTAGTGACCACGTCTGCTATGGAAGCTTCATCGTTTCACTGCATTTTCTTTTCCTATCTGTAATGGGCGCAGATCTCAGCAAAAGTAAGATTAGATAACTGAACGTTACCAAGAATGAGGTCTTCTCCGAGCTTCCTTGCAATAGCCGGAATCGGTGGGTAAAGCCGAAGGGTTTCCTGCAAATGAGAAATTTGAGGACACACTTAACTCGGTGGGAAATGTATTGCTAGTTGTACAGTTACTTACGCAGAAGCACGAGGCATTCATCGAAAGAAACACTGACAACGAATGAAGGAAGTGACACTTGTGGTGCAGAAGAAATTATAAACGCCTTACCTGTGCTGACTAACCTGCTAGCTTACAGTTCATTGTTTGGCTACTAACCAATCGGAATGTAATCAAAAAGCAAGGGGCGAATAATATATTCCTTAATAAGGCCTGTTTACCGTTCTTTTTATCACAGAGACAGTAAGCGACATAGTCCTGACTTTGCATCAGGAATCTGTGCAACTACTGACAGTACAACAGAGCTGTATACCTGAAACTTCAGATGCGCTCCTACGCAAACAACGACAACTACAAGACATAAGGTTATGCAGGGAATAGCCAGTGCTCGCCAGTCGCTGCTCCAAACCAAATTCTATAAAGCTGCGCTTTTTTTTTGCCATTACTTTCTCGCTACCCTCCTGCACGCGTCGAGTTAAGGGAAGGTGCTCGCGACATATCCGTCGTGACACGATGTGTGCGAACTTAGTAAACACTCCTGTCACATTGACGCATTGAAAGCAGAAAGTGGTTTTCATTCTTTATATGAATACATGAATGACCCTAACTACAGGTGATGAAATTTTAGCTGGCTGAGTGTCTGGCAGTCAAGGCAGAGAAGCACGTTTCACCATAATACGCGTATTTAACATATAGCGGGAAGTAAAATTGCTATATTATATTTCTCGATTATCTTAAGAATCAGTCGCATAATAAAGCTTCTTCTAATCTTCGGGGTCCGTATTCACAAAACTTCTCTTGCATAAGCGCCATCCCCGATTGTCCATCGCTGCGCTGGTACTCCCGTTAACATGCTAATCGATGTCATCAATGGCGAGTGCTGGTACCTCCTTCAGCTACTGAGAAAACGCTCTTACGACGGATAATTTTGGAGACTACGAGACCACGTGTCACCCCGAAAGTCACCCAGAAAAGCCGGGTATTAACGTGGGGGAGAAGAAAAGCAAATTCTGAGCTGTTCATGACACAGGCACTCTACTGGCAGGTTCCAGCAAGCAGACAGATGGACGGTAATTCTGCTGGGAGAACGCCAAACTCGACTAGGTGTCCCAGTCAACAAATTTGCCCTCTCAATATTTGCCTCGAATGTATTATGTAACCTTGAACAATGTAGTATGAGATAGCTGCATTGCAGTGACGTACCTTTATGACGCAGTCCAAGTACTTGAGCTGCGCAATGTCCTCTCTGGTTACAGGTCGTTCTCGGTCAGAGCCAAACACGGCGTCTAGTTCTTCGTGAACTTTCGCCTGAGCCTCCGGGTGGTTTCCCAGTAGGTGCATAGCGAAAGAAGCTGCCGTTGCAGTTGTGTCGAATCCCTGTGGAAGGGTGCACAATGCCTTTATCTAAGTGAACTGAAACTTTCCTAACCACATCGGGAAAACCACACCGGCAACATGTGAGAAACTGCACCGTGAATACGAAAGGGGCAAAAATCGGCCAAGAATATTCAGCTGTTTGACAGTTACTAGACATAAATTTTATTTTTCTCTCTTGTTCCTAGAAAGTCCTGCTACATGAAACAAAATTAACATCTTTCGTTTTACACAAAAGCACTTTTAAGTCACAAGATATGGCGGTTTCTGTATCCAGCTATTTATATTTTGCAGCTGGATGGCCCGAATGGGGTGGTGGTGCGTCTTAGTTGCAGGCTACTCAGCCTGGCGACCGAAGTCGAATCGAGCCTTAGTCACGCGGTCACAAATTCAGGAGGCGCGAAACGAGCCACGCCTAATCTAACAGCATTACTATCAGTGTTGAAAGTTTAAGAACCCGCGAGAGAGAGAGGGATAAACGGAAGGCAGGGATGTTAACCAGTCATGAGTCCGGTTGGCTACACTGCGCTGGGGGAAAGCAGTAGGGGACTAGAAAGAAGGGAGAGAAAGAGATAGATGGGAGTAGAGAGACGAAGCTGCTCAAGAAGCTGCGTGGGACACCGGAGTAGGCACGCGATCAATATTAATATAGACGAGTTCATGTTCTTTAGCGTCCATGCAAATTTAAGTACGAGAGCGTTTCTGCACTCCGCGTTCATCGGAACGCGTCCGTTGTAGTATGAAATTGAAACCGCGACCCTGAGTTTAGAAGCTAAACGGAATAGCCACTGGACCACCATGGGAGGTGGTAATACTTCGACAAGGCGCAGCCTTTGTGAACAGTCACCACGGGATCTCTTCATGCAAAATTACTTATAATAAAATTTTCACATATTCAATCATAAGTCTTGCCCCTTGGACGCGCTCTCGGATCGTCTCCAGGGGAACAGCCAAGGGCACCATGTTCGAGCTTGCGTGTTTATCGCGAGAGACCTGAAGGAAAGGTTTCAGTTGGCGGCGCGCGCGAACCGGAACCATTTTCCCTGATTAATGATTGCGCAGCGTTTCGCACCGACATTCGTGGCTTCTGGAAGGATGCTCACCCCAATCATGAATGTGTTGACCTCCTCTCTTATTTCCTCTTCCGTGAAGATTCCCTCCTCCATGTGCATGCGAAGAAGGATGTCCATGAAGCTCTTCTTCGGCACAGCCTCGTTGCCTTCAATATTGTAGGTCTTCTTGCGGCAGCTGAGGATCTGCAACAAACATCAATTCTGAATTGCATAAATCAGCGTAAACCATCTGAATAATGATATGCACATAGCCTCCTTTCAGGTTGATGGAATCTTTGCTCATATTTATTACGTAATCATGTTTTAATGGTCTGCTTTCAAGAAGTGCTGTGCATTTAGCCATTTCTCAATATGTTGAGAATGTTAGTTGCCGCAGTTCAAAATAATCCGCCCCATACTTCCATTCTTAAGGCGCGTAGGCGCTTGGAGATGCTTTAGACCTGACTTTATGTGTCAATACAGTGCGCCGCATTTAAAGTGAAAAAAAAAAAGAACTTTCCTACATAAACGAATCTCTTCCCAAAGGATTGTACCGCACACCGCCATCAGACGGATATATTGGATTTATAAGGCAATTGAAAACAATACTGTCACGTTTTAATTTAAACTCACTAATCAAATGACATTATCCGACGCGGTTACGTAGCGGCCTAGTGGCTTTGGTGTTGCGCTGCAAGCTTGAGGGCGCAGGATCAAATACCGGCCATGGTGGCCGCATTTCGATGGCGGCGAAACGTGAAAACGCCCGTGTACAGTGCATTGGGTGCATGTTAATGAACCCCAGGTGGTCGAACTTAATCCGGAGTCCCCCACTATGGCGTGCCTCATAATGATATCGTGGTTTTTGCACGTAAAACCCTAGAATTTAATTACTTCTTTAACATTCCGATCTTATAATGAGAAACTATGGCATCAAGTGGGCCGCATTATGAAGAAATTAGATGCGATTTGCCTAGTTGTTTGTCAAGATATGAAATGCTGGCAGTAGGTAAATTTCTCATGGCAAAAAAAAAAGAAAATATGGTTTGTCGGCAATGGAGCTCTAGACTTCCAGGCTACTGCAAAAATTGTCAGTAAGATCACTTTTCAGGTTCTCCTAGGAATCAAGAACAATTTGTGCCAATTGAGAAAAACCTAAATGAAGACCATCGTTATTTAGAACCTCACTTCTTACAGTAGCTAACATACGACGCCGTGACATTGCTTTCATCTACATTTTCACTCCTAGTGATGTGACTTAGCCGAAACAGTAAACATATCATAGTTTGCCTGCGCGATAATCGTGTACTTACATCTCGAGTGTATTTCTTTATCAGCTCCACTTTCTCATAAAACTTTCTGCCAACTTCGGTGCGCTTGTAAATGAATTCTGGCCAGTGGTGTATATTCATCATCCTCGTAACGATAGCCGTAGCAATTCTGCAAATAAACGGGTGGAAATAAATAAATAAACAATAAATAAATGGGTGCAAACAAATGGTTAACAATCTTAAAAAATTAAGGGCAACACATATATGAACTTGGGTCTAGTTGAATAAGTTGGGAAGGCCACTTACTCGTCGTTCACTTTCAGGAATCCAGTTTTCTTGACATCCTCTTCGTCAAGCTTTATTCCCATAGCAGTCTCTGAAAAAGCAAGGTGCCTCAGTTTATGCGAAAGACAGCGTACGGTTTCATCTTTGCGGTCGTGCTCAGCAAATCAAGCAAAAAAATGACGGGTGAGCGGCGGAATTCTCTGCCTTCACAACTGTTTATACTCGTGTGCGCAGGCCAGTGCTATTATGGCGTTCCTGACCTGCCAAAGTGCAATCAATCGATTTTTTGAGTGGCTGCTTTTCAAAACTTTATGTTTTTACCACTGTACACATCGTTGTACATACATCTTCGCAGTGGAAAAAAAGAGAAAAGAAAGAAAGACAAACAAACCAAAAGTTGTAACGCTGTCGTCTAGGTACGGAAGTGCTTCTGTGATCATTCCGGCGTCTGCGGCCTTCCTCTTGGAACCTCCGAGAGCCCTACCGAAGCCCAAATCTCCTAGTTTATTATCAACCTCTCACGCGCAATAAAGGGCGAAAATTTGGGTGCAGGCTGAAAAATTCCAACCGCATTCAACGTCGTCCTGGTGTGTGCATAAAGAAGTAAGTAGTAAATCTGGATGCGTGTAATAGAGAATTTATATAAACTTGTAAGAATGCACTTAAACAAATTAGTAATCACTGATGGTGGGAGCCCGCAGCAAAAGCTGAACGCCTAATAGTGTCCCTCGGTAAATGTTATCTATGAGTCAGGGCTCATATGCCAGTGCCTCCCTGCGGTAATAAATTTTATTTATGTAGTGCTTGTAATACACCACAAAAGTACAAAATTTTAGCACCATCGCAAGTCTATTATGAAATGTATTCCTCAGAAATCTATCTGACAGTGAGAGTTGTACCTCTGAGTGTGATTATGCGCTGACATTTTGGTTGGGTAGCTTCGAAAAGGGTGCGTATTTTATTTAGAAGTGGCATAACTCACTCGGGCCGTATAGCGTGGAAGCGCGCACATTATTTCATAGATGAAAGCAACACTAATGGACTGAGGTTCACGTTCCTTTTGAAATCTCGGCCAGGTGCACAAGCTACCCATCTTCCTATGGTCCGAGATGCACAACAGGTGCACCCGTATCTGGCTTCGGGCAAGTTGCCAACCAGTGCTACTCTTAGCGCATGCAATCTCCCGTCTGCAGAAGCTTCCCGAGCAATGAAGGGTGAATAATCATGGTATGAATTCGACTCGATAAATGGGGCTCCCACGAAGTCGTTCTACAAAAACGTTGGTTTATCAATCGGCAGGTGGCGCGAACGTTTCACTATCCAGCGAACCATCCTATTGTCGTGCGTATTATGTCACTCACGTCAGAAGCGCACAATTTTCTCTCACAAATATGTGTCGAATGGTTTGCTGAAGTGCTCATTGGTCTCCCTCTAGATCGATTTGAGCATTTAACGATCCGTTACTTCGATGCTGCTTAGACAGGGATAAATTATGCGATAAGCATTGCAGATTCTTTGGCGCACATTTATCTACGTGCCGCTCATTAAAGCGTATTCATGTTTATTCACAATGACTCACTGCCATGACAACACACGCACTCCTGAATCTTTCATGACAGTTTCCAGCGTGTGATGCCCTGTAGTGTTCTCCGGTCTCTCTATATTGCTCAAGAAAGCCGCAACCACCTAAAATCTGCAAACGTCCGTGACATCGCGCATCTATCCGTTCATGAAGCATTAAGGAATATTACTGGCGAGCTTTCGTCACACGAATGAGACACACTGGGGCCCTATAACGTAAAACTATTCCAACATGTTTTTATTCCAATCGTCTGACGTCAAATTTGCGTAACTGCCGACGCAAGCATCAAGCGGTCACCCGCAGGGTTCTCTGAACAGACCAATCAAACGCTCTCCTCTTTCATAGGAGGTCACTTTTGTTTGCTTGAAAAACGAACAACATTGCCTACACTCAGCGGCTTGACTTATCTAATTGGCTGACAAAAGGTGAAGATCACGCTCAAGTGCAGAGTGATTCCATAGGGCCGAGCCATTGCGCTGAAAATCGATAACCGCGTGAGGAAGATGGTGCCGGCGTCTGCGATTGGTCCGCTTTCCCTTACTTAGCTTGCAGTGGCTGGTCGAATGGCTCCGGCATGCAACGGAAGCTTAAGAATGACGCTAAAACGGATCCTCAGCAAAAAAGAGCAGGCAGAATGAGGTCGTAAACGTGCCGAAAGCGTCCGAAAACGTTACACGGCCACGCAAAAAGCTTTATTATACCCAAATAAACCCATGCTCCCTGGCAGGTGCGAGTAGCCAGTGCCTGAGCGATCGGCGGCAGCCATCTTTTGTTCCTTTCAGAACGGGGCAGCCTGCGGCTATTCATAAGAAACTTCAGTTTTGTTTGGCATATTAATGCATCTTTAACGCGTACACGTCACTATGACGCGGTGAGTTCTTGCGGCTTTGTGACGTCGCGTGACAGGCAGGTGAATTGCGTGCAGCCCAAAAACATTTCAACAATTGCCGAGGGCTAATGGCGAAAAGGTGTCGAATCAGAAATAACCATTTTTCTTTTGTTCGGTCAAATTATGCATGATCAGTGTGTACACGTCATATCAGTGGGGCTATCGCAGTTGTAGTGACGTCGCGGGACAGACAGGTGAAGGGGGGGGGGGGGTCCAAAAAAGGTTTTGACCGATCGCGGAGGGCTGGTTGCAGAATTGGAATAGAAAAGTTTGTAATAGTTTTACGTTATAGCACCCTGTTTTCTTTCTTTACCACCACCCGGATCTCCGGCAACTTCGGCCAAACGTTTCTATTCTTTAAGTAGAAATAAAGGTATCAGCACAATTCCCATCCCTTTTTTGCCTTTCTTATTGTGACAGTGTTGCCATAAATGTACAACCATTGTTCTTTTTCCGCATTTTTTGTGGGAACCGATCAGATACAAATGTGCCGAGTGAGGGCCCTTAATTCACTGTTACCTTATTATATTATAAAATCAACAGAAAACAACAATAATCATCACTAAAAATACTAAAGCACTGGTTCGTTCTTCCTGATTTGTACACTTATCTCGTTGCGTACCTCACACATCATCGTGTCCTGCGTGTTTTTCTGGTTACAAATGCATCTCTATTTGAAGTGAACACAAGCAGCAAAACTACAATTTTATGGAGTCTGAGCACGCATATTCCTTGTGAATAGTTTCCCAGCCCTCAATCGCGTAACTAGATACGCCGCAGGCTCGTATAGTGATGCGGCTGTTCGAATAAAGGAAATAAGAATATGGTTGTTTTAACACGCCGTTGCATTGTATGGGTCGAGGTATATAATAAACATCACTGCATTGCTCCGACTTAGTTCTGGTGTGCGCTTTCTGCGTGGTCGGAGCTCTCGCAGAGGACGATATACTACTGAAAAATTAGGCCTGGCTATCAATTATAAGTGAGTTCACCATGTTCATATTGCTTATGCAGCGACAACATTTCATGGGAAGTTTTTCTTCGCCCCGTTATGCCGTTACGCCGCACTTATACGGATACACTGCTATCAGAAAAGAGCATTTTAACAAATCAACAATAATTTCCCACCCACTGTTTATTGCATCACACTTCCAGCGGCACGAACTGCCGAAATTCAATTCCCGAAATTACGCCACTTCTGAATGTGAAGAGACTATTTTGGTAAAACAATTAACAATGATCATTTCCATCACTGCACTCTTAGTAAAAAGATAGTATCGGGTGCAGGCATAAACTTTAACAGCCGTTACTAACATTTGACAACTTGTTTACTACATTCAAAAATTCAGACCTAGTAGTAAGTGTTTCCGTTACTCGTAAGACTTAACTAGTTCGGCCTCTACAAAGTAAGTCTTAGCAATTGCTATGTTTATCTTGCGGCTGGTTTATATGTTGTATAATAGCGGTATTAGCGCGACCTTTAGGTGAACTGCAGTTTCGTTTATTATGTTGGATCAAACGTTATCTGTTAGTTCGTAACGCACATTTCTACAGAGCGCATGTTATGCAAACTCATATTTATAACTTTGTATAGTTCCCCAAATACATGAGTGCTCACCTGTAAAATCTGTGCTCGCAAGAATACAACCTGTATGTGCATACAAGGTCATCCTCTTACATGTATGACGTAGTCTCCGGGTCATTTTATTTCGAGATTTTTGGTCCCTATTCATTGTTTGTTTTTGTGCCGCGTAATTACACAAACCACGATGTTCATGGCAAGTATGAACGTTAAGTGCCGTTATTTGATGACGTTAAAATAATTACTAAACCGCGCGGAAATCTTTTTCTTGATTTTTTTCTTCTACCTGGGTAGTAAATGCACGTACCTGCTTCGTTACTACTTCAGGCTGCAAAGACCTTGGGGAAATTTGTGACAAGCCATTACTAGCTTTCGGTTAGTAAGTGACGTGGCTTTGTTTTTCTAGGAGTGTATAATTGCTTAACTTTCGCTCTCTCTAGCCACTCGTATAGCGTTCTCGATCGACGGACTGGAACTTATCAGTTAAACTTGTCAAAGCACTATTGCCTTGTCGTAACGTGCAAATCCACTCTTTGTTAGGAGTCCTTTTTTTTATTTCTTTTACGCTCCATCTTCTATCAGTTATTCTGTGTTTGTCTCCCATTGAGCTGCGAGAGCTAAACGGGCTCCGACATCTGAGAAGGCACAAGCGGCGATTACTACGGGAACGAGGCCAGCGAATAAAAGAAAGAAAGTGTGCGTGCGGGTGCTGCTTCCCGATCAGTTAAGGTCCGCTTCAGGCGCACAGGCTGAGCGTGCGGCCCCTCTCGAAGGACAACGGGGAACACGGAACGCTTCAAACGGGACGGATGGCCTGTCAGCGTGTTGGCGGTAGAAGCGTGCTTGCGCGACGCGACGCGTGAGCACTCACCGAAAAGAATGCCGAATGTCGCAATCCTCATCACCGGTAGCACGTCGAAGTGGTCCCTTCCTAGCGCGGCCAGCTTGTCGCACAGCAGGGCCGCCCTTCGGTTCATAATGGGCACGTACTCGTCGAGGATGCGAAAGTGGAACGCCGGTGTGAGCACCTTCCTGCGTGTCTTCCATATCGCCTTCTCGCTGGAAGCGAAAGCGCCTTTCGTTTAGCCTACAGGGCGGCAATGCAGATTCTTTGGTCAATATTATGAATACCATTTTAATAACCACACTAGTATCTTGATTATTCGGCTAGCTTTAACGCCTCTCACTGCGCGGAAAGTAAGGAGATTCGTGCAATATTACTAGAAAATATAAGTTAGAAGGGCGTCCGAATATGTCGATGACTTGCACGGTTGGCTTGCTACGAGCCGCTGTAAGCGCACAATTGCATTCTTTTGTACCATACGCGTAGCTATCTATAATTAATGTCGAGCATCTCGCCCTCTGTAGAGAAAAGTCAAGGTAAATAAAGTGCGCGCGTATAGCAGTTTATGCGTGCCAATCTGAATTCAGCAATTTCTTAAGGGCGCGGAAAAATGGAAATATTTTTACTGCGCAGGGAAACAACGTGCATTCCTTCTTGTTGTGAATAGGAAACGATGTTTATTCAAGGGAACTCGAATGACCCACCAGTTATCTATGCTACGCAATACATAGCCTGCTCAGATGCATTTTTTTTCTCACTTTATGTGAATTAGAATATCGACTATTCCCGTTTGCTCTCTGATTCACAGCACTCTTTTCCTGTCTGTTAATGTTACGCCTAACATTCTTCGTTCCATTGCACTTTGCGCTGTCCTTGTTCTCGAGCTTCTTTGTCAACTTTCAAGCTTCTGCCCCAATATTAGGGTCAAATAAAGAATAAACAGCATGACATTATATACTTAGTTATTTACTGCATTCTAATGAAATGCAAGGGAGGTGAGTGATAGACGCAACTATACATTCGCAGCCCACTAATTTTGCATACTTATGTAACTTGTACCATTAATACTGCGTCACAAAATATCAGTAAACTTGGAATTTGCCTAAGAGGTCTGTACAGACAAGTTCCAAGATGTACTGAAGAAAGGGAAGGAGTGGCCAAAATATTGCGAAAGAAGGCTGTCAAAGTGGGCAACACATTACCTAACACTACTGCCAACAGACAATATGATTTCGAAAGCCCTGGCTCACCAAAGCAACAACAATTGTTAGAGCAGAATGAAAATGATAATTGCTTTTTTTTTTCTGTGGCCGTGTTGTCGGAGTTGCTGTCCAATAGACCCGATAAGAATCGGTAAAGCGTAAATAGACCGTGGTAGTTACCTTGTCAACAGGCCATTGCCTACCCAGCTTTTTAACATGGCGTACAGGAATGACTTGTTTACATTCTCTGTGTTTGACAGCACCCGCTACAAGAGAAAGAACAGCAATTAAGTCACGTATGGATCTAAGCACTCATAAGGGTATCGTGTATTCAAATATCTAGGTTATGTGTGCTGGCTACGTTTCTTACAGTGCCCCTTAAGGTTCTAGCCTTCGTCTCTCATAATCATCTTCACTAAGTACTGAAAATGACAATGTGAGTGCGTGAGTAACGCACTGAAAAAACAACAACAAATAAACAAATCAGTTTGATGAAAACTGAGCCAAGATATATCTCAAATCGACTCGGCAATACTTGCGAAGCAAGAGGAACTCGGCAGAGTATATGGACACGGAAACAAGATGAATAAAAATAATAATGAAAAGTCTACAAAACTTGGGCGCGTTGCCGATGTGGCCAAGACAAGAGATATGCTTCTGAAAGACATCTGCACAATCAGCAGGCGCCGTGCTTTGCTACGAAAGGACTGCCCGAAATATAATTTTACTGTGTACCTTAGGGGCGAAGCACATGTTTTGTGTAGCCGCGGTGGGCTGTGTGATAATTGAAGCATGCGATTACATAACGCCTGAACATGTAATTACGGTTGGCAAAATGCCGTTCCTCAACAGCTAATTGACAAGGAAGGCGACGAAAACACAGGTGCTTTCTTCTCTACAATTTGCTCGGAATGTTTGCGTTTAAAGCACGACTGCGATCCAAAATCAAGGTTCGTGCAAACTAATGGAACCTCTGAAGCCATCTTACCTCAACAGTGTCGGGTGTCACGGCGATTAGAAATGGCTTGGGGCCATAGAAGGCAACCGTAACGTCCTGGTCATGGATTTGATAAAACACGGAATCCAAATAGTTGAATATCCCTGTGGAAAGTAGCGCAAATACGTATTAAGGGAACATTCGATGGATGAAATTTCATGGTTACTATGCCGCCGAGACATTATGCATAGCTAACATTATGCGCGATAGCTATGCCACCGAATGAGGTTACGCGGGGGCAAGGAATCTGTGACGCAACCGGTGGAACACTGGGACGAAAATGCCTTTAAAAGTTTACGTGCCCAGTAAAACACTGAATTCGTCCAGTAAGGTTCAGTCAGAAGGCCGGACCGTCCAACCAGAGAGCCACGTTGGGACTAATCAGCTTAACTGCTACGGTATCCCTTACGGCGCCACTCTGCGACTCGCCACCGGTACATTCAGCCTGCGAGATTCGTGGTTCATGGGAATGTTTGCTTTCTCCTCCACATCGCTTAGCGATCACTGAGCGCGGACGCCTATGGCCAATATTTGGGGTTGGCAATACGCTTAGCTCTCAGTGATGCTTCATTTTTTGGTAATAGTTATAGCAGCTCAGCCTGTGATCTTGTTTATAGTGTGGATCTTCACAGTGAAAAGACGTTGCAGCGTTCATAATTTGGCATCGCTGAAGCCTGTTCATCCAGCGGGCATTTCTCTTTGATTCTTTATTTGCGAATACCAATGTCAAGTTGCACAAAAATAAGAAACCCGAAGCGATGAACGCGAAGCAAATGAAGAGAATAAAAGTGGCAGTTCCACTCACTGGCTGGTACTTCCAGCGACGAGTCCATCGAGGCGACGCGTTGCCACAGATCCAGGAGCAAGCAGAAAGGAAAGCGCTCGTCCGGATGCGGAATGTTCCATAGGCAAGCGTAGGCACGAATCGTGCGGGTCAGCATGCGTGCGCAGTAGAAGAGCACCGCAATCACCGCTACGGATACGCAGGCTGAAACAATTCTGCCGTGCAGCAGGGGCTTGTACAACGGTGGTACGGGCTCCATGGCACCACGCGGCTGGCGCTCGCGATCAGCGGCGTTTTGGTCCCAACTGTTCACGCCGTCTAGAGCGGGAAACGCTTCCTCAGTTCATTCAGCGCAGCTGCTGATAGTCGCTTGCACCCCTCAGTTTTTTGAAAGTCAACTGGCTGATCGGATACCGTTCTCGCTTCTTTTATGCGCTTTTGCTGTTTAGATAGTCGCTGCTCGCCGCACCGGAGAGCTGTCGGCGGAGGCGGGCGAGGAGGCGCGGGTGAGGCGATCGCCCGGTTCGCTGTCCCCCAGCGATGACAAGGCGGCACCCTCTGCACCTCCTCGGAGGAAGTGAAAGTTCGAACAGCCGTTACGCGCGTGCTCACCCGTATCGCTCTTCTCACCTGGGAAAAATCTGGCGGCCTTCAATGCGTGCGTCTGTGACCACTCGCTCTCGTCGAGAACGCCCGCTTTCTCGTGCAACCTTCTCGCAGCTGCGCCAGTGGCCCTTGCTTCCCAACTCCCCGTCACAAAGCCCCCGCCACCCCCCCCCCCCTCTCGAACCACCCCTCACGGACACGCACTTGACACCGGTGCATGCGCGTGTACGGCATCCGTCGACTTCGATATTGCATAACCTCGCTGCCTATACAGCGCACGCCACGTGCCGTCGCGGTTGTGCGATGGACAGAATGGCATGCGTCACTGGACCCAAGTCGGGCACGCGTCTGCCCTTTCGATAGGGAGCATCTTGATCGTCTTGACGCCGTGACTTGAGACACGCGCACTCTTGGCCTTTGGCCACCGAAGAGCGCTTCGTTTCCTGGCGGCGTTCAAATGTCTATTAGCTGACGGAAACCGGCGCCCGTGCATCGGTGGCTTCAATGAACCGCGGTGGTATGACGCGGGAGCGCGTCGTGCTTCATTCATCTCAAAGGCTTTGCGTTTATCAACGCGACTCGCTCAGCCCGTGATGACGCCGTGTCCGTGATGAATACGCTTCTTCGCATGATTTGTCCTAGAAATCTGCCAACCTTGTTCACTCTTGATTGCGTTAATATGGCGTCGTCTCTCACTTCTTGATAGAGAAATCAGCAATGAGAGCTCCCATTTTCTACCGAAAAGGCGTTGCAGCATATTTCTAAATGGAGGTTTCTCTCCCGACATGCGTCGTAAATGTTGCTAGTGTAACAGAAACAGCGTCCCGCCATAGCTAACTATAGATCTCGGCAGAAGACAGCAGCGTCTTCTAGCGCCTCTAACGCTACAGAGCTGGCGTAACCACGGAAAACTCGAACATTTGGGGGTAACAGTAAATTCACATGCAAAATCTGCAGGGGTGTGTTAAAAAGGATTGAGAAGTAAGCCGATAGTCGTAGTTATTTATTATCTTTTATAGGTTAACTGTAGTTAGATGTAGTTTCTGCGTAATCAAAGGTATAACCAAAACTTTCTTTTTTCTACCTCACACCTGAACAGCTATTTATAAGGAAATCTCCCACAAAGTTCGTGATGAAGAGGGCTTTAGTTAATTTTTTACAACGAGTTACCTGGCCCAAGAGTTGTGGTGGTATGACAGAAATGTCATTTCTGGCATCACTGGTGCCGTCTACAGACTACTCCAGACGTACGGCACCAGTGACGCCAGAAATGTCCATGGGTGGGTGAAAAACATTTTTTTAACGCAGAACCTAGCATGTTAGCGGAACCGCGCTGGGGAACAAGGTTGTTCCCACGTGCACCGACATTCATCGCCACCGACGCAATAAATGGCCTGCGCTGACAGAAGAACGCCCGTATAAACGCCAGCGGTTGTGGTGCGTGATTTCGGTAGAAACTGCGGAAGAAACCTGTATGCAGAAATAGCCTGTGGTAAAGTGTGCGCGAAGTGGCTTGCGCTTTCACTACAAATCGATATAATATAAGCACAGAACGCTCTCCTTGGTAAGCCGACACTGTTGTACACAATATTAGCAGGGTAATTATTCCTTCCTGAACGTGCGAAGCAGACCTGCCACCTCCGAGATTTCACGTGCCCACTGTCATGAATGAAACTCTACAAATGGTAACTTCCGCGCACAGACGACGAGGTAAAATTGGTGGTGAACAAGAGGGCGCCAGGATAACCAAACATTCATTGCGGCTATAAACGGACTCAGGTAAATCTGTTGGAAGATCCGGCAGCAGCAGTTGATAAATTCTCTGCGCTGTTTTTACATGTCGTATCAATAAGCACCCGGACTGTTAGGTGTAAGAATAATTAATAATTAAGAATAATTAATAATAAGCATGCCTGCAACCCGTGGATCACGTCCGCATTACTGACCAGCTTAAGGAAAAAAGATAACCTATACAGGAAAACTAAGCGGCAACCTTTTAACTCTAAGCTGGCTCTGCGTTATAAAAAATATTGTTATGTTCTCAACACGCTACTTAAACAGGCTTAAAGGCGCTGCTATGATAATGAATTTAATAAACACAGCAATAATCCAAAAAAGCAATGGAAGCTTCTGAACGAATTCATGAATAAATCTTCCACGCCTGAACAATGTTCTAAAATTAACCTGAATGGTACAACATACGGCGAGCCCACTCATGCTGCCAATGCCTTTCGCGACTATTTTGCTCTGACACAAATAAAGAACAACCAGTCACTCAGCCAACCTTGTATAGGTTACCTCACTCATTTTTTCTTTCCCCTGTTACTGTTCCAGAGGTGTATTTAACAATCTGTAGCCTTAAAAACACAAGTCCAGGTTTAGATAACATTTGCGCACACCATTTAAAGTTAGTTGCTAATATTATATCTGAACCAGTACGTATCATAACTAATCGCATTTTCGAATCTGGCACTTTTCCTCTATGTCTAAAGAAGGCTAAGCTCATTCCCGTATTTAAGAAGGGTGCCAAATACCTAATTTCTAACTACAGACCAATATCTATTCTTTCGTCTTTAAGTAAGATTATTGAACATTTATTAGTTAAACGTTTAAATAACTACCTTGCAAAATTTAGTATAATTAATCCCTCTCAGTTCGGATTCCGTTCCGGAAGTTCTACTTGCTTAGCATTGCTCTCTTTAACCGATTTTATTAAGAAATCTAAAGAATGTGGTAAATTCGTTGGCTCTGTCTTTTTGGATTTCACCAAGGCTTTTAACACGATTAACCGCAGCATTTTGTTCACTAAACTTGAAGCATACGGTATTACTGGTCCCGCCTTAACTCTATTAAAAAGCTATTTGTTGGATAGGCAGTACGTGGTTTCTGTAGCGGGTGCCCTTTCTCAAACTAAAATAATTAACTTAGGTGTACCCCAGGGGTCCATTCTCGGTCCATTACTATTTATTATTTACATTAATGACTTACCCGACCTTTTACATTCATCTTACTGCGTTTTATACGCCGATGACACCACCATATCATTATCAGACACGTAGTTAATCTCATTAACATCAAAGTTAAATGCTGCGCTAACTGACGTTATAGAATGGTGTCTCAGTAATTACCTAATTATTAATCCAGAGAAAACTAAATATATTATATTCAATAGTGGTCACAGGGTCCCAACTTCTCCACTAGCGTTAACACTTGGTACTCATCAAATACCAGCCGGTGACTTGGTTCTATCCCTCGGTGTTCTCCTGGATGCTAACCTCAAATTTGACTCCCACGTTAATAATATCAAGAAAAAAACGGCATTTGGCATTCGCGCTCTAATAAAAGCACGCGCCTTCTTTTCTCGCAAGGCTCTTTTATCACTTTACTTTGCTTTTATCCATAGTCATATTAACTATGGAATCGCTGCCTGGGGCAACACGTACAATTGCCACCTGTCATCAGTTCAGCATTTACAAAATAAAGCCATTCGTATCATTACAAGCAGTCCTCGTCAGGCAAATGCATCCATTTTGCTCCGTCAAAACCTCATTTTAACGACCGTGAACTTGTTTCAATATAAGTTAACAATCTTATTTTTTAAGTTACTTAACAACCAATTGCTTTACGAATTCGGTGACCTAACTGATTTACATAACCACAATAGAACTAGATTTGCCTTTAACAGAAATTTTTTACTGCCTCGTGTCCGTACCAACTATGGTAAACTAACATCATCTTTCGCTGGCATATCATTATGGAATCACTTACCATCAAACATAATATCACTCACATCATTCTATTCCTTCAAAAAATCCATTAAAGAGTTCCTTTTGGCGCAGTGACGCAATTATGATTCCAAATGTATTATTTATTACCACTATTTCTCTTATGTTTTGCTGTTCACATGGTTGCTGTTGCCTTTAGTCGTTTTGTTCATAATGCTTCTTTTTATGTATTCTCATGTTTTTTGTGTCTGTTAAAATTTTGTATATGTATATTTCTAGCACACTTATATTTTTACTTCATGTTCATCTCGGCCTGCCGATCATATTTTTCTCTATTTCGTTCTGTTCCTTCTTTACATAATTCAAAGGTTCTGTTGTACACCGATATTATTTTTATTTTTTGTTAGTATTACTGTACATTGTAATCACAATCACTTTTCTGTTGTTGCACTACAGTTGTTCGTTTCGGTTAGTGTACATTGTATAAATTTTATTTCTGTCCTGTCACCTATGTAATTTGTTTTCTTATAATTACCCACCGAGGGTCCCGTTACAGTCTTCGACTTTGGGACCCTCGTCTGTAAAACGAAAAAAATGTAACCATTTCTTTGTTTGTAATGAATAAACTTGATTTGATTTGAAAAAAAAGAAAACACGTATACGAGGAAGAATTGACAAGTCGATGAATTTCGGCTAAAATTTATTGGCATATAGGTACCTGTACAAATATATGGGCAGGATAGCATCATTAGCACAGCAAAAAAAAAAAACCTAAGAAACAAAAAAAGAACAGAGAGAAACGTGACGTATCCAGCAAAGCTATACTTCCTTCGGCGACAACGTGAGCGAAGCCTGGCTTAGGTATTCATCATCCGCTTTGATAATATGATAAGCCTTAATACTCAACATATTGGGAGTATGCTTATTCTTATCAACTCCTTAGTTTCCGTAGACTTCGTAGAACTTTCATTCACGCATGCACACATGATTTTCTTAGCGCAGAGCATAAACACAAAAAACAAATGACATTCTCCCCAAACTTAGAACGTGTATGGAGTGGTTTCTCTAAGCGGGATGAGGGCCACCAGCGCAGTTCTTTACAATAAAACTTAACTTGAAATCTAGAAATGACAACTTATTTTGCCTAAGAAGCTCCAAGGTAAACTTCAGAACAACGCCGCATGTCTTGGAGACATTGAAAACATCTACCACCCTGGTATTGAATTCACGAGTTCACAAAAAGACGATCTAATCACCGACGTAGCGAGGCACTTTAAAACACACACACACACACACACACACACACACACACACACACACACATATATATATATATATATATATATATATATATATATATATATATATATATATATATATATATATATATATATATTTGTGTGTGTGTGTGTGTTTACATTTTCCGTGCTGATCTGTCGACACTTCGACACTACTCAAGAATATTACCCTGGAATATTTGCGCAAATGCCAATAAAGTTTAGTCCTAAGTTAGCGCCTTGTCGTGTTCCTTCTTCCCCATGTACATGTTTTCTTGCGCTGTTCAGCCCCAATGCATTCAAGCCGACCAGTTCAACTTTCAAACTTTCTACAATGATCATTCACAAAATATTTTGCCCTTTAAAGCAAAGTCGAGAGTTGGTTTCAAGTAGTGCATATGCACCACTTTATGGGAGGCCGAACTGAGTGATACCTTGGCATGCAACATGAGAGTTTCTAGTAGCATCTGGAGTGGGTTCATCGTGCGTCAATTAATAAAAAAATGTTCGGTCCAGTTCAGCATTATATTTTCGGTACAAGAGAGAGAGAAAACAAGGATAGGAAAGGCAGGGAGGTCAACTAGAACAGCATCTGGTTTGCTACCCTACACTGGGTGTGGGGGAAAGGGGAATAGAAGGAAGAAGAAAGGGAGAGAATAAGCACTGAGTACGTGTGGGAGGGACACCATACACAAGGTCACTATTAACGGTCTCTTAAGCCGGTGCACTTCAAGTACTGCACTAGCGCACGAATCGCTTTTCGAGCCAGTGACGGGTGTGGCCACGGTCCGAGTATCTTTGACTCGGTGAACGGTCTCGAGTCCAGTCGGCGTAAAGTTGCCCTCAGAGAGAGGTGTGGGACATCGTAGCGAGGGCGGGCACAAAATAGGTGCTGGATGGTCTCCTCGCACCCACAGGAGTCGCACATCGGACTCTCGGCCATTCCCATACGGTAGGAGCATGCGTTCGTAAACGCCACTCTCAGCCACAAGCGACACAACAAGGTTGTTTCGCCGCGGGAAAGGCTAGATGGCAGTTGTAGCCGTAGCGTGAGGTCCAGTTTACGTAATCTGCAATTGAAGGCACTTGAAATCCAGAGTTCTTGTGACTTCTTGCGCGCAAGTAGGCGAAGTTCTCTGTCAGCGTCCGACCTCGCCAGAGGTGTTGGATGCGTCTTGGTATCTTCGTGGGCACACCGGGCAGCCTTGTCAGCTAGGTTGTTGCCGACGATGCCACAGTGAGCAGGAATCCACTGAAATATAATGTGGTGTCCTCTTTCCAGAGCTTGGTGGTGTACTTCCCTGATGTCAGATATCATCTGCTCGTAAGTTCTATGATGTAACGCAGACTTCATACTGTGAAGAGCTGGCTTAGAATCACAAAATACGACCCACTTCTCTGTTGGCTGTCGGTACAAACCTCGTGAAAAAAGAAAGCCCTCTGAATTCAAGTGAAACAAATGTAAACCCTCCATGTCGTAAACTATTGAGAAAACATGTTAAATAATATTCAGAAACAACAACAAAGCTCTCCAATAATCAGTGTGCTCGCGACGACATTTTTCAACAGTGACCGAAGGATGCATAGTGTCCCGGGTGTATTCTCTTTTTGGACTCGAATTTTTTTCCTAGGCTCTCCACGCTCACAGCACATGCATTGTTTGGCTCTTTTTTCCTTCAATTTTACGCCGCTTCGGTCTTCTTTAGCGTCCTCCACCCTCAAATACAATACTCTTGCCGCTATTAGCCTGGAATTCTGGTTATTACTGTTAGTTTCAATGACTTCCGGAATTCATGTCTAATAACTAGGGCTCCGTGCTTTTGGAGTTTATTTTTTTGAAATTCGGTTGGTGTTTTTTGGACTTTATTCTTTGACGGAAATTCAGCGCTTATCGGAGTTTATTTCTCGTCAATCCCCAGTTTTCCGAAATTGGGAGTTTAATTTTGCAATATTCTCAATACTCCCAAATCTTAGATGAAATGATATCTGAACACGAAAACATCAGAACACACAAAGCGTATTTTAGTTGTCTGGAAGGTTTGAACGCGTAACCCGCCGTGGTTGCTCAGTGGCTATGGTGTTAGGCTGCTGAGGACGAGGTCGCGGGATCGAATCCCGGCCACGGCGGCCGCATTTCGATGGGGGCGAAATGAGAAAACACCTGTGTACTTAGATTTAGGTGCACGTTAAAGAGCCCCAGGTGGTCGAAATTTCCGGAGTCCTCCACTACGGCGTGCCTCATAATCAGAAAGTGGTTTTGGCACGTAAAACCCCCCATAATTTTGTTAGGTTTGACTGCAAACACATATACACAAAAGCACTAAATCTTGAATACAAAACACCTAGGTTGGTTCGTATTAACCTTAACCTCACAACAACCTTAAAGCTTGTTCTAATAGACGCGAGCACACTTTGCGAGGTTGCTACCACTGATGGAAGCATGCTCCTTTCGATTGATAATTCTCAGCTTTGAAAATGCGCTTTCAACGTTTGCGCTAAAAAGAGGCAGTGCCAGAGGACTCGGCACGCAGCGCGAAAGCACTGGACAGTGTGAAGTCTCCAAAATGACAGGGGTTCAACAATGTTGCTGATTTCATAGCTCTGTTCGCAAAATCACTCATGAGCTAGCTCATGTCGTCAGTTTCAAGAAACACTTACTTAAAAATCGGCGCATAGGTTTCGAACGCGCAGGGTAGCTCATGCTTAACATTTGGATTTATAATTTGAACACTACCGAAGTGATGCACTGGTGTGCTGAAGTGAATCGCACAGGTTCCTCTCAACTGTCCGTCTCCACTTTTCAACGGCAGCAGCGCAGTATCCACGAAGGTCTGCGACAGTCGCTGAGCGGTCATTCTCGTCAAGGAGATCTATCAGACTGCGACATCTGATGTGGAGACCTCAGGTGGGTCACGCCATTGACTGAGGTGCGCGTGCAAACGAACCCCCAGTATGGGGCAAACCTGGTGTACCAGGGTATTCTCCGCCTCAAGTTCCTTAATGATTGAGAGCGCCGCACACGGATTCGTCTAAAAAACCATCAGCCTAATCAGCAAGTCGTGCACAATTTCAGGCGATGAAACATGAGTTTTGAGCTTCTCACACTTCTTTCCCTTGTCATCGCCGCCTCACAAGAAAGACAAAATGGCACGCCAGTAGTCCAGAACATCCTCTATGGCTTCATAAAAAGAGAACCACTTAGACGGACATACAGTTTTCAGCGACTTGATGGTCGTACGCATGGTAACGCACACAAGACCAAACTTACGACACAGCTCCCGCGACGACTTCAGCAGGGCAGGAACGTGCACAACAATATCATGAACTACCTTCAATGAGCTCGTCTTAATTCCCTCCTCCAGAGCGGTGTTAATTAGGTGGCACGGATCATTGAAGTGAATGGCTTTGAAATTGGGCTGGAGAGTTGCAAGTCCTTGTGAAGCTTCTACATGTAGGAAAATGAATAGGAGCACAACACAGCTACGTCGGCTAAGGCTTTTCCAACCTTCTCAAGAGTGGTTTTCTATCAACATGCCAATTATTACTACGTTGCATTGCCGAACTACTTGCAAGTCTATCACGAGGGTCCTACGTCCAGGAAGCTCGCCGTCGTAGAAGGTTGCAAGCACCGCCACTGCCGGACTTCCGCCGGGTTCCGGCGACTCATCCTTGGTGATGGAAATGGGGCGGTCTTTCATCGAAAAAGCTCATCGTCACAATGTGTTTCCTACTGGCCTCATCTAGGTATTTCCGATATAGTTGATCACTGCCTGACATCGTGCGTGCCACCGGACACTTGCTTTGAAAGAGGCTGCCAAGAGGTCCATCAGTCTGGAGCAGTGGAATCCCGGCATGACAGAGTGCACGGCAAAACTGGTGCGGGATGTCATCCCAATCTTGTCTGTTGGATCGGGCCCGTGTGATGAATTTCAAGGGAGCTTTGCTGTAACGGGTTGCCTAAGAGATAGGAATAACAAGACGATGTGAACCAATTGGATTGCGACCATATGAAGTCTCTCATGACACCTGGTATAGAAGGAAGCGTGCAAAATAAACGGAGAAACTGTGTCAGGCAGTACAAAGTATGCTAACTCTCACATAGCCACAAATTCAGAGCACCAAAAGCATAAAAACTCTCACTTGTTTCTAGACGGGGCTTCTTCAGCGAACGTGGCGTTGTGCTTGTAGATGCTCCGCAATTCTCAAGGCGCCCTTTCCGTTGGCAATGCTAACTGTCACACGACAAAACTTGCAAACAATGACTCCTTCAGATGATGTTGACTCTTCAAAATCACTTAACTCCTGCACGTATTCGCTGGAAAGCCTTCGTGTCCTCCCGATTTTGCTTTCCCAAAATTTCTGTTCACGCGCTACAGAAATGGGTCGTGTTAGCATGCCATGCTTCCCGCCAGGAGGCTTTCCGCGCTAGATTCGGTCCCCAGGGGCTCTAGTTCCGTCAGGGTACCGTATATCAAGATGTCGTCTCGCATTCCCGGGGGCGACAAGCCCTTTATTAAATGTGAGATGGGTGCGGTCCAGGAGATATTGTTGACGTGAGGTAAAGTTTATATCAGCCAAACCGGCCAATGTATCAATGACTGCTTAGAACATGCCCTTTATCGAAAATATTTCTATAAATGACGGAACAGGGTCATATCGGCCGTTAAAATCGGAGTTTGTCGGATAAATCCGAATTGTCAAAAATTTTGCCGGCGAGCGTTTATCCGATTTTTTCGGATTTATGCGAAAAAATGGAGTCCTACTAGTAACTTAGAGGCATGAGTCACATGTTTCTCGCCTAACAGCAACATCTATACCATATGTAAATGTTCCTTCTGTAATCAAAATACAGCAAAATAACCAGAATATGACTGGAAAGGATTGCTCCTTTTTTCGATGGAAGAGCATTCAAGGATACGCAATCTTTAAGAACTACACCTGCAGATGCTTCGCTTAGAGAGAGAGAGATAAATTTATTTACAGAAAGGCAGAGAAGTCGGTCTGAGCTATAACTTGCTCTGGCCTGCTACTGTACAGTGGGGAAAGGGACGGGGAGAAAAAAGATGATGAATGATTATTCAGGGTGTCGGTATATAAGGTGGGATTTGGTATAAGGTCTGATTCGGTATAGTATACAAGTTCACAGCGCTGTAGCATCTCTAAAGCCGTGCGTCCAGCCCACTGGCTTGTAGAATGGCTATAGCGGCACTTGTTACCAGGGCTGCGCTGTTTGTATTCAGCCAAGGACCTAAAATGAACTCGTCTGACAGAGGCCTTTTATCGACGTTTGCAATGGTAGAGACCAGCTTCTGTCGCCCTAGAGCGTACGCGGGACAAACGCAAAATATATGATCAAATGTTTCTGATAACTGACAGTATCCCCCATCCGCTCTGGATTTATCAAAGACTTTTGATAGGATTAGTCATAGCAAGCTAATTGAAAAGCTTTATGGGTATAATGTAAATTCAAAAATTATTAAATAAATTCAGGTTTACTTACACAACAGACAACGGTGTTGAAATAGATGGCGAGTACTCCTCTTTCCTTCCTGTATCACCAGGTGTACCTCAGGGGCCGGTTTTGGGTCCAGTTTTGTTCCTACTGTATATTAATGATATCGCAACTGATGTACATCCTATGGTTGAAGCGCGGTTTTTTGCCGATGAGTGCCTCTTGTTTTGCTGCGTTAAGAGTGTTTCTGATCAAGAACAACTAAATGATGCTTTATGCCGAATTTATAACTGGTGTGAAAAATGGCATATGCAAATCAATTTTGATAAATCTGTTTGCATGAGAGTTACGAATAAGAAAATTCCATTGATGTTTTCGTATGCTGTGAATAATAATGTAATTAAGCGTTCCACAAAGCTGAAATATCTTGGCGTAACAATCACTAGTAACCTCAACTGGAATGAACACGACCAAAATATATGTGGATCAGCCCAGCGCAAGCTTGGCTTGTTACGGCGTAAATTAAGAGATGCTCCACCAGATATTAAACTTAAGGCATACACTGCTATTCTTAGACCAAATTCAGAGTATGCTTGTATAATTTGGGGCCCTCATCAACAATACATAATGGATAAATTACAGCTCATTCAGCAAATGGCAGTTAGGTTTATTTTTTCTGATTACGACAAAACGCACTCGGTAACCTCCATGCTCGTCAGGGCTTGTCTCACTGCGCTATCTGTGCGCAAGAAAATCGCATGCCTTAAGTTTTTATATCAACTCTATTACAATAAGCTGAACCTCAATTCCAGTTTGTATTTGAAACCTCCTGGAAGGGCTTCACCGCGAACTGATCCAAATTACACTATAATGCCTCATTTGTCAAGAGTTGGTGTCTTTAAGCACTCTTTCATTGTTAAGACAATTCTTGAGTGTAATAACTTGAATTCGTGTGTATTTCCGAGCAATAACACGGTTTACTCTTTTGAAGAAAATGTTGAAAGTGTTGTTTGCGTGAACTTCGTGTTCTGTATTCCCACCCTGTAAGAGCCCGGCAAGGCTCACAGTATTATTGGAAATAAATAAATAAATAAATAAATAAATAAATAAATAAATAAATAAATAAATAAATAAATAAATAAATTCGGGCTAGCATCACTACAACCTATCAGATGTTTATAATGGAGGGTGAATGCGACACGAAGGAGAATTCGGTGCACTATGCTTGTTTGGTTTCTTTTGACCTTGTGAGACATACGAAATTTAGTCTCTAGGTCCCATTTATGCACTCGCTTGTGTTGTCGATCTGGTTGGGTGCAGTGCTCCAACGTATGGTTGCGAATTCGCAAAGAAGTAGGGCGTTTGTGTCTGTTCGTGAGAATGTAATGCGTACATCAGAAGCATTATGTAAAGCAGTTTTTTTCTTCAGCATCTGTCTCTTCGTTTTCTATCACGCCACAGTGAAAAGGCACCGACTAAAAGGGGATATTATGGTCATTTCTATTTGCATACTCGAGATGCTTTGTAATTTCTATAGCCGTTAAATAATACGGGCCCCATACGTCTGAGGACATAGCCAATTATTTGAAGGATGACTTAAAGTCGCAGAATATTGTTCATGCATGCGGAGGCTCCTCGGAGAGAAATCGAAGTGCCTCCCGGATAGCAACAAGTTCTGCGGCAGTATTGAAATGATACACAGTTTCGAAACAAAGGGTGCTCTCGATCCAATTACAGAGGTACAAACCACTGCTTTGAAGCTATATTGATCTCGATGCAGGATAAGTATAGGGAAGTCGGCGAAGAAACGATATAGTGTTTAAAATAACCACACAAACCGGTAGCCGAGTACATTTCCCTTGCGTTCCCATTCATACATAGATGGGAAAGGTTGTGTCTATTAATATTGCCTTGTATAAAATCCTCAGGTAGATTTGTGTGTGCGTCAGGAATGAACCCTTTCATTTGTTATATTTTAAGGGCCATATACACCATGCTGCCGCAGGGGCAAAGTCTATTCATGCCAAACTTTCCCGACTTTAGACGCCGGACTTCCTCGTAAAGCGGGCTTCCTTTCTTTAGGAGGTGACGTTACAAGGCTTGTTGATTAGTGAACAGTTTTAGCAAACGAAGGACGCGAGTTTTCAAAATACAGGTTAGTGTTTCAGCCCATACCCGACGCTACATGCCTAACGAGACTGGTCAAGGATTATACACCTGCGATTGATTCAGGCACAATACCACCACTGATGGCAGCTAAAGAGCGTCAAGTAAGATCAAGCCAACAAAGTAGTTCTGGGCCTGTACAAACAACAAGCTTTTACGCTAGAATGGTTCGTAAAAAATAATTCTAACCAATCCTGATTCTAGACATATTTTCAGCGAAGGCGGACAGCCAATAGAAAACGGCACTCACGAACGAGAATCTTTGCGAATTTAGCTTCTAAAATTTATAGTTTAAGACACCAAATAGAAATTCTGGGGTTTTACGTGCGAGAACCAAGATATGGTTACGAGGCAAGCCGTAGGAGGGGGGGGGGGGTGCTCCGGAGTAATTTCGACCACTGTGCCCACTGTGACTACTTTAATGTGCACCCAATGCATGGCACACAGGTGTTATGGCATTTCGCCCCCACGGTAATGTGGCCGCCGGGGCCAGGATAAGTTTAAAATACTAGACAGCTAGTTAGTACACCGATTTGTATTACATTTTACGACAATACTCGTAGGCAGTTGCAAACAGAGGACCTGGTGACAATGGCTTGTGGCAGTGTATTCACCCAAACCACTTGCACAGCCTTGTTATCTTTTGAAGCGAAGCTTTCTTTGCCTTTGCCTACACCGTAAGTTGAGCGAGGCTAGTCTGGACTGCCACGTAGCTGCTAGGACATTCTGACAAAATGTGGGGATTGTACTGAAAGCGACATAGTGTTTTCTCCCGTATACTCGATGATGGCGTGCAGTAACGTCTGCGGTTGAGTCCAATTTGCGACGGCGCTTCAGTTCAAGTCGCGACGAATGTGGCTGTGTGGCCTCCGCGGCCAGCAATCGAACCCTCGACTTCGTGTTCAGGAGCACAACTCCATAGCTACTGAGCTAACACCACTCCAAATGTCTTGAGCTCGTCGCTTGAGTCCAAATGCGCAGTATCCGCATTCGGACTCAAGCGACTCAGGACTCAAGGACTCATGCACCACCAAGAAATCCTAAGACTATCTCCACTTTTGAGATATCCATCCTGAATTGTGCTACGATGTACATTGTCGAATGATAAATACCGCAATGTGTCTCAACTAATACAGGAATATCAAGAACCCGTCTTCCCTTATAACCAAAGCTCTTGCTAGTTCATAACTGGAGACATTCATGCTGTTGCAATTAGGTCCTTATGTATGTCTGCACCCTATGTGGCAGCCAATGATAACTACGTCACTTAGCATTAGTATATTGTTGCCACGGGAATAAAAAGTCTAGAGGTAAAAAAAATCTGTGACTTCGCTTCTCTGTGAAATTTTCCACGTCTTAGCGCTCGCTTGCTTAAAAATTGGCGAGGAAACAACACTGCGATGCGTTTCCCACTTATTGTATGTTAAAAATTTTAGGAAAAATATGTTAAGATGATTGAGCCCTTTCTTTCTAAAGACTGTGAACGAAGTCTACGCGATCTTTGAAACACTTGTCCACTGAAATGCTATGCCCATTTTCCGGCTTCCCATCGTAGGCTTAATCACATGATTTGAATAGAGCATCCGAGCAGTCCCTAGGACCTTTTTTTTACAGTTCTGTGTGTGGTTCTTTAGAACGCCATTAAAAATGTTCACTCTAGTAGACTGGAACAACTGGCATGGAAAGGAATATGATGTTTTTGCATTTCATTGCTATCGCACATCTTTTATGGGTCTCTTGCCGCAAAAAAAAGCAAAAGAAAAGGGGGAGGGGGGTGCCATTGGGGGAGCGACAAGCGCACATCGCTATTGGTACGGTTTAGTTTTTGCATGTCGAGAGCGCATTTCTTGGTCGTTCGGGCTTAATAGCCTTTTAAATGCGTGCTAGGCGGCGTGGTGCATTTATCTGTTGTTTTATTAGCGAGTTTATGTGTCCCTGTTTGAGCAGCTCGAGTAGCTTGTGTCCTGGCATTATGACAACAGCGCTCGCACTGCTATGAGTAGCTTCCCTATTACTCGCCAGTTCAGAAGAAAAGGTAAGAGTGACTGTTCCGCCTGTGGCGACCTCCATTGTTTATTTCTGTAACGCCATGATGTAATTTATACTAATAAAACAACAAAAGTTAAACCCAGAGAAATCGAAATAAATGCATTTTAAGCTTCGGTTGTCTACTGTGCTCACGCCTTAAGCCAAAAAAATAAACTCTCATACATGTCCTGTTGCCTATACGTACTTACCTTGTTCCTATGGAGGAAGATGATACAACGTAGTGTAAGCTTTCTTTGTTTTTTTTTCGCGATTACGGCGCGTTCATAGCTTGTAGTTGGCTTTTGGGCGAGAAGCACATGTATAAACATTATCTTTTCTTTCTTGGTGTTCTGATATAAGCGACCGCCAGTGATAAAGGAAGATGATTTTGCAGTTTAGATTAAAAGGGTGCAGGATGAAGTGAATTTCAGCGTGTGCATTGAAGATTTCACTGTTACTGATTATCGAAGTAATTGCGCTGGTTTAGTTTTTAGCCGAAGTACATTTAAGAACGCAAATCTCCGTGACCTCTTTCTCGCTGTTCCTCACAATAAACGTTCATTTCACTTCCTCCTCCGTGACTTGACTAGTTCGCTCAGCTGCTATGGCCTTCTGCTGCTGCACGCGAAACGCAGCAGTAGAACGTTTGGAAGCTATCAATTATCGTCGTTCTTTTCATGGTTCACAAACTTGGTACGACCACTGTGTCACCTTCTTTGTTTAGTTTAAAAGGAAACGGACACGAAGAGTCTACTGGAGGCATATGCATATAGCCGGCGAATGCACATAATTTTTTTTTCAGCAGCCTTGACGATGCAGAATCCTTTGCTTGCGGATGATTGCGTTGGCTTAGAAACTTCCGCGTTTAGAGCTGCGCGGCATCTAACAAGGACGTTGGTGCAAACTTGCTTAAATAAAGCCAACTTGCACCCATATCCCGTAAGAATACTAATGGAGTTGAAATATTGTTTTTTCTTAAATGCGAGTGCTAGAGAAAACAAAACCACACACACACACACACACACACACACACACACACACACACACACACACACACACACACACACACACACACACACACACACACACAACACACACACACACACACACACATATATATACATACATATATATATATATATATATATATATATATATATATATATATATAGAGAGAGAGAGAGAGAGAGAGAGAGAGAGAGAGAGAGAGAGAGAGAGAAATAAGGTGCCCTTTCATTGTAATTCTCTTCGATTATAGTACGTTAGCTTCCTTTTGAACTCGCAGGAGCGTCTCTGTGGTGATGGTGTTCTGCTGCTAAGGATCAGTTCGGGGGTTCAACTTTCGGGAGGTGGCGCTGGCATTTAGAAGGATCTGGAAACTCTGCCGTACAGCTGTTTAGGTGTATCGTAAGGAACCCCAGATGATCAAAATTAATCTACAGCATCTCTACACCCATCAGTCTTCCCTTTGAAACTTGACTTGCTGTTGGTGCTATCATTTTCTCCCGTTTATTTGCTCTTTGTGCTTTTCGTTCAACTTACGCGCTCTTAATGGTTGGCGATCGCAGTGGGTGCAAGGTTTGCAAGAAAGAGGGAGAAATTAGCGTTATTAGTTTTCTGGCAAGAGCAATGACTACAAGGTAGCACATTATTACAATTTATGCGGAACTGCCTTCTGAGGAAGATAGATCCAATTTTAGCAAATCCAGGGGCCCTATAACGTAAAACTATTCCAATATGTTTCTATTCCAATTTCCTGACGTCAAATTTGCGTAACCACCGACGCAAGCACCGGGCGGTCACCCATAGGGTTGTCTGAACAGACCAATCAAACGCTCTCCTCGTTCATAGGACGTCCCTTTTGTTTGCTTGAAAAACGAATAACATTGCCTACACTGAGCGGCTTGTTGTATCTAATTGGCTCACAAGAAGCGAGGAGAGCGCTCAAGTGGAGAGGGATTCGATGGGGCCGAGCCACTGCACTGAAAACCGATAACCGGATGAAGAGGGTGGTGCTGGCGTCTGCGATTGGTCGGCTTTCCCTTACTTAGCTTGAGGTGGCTGGTCGAAAATCGCGGCGGCATGCAACGGAAGCTTAAGAATGGCGCTAAAATTTACCCTCAGCAAAGAAGAGTTGGCAGAATGAGGTAGTAAACGTGCCGAAAGTGCTTGAAAACGTTACACGGTCACGCAAGAAGTTTTATTATACGCAAATACACCCATGCTCTCCGGCAGGTGCGAGTAGCCAGCGTCTCCGCGATCGGCGGCAGCTATCTTTTATTCCTTTCGGAACGGGGCAGCCTGCGGCTATTCCGAAAAAAATTCAGTTTTGTTCGGCATATTAATGCATCTTTATCGCGTACACGTCACTTTGACGCGGTGAGTTCGTGCGGTTTTGTGACGTCGCGTGACAGGCAGGTGAAGTGGTTGCAGCCCGAAAACTTTTCACCAATAGCCGAGGGCTAATGGCGAAAAGGGGTCGAATCAGAAATAACTGTTTTTCTTTTTTCTGTCAAATCATGCATAATCAGTGTGCACACATCATATCAGATGGGGAGGTATTGCGGTTTTTGTAACGTCGCGTGACAGACAGGTGAAGTGGAGGGTGGTCGAAAAAAGTTTTTGACCAATCGCGGAGGGCTGATAGCAGAATTGGAATAGAAAAGTTTGGAATAGTTTTACGTTATAGCGCCCCAGGGCAAAATCAAATGCATTCTTACCTTATAAGAGTCAGCGTTGAGCGAAGCCGTTTATGATAGAGCTGCGGAAGTAAAATACTGCATTAAGTTGCAATAAAGACATGCATAATATTAACCTCATTGATCTGGCGACCTAAGCGGCGAGCACCTACTTTTGCCTTGACAATGCGCGAGGGATGTAGCAATCACCGCCGTTCGTTTCGCATGCCATGCAGTTACCTGAAAACCGGTCACTTGTATGCGCAAAGCATTTAACGTCTTTTCCCGGCGCCTTGCTCACCAGAGCTGTTTCATAATGCAAAGCTCGGTTGCATTTTTAAACCTCTCCTCTACATTTGTTTGTCTAGACCGCTTTTCACTCTTTTGGGTGACGGTCAAACTAGGGTCTTATATGACCAGGGCGGGGGGGGGGGGGGGGGAGGAGGTCGAAGCTGATGCGTTCACTACGGTTCTGGGAAGAATGGAAAAGCTCGTTGAAGTGCAGGCAGCAGTGAGGCGCCCTTCAGGAATGCTTCGGGTATCAGCGCAGCGTCTGTATGCAATGTTCCGTGGTCAGTTGCTATGACTGAGCTAGAACAACAATAGCTTATCTGGCAATGGCGATGCAGAGGCCACTAATAAGACAGGTCATTACAATTTTCGTATTAGTGTTCTTCCAAAACGCATTCATAGTGCAAGTCGTGCGAGAAGGTGATCCAGTTGACCGCATGACTCCTATAGCTCTAAGTTCTACTTCATGGATTGTAAATAGACACACAAACGATGTCAAACATTAGGTTACTCCACGAGAAAATAATTAAGGAAAAATTCACGGTGACTTCGTGACTTCATATACGCACAGCGCCATATTCGGCACGTTCTGGCTTTCCTTCGCGCGGTCATGGTGAGTGACGCAAGCAAGGCTATAATCAGCGTGTTTACGTTTCGGGAGTATATCGCGTTGCCATGCGTAGCGCGCGAACCTTTATAGCTTCGAGGAAGTGCGCAACAAGCGTACCGGGCAGCATCATTAATACAGATATACTGAATACGTTCTGTTGTCATGGCCGGTGGTCCCACGGCGAGGCGTCCCTCGCCGAAGCTCGGTGCGGAGCGTGGCGAACCAGCGCTCGTCGGTGAACCCGACCTTCCACGCTGAACCACAATAATAGTAGCGCCACGAAAAGGCGCCGCTGCGAGGTCGCTGCCCGTGTGTGGGTCAGTGGGCGTGCGGGCCGTTTCTTTCTTCGCGTTCGCTCTGCATCTGTGGAGCCGGCCCGTGGCCCTGAAGCTCGGGGCGACGGCTTCTCGGGCGCCATACGACCGCCTGCCTACGAAACAGGACCTACCTAGGATGCAACCGGAAATCCTTGAAGCGATTGGTATTGCCGCGCTCGGGTTCCGCACGAGAGAAAAAAAAGCTCGCCGACCGACAGAGGCGGTGACTTGCGAGCCAAATCTCTGTAGCGAGAAGGCCGTTGGCGCGCACTGACGTGCCCCGCAAGAACCGTAATCTGCTCTGCCACTGTGTGCGTGGCGCAATCGCAGCACAGCTCCGTAAATTGCTTTGCGGTAGGAGCGTAGATAAAGAAAAAAAAAAGACCAGGCTCAAGGTTGCCTGACGCAAGCCACTCATACTGCTTTCTTGTCCCCAGTGCTTTTCTCGTTACGTACGCGCAGGTTGCAGCGAGTGCGGACTTTTGTGCCGAGACTGAATTAAACGTTTGCTGCCGTAGACACGTAACGATGGATTTGTCGCGTGTTACTTTTTGCCCTGCGGCCGCTTTGCACTGAGCTATGGGCAGTGCTTAGAGGGCTCGGAATGCGCTTAATGTTGCGTGGCTGGGCCTCTCGCGTGGTTACCGATCGCACGTGTACTGACAATCGCCTTTCACTTCCTGCCTTTCTTTTTTTTTTAACGAAGAAACAAGCCTGAAGTACAGCCAGAAGGCTGAACTTTGCACAGGTGCAGAGCTCCTTGTGTAACAGGCGTGCAAAAACAGTGTCTGCAGAATAGCATTTTCACACTAAGCATTACTTTACTGGCATCGAAGTCCGTTTAAGTAACCCTGTTTTTTCTAGGCTCTTAATAGCTATTTATAGTCAAGTGTTCGACGAAAACTCGTCTGGCGAGGAAACATAATGGGGCCAAAAAACGTGCACTCGCCAAGAATGAAATAAAAATAAAAATAAAGAACCGACGTTTCGGGCCCCGTACATTGTGATCCCTTGATCACAATGAAGATGTAAGCATGGGCGCGCGGCTATTTATGGGTGAGGTGGCGCAGTGTTCGGGTGTATATCTCGGGAAGATTACCCCGCGTCCTGTTTATCGTGTATCTAGTTGATTGGGTGTGAAATGATTCTAAGAGCAAATGGGCAGATATGTGTTTTTCTTTTGCGAGGATGGCTGCCGAGTCCCAGTCAATGATGTGTCCGGTTAGTTCGTGATGCTCCGCCAGGGCGTTCGCGGCTGTGTGGCCCTTGACGACGTCATTCATGTGTTGTCTCAAGCGCCGTTTAAAATTTCCGCTCTCGCCGATGTACGACACGTCACACTCCTTGCAGGGTATTTTGTATATCACTCCCGGGTAGTCCGCGTGTTGCAAAGGGTCTTTTGCGCGTACCAGCTGTTAGCCAAGTTTTCGGGAAGGCACGCGGGCGATCTGAACACCGTAGCCCTTAAAAATTCGTGCCAGGGCTTCGCTTGTTCCCACTGTGTAGGGTACCGCCGCGCGCTTCAGTGTTTCTTTCGCCGTTTCACGGCGGGGCTTCGCTGCTTTGCGCTTCTGCGTTCTGAGCAGTTGTCGAGGGTAGCCATTGTTCAACAGGTCCCTTTTTACAACCTGTAGCTCTTGCCTACGTTTCGTAGGGCTAGAGCAGATGCGGTATGCTCGGGAGAAGAGTGCTGCTGCGACGGATGTTTTTGCCCAATTGAGTGCGCCGAGTCGAAGCTCAGGTACTTTCCGGTGTGCGTTGGCTTTCTGTAGACACTAGTCCTCAAGCCGCTTGAAGTCCTCTCTACGAGGACATCCAGGAAGGGAATTCGCCCATTGTTTTCCTCTTCAGCCATGAACTGTATACTCGGCTTCCTGGATGTCCTCTCTACGAGGACTAGTGTCTACAGAAAGCCAACGCACACCGGAAAGTACCTGAGCTTCGACTTGGCGCACTCAATTGGGCAAAAAGATCCGTCGCAGCAGCACTCTTCTCCCGGGCATTCCGCGTCTGCTCTAGCCCCACGAAACGTAGGCAAGAGCTACAGGTTGTAAAAAGGGACCTGTTGAACAATGGCTACCCTCGACAACTGCTCACAACGCAGGAGCGCAAAGCAGCGAAGCCCCGCCGTGAAACGGCGAAAGAAACAGTGAAGCGCGCGGCGGTACCCTACACAGTGGGAACAAGTGAAGCCCTGGCACGAATATTTAAGGGCTACGGTGTTCAGATCGCCCGCGTGCCTTCCCGAAAACTTGGCCAACAGCTGGTACGCGCAAAAGACCCTTTGCAACACGCGGACTACCCGGGAGTGATATACAAAATACCCTGCAAGGAGTGTGACGTGTCGTACATCGGCGAGAGCGGAAATTTTAAACGGCGCTTGACAACACATGAATGACGTCGCCAAGGGCCACACAGCCGCGAACGCCCTGGCGGAGCATCACGAACTAACCGGACACATCATTGACTGGGACTCGGCAGCCATCCTCGCAAAAGAAAAACACATATCTGCCCATTTGCTCTTAGAATCATTTCACACCCAATCAACTAGACACACGATAAACAGGACGCGGGGTAATCTTCCCGAGATATACACCCGAACACTGCGCCACCTCACCCATAAATAGCCGCGCCCCCATGCTTACATCTTCATTGTGATCAAGTGATCACAATGTACGGGGCCCGAAACGTCGGTTCTTTATTTTTTATTTTTTATTTCATTCTTGGCGAGTGCACGTTTTTTTGGCACCATTAATAGCTATTTGCTTCTCTCGGAAGTGATTCAGTATTATTTCTTACATAAAGAAAGGATAGAATCACATGGCTTTTTATTCACGCCGTTTGTTTGTGACGGTTCTGTGCGATATTTAAGAAACATAATTAAGCTCGAATATCGTCATTTAGAAAACAGTTTGCTTTTGCCAAATTTTGCCTCGATTAGCTCTGGTGGATGCAACAACGATATCGCACTGATAAGTAGTCTGCATGTTATTATACCATTAACACAAGCATCGATATTGCCGTTTATTCACGTTTAATATTAATGCCGCCGTAAGAGAAATAGAAGAGCTGGGAGACTTAGTTCATACACTCTCAATCAGTAGCCTCAATTAAATTATCGACCAGTGTTTGCGGCACTCGGTGCACAGTATCACATAGAAAATAATGGCAGAAGAAAAGGCGAACGTAAAAGACAAAAGAAATGCAACACTTGTCTTTCCTTTTCAACCTTGCATTCTCTTCCTGTTTTCACACAAATAAATTTTTGAAGTTCTTGCGTAGGGACTAAGTGGCAGCTCAGGAAAAAGCTTAGTATGCTTTGACACTGAAGGTTCCATTAGACAGTACTGTACATTATGTTTGCTTTGGTTATGGTGTTATTGCCTCTATACTGTGTGCAAATAGGTCTTTTAGTAACCTACCCTCCACTGCACATCACTATAGTTATGTCTAAAACTAAGCTTACACTAATTTAAATATTTCGAGTGACATCTATTTTAAGTGGGCAGACTGGCTCAGTGATGTTTTACTGTCGAGCGTTTGTAGTGAAATAAAGGTGGCACGCGTTTTTCTTTTTGCTGAAAATTAGAACATTTTAGATTACTCGATGTAATCCATGAAACCAGTGGCGTCTACTTTCTGCTTGAAATTCAGTTCGCCTCTTCACACCAGAAAGAAGCTGCCTATTTTCCCAATCGTTGAGTATCGTGTTATTCCGACCGCGAGAGACAATTCTTGGCCGTTGCACTCTGTACTGTGCAGTACAAGGTACCGTGCAGGTGCGCCCATATTCGCTATTACTCCACCGAAAACTCGGCATGCCATTACTGACGTAAAGGGATGTGAAGGACTGAAGCCTTGTGAGATGTCGGTCAAAATGAGCATATAATGCCTGAATCGTGTTAGTCTACACTAAGAAGAAAAATAAAGCTACTGATCAGCATTTGAAGTCAGACAAGAAACTTTCCGTGCTCGATGAGAAAGGCCGCTGTTTGCTGCCAAAAGCAGGTTGTTAAAAAATTCACAAGAGTTTGATTTCATCTCAATTTTTTTTATTTCTACTTTACTTCCATCACTGGCGCAGGGTAAAAGTTTAAACAACACTCGGTTAGACTTCCAGCCTTAGACTCATTCTCGGGAGGGCATTTCTTTGTGCTACAGTTAAAGCGGAATAGCGTACTCGGTGTCCCGCTAGCCCCATAATGTGTAACTGCCTGCTGATAATGGTCGCCACTGCCTTTCTTGGGTTAACAGAAACACTTAGCCACCATGGTACTTTTGTTTATTGCGCTTCAGTGGTACCAATTTTGTCCCTGCTGTGTTTCTCACTGCACTGCTTAACATGATCACTAGTTTCTTTAAAATCAAAGCTGACATTTACCATGTGGTTCACAGACAGCAGCAGCTGCAAATGCTTGTTGGTCTTGAAGGTATAAATGTTTGTCGATGCTGAAAATTCATAATGAGTCCGGCCGTGAAGATTCGGTCCGGGGATTTGAATTGTTGAGAATACGATTACCGGTTCAGCAAGGTGTTCGTAATTTACTCTTACTCCTCATTGAACGCATAAAATTTTGCTTTCTGAGCCGGGGGGGGGGGGGGGGCGTCATTCTTTATGTGGCCACCAGATGAACATGTCCATTTCGGCTGCTGCTGAATTTCTAATTGGCTGGATTGGGGCGACGTGTCCAATAGGTGGACAGTTGCAGAATACCTACCTGGCTTGTCGAGAAGCAGCCTATGCTTAAAGGTAATTTCACGGGCGGCGATCCTATGGTCGGTGCTTGGACGATAACGACGATGACGGTGTGGATTTCTGGTGTGAACGCTCTAGCCCTATCATTGCTGCACCGTAGCGCGCTTTGCCTTTTAAATATACCCTTTGTACATAGATTCTTCCTGTAACAATATGAAGAAGTAGCACACATTATCCTGTCGAGGACGCACACCAACAAACCTGAATTAAGCGTACTCGGTCATGCATGCACGTGCATACGTGCATGTGGGTAACCACCTCCCTTTCTCGAAAGGAATATTGGCCCTGAAGTAGAAACGTTTCTGGCCCTTCAGTGAGCACAAACTTATGACAATACACACGTGCTTAGTCTGGCTGCGTTAGTCAGACTTTGTGATTGCGGCCAACTTCGTGAGCTCTAGGAGAAAATGAAAAAAAGAAATGGAGGCTTGCTCATTACTGGTGAAAAAATACCGAACACTTTATTTGTTAAATTGTTAAAGGGTCACTGTGTGTAGTTTTCTCGGGTTTACAGGTTGATGAAGCCTTATGTTGTGAAATAGAGACATGAACAGAAATAAGGCATCAAGACTAGTCATCAGACATGAGTGAGCGAACGTAAGGACACATTGTGAAATTAATGAACGACACACACACATTTTCCCTGATGTCGCCGGGAGAGAACTGTGCTTAGACAGCATGCTTTTTTGCACGCGATGTAAATAACAAGAAACACAGATGCATAACAACGTCGGTGTCACTACTCTCGTGGAATGAGGCGTATCCGCAGACCGTTGCGAGCGCGAAGCACAAGCTCTGCCACAGCTTGCACCTTATCCCTGTGGTACATCGATTCCAGCTTGTAGTTCCTCAGCACGCGGGACACAAGTGTCTTCATCTCCATCGAAGCGAATTTCTGGCCTGCATAGAAACGAAGGACAGAAAGATTACAGACCAGCGGCAAGCTGGCAGCGCCAGTTGAATGTGAATTTTCGCTTTTCATTGAAAAAAAACTGTAATAAAAAAATCTGGCGCTTTATAATTCTTAAAGAGGCATGACATGAACTGGCCCCTCATGAAATTTTTCCGCTGTACAATTTTTTGCAGTGCTTGCATGCTAGCCAAAGAATCACTTATCAACTTATCAATCACTTATCAATCGCCAAAGAAAAATAAAAAAGTCAATTTTCGAACCACTAAGAAACGCAGCCTGGAGTTTACAGTGCATCAGTCAGACATGTGTGCCCACAGTGCACTTATTCATTACTAACCGCATGCCTAGCTTGCACTGAAACACAGCTGTTGCTTAGCTACCATGGGCCCTTGTGATGCAATAGTGTTCTTAAAGGAGATGAAAAATATACATATGGGTATCCAGCACGTACAGCATTAAGCTCAAATTGAGCAGTCAAAAACAAGACGTTATGATGGTTAAACTTTAAACAGCGCGAAAAGACAGTGACAACAAGGGACACGTACTGACGAGACCAGGGCTGAGACCGTTAATGGCAGGCCGTTAAAATATTTCGTTCTTAGCTAAACATTAAGCTAAACGGGCTCAGTGATATGCCCTGCATTGGTACACCAAAAAATATCATAATCAGTCTCGTATTTCATGAAAGCACATAGCAGTTCGTCTTCCAAGCGAAAGGTGCTTTTCGACGTCCACTGTTTACGCTTATGCTTTACACCTTTCTATGTTTTCATCACGTTCCTACGTACTCCTCAGTCAACTGAACTTTATAAATTCAAGGTTTACCTCGGTATATAAATCCTCATCAAACGCTTCTTGCAATTCCCATCAGCATCTTAGGTTAGTAAGGTAGCGTGCACCATACAACACAATCATTGGTTCGCACCAGCACTACATCAACTCTAAATATTGCGTGGCATATTGTCTGAAAATTGATGCCAGTGATAAAGTTCCACTAGGAGTTTTATGAATACGAAAGCCATAAGAAACGTCCATTACGCGGCTACCAAGACGTGCAGCCAGGATTTCTGAGCTGCCTCACGTCAATGCGCCCTCTGTATACAGCAAGGCGTACCCACCGCGGCGGTTCAGTGGTTGTGGCGTTCTGCTACTGGGCACGAGGTCGTGGGTTCGACCCAGAGCCTCTGTATTTCGACGTGGGCGAAATGTAACAACAATAAAAGACTTGTTCACTTATTATTAGATGTACGTAAGGCAGGCACAGGTTGTCAAGATAACCCGGAGACCTCGCTATTACAGCATTTGCCATAGTCCCAGTACTGCTTTGGGGCGTTGAACATCACAAATCATTCAAACACTGCGTGCTTAAGGTGCAAGGACATTGGCTGTTGGCTTGGGCTCGATGTACTGAAGCCTCCTGTGAACATTTTCGTCTAGCTGCGCTTTCAGAAACTAAATTCTGAAAGCTCTGAGCGCACCGCGCCAATTCGACCACGATAACCGGTTGATAGCTACCGACTGTGTGTATTCAACTGCCTGCATTCAGTGTATTTCTTTACTCTTTGTTCGCACGCGCTATTAGAGAGCGCAATAGCCTTACCACTCGAGCTGTTTCGTATTCATCAAATGGCGTTCTTGATCATGCGTTATGTGTTTGCCTAATTTTGACTTTGTTCATGTTTTGTTTTATACGTTCCTGCTGTAATGTCTGTACATGTGATGCAGTTACTTAAATAAAATAAATATAGCAAGAACTGTGGTAGCCGCGTTCGCCCTTTGCTGGATGCGGCAGCAGCGAGGGCGCACCTTTTGTACCACAGTGGCAGCGTTTACACCAGGTTGTGTAGGCTAGTGCTGCAGCGTCTCCGTTTGTCCATTGGACAGCGGCTGACTGTTGCCATGACAACGAACTCGCGACTATAAATGAGAGACCCCATCTAAACAACGATGCCTTTCTCGCGCTAAGTATGACCTTTCGTTTTTCCTATTTGTCCCATGTTGTTAGGGCGTGACATGTCTCATTCATCGCTCGGCCTCACTTCTTATTGCGGCATGTGCTAAGCGCCATGTACTATGACACGTACAGTTCTACACGAAGATGCGAATTGTTTTACCGATGCAATTCCTGTAGCCGGCAGAAAAAGGCACGTAGGCGAACGGATGCCGGCCGACGCAGTTTTCCGGTAGGAATCGCTCCGGTATGTACTCCTCCGGTTTCGGGAATTCCTTGGGGTCACGGTGCAGGACGTAGATGAAGACTGTGCACACTGTTCCTTTCGGTATAATGTAGCCATCTGCAAGAAGAGAAATCTTTAGTGGCCCAGCATGAAGATTCGCAAAACGTGCTCCTGCAAAAGTGTGGTTTATTCACAAAAATGCGTGATGTATTTCTTAGCATGATCTCAATTGTCACATAAATAAACAACTGACCTTGATCGATGAAATCCGAGAAAATAAAAGCAATATATTGCGCTTACTAGGCAGGTAAAAATATTTGTCATGCTTCCTCTCATTGTGTTTTTCTGATTCGTTTGCAACGCAATCCAACGCCCATTTGCTGTTTAGCTCAAGCCCACTTTAGCCCGCAAGCCCACTCAACAAACAGGAGCCGAAATAATGAGCGCTCAAAATTAAAGCCTGTATTTTGCTCAATTTTACCTATAACTGTTTTCAGTTTTATAGTCTATTTGCCACAATTTCATCGCGATGAGGCCTGAATCAAAATTAAGAGAACAAGGGGAACAAGCTGATTTTGACTGAAATTCTGATCTTTTTTGGCTTCCTTTTCTTACATTGTGCCAGTCATAGCTTAAGAAACTCAAATTGTATTTTAACGCCTGCTAACCCGACAACAGCCGAAGTTCATGTTCTTTCACATCTGACGGGGATAAAGGATTACAAACGTGGGATATGGTAACGCTAACGACTGGTATGAAATGGCTGCAGAAAATGCAAAGAAAGGAGGAACGAAAACCAAATTTCAATTATTTTCCTGAAGTCACTTACCGTACGTCCAGTCTTCTTGTAGAAGACGCCCAACGAGTGGCACTGATGGAAACAGCCTTTGTGCCTCCTAAAATAACTCGCAAAAATTATAAGAAAAAAAAGCGATGACAAACAAGGGATTATCAAAAATACATCGCATCATCTGATTCTGATTCTGCGTGTACATTTAGTGCCCATGAAGCTCTCCTGCCCCCTGCCGTTCTCTGAAGAAATTTTCTATTGGTGTTCCGCATCCACAATAACTTTCACTTATTCTCAGAAACCAGCACATGCAATTTCTTCTGACATTGTAGTTTTCGACGTTTATGACCATAAGACATGATCACATTGCGAGAAGTACCAGTAAGAGACGACAGCTTTCCATCTATAAAAATAAAGTGGTGAGCATTATATAAGACAACTTTCTGTTGCAAGGGGTGTTCTTGTTGTATTGCGCTCAAATACTGCAATGTTTCATCGCACCAAGATTGACCTTGAAATAAAATTGCATGATGGAAGAAGAACCATGCTACATGATACCTTGCATCGGTGCAAAATTCGCAGCTTATATTTCTCTTGTAAAATCGTAGTAAGACCCTTTCGGTGAGAGGATTTTACTAGTTGGCTGGAACCCGCATTGCTGAGTGCACATTTAGAAACTTCCAAGAAGCTGATGCTGCTTTTATATGCTTGATATTTAGGCACTTACAAATAGAAATTCAGTTATAAAGCAGATCGTATTCATTACGATCCTCGCAGAAATGCCAGGAAGAGCTTCTTAATCCCAGTCGAAAAGCTTGATACACTAAGCTCAACGGGCTCAGCGCTCTCTTTTCGCCAGAATGATAGAGTGGCCACGATTATAGAGTACGGCCACGAGTGATAGAGTATGCAATGATTATGAAAACACTGGTTGTTCGCACAAACGACACCCCCTCCCCCATAAAAACGTCATAAAATAAATAAGATATTCTACACTAAGAAATTCATCGCTCTTTAAATATTTCAAGCGTGGTGATTACCAGTCATACCAAATAGTTCATAATTTTTTTCCCGGTGCCTTGTGGTGGCTTTCGTTCTTTTCAAAACTATTCGCTCCTAATTAAGCCCCATTGCTTTTATTTCCAGGTGGTAATAACTTTGTGGCTCTGCCCTTACACCGGTGTAAGCACATTCTTTCCTCTCTCGATGAAAGGCGTGCAATTTTTATTTATTCTGAATGCAAATGTTGTACGGAATACGCTGAAGAAAAAAAATTATCATCGAGAGCAGCATTAGCGCGCAGAATTTAGTGTTCCTCTCTGATTAAGGCAAATAGTTCTTTTTCGTGGTGTGTCAGCGGGAGTTCAGCGAATCATTCCTGCGAGATTGCTACATATGTTCGTCGGCTCAGAACTCGTTAGCTTCTATGCAAAAATGTTATTATGGTTATTGAACGTTGGCCTCATTCGCAATATTTCGCAATAATAATGGGATTTATCGTAGAAATGTGCGATTGAGAAAGCGTGCGATTGAAAGAAGTCATCTACCTTTTCGGGCCTCCCAAATTACATGATTCAACATGTAAGAATGAGATTTCGGACGGACACATTAAACCGAATTCTAGTCCCGGACGAGTGCTATCCTCCTCTGCTTTTATGCGTATGTCCTCGGCCCAAGTCACGCCGTGACATTTTGGGTAACGCCCAATTTTTGAGCTTCCAAACAACTTGGAGTGATACGAATAATTTTTCGAGATTACCAGTCTAGCGGTCTCTCTGTTAAAGCTTCTCGAGCTCACTAAAGAAATCGCCCTTCGGTTAGGAGGTACAGTGCTTACTCATGCCCGAACTCGTAGTTCAGCAGTGGATCCCCGCTGCAATGTTACATATATTCGGGTTTCGCGAGAGCAGGAAAGGAAATGGCCACGGCTGGTCAATAGACGTCTGCGCCAGAGGCACAATTAAGGATTTGGCAGAATCGCAACAGTTCGCCCGCTCCGATACGACGTGGAGTACGAGATTGTTAAGTTTCGAAATCTCTTGCGAGGGACGTAAATGAGTGTGGGTGTCTGAGCCGCAAGGGAAGGTGCAATGCGGAAACATGTTTCGAGTAAATAAGCAAGCTACTCACATCCGCCTTTCAGAGTCGCATCTCAGATCGGCTGAACAGCCAGTGAGAGTGCGCTTCCCCTTACGAGATTGCTTACACCTGCGGAAGTTTCCGCTACATTTCGTAGTCGCGTTCTGAAAACAGCAATTTCGTAACTATTTCCAAGTCATTTTCAGACTTTCCGATAAAAGGTGCTCAGTGCTGAGTCTTTCGACCCGATGCAGCCATTGTCATAGACGGAATCCGTGCTGTAGTTGTTCCTTCGATAACGTTACCTTCAGTGTCAAGATGCCCGTAAATATAAACGTTATAACAGCATCTCACATTTTAAACGTCTCGGGCTTTTTCTGAGTGGTCTTTACCCAGGAAAACCAATGCCACTATTTCCATAACGTGCTGCTGCGCGCGTGTGGGAAATATTTGCTCAGAAATTTGCCAACATGTCGTGCCTGTACGATTAGTGTTTGAGAAAAAACGAAGCTTTCCCGTATAAACAGAGTTAATTTTCTAGCTGCACTAGCTAGGGTCGCTGTTTGTGGAGTTGTCACATGTACTCTGCTTAACGATGTGCATTTTTCGACTTCAGCACAACAACCTCTTTCGCGTACACGAAAACAGCAAACCTTGATGGCGCATTCCAGATACTTCATTCGCCTGATGTCTTCCATGGTGGCGTCTCGGTCCCTGTCATCGCCAAATATATCCTCCAGCTCCTCGTACACCTTCTGTTGCACGTCCTGATGCAGACCCAGCAGGTACAGGGTCCAGCTGATTCCAACAGCTGTCGTATCGTGACCCTGTATGTAAAAATCCAGCCGGGAAAGCGCACAACATTAGCGAAGCCTGAGAGCTTTGTAATAGAATGTTATATTTTAGATTTTATTTTTATTTTTGGGATGATCTGGTTTCTTTTATAGTCCTTTTTTACATAGGAAACTGGCGGTTCTCATAATATATATATTGTCAACTAAAAGAAAAATGAAAGGCTTATTTGGGCAAGCACTTGTTGATTTACTTTTGTTTGAGGCAGCATGCTGATAGCGAGGGTACTTTTATTGTAAACTTCAGTTTGGGCCGAAATAAAAACTGCGATATAAATATAGAAGATAAAAATCACAGGATTAAGGTAAAGGATCAGGAGCGACTGAATGGTAAATTTTATTCGTTGTTGGTGGGAAAAGAGGCCACCGATAAGAAGAAAGAAAAGGCGGAGACATTGGTTGTTAGCGTGTGAAAGCCTTGTTCATGCTTTTCTGTGTTTCAGTTGATCGTAGTCTGTCATCTGTATTGTGTATAAGAGTACCAGCTATAGGCGGGTTTGTTCGAATGGTTCGGTCGGAACATATTCACGCGCTCGATGGCACATAAAAGATTAAAAAACCCACAGCTCCGCTGCGCACAATTGGCCGACTAGGTTGGTCAATTCGTGAGCTTACACTCATGAGAAAAAGAAAAATATAATGCCGAAATGAGAGGGATAGCGAAATGGGCGAGAGGACGGAGCGAAAAAAACAAAACAAAGAACGCGAAATACGAAGTGCGACGATTGCATGTGTTGCGAACCCTACAGGGAGGAAAATTACAGCATAAGGAATGAACATTTCAGTATGGGGTATTCGACAGCATTTTATAAAAAAGCTGAAGTTTTTATGGTTTGCCTGTGCCTAGAACGCCTGACTTTAAGTGTTTTTCATCATTGCTTTTCTTCGTCTTCTATCTTGTTTCCCACATACTAACCAAAGAAGTGCAGTGATATTGAAGTTACAGTGTTACGGAGGTTATGTCGCAATACTCTCTGAAACTCTACAATACGTGCACAATCAATGAAAATAAAGTTGGATACTTGCGACAAGAAAAACCGCGAAGCAGTCAGAACGATTCAGATATGAAATGAGGCTTCTACGATCACTCAACCTGAGCCGCTAACGTTCGAACATGCGACAGACCACTTTCGAGAGCTTCCCAGCACCCAGGTAGGAAAATGGTGTGATAAAATGAGATGAGGAATTTCCAGTGCCCAATTTTTGTTTGTACGCTTACCTCAAACGTAAATGTGTCGACTTCCTCTCGTATGTCCTCCTCTGTGAACGACGGGTCCTTGAAATGCTGCGATAGCAGCAGATCCAGGAAGGCCCTTCTACAACCACTAAGGTTCAGGTACTCGTCCTCGCCTGCACCATCGATCTGCTCGGACGCTGCCTGGAGCTCCAGGAGCATTTTCTTCCGGTCCTTGATGACCTGCGGAAAGGACAAAAATTTGTCGCCTCATTTCTGACTCACGAAGTGAAAATGCCAAGCGTTTATTCTATGCTCTGGATGAACGGACGCTATGTTATATGATCCACGTTTCACGCAACTGCATCGTAAATGGCGTGCCGTAATTATCACTTGTAATTATGCGAAGTTCATTCTAGTTTTGTTGCTTCCACTATCTTAATCCTATATTCTTCGCAGTCTGCTGGAGCCACTGGTGCATTTAGAACTTGTTTTACATTATCAGACATTGCTGAGCAGGTATAACACAGCATCCTGACAAGCTAGTTATTCTGTCGCCTGACCGTACAGCTTTGCCTGGATACTTGTTTCATTCCTTCGAGGGCTCGCTTGCGGGGTTTTGCCATCCTATTTCATTTGTCAGTGAGACGAACCAGATAAGCATAAAAGATCACCCCATGAGCGTCATTTCTACCCCCATGTTTACGCTACTACAAAGTCTTTCTGACATATCTTAGATTCACTGACAGTTGTCTTTTCACCACAGGATGCCAAGAGTCTCCTTTAGGGCCTGCCAAACAAGTTACACTGAATGACATAGTTTGATGACCGCGCAGCGCGGTGCTCTTTATTGTATACATTGATCCTCTGCTGCTCTTCTCTGTAAAACCTCAAGATCGACTGCACGCTTGACGTGCTTTTACACTGCTTACGCCTCATGATAAACTATGCACCTTACTTTTTGTATCACCTAAAAAGAACACATATCAAATGAGTGCCCGCACTGCGGCAGAATGGAAGCTTCTGTTGAGTACTGTCTCGTTCAGCGCGCGCAACATAACTTTCAGCAAGAGATATTTCGCAGTCGTTTGAACACTTTAGGTAGATGTCCCTTCTGTGTGCAGAAAGCGCTTGGACCTTGGTCGTGCCCCAGCAAACAGATCTTGGCTTTCGACGTTCTTTGAGGTTTTCTCGTAGACAGTGAATTGATAAATTTCTTGGAAATGACAGTTAACGTGCATTTTTAATTTCCTCCCTCTTCCCATTACATGTTCATGCTTCTGTAGGACGTGTAGTCGTATGCCCTTTCTTATTAATTTCACAGTGATCCACGGCATTGCTTTGTAAGTGTTTTGCCATTTTATTTAGACTCTCAACAGTGTTTTGCATTTCTGTCATGTGTTTTTGTTTTTTCTACCTATGATTTTGGGATAGCTGGCTAAACGTGTGGCCAAACGGTCAATTTTTAACATTTTTAAGAGAAGACCTTGAGTTGTGACCCGGGTTGGAGCAAGCCGCACATTATTTTTAAAGGTGACTTCATATTTTAACACTTCCTAAGCGCCAGTCTTTGAGAAAGGAACAACATTTCAATTCTTTATGCTGAAATTATATTATGTGCCACTAATGACTTTACTATAAAATTTCCCATAGTAAAGTTTTAGAGCATTGTAACAACTATTTCCTAGCATAGTTTGATAATGTTGAAATTTCCTACATTTTTTTTTACAGTGAAGTCAGGTTTTACAATGCAGAAAATAAAGGTATAGCATACAGTTCAAGTGAAGCAATGTCTCGAGCGATTGAACAAGTGATGCTTCCTTGAGTTCCATTTGGTCACAGAATACATGACGTGTATTGCAGAAACTGTAGGCGTAATTTTGTCACTCGAGAAATATCAGATTTCACTGCAGAGAAAATCAAAAACTTCAATAAACCTAGCTCAAACATCTTGACTGTTCCTGTGTATGGAATTAAATTTCCGAAAAAGCCCACTAAAAAAGAACTAAGGAAGCATCAAGTGTTATGTATAGGGTGTTTTTAGCTGCACCAAATTATTAAAAATTGCCTGTGGCAGATAGTCCAATTCTAGCCTTAGATCCAAATTACTCCACGCAGCGGATATTACTTCTACGGGAAATCAAAATGCCTTTTTGAATACTTAACATAATCATGTTAATTATTTTTTTAATTACGTATGTTACGGCACATGTTTCAATCTACGAATTACAGCGGGTGAGTTCGCAAGGAATATCTATTTGCAGAAATTCTCAGGACTGCACCAGTTTTGATATATTAATTTTCAGTGTCCGACGAAACGCAGCGCGTTTCGTCGGACACTGCATAAAATTGCGTTTTCTTTAAAGATCATTGGAACGCCAATTCATTTCGTTGGACACATTGAAAATTATTACCGTGGAATTGGGGGAGTCCTGAGAATTAGTTCGAAGTGGATACGTCTTCCAAACTCACCGGCTCTAATTGGTAGGTTGACATATGTGTCGTAAAGTAATTAATTTAAAAATTATTCAACGTAGTTATAATAATTATTCAATTAGACATTTTGATTACTCGTAGAAGTAATGGCCACCTCGTCGAATAATTTAGATCATGGATTAGCAGTGTGCTATCTACCAGAGGGAATTTTTAAAAATTGATGCAGCTAAAAAAAGAGAGAACACCCTGTATATGAATGCACGAAGAAAGCATATGCATGCAAACCTTTTTCGTTGTGGAAGGAAACATTGAGCAGTGGTTTTAAATCATAAAATCGTTCCTCGGTCACTAATGACCCCTGAGTTGACCGACTAAATGACCAACATATTTCCTGTCGAAGCTGAAATACATTGTCGAAAATATTAATGGTGCGCCGCTGCCAGTTAGCAGGTTCATGTACGAAACACCTAAATGAATTAGCTTTCTTATTATTTTTAAGAAGCCTCGGTCAAAGTGAGGGCGTTGATATTTCCTTTAAACGACGATGACTCCAGAGCTCCAAACCTTAAAGCTTTTTATTCCTGCTCAAATAAACAAAAACTTAATAAAACATTTCTCAGTAATGATTTCCTTAGGCTGAACACACACGCTTGTGATGAATGGTGAACACACCTTTCTCGTGAACGTGTGCACAGTATTCACGCAATTATCAAACTCCACAGAATCGGCAGTGAATCTGTAGGTGAAGTCATTCCAAGTCCAGGGCTTTGTGGCGCGTGAGAACCAAAGCTCACCCAGCCTACAAGAGAATGGAGTGCAGTTTTTTGTTATTTGACATAAGTGGACACGAGATTATGGTGTACAGAATTAAAAAAATATACATGTGCGCGTGCTCCTTACAGATAAATCCACTGTTTGACTCCTGCGTTTCGACATTTACTAAAGGCTACATCTTCAAGGATTTCTGTGTTTCTGATGGCTGTCCTTGGAAGTCCAGCGCACGGAGTTGTGTTGATTTTGGTTTATGCTTTCTCGTTGTATGGGGGGAAGAGAGCTTGCGTAAAGCAAGCAATCGCAACAAATTAGACAGGACCGTAGGAATGTACTTTAAAGATGCTAATTGAATGCGTGCTCAAGTGTGCTGCTCTTCCTGCCGGAACGTCGTGCACCTATTAAGCTGAAAAAGAAATCAATGACTTATATGTTTGAATTCTCTGTAAATGGCTCATTTCCTGTATCGTGTATGCCATATTTAGCACAATGGAGTTCAATAGGCGAGCAGCATTCATTAGGAAAACACCTCATAAATAAATAAGCGTGAATATTGGCGAGTATTTGAATGATTCATCTTGCTTCTCTCTTTCCTTTTCTGACGTCAGACGCATCGGCGAAAGGAGAATACGTTGTCTACCTGGCCTTTAATTGCACCGAAGAAAGGGAAACACTCCTATGTTTAGTAATGTAGAAAGTTGGGCTAGTTGGTTATTAATCATCATACGTTGCTGGTGAAGCTGCGCACTGACACGGACACAGTGAATACACACACTGTCGTCTTTCCTTGTGTGTCTTCACTGTGTCCATGTCAGTGCGCGGCTTCGCCAGCAAGGTATGACGACTCCTATGTTTCTCAATAAGTACACTTCATAACTGACCAGTATTGTAATAAGGCCCTGATACCACTAGCTGTCTGGGGCAGTCGTTTTACCATGTTATCTTACCCAGAGGCTAACGGATGAGAAGAAGTAATCGTCAATTGGAGCGACAAGAAGACACAATGTATTCACTGCGCCCCCGCCCCCCCCCCCCCCCCCCCCAGTTAGTGCCCTTCTAAGGCATTCAAGGTTGTTTGGCTTCCGTAGAGGTAGGCTGACGACAAATTTGCCACTTTTGATAGCCCCTTCAACTTGCGGATTTTTGCGTAAATTATCTGTATAATACCAAAACGTAAGTGCGACATACCAAATAGTGTCGCACCCATGATTGTTGGGAGTGGGCGAAAGACTGGAAGTCAAGCGGAACAAAATTACCGAGACAGACGAAAAAACTGTAATTCCACTTTTCTGTCAATTACTGCGAACATTTCAAAGCAGCAATAACGCGTGTTAGGGGTTGTAGGAGGGCGACACAAATTTCTCAATCAAGCCAGACACGTAGTCTATTCGGAGCACCGGGCAAGGCATCATAACCGTGTTTGGTTTGTCTTTACCAAGTGCTGTCTATGCATGTTGCTGCTTGGCTTTGGTGACCTGAAAAAAACCCGGCGCATTCAGCGTAACATGTCTGATGGATTATTTCCTAGTATAATGCCGCGGTAAACCCAGCTTAGCGCTCTCGGTTTTCTGTGCGGCTGGGTTGAAGCTTTCATGCTGACACATGCGCCTTGTTGATACGAAACAGTTAAAACTCCTTGTATAGCCCTGTTTCGGAGTTTTAACCTTCGTACTCTACTATTTCCTTGGCTGTACAATGTGAGTAGGTGCAATGTTCTGTTGATAAATAAATAAATAAATAAATAAATAAATAAATAAATAAATAAATAATACTAGTGGGAGGAATTTTTGCCTGCCCTGCATACAGCGCATAAAAAGAAAGTCTGCGCCTTTTTTGAAAGCAAGGTCTTTCACAGTGGCCGCAACTGCCTTGCCAGAAGCGCTATATTTACGCAAAATAACGGGAATTATAGAACAACGCTGTCTCACTTTCGTAAGCACAATGGAGGGTCGTTGGACTACGTGAGCCTACTCTCATATTATACACTCACTGTGGACCTTGCGAGTGTGCTTGCGTGGTCTGTTTATGCACGTCTCGACTGCCGCCAGCGTCAGACACTGATGCTTGTATTTTACGTTTTACACACTGACAATACAATGCTCACCTTGCAGCAGGCTTCTCAAGAAAGGTGTGGCGTTTTTATCGCACGCACTTTTAGTGCTACGTTGAGCTGGGTAGAAGATGGAGGGCTCGCTTCTGCGATGGCTTTTGCGGGAATATGTTATCAGCTCAACTGAACAGGCAAGTGTTACTTACTAACCTGCTGAGGTTTTTTACCTCTTTAAACGAAAATGCGATTTTTTAGCATGGAATACTGTGGCAAAATGCACTTCTCTTCGTGTATAGTTCCTCAGTTAATATAAACCAACAACAGCTGAATCAGCAAGCTGTAAGTGATTTCTTCATTTGTCATTTTTCTAACGGTGTGAGAACATGCAAGTAATCTATGGCGACACGTTTGGCGTGCCATAAGGGAATGCTGAAAGAAAGGATCAGACTTACCGCAACACAGCCCGGACGTACTTTGAGTCGGAACATTGCTGGGCCTTGACACATGTGCCCATGGCGGTTTCTGCAGATGTAGGTGCGGCACAAGCATTTCATTTGAAATTTGTATTCTCTGTAATCAAATTTTAATGCTCTGGATCTGCAAATATTGGCGTTGGTTATAAGGCACAGGGGAAATGAAAATGTCAGAAACAAAAAATAAATCTTCATTTAATTGTTTTTCAACATCGCAGCATCTTTCTGTGCATTCCTCGTTCCTTATCTCTTTGACGCAACAAACTTTAAAGCATATTTTTTTTTCACTTGCTGCCTGTCAAGATCACACGACTCCTGGAAAGAGTCAGCTATATCGTGCCAATTCAAATAAATTTAGCAGAAATTTGAGCAGCATCTAGTGGAATGCACTTGCACGCGTGAACTGCTGATGACTGCATGTAGTTTAATGCTTAATGTTTTCTGTTCCTCCGTTGGTCAAATTTTTTAGTGCATTGTAACAAATGCGCACGCAAAACAGAGTGTATTGGCACTCTTTGGCCATACTTCTCCCTTGCGCTTTAAAACTATCCTGTGCTTGTCGTCATTATCATGATAACAGCTGTTTAAAATGTGTGAATGTGTATGAACAAAGCAAAGGCGAAATGTGGAGGGGCTGGCTCCTGTATTTTTCGCATAATGCGTTAAAATACTTGCTACGATAGAACCACAACAAGGTATCCCGGCCACGGCGGCCGCATTTCGGTGGGGCCGAAATGCGAAAACACCCATGTACTTAGATTTAGGTGCATGTTAAAGTACTCCTATGGTTCAAATTTCCGGAGTTCCCCACTACGGCGTGCCTCATAATCAGAAAGTGGTTTTGGCACGTAAACACCATAATTTAACCTCAACTAGTTCCGACAATGTGGATGAACAACATTTTATGGCGGAAATGAAATAGGCCAGAAATTTCGTAATTATGCGGCTATCAATTTTTTTCTTAATCTACTAGAATTAGCAATACCTTCGAATTATAAACGTTAATGTCTGCGCTGAATAATGGCGAACACGTATAAGAAGTCATGACTGAGAAATGCAATAATTTTGTCCCGGCACCGTCCCTAAATCCGATATATGCCATCAGTGGAAGTCGAGTAAGGCCTTGATTTGGGAGAGCTCGTTCATACTTGGTGAGCACGTAGAATGCCACTATTCAGGGATCACGGGGCAGCAAGTAATCTTTCACTACTCAAATTTCTTGACTAAACCTAAAGACAAACACAAATCTGAAGCAAAAGTGTACCAGTATTTTTTTTTCTTGGTAAGTGCATCAGCAAGTGTTCTGTATTACTTAGTGGTGCTGAGACTTTCTCAAATGAGTAATTTAGGTTGTATGTTTCCTACGCTTCTCATTTCTTTTCTTTCAGTTTGTGATCGCGCTTCATCACAGACGCAGTCTAAATCACATAAAGTAGATTATTAGTATAGATTTTGTATGTATGTTGTTTGTTTGCTTTTGTTCGTTTCTGCACACTTTATCAATACACTTTATCTGGTTTTGTTTCATCAGAAATGGTAACTTGTAATCATAATCTTGAGACTAAGCTTTCCTGGGTTGATATAACATGATGATGTTATCCAGCCGTGCGGTATTGCTCGATTACTTGTCGCCAATTTCTTATCTGCTCTGGTTGTCTTGATATGCGAGTCTTGTGACCATTTAGAAGCAGCACCGGAAGGAGTGAAAAAAAAAAGCAGCTGTAAGTCAGTGCTAGTCCAGTGTGTTTGTGTTCTCCTCTCTATGAGCCAGTCTCCTTGGGTTCTCATCAAACAGGCGTCAGTGGCTAATCTGCGCATGCAAGAGCAGCCTTGCGGACCTCACCGCATATGACGTCCAAGGTGCAGCGTGCAACCGAGGGCACGACGTCCACACCATCAGGTCTTCCCACGTGCTGTTTGAGCAAGTCCTTGAACACCACCGAGTGTTCGTTCATGACGGGCAGGAAGTCTTCCAGGATGCGGAAGTGGAACGCGGGCGTCAGCATTCGCCTGCGCGTCTTCCACTTGGCGCCCGTGCTGCAAAGCGGCGAGCATAGTGTCGCATACCCGTCGCACCAGCTCGTGCATGTTCACGTTAACCTTTTTGCTTATCAGAAAACAAAGCATTGACCTGGATCTAATACAACGCGTTAATTTGCCACTTTTTGGAAGTCGGCAGAGAATGGGAGTCTGCAGAGGGAGGCATAGCAGAAAAGGTGACTCAGGTGTTCCGCTGAAAGTTTTGTCTATCAAGTTCTGAATCAGCACATGTCAAGCCTGCGAGTATGAACCTTCCTCAACTCTCGCTCATATTTTGTTCAGTTCGAAAACCTCATTCCATTGCTTTGGCTGTAATTCTACAATCACTTCCATTGTGAACTGCTCAGACCATTGTTCGTGCGAAGAAACAGATCGTCCGAGCAGGCGTGTCGTTCTTCGCCTCTGAAACTCTTTTGCACCCGTTGTCCTTGAATCTGTCGACGCTCTACCTTCGCCGAGGAAATCAATAATATACGGAGGAGCCAAACGGGGATCAGTTAGGCTGTTCCTTTCTTAGTATTCATAAACGTGATAGCAGCAACATTCTGCTAATCGTTAAAGAAGAAGCAATAGTAACAATAATTTACCTTGTCAAGAGGCCTGTTCCCAACCATGGGTGCAGCCATGTGTACTCGATAGATTTCTGCAGCATGGTAGGGCTGCCGAAAATTGCCTGAGGAAGAAGACATGAGCAAGACAAATCAATAGGATGACAGGGTGACCTAGGAGATGACGTGAAGCAATGCGAAGGAGAAACGACTGGACCGGGAATGGACTCATAGTACAAACATACAAACAAAAAAGGGAAGTATTGACAGCGATAGCAAAGTTGAGCGCTCGAACTCCTAGAATGGTGTTAGAAATATACGCGGGTGCGGCATGTTAGCGCGACGTAACACCAGATGCAACTACTGCCGGACAGAAGGAACCGCGCCCTGGAAGCTGGCAAGCGTCTTACAACGCTTGCATGATGAAGAGCTATGGCGACGGCGTGAACGCACCTAGAGTTTTCGTATATAGGCTATCGCAATGAAAGGATCGACGCAGTGATGGCCAACTACAAGCAGCATTTGTGTAAGAGAATTTTTGTGAAAACTGGCCCGTATCCTTGGGGAGTTCATGTAAGTATACTCTAAAAAAGGGTCCAATTTGCTCTTATAGGGAAGCTGAAAGGTTTTCCAGTACAAATGAGTGAATAGCTGTACGTAATGGTTTTCAACCCTCCAAATTCCAATATCGCATCAAAATTGAGCGAAAGAAAGCGCAAACAGCTTTTATTTCAACGAAAAGTGCAGCAGCAGAATGGGGGCAGCTCGCGCGCCTCGTTTCCGCCTGTGATTGGTCGGGCGCCTCTTGACGTCAACAACGGTGTTCGTCCGGACCGACCGCTACCCCGACACATCAAACATGGTGCAAGGTGGTTTGGCGCTGTTGTTTTGCTGACACGGTAATGGTAAATTTCGAGATCTTGCGTTTCTCTGAGGAGTTAGGCGATGCTCCCTACATGTACAAGTCGATTGAAAGGAGCCGGCCTCTCCAAGAAGCAAAAGATGCTGGTAGCAAGCAGTGCTTTCGACACGAACGAAAGCGAAGTGTTAGAATCTCCTCGTGTTAGAAATGCTCTTTGGTGAGGACGTTTTTTGCAAAGCTGCGTTCAGTGATCCAGTGAGTTCGTTTCGGGAGAAACAACAGTACTGTTATGTTCCTGCCTGCGGCCTCGTGGAACGTAAGCGGGGATGCGATTGGCGGTATTTGTGCGCTGCCCCAAAGCTGTCGGGGATCTACATAGATGGTTTACACGCGGGAAAAGTTTTCCGGCTCTTGTAGCACTTGTAGTGACCTTGATCAGCGCGCCATCCGCACGCTACTCCTAACCGGAACCGTAAAGGCGGCGAATTCCGTCAGCTACGTGAGACGGCCGGTTTCTCTCTGTGCGCGAGAGAAGGGGGAGCGCAGCGTCCTGGCGTGCGCTGGATTTCAAACACATGGAAACTTTACAGTTGCACTGCGTTATGATAGCTGCATGTAGGCTGTTTCACAACACACGTGCGAATAGAAAATTAACGGTGGTTTGCGACTAAACCTGCGTCAAGCGTGGGAGATGATAAACATGTACCTTCCATTCAGCGTGCTAACATGAAGGAGCTAGCAGTAAATCAAAATCCAGGTTTGTATGAGTTCGTGTATTCATAAGGTCTTTCAAGACCAGTTACCATCCCTCCTCCCGCACCCGTCCCGTCTTTGTGTATTCGTTACCCCGACCTTTTCGCGCTGCGTTTAGAAAGCCTGCTAGCAGGAAGTCGTACTCTCACTTATTCACGCATTATTGATAAACTCTGGTAGTAATCGTCGTCACGGAAGTGGTCGGAACACAGCGCTATTGTCCTTAAGCGCTTGAAGTTCTTTCGATTCACAGCAGCCTCCCACTTAGCTGAAAGCTTCTTGTCTTGCGGCAATTAATGGAACATCGGAAGATCGTCGCGGCCACTGGTGTTCGTGCAACCGCAGGCTGCACAGAACGCCGGCATGATCGGCCTACCAGTTCAATTGGTGCTGCGCACGTCAACTACCACTCTACATAAACACAAACAAAGGAATGCAGGGTCGAGCGAAGCAGATTAGGACGACGCACGCAGAAATAAGCCCGGTCAGGCATGGTTGCGGAGACTGCGAAGGAACGGAACAACAGTGCTGACGTCCCTACGCCGCGGTTTCCGGTCTCTGCTCGCATCGTCAGCGTCAGCAGCAGCGCGCGGCGCGCGGCGTGGGGCGGAGCTACAGTACAATTTGGACCGACGATTATGTCGCTCCTAAGTGAAAAATCACCCCCAAAAGTTTACCTGCATGATTTATAAGGTTCCCGCATCCGTATATGAGCATCTTATTGAATTCGACAGACTCTTCACCTTCCCTTTAAGCAGAATGTTTAGACATCTTGGCAATCCCCGAATGCATTAAGTCCTATAAAGTGTTTCAAGCAAAATAATTGCACCTGCTGCTCTTATTATGTTTTCATAAAACTGTTAAGGCATTATACCTCTTCAGCGAATTGAACTCAGTAAAAGACCTGCGGAAGATATGACATTATGTAATATTTTTTTGTCTAAGAGCTTCTCCCAACTTTTCCCATGTGCATGTCTTCTTTCATTGCCTCTTACGACTAATGGTGCTATGGGTTTGTTTCCCCGCAGTCAGAGCGACGAGTACTTAAATACATGTATAACCACCAACTGTTCGCATCTCCTTTCACGCATTAACATAAAGCATGCTTTACTCACTATGGAAGACGCAAATGTACCTAAACCTCGTACATTTTAGTACAGTATCAATTAAGCATAGCTGGCCAGCTGGCTTGAAATTTTTTAAGCATTTGCTACTCTTTGTCAGAAGTACCCTTGGAACTGAGTAGCGGAGCTTGTTATCTTCTCAGGCCGCCCCCATACGCCTCATTTGTCAGTATTTATCTTTTAGGGGGTTCGAATTCACGCCTTATTCTTGGTGTTATTTTTACATGAATGAGCGTTGTTTTTTTGCAAACCAAACATCAATTGACTGCAAATAAGCAGTGAAAACTACGGAAAGTGATCCCATTCGGTAAATCAATTTAGTAACATTAAAATGAGCAGGACCAGACTGGCAATACTGCAATGCAAATCTATAGCCCGAGTATGACGCCGTAATACTAGTAGTTAATCGTTTATCCTCTAAATCCCTGCCATTAAAAACAAAGAAAGTAAACAAGGGTGGTTGCTAGGGCTACTTGGTAATTCATATTAAAATCGACGTAGAGCGCAAAGGACAAGTACTGAGAGAGACGACAAACACTGGTCTGACTTCCAACAATATTTTATTGCCGTTACCACGTCATGTGTATATACATATACAAGGGGGGCATGCGCAGAAAATGAAAGGCGGTCACAAGGGGTGTTCTAACAGCAAGTCATTGTACCAAGTACATGGTCACGCGAAAAAAAAAAAGCACAAACTATCACTATCTGTTAAGATACATAACTTCACTTGGGGCCGGCGCGATAGAGAGGACACTAGCGCACGAACGACTTAGTTTTCTGATGAAAACAGCATCCATTATTTCCCGTGTGAGCTGTGAGCTGTGTCTCGCTAAAGCTTCCGTATCTTCAAAGAGAGGCAGTGTTATGATATCATAACACTGTACAAGGCCACTTGGGCATCCATTGCCGGGATTGCGGCTGCGTTGGCTGCGTGCCTCTGTTTGAAGATACGGAAGTTTCAGCGAGACACAGCTCACGCGGGAAATAATAGAAGCAGATTTCATCAGAACATTAGGTAGTTCGTGCGTTAGTGCCCCCTCTGTCGCGCTGACACCTAGTGAAGTCATGTAGCTGAACAGATAGTGATAGTTTTGTGCTTTTTTTCATGTGACCATGCACTTAGTACGATGACTTGCTGTTAGAACACCCGTTGTGAGCGCCTTTCATTTTCTGCGCATGCCGCCTCTTGTATATATACACATGATGTGGCTACGGCAATAACATATTGTTGGAAGTCAGCGCAGTGTTTGCCGTCTCTCTCAGTCCTAGTCCTTCGCGCTGTACCTCGTTTTTACCGCAAAGAAAGTTAAATTGAAGAAAAGGTAGGTAGGGAGAGGAACATAATCAAAATGAAAAATGCTACAATCCCATCATGCATCTTTATAGGATGTGCTTCTGACATTTTCTCCACAACTTCCAGGCATGCATGTCACGTCACATGACGTCATCTAAGACGGTCGAGAGCCCATGCATTCAAAGCATGGCAACAGCAAAGCTTTATTTACTTTTCTTCTGTTCTAAAGTATGGCTTGCCGTGGAAATGTCGGCCTTTCTACATGATGTCATGTGACGTGGCAGGCAATTGTGCACGCACGCACGCGCACACACACACAGGCACACAGCCAACGGAAAATGTGTCGCATGACTAAAATATGACCCATAAATACCATAGAGTGGCATTTTTTTCGCTTTTAATGGTCTCGACGCTGTAAACACGTTTACTGCGATAAAAGCTAGAGTCAGTTTGCTGACCTTTGCGCACCTAGTGAGTTTAAATCAACGCAAACCTATGCAGCATGGCGCATTCATGTAGACGCGAAATCTACGCTCTCGCGCATTTATACTAAAGCTTACTGAAATATCACGTAATATGGACGGTCGGGTTCGTCCAAGCGCGGTTACAGATCGCTGTGCGGCTGAATAGATGAATATAATATATTGATGGGAAAGACAGAGAGGTCGACCTGTGCAGCTGAGTTCTGCATAACTTATGGAGCAGCTTGGCCTGGTCGGCTGGACCATCTGGCCTCGTCTACGGTTATGGAGAGTGATTCCATAACTGCCGCTCTACGCAAACTAAATACTTTCCCTGCCCAGAAGGCAAGATGTGCCCGCTTCAAATCCTTATGGATTTGTTGCATCCCTTGCTCCCACGGATGGGCAGAAATCCTTACAAATTTGTTACATTAATCCGCAACGATTACTGCGACAAACTGTTTTTTCTTCTTTACTGGTTTGCTGGTTAGCGCTATATGACTACTTGACAATTACGTCTATAAACCGAAAACGAAGTGCACATGGCTAATTAATAGCATCACTGTTGTTTTGATGTTGTTAAATGAACCTTTCTCAATGGGCACGTCGTTGCACTGTATAGTGGATTATATGTCACTTTAGACTGTCACGCAATTTACAAGAGGATGCACCAGCGAACCTGGCATACTCCAATGGTATTTATTTAAAAGTCACGGACAGTATTCACTAAAATGTGAAACCGGCCTCAAGTTTTTACGACCTGGTGTTACAGCCCTTGTTCTGTGTTCCATTTCAATGGCCACGAAAAAAATTGGGTGGTCCTAATCATTGACAAGACTATCGGAACAGTCTGAAGGCAGGTTAAAGGTACCGATTTCTTCTTCGCCTATGATGAGGCCAGGAAGCAATGTTACGTCGCCTGAGACTCGGCGTTACATTTTATAGACGGAAATACCTACACCAACTTGGATACTCAGATGTGATTCCTGCACGGGCTGAGACCATTAACTATATCCTCTGCGTGTTTCTAGAGTGTGCGACTAACATCATCATCAGCCTAGTTACGCCCACTGCAGGGCAAAGGCCTCTCCCATACTTCTCCAACTACCGCGGTCATGTACTAATTGTGGCCATGTTGTCCCTGCAAACGTCTTAATGTCATCCGCCCACCTAACTTTCTGCCGCCCCCTGCTACGCTTCCCTTCCCTTGGAATCCATTCCGTAACCCTTAATGACCATCGGTTATCTTCCCTCCTCATTACATGTCCTGCCCATGCCCATTTCATTTTCTTGATTACAACTAAGATGTCTTTGACTCGCGACTAACAGGAGCATTCTCAATAATACTCTGTCTTGTTTGCACTGCCTCCCCCTTTCAGAGGATATACATACTAGGCGAATGTGCAGGGCTGCACAGAAACAAATCTAGAAGCGCGTTTGCGATATGTAGTCGTTAGGGCATGTACAACATTTTGATCACATAGCTTTGTCTGCCCATACACCGTTTGCAAAGCGAACATAATGACCTCGCGCGCGCATCTCGCACAAGTTAACTCTTGACTGTCTCTCTGGGCATAGACTGAACACAGTGAAAATTGTTTCTATAAGTTTATTTATTTTTCGTTACACTGGTAACGCACTAGTACACTTCATGAATATAGTTGGCGTATCTACATAGTGTTGTATAGTCTGTGTCACATGTCCTCATTTAACTCTTATTATCTGTGCAGACAACTACTGCTCATCCACATCATCGAACAGCAGTTGCTCAGGTCATGGTAACAATGCGTCATCTTCCTCACTAATTTACGGTATCTGTACCTTTCCCTTCGCCCCAGTGCGCATTTACGCTAACGCTTACTGAAATGTCACGTAATATGCACGGTATTCGTCCAAGCGCGGTTACAGATCGCTGTAATCAATGCTCCTTCGGCCAACCACTCCGCATTCCTCGCAATGAACTTCATTCGCTCTTTCTCGGCATTTGTCAACACTTGCTGAATTTTACGAGGATTTTGTTGCAGGCATTTTTAAGTTCATATGGAGGGCCATATAAAAGATGAATCTAATAGCTCTATTACCATACAAACTTCTTGCGACAATTTTTGTGACAATAATTTGCTTAGATAATCAGCCTATTAAAAAAACATAAAATTAAAACAAAATTCTGGGGTTTTATGTGCCAAGACCGAAATCTGATTATGAGACAGGCTGTAGAGTTGGACGCCGGATTAATTTGGCTATCTAAGGTTCGTTAACGTGGACCAACATCTAAGTACACGAGTGTTTTTGCACTTCGTCCAATCAAAATGCAGCTGCCGCGGCGGTGATTGAAACCCGTGACCTCGCACTCAGCGGCGTATCGATATGAACACTAAGCTACCGCAGAGAGTTGGTTTTCTTTTTCTGTTTTCACGTTGCTGTAAACCGAGTGTCATATAAGAGCTTTTACAAAGCGTGTTCGCGTCATCCCATTCATTTCAGCCATCTGCAACTATTGTGCACCTACCTACACGTGTGCCTGATCGGGTCGCTAATTTATTCACCGATGGCGGTTGAAATCCGCGTAGGAAATTCTACTGGATTGCCATAATGCCCGATATGTCCCATCAGTATCATGCCACGTACCTGTTCTCTATTCGCCAGGAAACTGAGGTACTTATTACCTGCTGCAGAAATGTGGTGCGTGATGGCACCACTCTTTAGACTATGGTGAGCACGACTTCTTTATCCAAATATTTGCTCATTTCGTAGCCTGATTCTAGCACTGGGAAGTCCCAATTTTATAAAATACCGGTACTTTCTATAATTTTGCGATATTTGTTCTAGTTGCACCGCTCATTGAAATTATAGCATCTGATAGCAAACGGCATGTCCATGCATGTTCATCACCTTTGATACTGTACAATATATCATTAAATGCTTTAACCGCGTGTTCAGTGCGCCTGAGGTCTTAATAGGTACCCAAAATAGTTCACGGGTACAATGCTTTGTTTTGACTCTTAACGCTTCAATACGTCGCATCTTCTGTTCACGTCAATCAAAAGCAATGTATAACTGTGAATACTTTGTTTAGCGCAATACAACAGACACAAGAAAGACGATGTCTGTTGTTTTGCGCTAAACAAAGTATTCATGAATTCGCACCAACTAGCCCGCCAACGCATTGTGTAATGTATAACTTCTTGGCATCTTCGCATATAAAAACATTCGGGCATTCACATCAAAACTCAACACTGCCCCGTCTTTTTAAATCAATCAGTTGATATTTTTCATCGAGCGATAATTTATAATTTGCGAAATACAAGGCGCACAGAAAGCACCATTACACATTTATTGTGTTTTATAGCGTCGAGCTATGCAAACCATGGTAACCTCCACAACGCGCAATGTAGTAAAGCCGGACGCCTTCCACGACAAATAGTCTATCAATGGATGTTCACGTACTTCAGCAGCGTCCGCCTTGTGGATGACCAGATAGGGGACGTCTCCCATGTAGGCACGGAAGTAGGGCAGGTGCTTCATCCTTTGAGAGCCCGCATTCAAGTACTCGAAGAAGACTGCGAAAGACAATAAATGTCCTTCTAGACGACTCTTGTATCCAGACCTTCTGCTCTGCGGCATGGCCAAAAGCGTGGCGAACTCCAATGCGGTTAAATTATGCTACACTATATTTTCACTTTTCTTTTTGCTCCTGAACACTTCAGAAGTTGCTGTGGAAATTTTCCGACATCCTGGTGTTTCTACATCGCATTAGTTTGCTTTCATTCCCCACATTTACCAGAATACAAAATCAGACCTGCGGCTCCTTTTACCGGCGTAGGCCTAGCTCCTATGCTCCCATCGTTGAAGACAATTGCACTTCGTAGACGATCGAAGATCGCAACTAGTAATTTACATTGTACGTATCTAGTTTCCCCTCTTAAGCGTTCCTTTAGTATATTGTATGCTATAAACCAGGAAGGTACTATGAGCCTAACCTGTTCCCTTCTCAGGCCTCAGAAATGGCTAGTTACACTCTAATGTCAATTTTACTAAAGTCATAACATCTTGTAGTAAACTAGCCTGGCGGACGCAGGGTGATCGGGTGTTTAGTTGCATTTTCATGAAACTATGTATAACGATTAGTGGTTGACGTATGTGCTGTGGTGATTTTGATATTGAAGTATTTGTTTTTTAATGTACAAATTTTTTTCATCATTCTTGCATTTCCAGATTACAGTTATTCCCGTATGTTTTTCATGACCTGCTCAGATGAACATCGAGACGGAGATTAATTTTTATTCGAAATGCCAGTTCCTCATCGCAATTCATCTTTCTTCATAGAGCTACGTTAGCCTAATATTAGCCTACGCCTTCAACACACAGTTTCTCGTTTCGCCTTCGCGCTGAAAGTGTTGTTGTGCCCTCCCAAAGTCGTCTTAGGGAGAGCGCAGCTTCCTGGCTACCTGTGCTCTTAACTTTTTCCGCAAACTGACACATCCTACGTAGGCGGAGGGAGTAAATCCCTCAGTCCACGCTGAATGTGTACAAGTCCGTCAAGAGCTGGCGTGCAGTTAGCAGATGATCTCGTACTTACGGACATTGTAATCCAAATCGTGCTCTTTCTCCCTGCTCTTCATGTGCCAGTGGGTGATAATATTCCGTATGAAGGGCCAGTCGTCTTCGATGCCCGGAAGGTGCTTCAAGTGCACATGTGTGCGTCTCCACCGGTAGTAGATGAAAACAACCAGAACGGCCACAATACCTAGCAATGTCGCACTTAAGGTCGCCACAACTTTCAGCGCTGTCCATGGCAGGAAATAAGGCAAGCTAGCGATGGACGGGTCCATCTTCCTCGCTTCCAGCAGTTCACTCGTCTCACTGGAGGCTTTTTTGGCCCCTCCGCTTTATACGGCGTCATTGAAAGACAGGTAGAACGGCGTCCTCAGTCCTGGATCACGTGGTTTCGATCACCTATGCCGAAAAAAGTTGACAGCCTGCCAAAACCAAACGTTCCGGGCAATACTCATTCCATTGCCAGCACCCTTGACTGACCTATTTCTCATGTCATACAAAAGCCAGATTCAGTACAGACGGCTACTTTCTTTGTAATGTTTAGCTTTCGGCGTAACACGTTACGCGATGAAACCTTCGATTATAAAATATCATTGATAACATATCCTCGTGGTGATGTCCTCGATGAAGCGATAGGGTGCTTTTTCCGCACTGCCCTTGCGTACAACCTCCGATGCTCACAACTTCGCGGAAAGGACCCCGATCGAGGCATCAAGGTCATACACCTTTCACATATCGCTAGGTCATCACATCGTGCCTCCTTTAGCTCGGGTTTCCGCGATGAGATAAGAACGACTAACAGCCGCGCGGTGCATTAACTATAAAGAAATAGCGTTCTATTTCTGCAGTATTACAGCGCTGCTGAATTTCTAAACGATTCAAGCACGCCTTTGTATTTCTCTGACTGTGTGCGGGGAGAGAGTCGCGATTAGGTCGCGCTTTCAAAAACCGTGTATGGAGAACCAGTGCCGAAACAAGCCTTGTCCTTATGCAATTTATTCTTATTTTTACTCGGCTGATTTATTCTGTGTGCTTAACGTCATAAACCAACACTGGGGCCACGTTAGACGGCACGGTCGGGGGCTCCGGAATAACTTGGACCACATGGTGCTCTATAACATCCACCTAAACCTAGGCACATGAGCGTTCTTGTTTTTCGCCCATATCGCTTTGCAGCCACCGCAGCCGAAAATTGAACTTGGTATTTAGCGCTCACTCACAGAAAGTCCACACAGACCCGTGGTCAAACAACGCCATAGCCAGCGTCTGTTGTCAATCGCATCATCTGTCGTCGATCCATGCATTGACAATGCATGCGATCACATCTTTTCGCTCCAATCGTCGTGTGCTGTCACATTAATCGACGTAACTCCTGCTTGCAGAGAGATAGAAGTGATAAAGGAAAGGCCGGGAGGCCAATACGGCCAATCCTGGTTGGCTACCCTGCACTGCTGGGGACGGGCAGAAGGGGATGCCTCTTGTATCCGGTAGGATATATGCAACGTTCCTTCTAAATTATCTGCGCTGAGGCATTCTCACAATTTGAAGCCACTGACACTGTATTATGTTAGCTTCTTTTTCACGCAAAGGGAATCGGGTGACAACTTCTAAGCCAAAATATACAGTATAATTTACATTGACGAATGAAGGAATGAACAATTCTAGATTAAGCATGACGGGCCGCTTTAAAGCCGACGAAATTGATAATGCGTAAATGATATCAAGCAGCAGAGGTACAAATACATTCTGCCACAGATCATTCAAATCATTCCAAAAACTGAACTAAGCAAACGTCCAAATGCGCATCAGCGTCCCTATAACGTAAAACTATGCCAATATGTTTTTATTCCAATCTCCTGACGTCAAGTTTGCGTAACCCCCGACGCAAGCATCGGGCGGTGACCCGCAGGGTTGTCTGAAGAGACCAATCAAACGCTTTCCTCGTTTATAGGAGGTTACTTTTGTTGGCTTTAAAAATGAATAACATTGTTTACACTGAGCGGCTTATCGTATCTAGTTGGCTGACAAGAGGCGAGGACCACGCTCAAGTGGAGAGAGATTTGTTGGGCCGAGCCACTGCACTAAAAATCGATAACCGATGAAGAGGGTGGTGCCGGCGTCTGTGATCGGTCCGCTTTTCCTTACTTAGCTTGCGGTGGCTGGTCAAAAATCGCGGCGGCATGCAACGGAAGGTTAAAAATACTGCTAAAACGGATCCTCAGCAAAGAAGAGCTGGCAGAGCTAGGTCGGAAACATGCCAAAATTCTCGAAAACGTTACACGGCCACGCAAAAAGCTTTATCGTACCAAAATAAATCCATGCTCTCCGGCAGGTGCGAGTTGCCAGAGCCTGAGCGATTGGCCGCAGCCATCTTTTATTCTTTTTCCGAACGGGTAGCCTGCGGCTATTCAGAAAAAAAAATCAATTTGGTTCGGCATATTATAGCATCTTTAACTCGTACACGTCACTTTGACGCTGCGAGTTATCAGATGGGGAGTTATCGCTGTTTTCGTGACGTCGCGTGACAGACAAGCGAAGGGAGGGGGGGTCCAGAAAGTTTGTGACCACTCGCAGAGGGCTGATTGCATTATTGTGCTGCATACACTGTGCTTTGAGGGTGCAGTGGATAGCATGTGTTCCATTGACATATATATACATATATATATATATATATATATATATATATATATATATATATATATATATATATATATATATGTATATATATATATATACATATATATATATATATATATATATATATATATATATATATATATATATATATATATATATATATATATATATATATATATATAATCAGCTGACATAGCTGATTGGTGCTCCGAATGGCAGATGCAAATAACCATAAAAAAGTCCGCGATCATGTCTGTAACCAGGAAAATGGTATCATCAATTTTTGTTTACACAATTAACGACACTTCACTTAACAAAGTTGTAGAAGACAAATATCCAGGCGTTACATTAACCTCGGAGCTCAAATGGGACAAACATATCAGTGATATAATCTCAAAGGCGTTGCGCAAACTATTTTTCTTAAGAAGAAGCCTGGCGCTCGCAACCAAGTCAACGAAGCTGCTAGCCTACACATCATTTGTAAGGCCTGTTCTCGAATACGCTAACACAGTCTGGTTTCCGCATACACAGACTAACATAAGTAAGCTAGAATCAATACAAAGGAAAGCTATGAGGTTCATCCATAACAAACATAGACGTACAGACTCGCCAACACATCTTTTAACCCAGTCCAGTTTGCGAACGCCATAGGAGCGAAACACGCTCGCTTAAAATTCTTGTTTCAACTACTAAAAAATAACTACACAATAGATACATCCCGATACATTTCATTCTCCGAGGCTCGACCTACACGCAACAAGCATGCGCACACATTGACAGAATACACATGCAAAAATGACACATTTAAGTATTCTTTTTTCCCGCTCGTGATAGCAGAATGGAACCAGCTTCATCCTACTATCACCAACATTGAATCATTATCCGAATTCATCTCACAAATAGAAAAAACTGTGTGTGAATAACAGTACCTATTATGCATGCAGGGACACCGGCACAGATTGCTTTATTCGTTAGGAAATTTTAATAAACACTATAATTTTCGACAGCTTATTCGTTTGCCATAATGATTCCCTAACACTCCTAGTTTATTTTAGTTATTTCTGTTTTATTACTTGCCCTTAGTAATATATGTGCTATTGTTATAAAGCATCTTGCTCTTTTACATCTTTTTTTATTATTTACTATTCCGTTTAATCTTCACATGGTTTACTTTATAGTAATATGTATAAGTTGCACTGCTTATGTCGTTTTCATACTTTTTGTGCAATCTATACTTTAATTTCCTTGCATTGTACAGCTGAATTATTGTACTGCCCAACTGCCACGCTCTCGAAGGAGAGCAGCAGTATTGAAAAAATATATATATATATATATATGTACGCCGTATGTTCTTAAGTACTTTGTTTCATGCCTCAGTGTTGGTTACTCTACTACTTACGATATCTTAACACTGTTGGGTTGCCCGCCTCCTGTTGCTGGAGTGAAGCGCTTAATTTTTATAAAGAGATGCATCTGTATTTTTCCCGGACGCCATTATCTAGCAAGGACCCTTTGTAAACATGCAAATAATAAACAAATGTTATACAGATAAACCTTGTGTAGTTGCTTTAGATTTACATAATAAAGTAGAACATAAAATTTGCTAGAGGCTACTGTAAAACAACGATTCGACAGTTCGCAGTGGCATTCAATGCATGACCCAAGCAAATTAAGTAAGGATTCTGAAGACACAGTGAACGTTTGCTTGAGTAACGACGGCTCGCATAAACTGTTGATTTACTAGCTCCCGAGGCTTTTTTAAAGAGTATATTCGCTGCCCTGCAGCCAACGCTTCGTCGAGTGACGCACTTTAAATGATAGAGACAACACGCAAGGCAGCTTACAACGTTTCCCGCATTGCAGCCCGTAAGATACGCAAGAACGGATGCACATTTTCTTGCGATATAAATACGCGAGTTTTGAAGGGCATCACTTACGCACTTACGAAAGCACATGCGATGGCGCTTCATAGGTTTCAGCTCCTGCAAACGATAACATACAAGACACAATGCAGTAATCCGGGGATTAGTAACAAGCAAGCAAATGCAAAATCGAGCAGTCAACCTCTTCGCTAGAGAAGCCATTGGTGAGACATTTTCGTGCCTTAAAGGAAACAAACCTGAAACAACGAACACGCATGGACACCATATGTCATATGGGGCCCATGCGCCATATGTCATTTGAACGTTCATTCGCTCAAGTTTCTCGCTTTGTAATGAAAAAACCAAGCGAATATTGGAAGTCTTTCTTTCATATTTTGTTAGTTCAAACCAAGACCCAAATGTGATCTTTTTAGAAAATCTACAGCGGCTTTTTTAAGAATTTATTTTAATGGAACACTAATTTACTTATATCGGCCCAAACTTGAGGGCCGCTCATGAATTTTTTAGCGTCGATGAGCTCAAAGCTTCAAATTTCAACAGTCTCTTGACAACAGGATGACAAAATTTGAAGATTATTCAATTTCTGGTAGACCGTCACTCAAGCGAAACACAGAGAAAAGGTCTTCCAGAGTTTTCAACTATGCTACATCAAACTGTCCAAGTTTCTACCGTACTAAATGAAGACCGTCCTCTTGATAGATGCAGAGAGAAGAAAAAGTGACTTGTCGACCCGATTTGACGCGAAAGAATACAAGGTCGACGCACACGCTATATTTATTTATTTATTTGTACTGAAATGGGGGGGGAGCATTAAATATGATGCAATGTGGCAATATATTTTCTACATTTGCATAATTTTCATCCTACCTTGTTAGAAATTATACATTGGTTTCCGGACCCCGTAATTATTTATTAATTCCCAGTTTCTACATTCGATTTCTTTACGCGCATTTTTGTCGAGAGACGTTCTCTTCTTTCGCGTCAACTTCAGCAGACACGCCTTTTTCTTTCTTGACTAAGAGGCCAGTTGGGCAGAGCTCGGAGATTGTGCAGTCTCTGGTGCAATGTGTTTAATTTTGCGCAATATTGGCGGTAATCAGGCAAGTACCGTTAGTTTTACACCTACTGTGTGACTAATGATGTCTTCTTGCTTCGTGGCCTACATTTTGATACATTTTGCGATATATATACGCCGTCCTGGAGGCACGAAGATCAAGAAGCCAGATTTGGCGGTCTTTACATAGTCGCGTGCTTCCACCTTTGCTTCTTTTAGAGTATTTATGGCTCTTGTCCGTCTAGCATCAAATATAAGGTGTTTGTTTGGGGCACCTTATTTTTTGTACCTTAAATTATGGGGTTTTACGTGTCAAAACCGCGATCTAATTTGGAGGCAAGCTGTAGTGGGGGACTCCTCGAATTGGGACCACCTAGGGTTCTTTAATGGGCACCTAAATCTGAGTACACGGGTGCTCTCGCATTTCAGCCCCATCGAAATGCGGCCGGCTCACTGATTGTGTCCGGAATAGAGATTAGTAAGAGGCGATTGGAAGATTGGCGGAAGTAGGGAAACGACAAAAAACTTGAGACGTACAAAAAGATAGTTCACAATAGGGGGTCAGAAAATTTGGTTATCATAATTCATCGTGTTTTCTTTTCCTTTTCTTTTTTTTCTTTTTTAACCTAGGTAGGAAATTAGACAGTATAATAGCAAGAGCTTGGTGATGCAACCCACCACCCCGTTCCAAAGGGGACGCTCATAACACCAATCCATCCATCCATCCATCTATCGAATAGCAAGGAGCTATCCCATATTGGAATGATCTAGTTTACTTCAAAGGAAAGAGTGAAGAGGAAATGAAGGTGACTGCAAGCAACGTAGCCTCGCCTTGCCGACCACCGACTGCTCCTGCCAACGGATTGCGTGCGAAGTGCTAGCACCACGCGGGCCATGGACAGCAAGAAAGCTTGGAGGCCGTGGAATATTCGTTTAAGATGTCGTGTCGTGCCCTGACTCAAGGTCCATGAGTCAAAGCAGCGCGCACTTGCGATGCGAATGCTCAGCGAGTGGCGAGTGGTGAGCGAAAGAGAGCGAAGCGTCGTTCGTGGTTTTTCAATGCCACATCGCTCCACACAGCACCGTTCGAGCGGAAACTATACAACGAGCCGGAGGTCGATCTTTTCTTGCATCTTTATGATCCGACGCCAGTATTTTCTGCTGATACATTCTCTACAGCTCGTTCGGTCGAAGTCGCCGAGTCGCTTGCCGTGCTCGCTGGATCTATGTTCGGTTTATGTATATCTCGCTACACCTATCTCGCACAACCCTGCCTTGACATTTTTGTTTTTGTTTCCTTTTCGGTCACGTCGAAGTTAGTGACAAGATTACTAGCCGAATCAACGTTACATTCGGTATCTTAGCGAGTACCATACGCAAGAATGAAGTTTCTCCTTGCGCATAAGATGATGTGTCACGCATGTGTGCAACTTGCTCGAATGCGCGTTGCAGGAAGGGTTTGCTCATGGCAAGCCACGATTCCGGGGCCACAGCTCTAAGTGAACACAGAGGGCACGCATAGGTGCCAAACTCCCCTTATATACCAGGTTTTTTTTTTTCTCTTTTGAGTTCGAACAGATTTCTCTTTCTTTTTTAAGTGTGCGCCTGACTGCTAGCGCAGTGGTTCTGCTTGAGTTTTATTACTCGGAATGGTGGGCCTTCATTTCCACGCTAAATCAAAATTGGTAATAAATAATCAATAATTATAAGAAAAAAAGAAGCACTATTAAATATAGTTTTACGAAATAACATTAAGGTACATGTTGCGATTTCCGAATTACAGCTGATGAGTTCGCCATACCTATTCACTTAGATGTATTTCCGAAAGCGGCACCCGTTTTTAGCTATCCAGTGCCAAAATGTGCGACCAAATGCTTCGATGTTCTAGTCAAGCTTGTCCGTCACTGCTTGAAAAGGCGTTTTGTTAAAGGGAGGAGTGGAACAGCAGTGCATTTTGCTACAAGTTTGAGGGTGCGCATCTCTGTACTTAGATTTAGGTGCACGTTAAAGAACCCCAGGTGGTCAAAATTTCCGGAGTCCTCCACTACGGCGTGCCTCATAATCAGAAAGTGGTTTTGGCACGCAAAACCCCATAATTTAATTTTTTAGGGTGTTCATCTCAAAATTGGTGAGCGTTTTAATATTCGTTACAAGTGGGCGTGCGTTGAGAACTGCTGCGCCGGCTTCATTTCCTCACTTGTGACGTTTACCCTGAAGTGTTAACTTTAAAATATATTGAATCCCCTTTAAACTATCAACCCACCTATTGGGAAGTTGGCGGCATGTGAGAGCCAAACTCCTTTTCAATTTGTGTGGTGTTCTGTGTGTCTCGGTTTGTGCACAGCAAGCATAGCGGTCTGTACGAACCTCTCCCACGCAGCACATCCTGCAAAGCCGGACGCTGGTTGGGGGCAGCATGCACCCTTAGAGAACGCTGGGCATCCGGTGGTGGGGATGGAGCCACGTACATCCCACCGCCGAGCCGTGCGTCCCACTGGGCCATGATGGCGGCCACGTCTGTGGTATATTAAATTGTATTAAATTTGTTAATGATCTAGGTATATATACAACAATTGCTCATAGAATTAATGTCTAATATCTGCATCCTTTGGTAATACAACCCAGACAGTAGAATTCTGTTTTTTGTTAGGCGATTTTCAATAAATTCGATCCCGATTTTAAGAAAACGTGCACGTGGTATTTCTGATATTACGCACATAACCTGAAAAAAATCTCCCTCCGATTTTTTTAGAAGCAGCTAACGTAACAGCTACACACGCTCGTATTTCCAAACGTGATGTCGTGGAATTTGACCCTCTAAACCTTCACACATGTTGTTCGTACATATGAGATAAAAAGGCAGTGCGAGAACTGGCGCCTTTTTCGGTATACTTAGCTTTGGGGAGGCGTTTCATATCATGTTGGAAGCAAACGCATATCGTTGTGATGAGATTGGCATGGTCAGGTTTAAAAAAAAAGTTGTCGAGGGATACTCTTCATGTTAAACCAATCGGCGGGCTCTCACAGGTTGTGTTTATTGTTTTCGACATTTTGCATTTTCTTGCTGATTTTTAGTCTTTTTCTTTATTTTTTGCTGAGCATTTGCGGTCTTCGCTTCCACCGCGACGGTTACCACTCGAATCAACCAATAATCACGAAGCGACAGCTTCACTTTAGGATGATTTCCACATTTAGACGCCCTTTTCATACTATGGCCTTAAAACATCCATGTCAGCTACGCTGCGTAACGAGTTCCTCGATGACAAATCATCAGTGATTCTGGCTGGGGCTGAATTCTCGCTGGCCCGTCCCCTACCCTATGAATTTGTGCTAACTCGAGGACCGCCTACTGTCGGTCGCGTGGCGCTTCGGGCTGCGTAGTTCGACCGACCGAATCAGGAGGGAGCGTCGAGCCCACGTGTCTGACACCCATCCTGCGCAATCTTTCCTCGCGCAGCGGCACAGTATCAGCTGAGGGCCTCCGCGAATGGCGCCGTGGCCCAAGCGTGCCTCCTGCCTCCAGCGGCGGCTGCCCCATTGACGGATGCATTATCGGGACTTTGCTTGAGCTCAGCAAAAATGACATTGTGAAGCAAGGGGTTGCTCCTTTCGCCGCCTCGCTGTTGGGTTCCAGCGGCGAGGCGGCAAGCAGCGCTATGGGTGCAGTCTTTTTTCACGGGCTTGGCGATGTTCTACCGGCCTTACTCGCATCATTCGTGCTGTATTGCGTGGCCGTCGTTGTCGGTGCGTTTGCCTGCTTGGCCGGCCTGTTGTACTACATTAAACACAAGCAGCGCGAGACGATGGTCTACATGGAGAAGTTTCCCGGGCTAACGGAGCCCATCCCCATGCTGACCGCATGGTGGATACATCGGACCCTTTCCAAAGAGGCGCATCGTTTGGACGTCGGAACGCGTAAGCTCTCACACTACTCGCACGTTTGCTCGAGCAGTAGGGGCACGTCCTGCTTCTGGCAATTTGCCTCGGTGTCCATCTATTATCGTTTCATCAGCTGGCGCAGTCCCCTATGCCATCTTACCCTGGTGGCAGTCGTGCGTCGTCTAGCTGAAACCGTAAGAGCCGTTAACCTTGGATCTTCTGTCTGCGCCGGCTGATTTGATCACACCGCATGGCTTCAGCGATACTCGCGTTCAGCCGTGTCGCGTTGCGTAAGCCAACGAGGCACCAATATTGACGCTCTACGTGTGCGCCTCTATGAGCTGTTTCTGTGAGTGCCTCTATGAGCTGTCTTTTGTTTCTGCTAACAGATTTGTTCCAGCTGTCCGTCGGATTTTCTCGAATGTACCAGAAACATGGCATGCTTCACTATTATGACGCCACTAAGCCCACTCTAGTAGTGTTCAAAGCTGATCCTATTGAGGTAATTATAAAGATGAGTATATCTTGTGACCGAAATCATTGTGAGTGGTGCAAGTCTGAAGGCTCTACTTTTTTTTTTCAGGAACTTTTGACAAGTAATACAATACTTAAGAAAGGTCATGAATACGACCTATTAAGGCCATGGCTTGGAACTGGTCTTCTTACAAGGTAAATGCTTCTTCTATCGTTTCGTACTCTTTGTTGTGTTTTATACTAACTTTTGCGGCTAAAAACGGAAAGAGAGAATGGGAGGAGAATAAAACGACGTTACAGCAGCACACTGCTAGTAAAAAGACGAATATTTTGTATGAGACTTTTTCTGTTTATTGCTATGTAAGGATATTTCATATAGGGAAATGAATATGCATGGGGGATACTTTTATATAGTCGCACCTTCCTACGTCTTTCATTATATGCATGTTCTGTGATTAACATTCCCGCAATGTCAAGCTTCGTTGCCAGTCTTATCAGGGAAGGTTAAATTAACGAATCAATATCAAATAAAAATAAGGTATTATCTCATCAGGGATCACCTATCTAACAAGTCCTTCGCTATTCACGCGCGCTGAAGTGGTCTCGTTTCTTTCCGATTCTTTTTTTCTTATGTTCATCGCACAGTGCGTGTACTCTGTGGAGTGCGGGTTTCTTGCACTGCATAGAATATCGATGAAATTTGCCGCAGTTTAACGGAGGGTGAATGCATCACAACAATACGTGCAAGCAGCTGCACTTGTTTAGAAACCTGGTTGCTAAACCTATGAAATGCGGCTTTTCACCTTTGCTTCAACAGTTTACAACCTTGGGAAGCGGTGAAAGAGCTGGAAAATTAAAAATAATTCATGCTAATAAATTACACGTACCCGCGCGCATAAAGCACACGCGCAAGTAGTACTTGCGAAACACCCAGTTAAAAGTAATTAAATACTGGTGCTTTCATGTGCAAAACCGTGACCTGATCATGAGTTACTCAATGGTAGGGAACTACGGATCATCCTGACCACCTGAGATTCTTTAACGTGCACCCAAATAAAAGTACGTGAGTGTTCTTCCATTTATTTCCCATCGAAATGCGGCCACCGCGGCAGAGCCCAAAGCCACCACCTCGAACCTATAGCAGCACAACGCCTCAATCACTGAGCCACCACGGCGAATATAGCACTCAGTTGAATGAGTGATTTATTTAGTTGATATTGTAAATGTTCGCAACTTTCCTCGCCTGACTGCGTAATCAACCGGTACACAGTGATAGCAAAGTGACACCACAAGCTAGGGTAAATAAGAAAAGCAAAAAAAAAGAAAATCAGAAAACTCATTGTGTTGCAGCATTCATCCCTGAGCTGAAACTTAGTTACTTTGCGTTTGAAATGTATTGTCGTCCCAGAACACATATCCAGCGCTTATTACCTTTCGATAAGGCAGCAAAGGGAGTCGTGTTAAAATAAAACGAGAGGTTTGCCGCTGTTGAGGGCGTTACGAGAAATGCCTTATCAGCCGCATATTATTGGAGGTTCGTCAACAGATTGAAGTTCCATGATGACTTTTGAAAATAAGAAAACTTATTTGCAAAGAAGATTTAACTTTTTTTATATGGCACGGCCTTTTAGAAACAGCTCATTTTTATTCAACCGCTCATAATAGCTTAAATGGGGTATGTAAGGCAGTAGAATGTTCTTTAAATAGTTAAAAACAAAGGACTTTCTGCCTCCGCTACGCGATCGCAGTGCTCTGAAACCCTAAACGTGCCGCGCATGAACGAACGTCGTCTTTAGCCTAGTTTATATATATATATATATATATATATATATATATATATATATATATATATATATATATATATATATATATATCACGTGTGGGTTATACCTGGCTAGCTTTCATTGGTTTTTTTTACTGCATAATGTCACTGCATGTGCGCGCAAGTTTCTATTCACGGTAGTTTTCATGGACTTTGACATGAGTCAATGCACGTGTTGGTGTTCATGACGCCACTGAAATAGGAGGCGTCTGCGAAGTAGAGGAATTACTGGAGTTGTATGGGCTCGCGTACTAATGCTGTCTTCCCCGTAAGAGCCGACGACCCCGTACCCACCATAACCCACCATATGACAAGTGGTTTCCACAGTTCTCTTAAAAACTCGTTACTCTGCGCCGTCTATCTACACCCCCTGTAAGGCGTGTGTGCTCCCCGCACGCACACCGCATGTGTGCGTGCGCGGGGCGGGCATTGGCGTCCTTATCGCATTCGTCAAGCTGGCTCCCTCCTTAGCGCTCATATCTTGTCCCGCCTCGTGCAGTGCTTCTTGCAACGCTATGAAAACATTCACATTCCTGTTTGGTTCCATGTCACAGTAATATATATCCAAGTATCACCACATGAATTATATTTGTGCCTTGACTACATCCGCATCACTGCTCTTGTTATTCCTTTAAGAAATGCAAGCACGGATGACAAAACGAGACTCGCAGCAGAAATAGCTCACATATTCGTCTTAAGAAGGCAAAAAACACTGTAGATTAGCACGCTTATGTCGAAGCAAAAGTGAACAAGCAGCACTTCATATGAACAAAGCAACATAACGGAACTGAACCTGCGTTCTCCTATAACACTGTCGTTTCAGAACCGTGAACCAAATTATTCATTTCGAATCGTAGGGTGTCGTGCTGTTCCACCAGGAGTACTGTAGTTGTAAAGGGTACCGTTGTTACTTCAGGCGAATGACAACGCTCCGCTGAAGAAAGCCGGTATTTTCGTGGTCACCAGATATTTGTAAAGGAAGCTTTATTTTTTTACAGTTCAGGATCAAAGTGGCGCTCTCGGCGGAAACTCCTGACGCCTGCGTTCCATTTTCGAATCCTGGAGGACTTTATGCCTGCCGTCAATGAACAGTCCAAAGTTTTGGTACACAAACTTGGCCAGCTTGGAAAAGATCGTTCCTGCGACATCGTTCCACTAGTAACCCTTTGTGCTTTAGACATTATATGCGGTGAGTTCTTATAATTATTGTGCGCTCCATGTTAGTGCCTACGTTCCGTACGAGTGCCAAAACTTGACCTAACCATATGACATTTCACGAAAATAGAGAGCGAGATTTCTTCCTTGAAAGCTTGGTAGCAATAGAGTTTGCGCCTGTTCAACTTCTATAGTACATGTATTTCGGTGGCGCTTGATATAAAGGCTGGCGTTACAACAATTTTGCTATATGATTGGCTACTATGAGGTGGCGCAAGTTCATAGTCCTTTCACTTGTTACGCGATACAAAGAGAGCGGCAGCCATTATTTCTTGTAGCTTTTGAGTAAAACACAGTTAGAAAGAGAGTGGTTCCACATTTTTGCTGTCGCGCTGTAACATAATATACAGGGCGTTTCAGCCAATTCTAGCAAATGTACTTCCTTATGTGTGTTGGCCTGTTGTGGCGGAACGCCATTAAAGCATGCTGGCCACTCAGTAGAGCAAGTCACACAATTTTTTATATTCTTTCAATAAACAAAAATATTCAAGGTTAATTAATCAGCTTCGCAAGTCGTAAATGCAAGGAAATACATCCAACGAGAAAGCTATTGAGTAGTCCATGGAGACGCGCGGTTTAGCGCTTTCTAACTTCGTACCTAAATGCGGAATATTTTTTTTTTCTTGTGCGACTCACGAAAGATGACAAATAAACGAAAAAATAGTTAAAAACAAAGGACTTTCTGCCTCCGCTACGCGATCGCAGTGCTCTGAAACCCTAAACGTGCCGCGCATGAACGAACGTCGTCTTTAGCCTAGTTTATATATATATATATATATATATATATATATATATATATATATATATATATACACAGTGAAGTAGACGCGCGTATGAAGCGGTTTATTGACGTTTCGGCCGGGGTCCGGCCTTCATCAGGAATGATTCCTGATGAAGGCCGGACCCCGGCCGAAACGTCAATAAACCGCTTCATACGCGCGTCTACTTCACTGTGAATATTTACCCGGACCCAGAACTGCTTTTTTTCTGGTATATATATATATATATATATATATATATATATATATATATATATATATATATATCACGTGTGGGTTATACCTGGCTAGCTTTCATTGGTTTTTTTTACTGCATAATGTCACTGCATGTGCGCGCAAGTTTCTATTCACGGTAGTTTTCATGGACTTTGACATGAGTCAATGCACGTGTTGGTGTTCATGACGCCACTGAAAGTACGCGTGCTTGTGGTCATAGACTATGTTATTATATATATATATATATATATATATATATATATATATATATATATATATATATATATATATATATATATATATATATATATATATATATATATATATATATATATATATATATATATATATATATATATATATATATACAATACCACCATGTGTACGCGCAGTTTGTAAAGTCCTGTCATTTCTCGCACGAGCTTCTATTCTTTAACCTATGTATATGATAAACAGCGATCGTCCATCGGAAGAGGGCCCTTATCCTTTTTGTATGGACCATAACAACTCTTAAGGCATTTTGTATGCAAGCGCTGAAATAAAGCACGCGCGACGTGTATACGTTCTGTTTCATCTTCCCTGGCTATAGTGCTTTGCAAGGCATCTGCGGATGTCATGCGTTACGAAATTCGTCCTTCGACTGAAGGAACTGTAGCCTCGAGACAGAAAAGCGATCACAGATTGGCTGGGCGCCCGTTCTGTATCGTACGCGAGCGATGTTCTATCAGATAAGGTAGGAATGACCTCTAAAGTTATAATATGCTCCGTCTCTGCCGCCTGCGTCGCGCCGTAACGCTAAGAAAACAACAAACGTCTCCTTGCACACAGGCTTGTCACTTGTCGTCATCTGACCTTTCGTAACATAATATATCTCTTTTTTTTGCTTTTCACACTCCTCACCTTGCGTAGTGCAACGTTACAAAGCCTTGCAGTGGGCTTTATATCGCGGTGCACTTTCAAGGTGTAATGCGGAGCAAGGCTCTACCTTGAAACACCTATTCTAATCGCATGCTATGGTGATTACGATCACTTCCTGCTTTTTTAGCTTAAAATCAACCGGCTTTGAATGGCCCGTCTGCAATTACCAAATTTTCATCCCTTAGTACCATTGCAGCTTCAGAGTAAAAATATCTAGGATGAATTGCTCAGCGTAGAGATTGCGAGAACACCTAACAACTAGGATTACCGATTGCAAGAACCTGCTTTTGTATCTAGCGACACGATCGTAGGACGAATCACTTGCCGTATTCACTGCAATATTCTGCAGCATTCCTGGCAGCGTTCTGATGCTTTCCTTTCGGCCTTCTGTTTCTTTTTCCTTCGTCGTACCGGAGGCCACATTTAGTTAATGACAGGCTTCAAGCCATGTGATCCGATGTGGCGCGCACCTTGACAATGGCGTGACCCACAAACAAGGACTTGTTCATTGTGGTGATTGGTCGCAGTGATTCTTGCTGCCTTTTGAGAGATGGCTTGCAAAGTGCAAAGAACATCAGATCCACACGAAGTCGCCACAGTCGTCACGAGTCGTCCGCCATGCCGATGTGAATACTGGATTCGCAGTTACGGTACATTTGCCCGGGTGGACAGGGGGTTGATGATGGCCACATTCTCTCATGGGTGGCTGTCGAGAGCAGTGGGGGAGTTGCGGGTCCGGTGCGTCTCGTGTGCAGTAGGCCACTGCTGATTAAGGTCTGCGCTCCTAGCTGTCATCGAACAAACCGCACTGAAAATCCAGGAGGCTCCAGCTGGAGTGTTACGAATGGAATGTGAGCACTAATCTATTCCATATGCGCCGGCTACGGGGGTGCTCCGGGGATCGAACCCCCTTTGAAGTTTCCCGGGTGGAAGGGGGGGGGGGGGTAGTGTCATTACCAGAGTTCTGTTACCCACATCATTGGAGGTTTCTTTTCAGTTGCCTCTAGCTTTTCACTCAAAATTCTATTGTGGCTAAAAAAAACTTGCTGCATCATTTTTGGCGCAGACGTGCACGGCTTTTAATTCATACTTTTGCTTTATTTCTGCAAATCCTGACAATAGGCGGACAAGCGCATTAGAAGCACCAGCGGCAGGCTACCTCATCCGTATTTTTTTCACTTGAGCAGATTTTTTTTTCTAATTTCCACTGTGAACGCTATGCACAGACACAATATATTGAAATATATAGACAGACCCAATTTTATTATACTTTTTAAAGAGAAGGAGGTAGCTTACAAACAGTTATTTGCAATGGTATGGATAGACTATGCCTAGCGAATGAATAAGTCGATGTGTGTTCACCGCGCTTCAAATTGCTTTGCCTGCTTTTTGCATTCTGAAAATAAATCTGCAGACTTCAGTGACCCCTTCGGCAGAGTCCTTTACCAACGGCGTGTGAAATGCCCGTGAATGATATGTGTCTCAGTTTTGTTTCTATTTCCAGTAGTCAATGCCAACGACTCATAAAAATACCTCTTCTAATAATTAACATTTATTAGAGATGGAAACATCGTCAATTGCATGCAGAGGTCATAAATATATATAATTTACTCAGTAACCGAAATGAGGCCAAGATGTATTCACTCGAAATCAGAATCAATAGCAGTCATGCGCAGCAGCGCTTCTACTCACATTCACAATGAAAAAAAAAAAAAGAGGCAGCAGTTTCATCGGAAAGGTGAAGCCGTGTTAGTGATAGCAAAGTTACAAGAAGAAAGATTCCTACCGTATAAATCCGTGTAAGGGACGCATCCGAGGGAGGGCCACACCCCCAAATTGCCAGCCAATATTAGAACAAAAAAAATCCAACCGAGAAGCAATCGTGTTCGGCGCGAGGAAAAGATTTTTTGGTGGTACCTTCGTGTGCTTAAACGTTCTCAACTGCGTTACAGGACTTTTCTTATTGGTGTGCATTTGTGCGACTTAATAGGCACAAAACAGATATATCTCCTTAATGCGTTTAACTGAAGCCGCTTGTCACGGGGCTCAGCCGAGAGAAGCCACACACTCCTGGTGGTGCGAGGGGACTCATGCTGGGAAATTGAACTTTCTCCCACTATGAGGTCTTGTAAATACTCATAAAAAGCCGTCACTTCACTTGACTGAACAATGCTTCGAGGTTACACGAAGTTTCTTCAAGTGCAACTGTTAATAAAAATAATATACAGGGTGTCCCAACTATCATGCACCAAGATTTAAAAATGACACGTAGCTAGACAGAACTAAGGCAATGTTGTTTGCTGTCGCTTGGAGATACTCTGATTATTGTTTTTGCATTCCGCCTAATTACATGAGTTGTCGTAATTAATTGATCAACTTCTCAAATATTATAACTAGATTAAAAGTGCCAATGAGAAAATTGTAGAGCAACATTAAAAACTCCAGATACAGCTTTCTGTTGCTCAATACGGGCTACATAACGGTTTTTTTTCCGAGCGTGAAAGAAGCCAACAATTACACGCCAAATTGCGCGCGACTGGCCGCTCGATGCACTATGCTCCCACGCATGAAATGAGTCAGGGGTAATGAAGCACTGTGTTTGAGAAAGTAAACGGGACATTTGACCAGTGCTTAACCTAAGTGTGACTAATTGAATGACACAATTAGGATTTGCTGATTTACACATTACTTACCTTATTATCTGACGCTGAGAGGTGCTAGATTAAGTGCACGATAATGCCACAGTGTTGTTGTCGTGCGTCCTATTGACAGCGAAGGTTTTCTTGGTGCAGAGCTGATGCGTGTGATTACATCTATACACGCCGCATGCTCTCACATTTCACAGTATTCTTGACGTCAGGCATTTTTTTCATATAGCTATGAAAATCAAAACTTTCATTTTCAGATACTATAATGGGCTACACCATCAATGCTCAAAGTAACCAGCATTCAGATTATGTTCAAGCCATCCAAGTGTAAGTGTTTTGAATCGCTAATCAAACTTTGTGCCGTGTACATTTTAGGTAGGCTGTCATGCTGAACTTCCGCTGAAAAAAATACTCATGTGGACTTTACAAAGCTCAGTATTTCTCTCACCTGCACAGGCTTGGTCACAGCTTCACACGGCGCATAGAGTCACCGTTATACTGGATAGACGCGATATTCCGTTTTTCGAAGCCTGGTAAGCTGTTCCATCAGAAAATTGGAGAACTTCATCAATTTACTCTGAAGGTAACATTCCGCGTGATATTGTCGCTCTTGTTAATGCGTTTTAAATGTGTGTCGACGTAACATCGTTTCCATTAAGACTTTTGTCCTGCTAACACCTTCGCTGCTCATCGAATGAAACGCCATATCCGTAGAGCGAGGCGTTGAGTACATTTCGTGTCGCATCATTGATTCAAGCCAAATATCTCACTCTTGGTGAAATGAACGCGATAATTTCGAGAGCAAATTTGCGATTCGCATTCGTTTTACTGCAACTGCAAATACACTCGTCTCACGAAGGCGCAATGTTTGACCAAGGTGAGCCACTCGCACCATCGCGGTTCATTCGCTGACGGCGGTAGGTGCACTGCAGATCGCCCTGTGCAAGAGCGCCCACGCCTTCCGTTCAGAACTTTAGCTCCTTTTTCCCACCTCTAGCAAGGCTGGCTGCTTGTTGTGGCTGCGCTTCGTTTTCATCGAGCGTCTGTGTACGGTACCCTTACATGACTTGTGTTGCTTGTGCTACTCCATTATTTTCTCCTTCCTTCCTATTTCCAATCTTATATGTTCCCCTTCCCTTCGCCTTGAAGAGTAGCGTCCCTTTCGGTAGCAGCTTTTTCCCTTATTTTTTCCCTCGTTGTATATTTGTGTATACGTGTTCAAATTAATAATAATAATAATAATAATAATAATAATAATAATAATAATAATGGGTTCAACGCGCATTCATATCCTCTTCAGGTGCCGTGTGCACAGTTGTGCACGCCAATTGATAGTTCTTCAAAAACGAAATAACTGCTTAATATATCTTTATTTAAAAGTGGTGCAACTTAAAACAATAACTGTAAAGTGTTTTAGTAAAACTGGTGAGGTATATGGCGAAGCGTCTGCTCACAGAGTTAGTATGTATCTATGCAACTGGTTCTCACTTCTTTCATTGTTTTTCGCAGTGCTTTAATTCAGACATATTCTCGAAAAAGCTACGTAGGCAATTTACAAGTATCCTAGGAATGAAAAGTTGACGCTCTCATATCTGAAAGTGCTCTAAAAGATCCTCGCATGGTGTCCACATTCTATAAACTCGATAAAACTCACTGATGAATTGAAGATGTTCAATCCTTTGACAGCTGTGCGCTTTGATTATTCTGAATGTGTAAGAAATGGGGTGACAATAATTTTCAATGGGCCGAATTAATTGTCACCTAGAGGGGTTATTACTACATCGTTCCCACGCGCACTATATTTCCGTCAACTTCCATGTCAATACACACTGTAAATGTTAATTCACTATCTTTCATACACCTTTGCATGCGGTTGCAGTTCAGCTATGCTGGAGCTCGCGATCTCGCTGATTAAATATAAGCAACTTTCTTCTGAACTAATGCGACGCTTTTTAGTGATTACTTGCTGACCTATCTGAGAAAAAAATTGAAAGAAAAAATAATGCTTGATATGCGTTCGTGCCAGGAATAGCGCTGCTCAAGAAGCAACGCAAGGCAACGCAAGAAACATCATAGGTGTCTCGTAGCCACATTTTTTTTTATTGAGTGGCTTCTCCCGTTGCGCATCTATGCACGCCATCGCTTGCTAAGGCGTAAACTGCAACTGCATCTTCCATGTATTTCACTAAGACTAAGCACTAAAAAATATAAAAGAAAGTCTTAGTCCACAATGTATCCACAAAGCACATTAGGGCACTTCATTGCAGGCGACGGCTCCAGTTCCTTCATCTCTTCCGCTGATGTCTGTGCCTTTTGACAATGTCTAACGTGGCGCCGTTCTTCCGTGGTAACATTGCTGATGATAGTTGGTGGCGTTGAATATCCAAGAAGTGGCCAAGTGTCATACGCAAAATAATTAAACATCCGCGCCGCGAAATTCAGGCCAGTAGCATGTATTTCATATATGGGAAGCCTTCGGTAAAGAGAATGTGACAGTTGAGGGGATTTTATTACTTCTAAAGAACATTTCAACTTGTTTAGAAAGGTGATCTTTGCACCCGTGCGGCACAAGTATACCATATGTAATCAGCCATACATAAAGCAATAAAGTCATGACGATAGGAGAATTTGGCCTACTTACATGAACGAAAATCAGACATGGGAGTGCTTTATGGTTTATTCATGGGTCTTACATTTTCTACTACACATTCGTTGCATACACACAAGCTCATAAACAGCACACACACCATAGGTTCATGCGCACAGGCTGAACACGTACTGTCTGCGGCTACAAACGTGCTGCAGCTATGGAGCTAACTACTATTCCCAAAGAAATATTTATTTCTGGTAGGTGTAACGCGTCATCGTAGTTAAAATTCAGTGCGAAAGCACGAAGTGTATCGAGCAGAAAGTAATACAGAAGAGCACACACAAATGCTGACTAGTTTACTGCTAGCTACGATGTTTTATAGCAATACAAAGCGTTTCAATAAGTTGGGTAATGGAGTCGAATCAGAACGGCAAGTTGGGCCAGTTGGTTGGGATTAATGGTAGGGGTTGTAACAGCGCACCCAAGACAAGGACAACAGAAGGAATAAAACGACGACACAGCACTGTGTCGTCGTTTTATTCTTTCTATTGTCCTTGTCTTGGGTGCGCTGTTACAACCCTTACCATGAATGCAGTCGACGTTGACATGGAATTGGGAGCTGTGATGAGATTAGGAACTTTGCTGAAATATGATGCAATCGGCTGGTTCAAAACTGTGGTAATTGATGGTGGAATGGCCTTCGTCCCTTGGTTCCTTCGTCGTGCAGTCGACAGAATGTATAGAAAGCTGCTGCTCATGACAACTTCAAGGAGTTCCTTGAAGATCATGATTAAAAAGCAGCATGAAGGCATGCATGTGAAGGTGCATTTTCGCCGTACACATAGACCGACTTGTCCTTATTACTATTCTTGTTAAGTAGTCCTCTGTTTCTTTTGCCTGTCATCCGAATGGTTTTAGCTATGCAACGAGTTTCTTGTACCACATCCATCCGGTGTAATGTTACAGGTTATCCGTGAGCGAAAGGAAGAGCTTCTGTCGTGTCCTGAACTACAAGAATCTCTCGAGGAAACATCGCTGGAAAGTGACACCTACGGCGTAAAAGGAAAAATCAGGAAACCATTCCTCGATATCCTCCTCCGAGAACACATCAAGGACCCAGAAAACTTCACCGAAGAAGATGTTCGAGAAGAAGTGGACACTTTTATGTTTGAGGTACAGTACATATCCTCAGACATTGTAATTAGCAAGGCTACAGCGGTGTCGAATCAGTAGCGTCATGAGCTCGCTGCCATCTTCAGTGCCATTCAGAAAGGTCTGCAAAATTTTAGCCATATTACTGAACGCAGCACTGTACAGCGGATATAGTTCACTAGCAGCACGTGAATGCATGGCTGGTACTACCATTCGCGCCTTCTGCTGATATACACCGGTCGATGGCGTGATCATGCGCTTGAAAAAAATATGAAAACACATGTTTATTGAAGAGAAGGGTGGCGCGTGGCCAGTTTAAGGCTGGTTCTTTTTCTTTTTATGGAGGGTTGGGAGGATGGGGGGGGGGGGGATAATTTGATTATACTTTCTTCCCTGGTATAAAGGCATGGAGCACAGAGCGCTTTCATAACGGGAGTGCACGTACAGGAATCCAGTATTGCGTGCTGTCGCTTGTACCTGTCTCTGAAGGGGTTTAGAACTGTGATCATACTAGCGCATGCCAAAACTACGATTTTGCGTAAGACATGGACGGAGGCTTGTTTATCATTACTTTTTTGTAGCCTGCACACCAGGCGTGAAGTTACGCCTCCAAAATGAAACAAACAAACAAACAAACAAACAAACAAACTATATAAATGAGAAAAGCGGGCTCCGTTCATAACGTGAACGATATAAGTCATGGTTTTCACGCGTGCTGTGCGCAGCAGGCCTAGTGCCGAGAACTCTGCGCCCTCGCCTATAGCAACACTGGTTATCAGCAGACGGCGCAGACGGCACTGTCGGTCTGGCGCTCTCGTGTTCTACTCTAACGGTTCTCACCTCTGGACGTTAGAAGCAAACTATGATCAGTGCAGTAAGCGTTACATAATTTTTGACATCTTAGAGTGGCTTTTTTTTAATCCGTAAGCCTTTAGTGGCTCATGAATGTCTGGGTGCAGTCCGTGGTGGACGCAGGAAAGCGGTGATCACCGGCGAGGGAACCAAGGAGAGGAGGCGCCATGCCAGTAGCGCTGTGCGAGCGGGCGCGTGGAAGAGCGCGGACATGCGCGTGGGGGTGCGCGCACATCGGCGACAAACATTGCAGCCATAGGGATGTGATTGCATCCCATGCTCGCGGCCACGGCGGCGTGCGTTTCAGACGTTCAGACGCTTCAAACAGTTCAGACAACAGCAACAGAGGCAGTCATAGGCTTTCGCCTATCGCAGTTTAGCTCAGCAATGTGCCCATAGATTTTCTGTCTTTAATACCAAAGGTCAACTGTTGAGTTCTAATTTTGTTTGGTTGCAGAACCATTCTGCAATCATATGCTCGGCTTGAGAATCCGTGCGGCAGCATCAGTAAGGGTTATCATTGACCGTGATAAGACAACTAGCGAAGGTAAGAAAGGAGGACCGCGTGCAAATCATAGCCGCCCCTCACACCCAGAAGCCCGGAACTCTCATGTTTGTGCTTCTGCACAAACATGAGAGTCTAAATCAAAATTATGTTTCATATACTTGCTAGACTTCAACTTTTTCAAATCAAACGAAATTAATTCAAATCGGTCCAATGTTGGTCTCATGAGAGCATTTCTGCGCTTTAACATGTCGTTGAATTGAGGGATAGGAGTTAGCCCCCAGCTATATCTTCCTCTTGACGAAGCTGAGTGGAAAGTTGAAATGCTCTACAATGATGGAGAAAAAAAGACGCCTAAAGGTGACTAGCTCAGGATGTAACAAAACAACTTCACCTCTGCATTGTGGCTTGTGCCATTCACTGACTGTTTCTGGGATCGCCAAGACAAATTAATGTCACCGCTACATGTTCTGAGGACATGGCAGAGCAGTTCTCTAATTAAAGAAAGCCTTTGATAAAGCCTGTATTATTTGCTACAGCAATGTCTTATCTTTTGCTTGTGTTATGTAAAATGTTGTATGCAACGAATTTAAAGGGTCACGACACAACAGCCATGGGAATGAGCTGGGCTCTCTATCTCTTTGGTCTGTACTCGGAGCACCAGGAACTCATGCACCAAGAGCTGGACACCATATTTGGCGACAACCAGACCCGGCCTATAACTTCGGAAGACTTGAAGCAAATGAAGTACATGGAATGCTGCCTAAAGGTGAGAAGCGTTGTGAAAATATCATGCATTCAATTATCAGTGCATGCTCTACATGGCTTGCGTATGATTGATTGTGCATGACAAGCAGCCATTCTGCAGCCCAGAATACAGCGGTCCGGACTCAGTGCCGTGGTCCGGGGAAGACATTGTATGCTGTACGTATGCGTGCACTGCCTGTTTCCGTGAATCATTTGAGAAGTGAAGGCTCACACTTAGATTAATTGATCTTGATTGCAAGCCTTCAGGGTTTCCACAAGATTAAACTAAATGACAAGAAGAGATGCATTCCACGCAGGGTTGTGCAGGCAAGGGACGATGCAGCCTTTAAATGAAAAGCACCGGAGGGATGCCGAAAGTGCAGCATCCTGGGAGGCTTGAATTATCGCTTGTACTGCCTCATTAAGGGGTTTAGCTCCCGAATCTGTTTACATTCATTCCACGAAAGTGAAAGCACTGAAGGTAGGATTTCACAGTAAGACTGGAGTTATTGGCTGTTATGTAAACTCGTCGATGGAAGAGGAAGGACTTGGTGTTTGGACTTAATGTTAACAAGAGAGGTGAAGAGCTCTGGTGGCAGAACATGATCCACTTCTGTAATTCTGCGTTGGGTTAAGGGAACGAGAAAAAAATGTGCGCGCGCGCGCGCGAGAGAGAGAGAGAGAGAGAGAGAGAAGTACGTAAAGATTGGGAGGTTAACTAGACACACGTCCGGTTTGCTACCTTGCACTGGGAGAAGGGGGTATAGGGATGAAAAGAGAAAGAGAGGAGAGAGAGATAGAGCACAGTTTCGCGCACATTTGAAGGTACGCACCGAGTCAATGAACAAGAAAAGAGAGATCTGGACATCCTATCCCTTAAAAAGAACTGATATTGTGGGCTTCAAGGGCAACAGGCTTGTTTTGTTTTTTCCACCCACCTCTTCGAGTAATCGAGCTCAAAAACTATAATTGCGCTATCTGCCACAGGGTATTTGCAAAATATTGTATGGTCTATAAAATAAAAAAAGAACACTCTGTAACTAAGAGGGCAGTGGAACCTTGTCACTTATGTTGCAAGGTTCTTGGTGGCGTTACTGATTAATAGTCGCTTTAGAAACACTTTCTGTTTTTAAAGGACAAATGCTCTAAAAAATTGTTGTTTTTCAGCTCACGGGTGCAGTTCTCGGTATTAAAACATTTGCTAACTCAAAATACAGGCATCGCTGCTAAGTAAAGGTCCGTTCACTGCTGTGCAGTGCACATGAGCTTGTTCCGCTTCGGCACTGGCATCGAGGCCCTTCACCTCGTATGTACAGCGATGAGAAGGTTCGGGCGAACACGAGCGCGTGCGGCCAGGCGGCCAGGCTGCATGAAGTGACATTGTAGCCAGCGTGGCCGCGCATCGAATCAAGCCTGCGCATGCACATTGACGGTTGACAACGTGGCCTCGGATCGTCTGTTGCATTTAGTGTTCGGCAAGCCCTTGTTGCACTCAAAAGAATGCCGCTTTAGTAGCGCATCACTGTCACGGAGAATTCAGCCTTGCGCTTGCTTGCAGCATATAAAAGGCTTTGAGTCTCAGGTACATGAACGAACTAAAAAAACTGCTGTTATCCCGTACATCCATGGAATATCCCACAAACTTAAGAAAATAGGACAAAGAGCAGGTATCGACGTTGTTTTCTCCGCTCCAAAAAAACTTGCCCAGCTTTGTGTCAGAACCAATCCTGCTGCTAAGAAACGTAGTATTTGCAGCATTAATCATAGGAAGAAGTTTACAGCTTGTTCGAAAGGTGTAGTGTATAAGATACCCCTGAAATGTGGTAGGTCTTATATAGGACAGACTGGTAGATGTTTTAACGTTAGGTTACAAGAACACAGCAATAAAGTGCGCAAAGGGCGGGAAGGCTTTCTAGGGGTACACTGCGCACAATGCGGCTGCGTCCCAATTTTGGAGGAGATGACTATCTTAGCTAGGCATTCCAATGAACGTACCAGAATTATCATTGAAGCAGCAGCGATTGCCGATGGCGACTCGATTGTAAGCCATCAATCGCACTAACAGACAAAGAACTGGTTTTCCTGAGGTCGCACATGCGCTCTCGTACCTCTCGTAGGTAACAAATTCTGAATGCATTCTCATGTCGGGTTGCTGCTTGTAGAAGGTGCTTTTGTCTTGGTGTTTAGGGTATATACGTTTGTTTCTGAAAATAAAAATCAGTTGGAAGTCAGCGCTTGTCTACGTCGTCCTTTTTTGTCTTCCGTCTATGTATGCGCTGTTAGTGACGATTGATACTATAAAAGGCCGGCGGTTTCACCAGATTGGGCTTTAATGAACTAGATAGACGTAAAGTTTTTCATCACAGAAAAGCAATTTGTTCCCTCTGGTTACCTCCAGCTGTTCAAGGAAGGAACCAAATTTCTTTACTTTTCGTCACATTTACTGTACGAACAGTGTACCGATGTGCAAGTCATTCGACCCACCTTTTTCGCCACAGGCCAGCTCCCCGAGTGGGATGATCAACTCTGATTTTTTTATACTCCCGTCTTGTCAGATTGTGTATTCTTTTACTTGATTCCCGTATTGTTAAGCTCGTTTTTTTTTCGCTATATATTTTTGCTCTTTTGCTATGTACATCCCACTCCTGCCTAAGGCCTTCTGTGAAAGCTGGAAGTAATTCAGAAAAATAAACAAATGCATTTCCCTCAAGGGAGAACAATTTGCTTGAAGGCAGTGCGGTTCATGTGCCTCCGAGGGAAATAGCCAGCTGTTTGCATGCGGGGCGCAAACACAAGGCTGGTTTCATCGCTACGAGTCTGCTCGTGCAAGTGCAACGTTACTGCGAGTGCAGTTGGATTCAGCGCATGCAGCTTTGGTGCAACCGAGCAACGCAGCAGACGACACGAAGCTAATCTGGTGATCTGCATAGCGCAGCATCGCGCTCGAGTGTTCTGTGCTTATCTATGTACTACGCAAGCAACGCTTGGAAGCGGATGCTTGGTTGAAATAGCGATCTCGTCTAAACAGGATGGCGTAGGAGTGCGCACGTAGCAGATCGTAGTAGTGACGCTTGATAAGCGCGTTTCTTTTACCGGTCCTCATATCGGCCTGAGTTCGCTGTCTGGGTGCACTGTAGCGCCGCGTGCCACAAAATTTCGCGTCCTTATTCACTTTGAAGAAAGAAAAACAGCACACGCATACACAAAGAGAGAAAATGGTGGTTATTGAGGCAAAGGTGACACCAAAGCGCCAGACTTGTACGTACCGAACTACATGTAAGTCTAATCAATTAGATTTAAGGGTAGTTTTGTAATTAACTATTACATTGCGAGGTTTTACGCGCCAAAACGACGATATAATTATGATGCACGCTGTAGGGGGGGGGGGGGACACCGGAATTATTTTGACCACCTGTGGTTCTTTAACGCGCACCCGATTCATGATACATGTGTTTTCTTGCATTTCGCCCTATGGAAATGCAGCCGCCGTGTTCGTGTTTTGATCGCGTGCCCTCCGCCTTAGCAGCACAGCATACGTTTTCAAATCAAGTGATTACTCTTGTCATTGGTCACGTTTTTCCTGAACCCGCCGTGGTTGCTCAGTGGCTATGGAGTTAGGCTGCTGAGCACGAGGTCATGGGATCGAATCCCGGCCACGGCGGCCGCATTTCGATGGGGGCGAAATGCGAAAACACCCGTGTACTTAGATTTAGGTGCACGTTAAAGAACCCCAGGTGGTCGAAATTTCCGGAGTCCCCCACTATGGCGTGCCTCATAATCAGAAAGTGGTTTTGGCATGTAAAACCCCATAATTAAAAAAAAACATATGTCTAGCTACGCCAAAATACGCATTGCGCTTGTGCCCAACTATTCGCTACCAGGAGCAGTAGCTTGACCTAAGAGAATTTAGTTCTTCGTTAGGTACCATGAGAAGTGGAAATCATTAGCAGAAATAAAATTAAGTAAGCGCGTGAATTATTTGAAGCAGGAAATATTCACAGACCACGCCCACAGTGCATCAGTTCAACCTCTTGACTGTCTAATAAAGGAATAAAATTATTTAGGTGAAGCTTCAGATGCTAAAATAAAAAAGAAAGCCAGCACTATCTTTAAACTCGTGCTTTACATCACGTTTACGTGACGTAAAAACCTTTGCGTCACGTAAAATCCTTTGCGACGAAACCTTTACGTCACGTTTGAAATCACTGCCTGGACCTTTCCTTACCATGCTGGCCTAGCGGATCACATATGACAGGACTTAAGCGTCAGTTATACCACTAGATAAAGGTTGTGCGCAACTGAACATTTAAAATGAACTTTGATTACACTGAGTAGATTAAAGGAAAGTTAACACTCAAAACGTTCAGTTTTTCACCCAGTCAAAAAGTGGCGCTGCCTCTAGGGATAGCGGGGAGACACTGGCCGTTACACGTGTTTCACCCTGAGGTTTCAGAATCCGATGTCTTCTTGGTGGTCTGGAACACATCACTTGACACGTCTAAGCGACGTCACTGTCCCACTTCCAGGGCCGAACGCAGGGAGCGGTCATTCACTCTCGCCTGCAGCCTTGAATCGGCGGGGGATCAATGAAGGGGAAAAACATAAAGAGCAAAACCAGTTTTACCTGCCGAAAGGAAAGTACGGCTGCGTATTGGTGCAAACCGTGCAGAACGTGTACATTCACGGATTTTTCTCTTTTTTTTTCATTTGGATAATATATGCATAATTACAGACAGTTTGAGTGTCTGCAACTGCTTTTTACTTTGCTTCGCCTCCGATGTTGGCCTATCTTAGATCGCGCCATTTGATTTTATGCGTATAAAGCTATCCGCACTTCGTTTTGCGAGTGTTTTGTCTTTCCTTACAGGAGTCCCAGCGATTGTATCCATCAGTTCCATATATCACTAGAACATGCGAGCAAGACGTCATGGTCGGTAAGGTTTTTCCCTATTTTGTCTCGAAGCAGAAAGCTTTAGTCGTCCATTGCAGGTCACCGTGTGCCCATAGAAATATAGTATAATCTGCCTTTTCTTAAGGCCAGAATTCGAGTGTGCGAGTGTGAGTGAGTGCTTTGTTTGTGCAGAGGCCAGGCTGGGCTTGTAGGAAGCACTGGCATCGCGAAGAGCATTGTGAAAAACAATATATATATACAGCTAATGTCACAAAAAGAAAGAAATCCACCCATTCTCTTGCTGAAACGAACAGCGAAGTTATACTTATGTCCCATTAAACATACATGTCATTAAACATATCAATGTCAACAAAGTCAGTTTACTTGAAAGAAAAGCATTTACAGATCGTTAAATAAAGGGATAAGGAAAACACAAAAATAAAATAAAGCATGACTCGACATAACATGACGTGGCATGAATATATATATGAGTGGCCGTGACGCCTATTGCCTCATAAAAATCAGAACGAACACCAAATGACGGCTTAATGTTCTAAAAGACCGAAGTAAATCTAGGCATAATTTTGTTGTTGCTGCATAAGCCCCTGCGCGCTGAGCTATGGTAGTCCAAACAACCTCGAAAGCATTTGCTCACTTCGTCGAGTGTAAAAAAAAAAGACTTATTTGAATTATAATCAGGAAATGTTTGTAATATATGCTAGGCAACTCTTCATTCAAATATCTGAGCATTCATACTGATGAAGCGCTACGTTTCAATGCATGTGAATTATACAGGGTTATTACGTTTAAGTTTTATGGAATTTTGAAAGATCGCCTGGTTCAGATATGGCATAATTGTTGTCATTGAACTGAATTGTGCGAAGAGGCGGACATTACTAGCACGAGAAATCAAAACGCATATTCGACTAATCAAACAGTCACTGATTAACTGCTTAATTATTTACTTTGCGGCACATATTGCAATTTACGAATTGTAGCCGGTGAGCTTGCAAGACGTATCCACTTGAAATTAATTTCAAGAGCCCTTTCCCCAGTTTGCAAAGGCAAACTATAGAAAGGGCACCTCGCGGAGGCCTCGCTTACGACGGGTGTACATGAAAATGAACGCCGCTGAGGACAGGACGCATCTGCCTGCTGCTGCGTGCACCCGAGTACTTAGAAGCACTACGTGGTTCTTCAGATTGCGAGGGAGCCTCTTAGTGTATTCCAGGAGTTTTTGGGAGTACTTCAGGTGACAACAAAGTTCTGTCAGTGTTTACCAGAGTGCTCGATCTTTTTCTTTTTTTTCAAGATCACGCAGGATTCTGAAAATGTATCTGAAAGGGTTCGCAGGAAGATGGACGTTTTCTTTTTTTAACGCTTGATAATTAGGAGATGTTGGCGCTTTTGTCAGGGGCCATCACGAAAACAAGTCTTGCTGAAATTCTGACTCTGGCTGGCAGTTTCCCTTTCTCGCCTGCTCCTAGTTTGTTGGCACTAATAGTGAAAGGGAACCCGCCGTGGTTGCTCAGTGGATATATGATATATGATCAGTGGATATATAACTTCGGGTGCTGAGCACGAGGTCGCGGGATCGAATCCCGGCCACGGTGGCCGCATATTTATGGGGGCGAAATGCGAAAACACCCGAGTACTTAGATTTAGGTGGACGTTAAGGAACCCCAGGTAGTCAAAATTCCCGGAGTCCTCCACTACGGCGTGCCTCATAATCAGAAGGTGGTTTTGGCACGTAAAGCCCCATAATTTTGATAGTGAAAGGGAAATCAGTCACTACATTCTAGCAGTTTTTTTTATTATTTGCTGAAGCGTAGTTTGCCTAAAGTAGCCTATCAGGCGTACGTTTTTTTTTATTTATTACAGAAATGTCAGCATCAGATAGCCTTCGGCTACTCATCGCGTACGTTTACTGTAAAATAGATGCAAGTGCTACACTCTTGAAAAGGTTGTGCCCTTTGGGGTGTATATTGGTCCCACAACAATAATCGTCATCTGCCTTGCTTGCATTTCCTTTCTTGGAAGCTCGTCACTCGCTTTCCTGTCAAGAATGCTGTGTCTCGCTGATAACCCGCAAGCCGTTCGTCACTTAGAAATACCGGGCTCGTGGCGTTCAAAAAAAAAAAAAATGCGGGCCTGACAGATGGCGATTATCGTTGTGGGACAAGATAAACCTCAAAGGGTGCAAGTTTCTTTGAGAGTGTAGTAGCAAGCTTCAGTGATACAGACTATCGTATATGTAAGTCCACAAAGAAGCAGTACTTAACAAAAACAGTAAATTTCAAGCACAGAAGCATGCTGAGGGACGTATGTCCGCAAATACACAAGTACAATTACCATCCTTTGAGGCGCATGCTATTTGGCGGCGTCTGTTTCAACGTTTATAAAACCAAGGTTCTATAAACGTTGTTCATGGCGTGTCTACCTACAATGCTTACACTGTATTTTAATGCTAATCTTGAGTAGGTACACTTATTCCATATGGCGAACCAGTAATGTTGAATGCCGAAAGGTGGGCTTAAGTTGTCATCTGCCAGAGGGTATAGCAGGAAGCTAGAACACTGGTCGCTCAGAAAGGAAGCCTCGTGTGTCGAACAAAACACCATCCAGGTCCGGGCACTTAACCTTTGATTAAGCCCTTTCCTTCTCGTTGCATCTGCCAACTGAGCTAACCGGGGGGTGGGGGGGAGGGGGGGGGAAGGGTACTGGAGCTTCGATTATGAGATGTCATGGTGGCTGAGCGGTTGCACCGACAATTGGGCTGACACTCAGTGCATCCTGTGCTTCCTGGAGGTGCAACAGAAACACTTGGTCATTTAATATCGAACTGTCTCTCCTATACTACACGGCGGGTTGCCCTTTACGGAGATTACCATCCACTTGGCTTAAGGTGTGCTACAATGAATGACATGACATTTCCCGCTGGTCCCGTCCAAACGTGACCAAGCACGAAGAGCCTTCTACCGATCTTGAAGACGACAAATCTATACTTTCAATTATAGCTTGAAATAAGGCGCTAATTTTGTGCTAACTTGTGGACTATTAGAAGACGCCAAGTGCCGCCCGGTGAGTGAGTGACAAACAAGCATGTTTTATTCTTGTGGTTGTACCTAACCTTCTTTATCTTACTTTTTTTTCATTTTCCATGCCCCTACGGCTTACTCTCTCTTATTGACTCACTGTTCGTTATCTGTGTGCCTTTTCTCTTTTAGAGCTGCAGGTGTTGTGCCACTCCTTGTGGCAGTGGCCAGGTAGCTCTCTTTCTTCTGGCTGTGATTGTCCTATGTATGCAAACATAATAATAATAATAATAATAATAATAATAATAATAATAATAATAATAATAATAATAATAATAATAATAATAATAAGGCACAGTGGAAGCTGCATGTGCGTTCGTGTAACTTTGGGGGAGGGATAGCGCGACGCTGACACATTTCAATAATATATATAATTATGAAGTTTTACGCGTCGAAACCACGATCTGATTATGAGAGACGCCGTATAGTGGAGGACTTCGGATTAAATTTGACCACCTGTGGTTCCTTAACGTGTACATCAAGGAACCGTTCTTGCGTTCCTCTCGCCTGAAAATGTGGCCGCCGCGGCCGGGATCCAACCCGTCACCTCGATCTCAGCAGCGCAACACCATAGCCACTGACGTCGGATTATTCTAATGATTTTGCAAGAAGTTAAGATGACAAGAATTCGCTGTTTGACGTAGTCCCACCTTCTTTCCCAGCTGGCCGAAAGCTACCTAAAGGCGCGTGGATCCAAATTGGCATTTACAACCTGCATCATGACCCAGAAGTATTCCCCAAGCCGGAAGAATTCATTCCAGACAGGTTTCTTCCTGAAAACGTGAAAGGGAGACACCCTTTTGCGTTCGTTCCTTTCTCTGCTGGCCCGAGAAACTGCATTGGTGAGTCTGTGCGTTATTATGTGCTTCGATTGAATTCAATCTTGCTATTGCACTGGAACATTTGTAATTTTTACGCAATTTATTTTTTTTAGACATAAGCACTTAAATATGACGTACCGCGCGTGCTGTAGGGTAAATGTAGATGCAAATGAAATTGAATGCTGCTACTGTACTGGGGAGGGGGGGTGGACTACTTTAATTTTTGTGTGGTTGGATCATTTTTTGTAATGTTTCAGCCCTGAAATATGATTTACCGCACGTACTGGCTTGAACACCTACCTAGTGATCTAGTTGAAATAATCTCTTGAACTATTTACGTGCATTGTTCCATAAATAAATATAAATGTACTTCGCTAGTGAGGAACGCATGGTTGCAACTGAAAGGTGCGTCGTTCCATAGAACCTTGGTTCGCTGTAGGGGAAAGAGAGAGAGAGAGAAGAAACCGAGTGGGTGACCAAAGGGCGTTTAATTTTGGCCTGATGACTGACGTGAAGGCAAGGAAAGGGAAAGAAACACACAGATAAGTATAACGACACCGTTGGGGAGGTATCGATGCAAAATGTGCGCTTTTTTGCAAGTTTACTTAGATTAGATTAGATTCACCATTATACAACATAATATAATAATAATATTTGGGGTTTTACGTGCCAAAACCACTTTCTGATTATGAGGCACGCCGTAGTGGAGGACTCCGGAAATTTTGACCACCTGGGGTTCTTTAACGCGCACCTAAATCTAAGCACACGGGTGTTTTCGCATTTAGCCCCCATCGAAATGCGGCCGCCGCGGCCGGGATTTGATCCCGCGACCTCGTGCTCAGCAGCCCAACACCATAGCCACTGAGCAACCACGGCGGGTATTATACAACAATCCTAAGCGAAGACCATGATGCAGAACGTTGTCGGGCACATCATGTAGGAGAATGTGGTGAAACAAATGCCGTACACACATGGTGTGTTAAAGAAATGAGCACTTCATGCTTACACAATCTTTTGAATACAACATTTCTTTTCATCCACATTGTGACGATGGTGACGATGATGATTACAATAATCTCAAACCATGGCCCACAGCCACGAAGGGGGATAGGCCAAGAATCGAGTAGCGCGGGCGAAAATGGTCTAACGGTAAGAATTGTCAGACGAAGAATTCATTTGTTTTTTTATTGCTGTGCCCACAAACAGCGTACTTGCCAGGGCAGAAAATAGGGAATGTTATTGAAGAGTCAAACGCAGGCTATATAATTTATATATGATTACATAAAAAGAACAGAAACATCAACATTTCAGTCAGCGGGAGTGATAGATGAAGTTTTCTATGGTATTGCATACCTTCCTGCTTGTTCTCTTAAAACGTTAGTCCCTGTAGCTTCTAAATTTTGTTGTTTTGAACGATATTGTCGCATTATCTCTCTAAATATAGCTGCGGTTGATAACATTCGGTTGAGGGAACGGGTACCCCGACATGAACGCCCTCAGTTTCAATTTTGTGAGCGCCACGAAGTTAAAATGTATTGCATTTGTCCTCCTAGGTAATATGGGCCATCCTGTCATATGTGCAAAATTTAACACATGCTTAATCAGGCTATTTTGTGCATAATTTCCAAGAATGTTGTACCGCAAGTTGATCGAACAGAACGCTGACAGGAATGTCGATCGGCTGACGCTGGCACGGGTTCGCAAGGATGGGTAAAATACATACTGTGTAAAAATACTTAGACTTCCACGATGTGGCTGTGAACAACATTACGTTGCTGTTGCTGGTGTAGATTGCACTCATATTTAAGGATTTGCCCGAAATGCCTAGGACGTTCGTATGTGAAGCCGATGAATTCTGCTAATGCCGCCCAAGCAAATCAATCAGTGCCTGCAATCCTGCACGAGAAAGCGTGTTACCGGGACGGCCGTGGATTGACGCTTCTTCTTATTGGACTTCTTTTTCTACTCTTATTACAACCATATCGATGCTTACAGCATCGATTCAAAGCGTTTGCTCTACTATGGTTGTGTACTACTTTCCCCTAGGTCAACGTTTTGCCATGATGGAAGAAAAAGTGGTCATTGCCAACATCCTTCGAAACTACAAGCTGGTTTCACTGCATCATCGAGACAAGATCCGTGTCATGGCGGAGCTCGTTTTGAGGCCAAAGAGTGGCCTGCATGTGAAATTTATTCCGAGGGAGCCTTCAAAATTGAAATGAAAGGATTAAACGACAATTCTTGCCTCAGAAGGTTTCATGCATGCGTTCACATAATAATAATAACGGACCACGTCTACAAACGGACCGAATAAATGAAACATATGACAGCGACGGTCACCTCACTTATATCTGCAGCTTTCTGTCATTTCAATAAATTATGATCTCAAAGGCAGTATAACATAAAACCATTGCATTATGACTTTATTCCAGTCTCGTGACATCAAATTTACTAACGGTCTGCGCAAGCATCGGATGGTGACCCGCAGCGTTGTTTGAGCAGCCCAATCAAACGCTTTCCTTGTTTATAGGACGTCACTTTTGTTTTGAGTACAATTAGCAGTGGCTGGCTCGACAGATTTTTCTTGTCTATTTGGCTGACAAGAGGCGAGGACTACGCAGAAGTGGAGAGGATTTCGATGGGTCAGAGCTAGTGCAGTGAGGGTAGATAACCGGCTTATGAGGGTCGTGCAGGCGTCTGCGATTGGCCCGCTTTCCCTTGCTTAGTCTGTGGTGGCCGGTCGAAAGTTGCGGCATCCTGCAAGGGAGCGTTAAAGATGTAGCTAAAACAGATCCTCCGCGAAAAAGAGTGGACAAAGCGATGTCGGATACATGCCGAAAGGTCGCGATAGCGTCATACTGCTACGCAAACATGTTTATTATACGCAGAGAAATCCATTCTCCTTGGCAGCACCGAGCGGCCAGTGCCAGAGTGATCGGTGGGTAGCCATCTTATATTCCTTTTCAGGGGAAGAGAGTTATATAAGAGGGGAAAGGCAGGGAGGTTAACCAGATGCACGTCCGGTTTGCTACCCTGCACTGGGGAACGAGTATAAGGACGAAAAGAAAGGAAGAAGAGATAGAGAGAGAACAGTTACGCGCACATTTGAAGGTTCGCACGAAGGCTACACACGGTTGCCAAGACTTGTCGACTTGAGGTACATCAACAACGCTTTCGTGGCTTTCTGTGGCATCGACGCGTACGTCCAAGGATTTTCCTTTCCGTAAATGGTCTAGAGTCCAGCTGATTCAATGCTGTCCAGAGATCTTCACGCTCGACTAAGTACTGGGGACAGAGACACAATATGTGTTCAATTGTTTCTATAGTTCCACAAGAGTCGCACATGGGTGTGTCCCCCATTCCAATCCGGAACGAGTAGGCCTTCGTAAATGCCAACCCGAACCAGAGGTGGCACAATACTGACGCCTCAGAGCGGGAAACATTTGATGGCACGTGTAGCTAATAAAGATGGATCAAGTCTATGAAGGTGACACTTCGGGAGGTTAGGAAAAAAACAGTATTTCTGTGTCATAACAATAGCCACGATATGAAGGTTTCTTGCAGCGTCGTTTCTGGATAAGGTGATTGGAACTGGTCGGGCATCCAGATGAGCATACCGGGCGGCTTCGTCGGCGCAGCACTGCCGGTATGTACAGGTAGCCACTGGAATATAATTTCAAGCCCTTTAGCGATAGCTTGATGGTGGTCTTCTTTTGTTTCATTTGTCAGCTGCTCATGAGTCCTGTGATATAGGGCAAAATGCAGACTCTTAAGCGCTGCCCTAGAGTCGCAAAAGATGACCCGTTTCTGATGTGTCTCTTGCAGGAGGTATTTGACAGCAGGACGCAGGGCAGCAAGCTCTGCCGCCCTTGATGTTGTCATGTGGGACAGCTGGAATCTCATTCTGGTTTTTGTAGCCGGAATGACAACGGCATCTGAAGAGCTGGTGGATAAGACCAAACCATCGGTATATATGTGAATTTGGTCCCTATAAGTCTCATTGATTAATGGCAGCGTCATCTCTTTCAGAGCCATTTTTGGGTGATTGGCATTCTTCTTTACACCCGGAACACTTAGAGACATCGCAATGGCAATGAAGGCCTTGCTGCTAGTATGCATCCTAATGGAAGACAATCTGTATGGGTGATAACTATAGAAAATGTTGCACGAAGACTCTGCGATGGCAAGAATGCGAAGAGATGATCGGGGACGCGCTAAAGATGACGCATATGCGTCCTGGGACAATCCACAGCAAGGTCTGTTTGGATAGGATGATCTTTGGCGAGCACGATTGTTGCAGCTGTTTACGCACAGCGAGGAAGTCCTAAACACGTGCGCAATGCTTTGCCCTGTAAGTTCTCCGATGAGCGAACATTTGACTTGCACGTACTGGACAACACTGGAAGGGAAAGGTTTGGAAGCGCTTGCCTCATGCTACTCCGTTTCAGTTCTAATATTTTATTACAGCGAACACAGCGTATACCTTGAGTGGGATTATTACGGTGCCCTCGCGGTATCTTCTTGCATTAAATGAAAATAGAAGTTTCTCTAGCGGCTATTTTTTAGAGGCGAAGTATCGCGAATATATTTGAGTGCGGTTGGTAGTTCTTGCTTACAAGCTTAATGACAGAATGTTTTGTACTAACTTAAGCGTTTGCTCCCAAATGCAGCTCGCTCCTGCCTCGACACAATGACGCAATTCACCAGGTCATCATTGGAAGTATAAGATATATCTATCGCGTGTTCACACGTTCGTTTTAAGTGCTAATCCGATAGATGGCCGAGTACATCAAAACTGTGCGGTACTTGTATGTTTTTCACGAAAACGTTTTGGTCAATAGAAAGAAAGATGCATGCTCGTATGCGGGATCGAACCAGCGAGGTTGGGTGCCAGGCAAGCGCCGTAACCGCCATACATAGGTGTTTCTTTTATATATTATATTTATTATAATTAGCGAGATATTGTATTGGATGACTTCACGTGCACCAGTCAATACATCACCCTTCCTGTGTCAACTCCTTTGACTTAGTGGTGCCCTCCGCGCGCATGCGTGAAATCACCGTGCCTTTCATCTCTCTCTCTCTCATCTGTCTATTCTCGCTTCGCTTAGCGCAAAGTAGCCAACCACTGCAGACGTATTTCTGGTGAGCATCCATGCCTTATTTCTTCCTTTCATCCTCCATCTTCAGTGACTCAGAAAGGGCCCGGGAAGCTCGAGGTGCCTGAATATAGCAACGCAGGAAAACTGCAAGCATGTTTCACTCAAGAAGAAACATCAAAAACAAACCTATCGTGGTTACTTAGTGGCTTTGGCGTGTCGCTGTTAAGCACGAGGTTGCTGGATCAAATCCTGGCCGCGGGGGCCGCATTTCGATGGGCATGAAATGCGAAAACGCCCTGTACCCTGGCATACTCAGGAATTCTGGACATGTGTTTAGTTTCCTTTTCCGCCACCACGTGGCGTATCGACCTTAAAAATTTGAAATTCGCGCCGCGGCGTATGCCATGACGCACAACAGAAGAAAACACAATAAAAAGAAGCACGCCCTGAGACTGTTGCTTCACCTCGGCGCTCGGAAGCGAGCGGCTTATGCATCAGCTTTATCTCGAAGGCGACCAACTACTTGCTCGGCTGGCAATGAATCGACGCCAGACAGCTCGTCGGCATTCCGGGTGAGATGTCTGGCCGAGATAACGGCTGCCGCAAAGCTTCCCTTCGGTTTCCGTCATTGCTTTTTTCCTATGATTTGTGCACCACTGCGGCCGCAGGCTTCCGTATAGTCAGCTTTATGTTTCGTGGGTTTCCTGTAGAACCGGTGTGATGCAATAAGAGCAACGTTTAGCTGGGGCCTGTCTTCGATGCCGGCCGCTGAAATACATGTAAAACGCATGATTTTGTGAGAAAACCACTAAACCATCCGAATGAGAATTGTTGCATTTAAGGGAGAAAGTTAAATCCCAGTGATTGCAGCAAAAATAATTTTGATTTTAGCCATGGCAGCATTGGCAATACTTGTCGGAAATCAGTAAATCTGAAAAAAAAGAATAGAAGTATGAAGTTTACAAATCCATCAGTTATCATCAAAAACTAATGTCACATCTCTATAAACTGCATCCCTTGGAGCATCTAAATAGGACAAATTTCACGTATGATTTATGACGTATGTGAAGTTGTTACAATGCTCGTAAAGGTGTTGCGAATGTCGCATTCAGGAGTTAGTGGTGTATTTCAGGGTTGCATATGATATATAATTTTCGTCCGCATTAAATCAAATATTAGGTGCAGCTTAGAGAATTGCGACGTCATTTATAGTTGCTTAGGTGCAGGGTTGTATACTTCAGATATTGTTGCCAAAAATTTCGCTTTTTTCAGAATTAAAAAAAAATGTGGTAGTTAAATAAAAATTCGCTTTCAGAAATCTTATTTTAACTGTTTCTTTTGAGTTCAACCTAACTCATTCATTTCGGTGCAGTGGTTGTCAGAAGAAAGGATTGTTCATTTCCCTTGTAGGAGCTAAAGCTTCCCGTTAGGTTCGATTTAGAATATTGTTGCTGAAAGAAGAAGCAAGACGGGTAGCGTAATTACAGTATGGCGGCCGCACTTCCATGGGGGCGAAATGCGAAAACACCCATGGTACCTAGATTTGGGTGTACATTAAAGAACCCCAGGTGGTCAAAATTTTCCCCCACTACGGCAGGCCTCATAAACAGTTGGTGGTTTTGGCAGGTAAAACTCCACAATTTAATTTTTTTTATTTACAGAATCTGCACTAATTTACAGTAATTGTCAAAGACAATTCTACAGCATGCTAGTCCCTGAAGCATTGTCTTCTTCAGTCCCAAGCTCGTGGTCATCTTCCTCAGCGTTGTGCAGAGCTATGCAACGTATTTCCACCTGGCGTGGAAGCGCCGTGCCGCTGTTTTTTATGCCGAAACGGACTATAGTAGCACTTTAGACGGCTGACAAGAACGACGTCATGGAACGTCTGGGTGGAGCGAGTAGTAGGTGCGACCACAGAGATCTCGTAGGTTACGTCGGTTACCTGACAAAGGACCCGGTAAGGCCTGAGTAGCGGGACATTCGTTTTCCGAGTGGCCGAAGCGGCAGGTGGGCGATCGCAGTACAAGGTCCTGGGAACGTAATCGGCGTCCCGGTGACTAATGTTACAAATGCCTTTCTGCTTGTTCTAAGAACCATAAAGGCAACGGTGAGCAACTTGGCATGTTTCTTGGGCTCGAGCAATGACATGGTGGGTATATTAAAACACGGGCCCTTGAGAGGTAGGCAATATTGTATTAAAAGGCAATACTGGATCTCGGCCATGCAAGTAATAAAATGGCGAGGAACCTATAGTGCCGTAGCGTGATGAATTGTACGCGAATGTGACAAAGGTGAGAGCAGTATCCGAATCACGATGGCTATCAGAAAGACACATGGAGAGCTTTTCCGTTATGTTCGAATAAGGCGCTCCGTAAGATCATTCGTCTGAGGGTGGTATGCTGTACTAAGTTTGTGTTTGGTAGAACAGGAGCGGAGCAAGTAGTCCACAACTGTAGAGACGAAGGAGCAACCCCTGTCGGTAAGAAGTTGACGAGAAGTGCCGTGGTGAGCAATGATGTTGTGCAACAGAAAGTAGGCTACGTCTGTTGGAAGGGCTCTGGTGAAACCGAACCAAGTTGTATAGTCAGTTGCGACGGCAATCCGTTTGTTCCATCAGTCAGACGTGGGGAACGGTGCCAAGAGGTCTACACTAACGTAATAGAAGGGTTCGGTAGGAATGCTGAGAGCTAGGAGTAAACCAGCAGTGAGAACACATGGCTTCTTCTGTAGTTGACATTACTCACAAGAAGCGATGTAGTGGCGGACAGATCGGTACAGACCAGGCCGAAAGAATCGTCGCCGGACACGGGCGTACGTACCGATTCCCCGAGGGGACGAAAAGTTGGTAGATCGTACAGCTTGGACAGAACAGTGGTGTGAAGATGCCTAGGGATTACCAGCACCTTCTCAGATCCACTAGCGTACATGTTGTTTTGATATAAAGTGCCATCCTGGAATATGAATATACCAAGAGAAGGATCACATGACCTAGATGTGAGCTTGTCCATGTTACCACGTATGCTGGATCTCTGCGCTGTTCAGTAGCGAGGTCAGCGAAGCGCATAGCGAAATTCAGAAGCAGAAGCATAGGTCGCAGGCACATCAGGAGCATCGTCTGGGTGATGGTACAAGCAGTTGGCATCTTGGTGTAAACTCGTAAAAGCAACTGTGTACGAGTATTTCTATAGGCGTAGCACCCAGTGACCTAGGCGATTGGTAGGGTCTTTGAGGGACGAAAGCCAGCAAAGCCCATGGTGGTCTGTGGTGAATGTAAAGGGCCGACCATATAAGTGAGGGCGAGCTTTCGCCACTGCCTAGAGAAGTTCAAGGCACTCACGTTCAGTAATAAAATAATTCCGCATATCTGGAGAAAGCAGACGGCTGGCATATGCAATGATGCGGTTGTGGCGTCGTTGACCGTTGGTAAAAAGTGGCACCGATTCCATGACCACTGCCATCAGTGCAGACTTCTGTTGGAGCAGTCTGGTCGAAGTGCGCAAGATGGAATGGAGATGTTAGGAGAGAGACAAACACCGAGAAGGCAGTTGCTTGTTCACGTCCCCAAGTAAATGAAACGTTTGCCTTCAGAACAGCAGAGGGCGGGTGACCTCCGCAAAATAGTGCATGAGGCGGCGGAAGTACGAGCACCGGCCCACGAAGCTCCGGACATATTTAGCACATGTTGGCACGGGAAACTTCTGTACGGCACGAGCTTTGATCGGGTCTGGGCGCACAACAGAAGAATCAAGATGACCAAGGATAGTAATTTGGCGGTGTCTGAAGTGACATTTATAATAATTAAGTTGAAGGTCAGCATTGCAAAAAACAGAAAAAAAAACGAGTGAGAGGCACTCCTTGGTGCGTGGCAAAAGTAGGAGCAAAAACAATGGCGTCATCTAAGTAACAAATACAGATGGACCACTTGAGGTCATGAAGGAGTCTGCCCATCATGCGTTCAAAAGTATATCAAGTATTACATAAGCCGAAGGGCTTATGTAATAATTTGAACTGGTATAAGCCATGGGATGTTACAAAGGCGGTTTTCTCGCGGTCCATGTCGTCGACGGCAGTCTGCCAGTAACTGGAACCATGCTCAATGGAAGAAAAGTACTTCGCCCCATGCAGGCAGTCGATGGCGTCATCAAGGCGTGGTAGAGGATAAATGTCTTTCTTGGTGATCTTGTTGGGGTGCCTATAATCCACGCAGAAGCACCAGCTGGCGTCCTTACTAACTAGAACTACAGAGGACGCCCAAAGGTTGGATGATGGTTCAACGATTCCTCGAGAGAGAATCTTCTCGACCTCCGTTTGAATTACTTGTCATTCGTGCAAAGATAGAGGGTATGGTCACCTGTGTATAGGGTGTGCGTCACCGGTATGAATATGGTGTGTCATGAGAGAGGCCTGGTATGAAGGGCGACCTAGGTAAAAAATGTCGCTCAACGCGTAGAGCAGTTGGCATAACTAGTTGGAGGAAGTTCGGGAGCAATTAAGTTTGGGAGCTGAGGAAGGACAGCCGGCAAAGAACAGTCAACGGGAGACGACGTAATACAAGCAGGCAAGGCTGAAACCGGCAAACTTGGGAGGAAGAGAGTTTACCTATTTCTGTGCCTTGTGGTAGGACGTGGTCACTGATTTCTAAGTTGATGAGATGAAGACTGGTAGAGTTGTTGGTGATACCGACGACAGTTTGTGGAAGAGCAACGTGATGATCAAGGAAGACTTCCATGAGAGGAGACACGACACAGTCACCATCAGGCACAGGCGGAGCTGTATAAAGCAGGACGTTGGTCATGACTTGTGGGGCGAGCCGAATGTGCTCAGAGAAGTAGAGCCTACTGGGAACTTCCTCAGGAGGGTCAGGACAAAGTAAATAAAGTGGAACGAGGGTCAGGACAAAGTAAATAAAGTGGAACGAGTCCAGTGGAGCAGTAGATAAGGGTGGAGTGAGCGGAAAGGAAATGAAGGCCTATGATAACGTCATGGGGACACTCTTAAAGAACAGTAAACAAAACAGATGTTTGGCAGCCACAGACACCAACGAGAGCGGCACACATTCCTATTGTGGCCAGTGTTCTTCCGCTAGCGACTCGCACAAGACAGGACGTCGCAGGTGTAAGGACTTAAGTGAGCTGTCTACGAAGCTGGTCGCTCATCAGACGGATGTACGCGCATGTATTAAGCAGAGTAGTGACAGGGACACCATCTACGTCACATCAAGTAAATCGCTTTCGGTCGGTAAGGTCAGTAGAGCAATTGCAATCCCGGTCGTTCTAGCAGCGTCACCTCTTGAAGCTGCACCTGCCAGTTTCTCGTAGAGTGCAGGTACATGGGGGACAGAGAACCGAAAATAGGGGATGAGTGAGACGGGGGTCGTCGTGGTGAGAGTAAATGACTCTGCCGTGTAGATGAGGATGCCTGCGTAGAGTTGTATCGCTCTGTGGAATCTTGCGGTGGCAGACAAGTACCTGGCGAGTGGCGGTAAGGTTGGAGCGCAGACTAATATTGGCATGACGTTCAAGTATTGCGGCAGTGGCGGGAAATGTGGCCAACGCGCCGGCACTTGATACATATCGGCTGGTCATCGGATGTTCGCCATTCCTCTGGGTTGCGAAAAGGCCGACAGGTGCACTGGCCGCACGAAGAAGAGATTGTAGGAAAATGTAGGTGTCCTCTCGGTTGACCGAATAGGTAGACTGAATTCCAACATTCGCCAACTCGTCGCGCACAACAGACTGCACAAGCGAAATCGTCGGTCGAGAATAGTTCGAAGAGGTCTGGAAACCAACCGGTGTCGCGGCTCCGATCTTCCGGAGAACGATACGGACGAGGCTCGCAGGTGTTGGTGGCTGATGTACTGAGTGAAAGTCCTCGCACGAAGACATAGCAACCGTATTTCGAAGACGCATCAACTGGTACGCGTTGCGACGACTTTTTGCTTCTTCTAATCGTCGACATTCATTAATGACGTCGGCTATGGTGGAAAAAATCTTATGCACGAAAAGATTACAAGCATCGTCTGCTATGCCCTTCAGTACGGGGTTCAGCTTGTCTTCTGACGTGCTCTCGTCAGCCTTGCGGCAAAGGGCGAGAACGTCCTGGATATATGTCACATGATTCGGTTGACGCCTCTACGTGGGACCCAAGTTCTCTTTGCACAACTCGCGGACGGCCAACTAGTTTCCCGAAAAATGTGGAGATTTTGCTTACATTGCTCCCAGCTCATTAATTCTTTCTTGTGGTTTCGAAACCAGAGCCATGCTATTCCTTTCAGGTAGAAAATTCTGTTAACAAGCATAACAGTTTGGTACCAACTGTTGTGGGCGCTGACGCTCTTGGACATTTGGAGCCGCTCAACGACATCAAGGCTGTCGGTACCGAAAAACGTTCCTGGGTCGCGGGACTGCGACGAGATGACTGTCGGCGTTGCAACCCCTTCTAACAACATATGCGCTTATCCCACTTAGTCGGAACATTGTTGGTGCGTTAAAGCAGTGTTTTGGTCAGGGATCGGCATTGAAGCCACATTTCACTTCAGGAGCAACTTGTTTTGCACCCTCCCGGCAAAGGGAAAGTTAGCGCTATTTTTTACCTTCACTTCCTGTAGACTCGTGCAGACGAGTTATGTGCTGGGCAGAGGTTACGATGTCGTGTGCTGCACTTGGCTCGCTGGGCTGTAGCCAATCACAGCAGACTGCGCGTCGTCTTCTGCATCAGCAGACGAAAAGCACGTGACTTCGCACTTACCAGCTGCATATTTATGTTAGCGGCGACAACACCCAAGGGAGCGTCGCATCGATCCTTACTCGTAGCCGCTTGCCATCGCCCCTTGCAGGAGCAGAGATCAGCGTCACACACGCTGGTATTGCGGACTGACGACGACGAGGACGACCGTAGCATTACCCACATCACGCTACCCTGAAACAAAATCCCAGCGTACGATTTTTCTTTCGCAAACAAATATAGACAAACTGCAGCTAAATACATGGCGAATGCGCACTGTACAAAAACAGCACGGAGTCCAAAACATCCTGCATCATCCATCAGTAAGAAATCTAATTTTACCTTCTTGGAAGGTTAGCTCACCTCCTTGTGTGACACATGGTCACGCAAGCACTTCGCTACCGTCTTCAGCGAATATTTACTCTCATCGCTATATGAATAATATTGTTTGACGTTCGCTTCCTGCATTCATTGAAACTGCAGTGTAGAGAGTGTAGTTTTCATGCTACACTACAGCTATAAAGAATGACTTCGTGTAGGTAGGCGGAGGTAAACTTTTCTACGCCAAGTAAAAATATGCTGACTTCCTACACTAACTACACTCGTGCAGCCAGTGTAGATAAAAAATAGCCCTGTTGACTTCAAGAAACACCAAATTTAAACAGTAAGGCGAAAAATTAGAGCTGGCGTTGGAACTGTAATTGCAGAGCAAATGTGATTCACTTTGCACGCAGTAGCGCCTTGAGAGGCAGCAGGGAGGGAGAGGGGAGTGTATATGCGTGTGCACGTCTTGAGTGTGCATGCGCGTGTAGTTGAGTTTTTGGGTTCGTCTTCCTATTTGAATCTCCATGTGCAGAAGTGCGTTGATGCGTCTGCGAGCATACAGGTGCTTGTCTATGCGTGCATTTTCGTGTGCGTGCGTGAGTGCGTGCTGTTACGACTTTGCACCGCTGCACCACTATTACGACTTTGTGGTCCCGTAGCGCTCGTCACCCATTTCGTGACAGAGCGTTGGTAGCGAATACTCCGAGCCAGGCGTCGATGAGAATAGCAAAAGGGACTTTATACACTATATACAGGTCATTATACAGGACATGAACGGGTCGGCACTGCGGCCGAGTGCTCACAGCAAACGCGACTGTTCCCGCACGGCGACGTCCGGCGAAAACGCGCGACACATCTCACCCCAGTCGAGAGCGGCACTCTGCTCCCGGTGGGTCGGCGGATCCGGTTTTCGAGGCGGCAGCCTCGCAGCTTTAAACTCCCCGAGAACCATTGTCACTCAAACGGCCCAATACAAAGTCAGCACTCGACGGTCGTCCGAGAGGTCCAACCAGCGACCGCGCTGGCCACCCGGTTCAAAGTTCGCGCGAGGTGACCTCCAGGCAAAAGGAGGTGCGGCGCCGGGCTGTCTGGCACACGGTGACACGTTTGAACATGTTGCTTGCCGATGCTTCTCCGCAGGACACCGCTGCCTGACGGCTCAGCATCTTGACCTGTCAAGGGAGAATTTGGGCGCTCGCAGGATAAATTCTGCATCTTGCAGATTCGGAATCCGGGCTGGTGGTAATGGCACAACAGTGCGTACATTTTTCTGCGTGTGTAGATGTGTAGGCGCGTGTAAATGTGCATAGATGCAAACGTGCCTGTTATCTCTGCGTCTGTATGCGTGAGAGAGAGAGAGCGAGATGGAGTGATGCATGTCTGTTTGTGTGCATATGTGTGTGTGTGAGCCAGCGAGCATTTCCTTGCTTACACCTACTTTTGGATGCAAATGGGTCAAAGAATTTAAAATTACGGGGTTGTTACGTGTCAAAATCGCAATCTGATTATGAGGCGTAGTGAAGGACTCCGTAATAATTTCAACAACCTGGGACTCTTTAACCTGCACCTAAATCTAAATGCACAGGTGTTTTCCCATTCCGCCCCCCATTTAAATGCGGCCGCCGTGGCCGGGATTTAATCCCGTAACCCCGTGCTTAACAGTCCACCACCACAGACGCTAACCAAGCACGGCGCGGATATAGAGTTTACTTGAACTGTATTTATATCCACAGAAACAAGAACGAATGACACTGCCTTTATAGTATCATCATTTTCTGGTAGCGAAACCGACGCAAAAAGGAAAAAAAAATATTAGGAGCCATTCAACTCTGTGGAGATGGATGACGAGCTAAGCTGTAGCATATGACACAGGATTAGACAAGGGGTCATGTATTTATTTTCATCATTTGGTTATGGTAGCGGCGATAGCCTTGTAATTACTAGGATATATACGGGTTGGTCTGGTTACAAGCTTAGACAGAATCTTGGCCAAAGAAGATTCTATACATGACTGCTGTTACTTAATTGAGTTGCTTTGATTGGCGTAGCGCTACTATCCAAATTCTTCTTGCAGAAACTCGGTGAACCATTTCTTTTCTGGTTTTGAAATGTGCACATTGAAGTCTCCAATAGTGATATGGTGATCACAAGGGTAGTGTCATTGCGGCAAACCCATGCAAAGTGCGTGGTCATGAACTTCTCGATATCACAATTGGGTGTGCCTGAATATATATAGGCAGTAGACATAATAACTCCGTCTTTCGTTTGTACGGCGCAGACAATCCCACAGTCCGTGCCCTTTTACGAGTCAATATTGTAAGGTTGTACATGTACATTTCCTCCTCTGCGTACATTGCAATGTCTTCTGCTCGTGAGTCCACGTGCTGTTCACAAACTATTCCAGCATACCCATCGACTGGAAACAATGCGTCTTTACTTATCTTATTTCTTCTTCTTCTTCTTCTTCTTCTTATTATTATTATTATTATTATTATTATTATTATTATTATTATTATTATTATTATTATTATTATTATTATTATTATTATTATTATTATTATTAGGGATCGGCCCACATTTTTGCTCCCTGACATGACAAATGCATAACGGAGCAGAGATTCACAGCTTCGCTGTGAAAGCGCCTGTGCAGTCAGTATTGCCACCCTGTATTTTGTTACCATGGCACCATCACCATCGGCATGGTCCCGCGAGGAGCTGCTAGCGGTTCGCATTCGTTATCTTCCTTGCATCAGTGGCAGCCCATTTTCTTGACGGCGATGACGCGCTAAATCTGCACCATCATTGCGTCGTGCATCCCTTCTGCGACCAAGCAAGCTTTCGGCGGCACACGTTCGCTGCTGTATTGACATTAAAACATTAAACTGCTTACTTTCGAAAAAAACAACGTAGATACGTATCGAAAGCGGGATAGCCGCAAGGAACATGCTCACGCAGCTATGTCATTGATGGCAATATCACAAAAGGCTGGGCTAGGTCAGGTCGCCCCTAAAGACTTCTTTTTCAGCATCACCCGCCGTGGTTGCTCAGTGGCTATGGTGTTGGGCTGCTGAGCACGAGGTCGCGGGATCGAATCCCGGCCACGGCGGCCGCATTTCGATGGGGGCGAAATGCGAAAACACCCGTGTGCTTAGATTTAGGTGCACGTTAAAGAACCCCAGGTGGTCAAAATTTCCGGAGTCCTCCACTACGGCGTGCCTCATAATCAGAAAGTGGTTTTGGCACGTAAAACCCCAAATATTAAAAAATTATTATTCTTTTTCAGCATCAGTTGTGCTTTAAAAGAGCTTATCTGCAAAAAATTTGCGCAGAACAGAAGCATGTTTATCATTTATTCGCTCAGCTAGATAATCTCGAGGATACGCTCCAAACTATTCATTTACATTAGCCGCCTAAGATCAATTATTGAAAGTTTGATTATAGCAGCTTCGTTCATTACGCTCAACTTACTCCCTATCTAGAGGTTACTAATTTGAACATTCGAATGATAGCAATAATGTCAGCAAGATTTACATTGCTCTATTAAAGTTTGGCGCCGTTAAAAAATAACTGCCTGGATATTCGTGATGCGCAGTACGCTTCTGATGAAGCAAGTGCGAATGCTTGGACGGGTTTTCTTGGCGCAATTCAAGTTCGTAAACTTAAGCATATGTGCCCAACAGTACACTTCTGCCTTTACGACGGACTCTCCTACGTTATAGAAGAAACACTTCAGCGCTACGGTATATCACACAAGGTGTGCGAGAACTTTGTGCGCGCTTCCGATTACATGTATGAGCGTTGGTCGTATCAGGCTCGGTTTCCTGGCGTCATTGAGAATAAAAACAGCTGCCTGGAGGAAAGCAATGGATAACCTTTTACTACATTGTATCAAATGGAGTAGCACGCACGTGTGTGTTAGAACAAAAAGTACTAAAGTATTGGGGTGAGTGCTTTGCGAAATATATTTTAACTGTCTATTGTTGACATATAAAGAAAGAAATGCCGCGTTTTTAATATAGTTAATGCTGATATACGTATACAGTGAAGTCAAACATGAGTTCCAATTTAGTTCCCGTGTTGGGAGCAGCCCCAAACCACACGGCTACATTGACACATGAAATATTGGTTTGTTAAGGCGAAGACTTGAACTGGTTCGTAGCAATAACTCATACCCGAAAAAAAGCGGCGTCTAGTCTAGTGATACAAAGTAGAAGAGTGATACAGGAAAAGTAGATGAATGATACAAAAAATACCCGCAGCAATGGCTCATTCCCGAAAAAAATCACATAATCAGGAATGGCTCATACCCCCGTAAGCAAGCAAAGATGCAATGGCTGAATATGAATGAAGAAATAAGAGAAAAAAAGAATGAAGGAAAGAAAGAAGGAACAAAAGAACGAAAGATCGAATAAATAAATAAATAAATGAATAAATAAACAAGAAAATAAATAAAGAAAGAAAGAAAGAAAGTAAAAAAAAATCATGAGCCATTCCACTCTGTGAAGGTGGTTGACTAGCGAGGCTGTTTAGCAGATGACACGGAGGTGACACATAATTTTGAACAAAGGTACGAACTCATTTATTGTCTTGATTGGTCGTCATTATTTTACTCGCAACTGCTATCACATACTTTGCAAAAGGATGGAAAGTTGGGCGAGTTGGTATGGTAACATGATCTTGGATTGTAGAATGAAGTGACATGAACAGAGACTAGAAGCAGACAGAGCGAACTCTCGTCCTGTCTGCTTCTAGTCTCTGTCCGTGTCACTTAGTGCTACAATCCAAGATCATATTCTTTGATAATGTCAAATCAATGCACATACGCCGCTGGGTGGTCGGTTGGGCCCGACTAGTGTGGCATCGCAAGGGATATGTCTGCAACACAGAACGCGTAAACCACTCCTTTTTGGGTACCAACATATACACATTGAAGTTATCGACAACGACAACAGAGGTAGTGTCATCGCAGCTAATTCACGCAAAGTAAGTAGCCATGAACCTTACGGGGCTATGATTGACAGTGACAAGAACTTTATTAAGAGTGTCCTGAGGAACTCGATTGGGGGGACCGAAGGCTCCCCGATCAAGTTGGTGGCTCCGCCCACGACGGGACAGGGAGGTGGTGACTCTCCGCGACGTCGCGGGCCCTCTGGACGGCCTGTAGTTGGTTTGTGAAATCCGAGCTCTTCAGCAAGGCGTCCCACTTGGACTTGTTATGAAAGTCGGAGCCCGCGTTGTACGGGCACAGCCAGAGCATGTGGTCGAAGGAGCAGCACGCGTTACCGCATTTGGAGCACGATTGCGGGAAGTTCGGGTCTATCCAACTCAGCGCTCTAGGGGTGAGGTAGGATCTCGTCTGTAAAAGTCTGAAAGTAACAGCCTGAGCCCTGTTGAGTTTCGGGCTGGGGGGAGGGAATTTTCTCCTGCTTAGTCTGTAATGTGATGTAATTTCATGAAAGGTCGTAAGATTATCTTTGAAGGAGCAATCCTGCGGGAGAGCCGGACCGTTATCTCGGGCGCGGTTCGTGAATTCACGCGCCAGGCAGTTGGCCCGCTCGTTAGGGTTGCAACCCGCTTGGTTAGTTACATCGTTCATGTGCGCCGGGAACCACGCTAATGTATGACCTCCAATGCGTTCTCGCGTAGTAATACGAAAGGATCTGTTGACGATGTCGGCTGCGTATTTACAAACTAGAGCGGACGAGAAAGCCCTAACCGCCGTGCGCGAGTCGGAGAAAATGGTCGCCGGGCCTTTTGCGGCTTGAAGAGCCAAGGCTATCGCGGTTTCCTCCGCCTCATTCGCGTGTATAGCGTAAATTGATGCGGCGCTGATAAGTGTACCGCGCGCGTCAACGACCGTGATTGCAAACCTGTCTCCGCTGCCATATTTGGCGGCGTCGACGAAGAATGCGTCTGCCCCGTAAGGATCGATTCGTCGAAGGATGGTTCTAGCCCGCGCTCTTCTGCGACCTTCGTTATATATTGGGTGGATGTTCCTCGGCACGGGCTCAACCTTTATACCTTCACGGGCTAATTTAGACAGGGGGTGTCTGTCGAGCGGTGCCTGTATAGGGAGCTGACCAGCTTCATCGAGAATTTTGATTCCCGGCTTAGTTGACGAAAGCCTGGAGATCTGTGAAATAAACTGCGCTTCAATTAATTCGTCTGTGGTATTGTGAATTCCGAGTTGAAGTAGTTTTACTGTGCTAGCGGATTGTGGGATACCGAGTATTCTTTTGATGCCGGACCTGATGAGCGTGTCGAGTTTGTTCCTTTCAATTTTGCTCCATTTGAGGTACGGTGCCGTGTAAGTAATGTGACTGATGAAGAAAGCTTGGAAGACCCTGAGTAGGTTGTCCTCCTTGAGTCCCCCCCTTTTGTTTGCGATTCTAGTTATGAGTCTTAATATGTTTTTCGCCTGCGCACCCAGCTTGTTTAGAGCTTCTGCATTACAGCCTTTGGCGTTGATTAGAAGTCCTAAAATTTTGATGGAGTTCACCCTCGGAATGGGGTGCCCTTCTCGTGTTGTAATTTTGACTGGCAGCGTTTCCAGAGGCTCGAGGTTCCTAACGCCCTGCCTCGACTGTCTGTAGAGGAGGAGTTCGGATTTGGTCGGTGACAGCTTGAGACCCGTGCTTGTAAGAAATGCTTCCGTTACATCTATGGCCGCCTGGAGAGATTGCTCTAGATCGGCCAGAGATCCCCCCGGGGACCAGATTGTAATATCGTCTGCATAGATTGCGTGGCCTATTTTTGGGAGTGCGGCCAGCCTCTCGGACAGTTTATGCATGGCGATATTAAATAGCAGCGGGGATAGGACCGAGCCCTGAGGGGTTCCGCAGTTGCCCAGTTCGTAAGGACCGCCCGAGATCGTGCCCAGTCGAAGGAACGCTGTCCTTTCCGATAGGAACGAGAGAGTGAAATTAAAGAATTTCCGCCCTAGGTTGAGATTTGAAATTTCGGTCAAGATGTGTTCATGAGCCACCTTGTCAAAGGCCTTAGCGAGATCGAGTGCAATGATACCTCGTACGTCCCGCGTCTCGTTATCGAATATAGATCTTTTCAGGAGGAGCATTGCGTCCTGTGTGGAGAGTCCCTTTCTAAAACCTATTAGATTATGCCTAAATAGTTCGTGCTTTTCTACGTGTTCGACGATTCGATTGTGCACTGCATGTTCTGCCACTTTGCAAATGCACGATGTTAGAGAGATGGGACGTAGGTTACTTATGTGCGGAGGTTTCCCCGGGGTGGGGATGAGCACCACCTTGGCGGTGCGCCATTCCGACGGGACCTGCCCCGAGCTCCACACCTCGTTTATCTCTGCCGTTAGGATTTCGATGGCCTTGTCGTCCAGGTTCCGGAGGAGCTTGTTGGTGACCCCGTCTGGCCCCGGGGCCGATCTTCCATTTAGGTTGAAGAGTACGTCTCTGATTTCTGAAATCGTGAAAGGTTCGTCTAATTCTGGCCTCTCTAGCCCCGTGTAAGCCGCTCTCGCGCTTACGCCTTGCGAATCTCCTTCCTTGACGGGTAGGTAAGTTCGCGCCAGGTCGTCGACAATTGCATCGTTTGTGAGGCCCGAGGTGACCTGTTTATGTATGACCCTATCGACGGCGAGATTTAGCGCATTTCGGGACTGTTTATCGTTTAGGAGGCTTTTAAGCAGATTCCACTTACTACCTCTTCTCATGCGACCGTCCGTTTCGTTGCACGCTTCGTCCCACTGTTGCAGGGCCAGTTGCTTGGAATAGCACTATATTTCCTTGTTTAGTGATGTTAGTTTTGCTCGCAGTCGGCGATTTAATTTCTGTGTTTTCCACCTCTCTCTAAGAGCGTGTTTAGTCTCCAGGAGATGCGCTAGCCGCGAGTCCATTTTGGGGACCTCCAGTTCTGTGCTAATTTGTTTGGTCGCGTTTTTGACGGCCTGTTTAAGATTGGTAATTAGTTCGTTGTAGGATTCGCTTGAGGGGGCGGTTTCGGCTCTAATTTTCCGGAAAAGATCCCAATCGACGTATTCGTATTTGACCGGAGGTTTGGGTTTGACCCGCACCGCGATATCGAGAACGTAGTGGTCACTACCCAAGTCCTCTTGGAGATTATCCCACGTGCCCTCGATATTTCGGAAGAATGTGAGGTCGGGCATTGTGTCTCGACTGACCGAATTACCCCTTCTAGTGGGAAACCTAGGATCTGTAACAAGCGTGAGGTTTAAATAGGCTGCACATCCGGCTAAGTTAGTGCCCTTCTTGCTGTTAAACCCATATCCCCATTCCGTGTTCGGAGCGTTGAAGTCCCCCGCAATTAAGAGGGGCGCGTCTCTGGCTGCCCTCATTGCGGAATGGAATAGTGCATTAAAGTCCCTGTTCTTATCTGCAGGTGAACAGTAGACGTTAAGAATAAAGACATTAGCGTTGCTCGATCTACTCGGCACGAGCTCGATCAGTTGTGCTTCTAGTCCGCTACGATATTTTGGAACGGTGTGCTCCACAAAAGAAACGCTCTTTTTAACTAAGGCGGCGATGCCTCTCCCCGTTTCGCCTTTGTACGCTACTGCACGATACCCCGACAGAGTAATCTCCCTTTCCGCGAGCGTCTCCTGCAGTAAAATGACTTGTGGCTTGTCTGTCACCGATCTGACGAGCTGACCTAACGGAGCCTTGCGCCTCTGGAAGCTAGCGCAGTTCCACTGCCAAATTTTAACGGTATTGTTATTTGTGATAGCCATCCTGTTTACTGTGAAATTTTAGAAGCCTATGGCGCCCCCGTCGGGATTTGATCCAGTCGGGAGCGGTTCAGTAGGTGTTGTTTGTCTACTTTTGGGTTGAGCCCTAGGTCTTTCTAATAGCGTTACTCTCGACTCTATGGCGGAGAGCATTTCCATAATCCTACTGAGGGTCTTTTCCAGTTTACCCTCGGTTTTGACGGGGGAAGCCGAGGTGGCGGACGGGGACTCGTTGACCTCGGTTATGTCACCTTCTTCTTCCTCCTCTGTGTCGCTAAAAGGTTCCGGGTTGGGCGCCTTGCGTTTCGACTGCCCGGCTAACGGGCCTGGGTTACTGTTGCTAACCTCATGCCGGTTTATAAGTTTTCCTTTCATGCTGTTAAGAGATTCCTTAAGCTCTGCGAGCTCGCGTCTAAGTTCCCTATTTTCTGCTTCGAGCGCTTGGATACGGGGATCGATCCTATGCTCTGGCTGTGCCTCACCTGTCGTTCCTTTGCTTGATGCGTTCTTCTTCCCAGACGGCTGTGTCGCTCCCTTGACCTTGTCAGCCCACGTGGCCCGCTTGACGGACTGGGAGCGAGACCGGGATCTCTATCTGGAGGAGCCTTGCCTCGGTTTGGGTTCTCTCCTTCTCGAGCGTGAGCGCCCTCCGGATAGAGATCGGGTACCTAGGATGGAACCGCTCCGCGCAGCTGGTGCAGCCGACGAGATGTCGCCAATTACTTCGGTGACGTCAGATTCTTCGTCCAGTTGTGCCTTCCTTGCTCTTTGTCGGCGTCTTCGGCGTCGGCATCGTACGATGTACGGGATTTGATAGCGCTTTTTGCACGTTCGGTCTCCGGTGACGTGGGGCCCACCGCACGCCTCGCACTTGGGGGTGCATTGATGTTCTTCTTCGTTGTCCGATTTTGCTTTTCCGCAACCGCGACATTTACCTCTCTCTTCCTCGCTGCTGATGCAAACGTCGGCACGGTGGCCTACGTGGCCGCAAGCATGGCAAACGTCGACTTGGCGTCGGTATAAAGAACATGGCAAGAAGGCTGTGCCGCAGATCACGTGGTTGGGCACGCGCATGCCTCTGAATAAAATCACGACTACGTGCGAGTCCTTGATTCGTCTGGCTTCTAGTGCCGTGGGATTTCTTTCATTCACAATCATGTTTCTGAGCGTGCCTTCATCGTGACAGGGGTCGATGTGCCTTATTACGCCTTTGCACGTATCTTCGGGGGCGGCGACGTACGCCGAGACTTCGTAGGCGCCATACTTGGTATGGTTTTTATTTAGTCTCGCATAGGCACTCGCATTAGAGGCGTGCGGAGTGGCGATGATTAAAATATTCTGTACCTTGTTTGGGCACACGGTGTCTTCCTTCGTTTGATGTTCAGGCAGGGCCGCCGCCATGGCCAGGGCTTGAACGAGCAGTACTACGTCGGCTTTTGATACGTCGAGGCCTCCCTTGGGGCGCACGATAACCTTGATCTGTTCCTTCGGGAGCCTCGGAAGTCGCGAAGCTGCCGCTACTTGCGACAACAGACTTTTAGCCGGTCCCTTGGCAGTGCGGTAGCCAGCCGTCTTGTTCACGGTACCACGTTGGCCATCTCGTAATGGCGGCCTCTTCGTCTCCTGCTTTTTACGGTTGCTGAGGGCAGTGATCCACCCCGCACCGTTGAGATCTGCTTGGGTTACGTCCATGCCTTCCACAGTTACCACTTCGGGCATTGCGTCGCTTTCGATGAACGCACGTGTCGTCGCTTCAGTCGCGCACAGAGACGGGAAAACGCGAGCGTGGGACTGCCTCTACAGGCAGGCCTGCCTGCACCGCCGCGCCGAGAGCAGGCTGTGCCCGTTAGGGCTAGCTCCCTCGTCGGCGTGATCGTAGAGCAAAAGCCTCAGAATATGGCGAAAAGTCCACCCACCGATAAAACTCTGGCATCGGTGGATTCCTTGAAACTTGGCGGTTCCGGTGAGGTATATATATCCAAGCTTCTTCTTGGAAAGACGCCCAAAAATATTTAAGAACGCGGGAGCCGACGTGGATACGTCTGCACTGGTATGGTATGGTATGGTATTCCTTGAGCGATGGCGCACACCCACTGTGGGGGATTGGCCATGATTTGGATGAAATTAGGCTATCTTTATTAAAAAACTGAAAATGGTAAAGCTAACTGGAGGAAAAGAACAAAAATAAAATGTTTAAGAATTCAAGACAACCTCTTCGTAGCAATTATAAAATCCTCCACGGTTGAGCAAATATCCCTGTGGCACTGTCCAAGAGAGGAGGCTCCTAGAGAAAGGATATTTATAATTGAAAAGCTCAAACCAAGCTGTGTAAATCTTGATTCTAGATTTTTTCTTAAAGAAGTGAAACGGCGGCAGAATATGAAAAAATGATCGATTGTTTCATCATCTCCACAGACTGGGCACAGAGGGGAGGGCACCAGACCAGCCCTGCGACGATAAAAGTTTAATTTTGGTATTCGACAACGTAATTGGGTAAAGATGACTTCAGTTTTTCTTGTGTGAAAGGAATTTTTAGGCCAAGGGAATAGGAGGTGTCGATACTCGGAAAAATTTGCTACAGCTGGGTTCAAAAAGTCTTGAGTAATTGTATATCTCCTGAATCTAGTAGTCGTCAGGTAAGCTATTGTAGGAAGTAATGGTAATACAGGGCCACTGAGGGCTGCTCTCGCGAGACTGTCAGCCATTTCATTCATGACTAATCCTTTATGTCCAGGCACCCAAAGCAATCTAATTAAATTTATGTGGGCAGGTACTAGAAAATGAAATGTACGTAAAAGGTTAGTGACACCATTTGCTGTTAGCGAGGAACATAAGGATAAAGAATCTGTTATAATTACTACCGCCGATGTTGAGAAATTTAGTTTGCGTAAGGCTAGGACTACAGCTAGAAATTCAGCCAAAAATACGGAATAAAAGTCCGGAATCCTGATTGCAAATGACCAGTTTAGAGCGGGAGAGAATATGCCAATTCCATATTTTTCTTCACACTGTGAGGCGTCTGTCGCAATGACCGTACTTATAGATAAACCCAATAAATGGTCCTGTAATAAGCCGTTTAATATATTATAAGGAAGATGTTTTGCATAAATTGGGTAGATGTCATCATATATAATTTTTAGGTTCTCTCGCACATCACAAATAGGCGATACCTCCCAAAGACGTACATTTAAGGGGTTTATCAATGTTTGTACGAAGACCACCTGTGGTGTATGAAAACGATGCCAGTGTACTCCGAAGAAAAGTGCAGGCTGGGAAATGAATATGTATTTCAATCTTCTAATAGGGGATTCATACAATTTCAAGACTGTTTGCACCGTCAGTAACCGAAATCTACACAATATTGAAGGCAACCTGACTTCTTGGTGTAATATGTTATTGGCAACATATTTCGGTAATCCGCAACACAGTCGTAGGGCTTCCCGCTCAAGTAGAACAAGGGGACGTAATTTATAAGCTGGGGCACCAGAAAATAAAACACATCCAAATTCTAAAATGGGCCGCACATACATTTTGTATATCATTAAAAGTGGATCTCTCCGCATTCCGGACCGACTATTGCACAGCTTACGTAGCATACCAACTGCTCGTACTCCTTTTTTAACGATATGGTCGATATGGCCGAGCCAGTTGAGGGAACCGTCATATACTACACCTAAGTATTTCACCGACTCCACTTGAGGTATAGTCTCGAGGCGATAAGATATCGATATATTAACGGGATTGTTAAGAGGAAAAACCAATATCGAGGATTTTCTAACGTTAAGTGAAAGGCGAATTTTGTTTAACCAGGTTTCTATGGCGTTCTGCACTGCTCGGCACCTCTTCTTCTTCCTCCCGGCTATGATTCATTGCATTTTTTGCTTACTTACGGGGGTATGAGCCGTTGATGACGTTTTTCGACATGCTGTTTTGTATTTTGTATACGTGATTAGAAAGAATTTAAGCACTGCTCGCTTCACTTTGCTGAGTGTTTGTAGCCTCTGCCTTGCGTGGCTATGAGGCATTGCATTTTTTTGCTTGCTTACGGGAGCGTGAATGCTTACGGAGATATGAGCCATTGATGATGATAGTTTTTGTTCGCGGAAAACAAAAATGCACGGAACTCTAGTCATATACAGCTTCGCTGCTAATGCGAAGCAGTGCGCGCCACTTTTGTTGTGCTTTGAGCGTTAATTCTTTTTCAGCGGACAAGTGCACGAAATATGGAGTTAGATTCGCGACTCACAATTTTGGAACTGAATTTGTTCTTCACTCTCACTTCTACGTGAGTGTAAAGATATGCTACATTTTCGTTGAGTGAATACGGGTAAATAGACCATAGACTTTTGCTCCGCTTGCGTTTACTCTTCTAACACAATATTTTATAAATCACAACCTAATTTTTCCTCTATCAGATTGCAAAATAGAGGAACTTGGATATAAGTAGAATGTCTCAAGAGAAAGGAAGATTTCATTGCTTATTATTCAGGTCTCACCGGACGGCAGAAAAGGGAAATTCAAGAAAAAATATCCTTAGCATATTTAAAAGTCTGTCTACTTGGATACGATTCATTTGAGTTCCTGCTTTGCACGCTGATACCGACTGGAGGATAAACGAGGGAAAGATAGGCCAAAAATAAAAGATAAGAACAACAGTGAAGGGATAACCAGAGTGGGCGAATTCCAAGAGCAATGACCGCTAACAGTCGCAAGCGTTCGTATTGTTACGTTTCGCCTATGACGCGCGCTGTAGCCAGCGCGGATTCAACGGACGCCGGGGCTTCGTTCAAAGCGGCGGACATTTTGGCCCGTTCGGAGCGGCCGCGACGCATCCCCGCCGAGCGCGTCCCGGCATGTTCAGTGCCACGTGTCTTTGTGTGTGCGTGTGTGTGTGTGTGCCCACGCTTGTCAAAGCGCGGTAGCCGGGGAGAAGAGCTCCCCCAGTGTGAAGCGAGGAGGTCTGACCGGCGCTGGCCCGTCTGATGCGTCACCTCCTTGTTCCAACGTGTCTCTCAGTCCGTCCGTCGCCGCTGTCACGTGGTGTAGTCCCGTGACCTTCCCTCTTGCTCTCAACTCCGAGAGTATAAGATCAGCTGCCCCCGGACGCCAGGAGAGAGGCTCCGATTTCTTCTGTTGAGTAACGTGCTCTCCCGTCTCTCTACTTCGGTCGGCCTGACCGCCCGCTCTTTGCGATGCTAGAATAAACAAGTTGTTCTGTTAGCAGTCGCCTCATGCTTTGCTGGGACCTTCGGATGCTTCCAGTGTGCCCCAGGCCGCCAGGCCAACGCTACCCTTGGGGCTTGCGACCCATTTGCAACAACGGCCGCCAGCGGTCCGATTGCGATAACGGGTGTCAGCACTGAGGTTCCAACAGCTGGTGGCAGCGCTGAGATTCCAACAGCCGGTGCCATCGGTGCGGATCAAACATCTGGTTGCCAGCGGTGAGATCGCGACAACGGAGGCCAGCAGCGAAGATATGCGGTTGACTGTATGCTGAGCAGCACAACGACCATCCGGGAGCAGTGCAACGAGCCCTGTGTGATGACTGGTTGCCTGCAGCGGAACGACTGCGCTGAATACTTGGCTGCGAGGTTTGGTGAGTGCGGGACTTTCTTTTTCTGAGTTTTGCCAGGCTTTTGTTAGTGTCAGAAACAGAGCTGGTAATTGTGGTTGTCGTTGCTGCCGGGTTAGTTTGCGGCAAGACAATAGTAGGCAGTAGAGAAAGCAGCATTCAGAGCAGCCATGGATTTGAAGTCGTTGCGCAAACCGAAATTGTTGGAGCTTGCAAGAGAGTTGGGTCTGGATGTCTCAGACAAACTCAGAAAACCAGAACTGCTAAGGGCTATTCTTGAGTTAGAAGCTGAGGATGACGAGCTGTCGGAATGCCTTGAGACCATTGAGGAGAGGGCAAAAAGACAGGAGCGCGAACTTAAAGAACAGAAAGAGCGAGAGCAACAAGAGAAAGAGCGAGAGCAACAAGAGAAAGAAAAAGAGCGTGACCGTCAACACGCTTTGGAAATGAAGCGTCTCGAGGTGGAGATGGAACGCGCTCGTAATGGAAGTCAGGCACACAGTGCAGGAGAACGAGTATTGTTCAAAATGACTGACCTAATGCGGCCGTTTAAGCTTGGAGAGGACATTGGTTTGTTCCTGGTTAACTTTGAGCGAACGTGCGAGAAGCAGGGGTTCTCTCGGGAAACGTGGCCACAGCGCTTGCTCACTTTGTTACCCGGCGAGGCAGCCGACGTAGTCGCTCGCTTGGATAGAGAGGAGGCAGAGGATTTCGACAAAGTGAAATCGAGTCTGCTAAAAAGTACAGGCTGTCAGCGGAGGCGTTCCGTCGGAAGTTTCGGGAAAATGAGAAAGGCAAAAGTGAGTCGTATACAGAGTTTGCTTACAGGCTTATGTCAAACATGCAGGAGTGGCTCAAAGAAGAGAAAGCGTTTGGTGACCACGAGAAAGTTCTGCAGTGTTTCGGGCTAGAACAGTTTTATAGTCGGTTACCTGAGAACGTGCGCTACTGGGTCTTGGATAGGCCAGACGTTAGTACGGTGGCTAGAGCCGCTGAGCTAGCCGAAGAGTTTGTGACGCGTCGGGCTCGCGGAGCTAAGGACGGTCAAAAGGGTGAATTTGGCTCCAAGTTTGAGAGGCCGAAGTTCACGCCCATGAAAGCAAAGGGGGACACACGTAGTGCGGACGCGAGTGAAAGCAGTCCGACCGAACGTAAGGAGACGGCGGCAGCCGAAGCCGAACGCAGAAAGCGGTTCGAGGCGAGGCAAGCGCGCGTGTGTTATACGTGCCAGAAGCCGGGTCACTTTTCGGCGCAGTGTCCGGAAACAAAAACAAAAGTCGTGTTTTTGTCATTATGCAGCACTGACGAGAACATGAAGCTTCTCGAGCCTTACATGCGAGACCTCCTCGTGAACGGGAAAGAATGCCGAGTGCTTCGCGATTCCGCAGCTACGATGGATGTAGTTCACCCCTCTTACGTAGAACCCGATATGTTCACGGGTGAGTGCGCATGGATTAAGCAAGCCGTGGAAGCTCATAGCGTGTGTCTGCCCGTAGCAAAAGTGCTTATTGAAGGTCCTTTCGGAGCACTTGAGACGGAGGCGGCAGTGTCATCTATGCTGCCCGCCCAGTACCCGTACCTATTTTCGAACAGGTCCGATCACCTCCTGCGCGAGAAGGGGCTTTTGTTTGGTGAGGCTAGCGTTCAGGCCTTAACCAGATCGAAGGTTCGGGAGCTCGTTGCAAAGGCGGTAGTTGCGGGGCCGACGTTGTCGAACGATGAGAAAGGGGCAGAGGCGCAGCAAGCTGATATTCAGAGCACGCCCGAGCTGAATAAAACGGAGTCTGCAGCGTTAAAGGCACCAGATACTGGAGAGGAAATGCCCGATGCGGAAAAGTTAGAAGAGATATCTGCAGATTTGCTCATCGCGCCTACGTCAGACGGACTTAATAGGTTGCTAAAAGTCAGCCGGTCGGCTTTGATAGCCGAGCAAAAGAAGGATGGCAGCCTAGAAAACATACGCTGCATTGTCAAGGAAGGTATCGCCAAGAAAAATGCTCGCTTTGTGGAAAGAGGTGGGGTCCTGTACCGGAAGTATGTAGACCGCAGGGGAGTGGAGTTCGATCAGCTGATCGTGCCTCAGTGCTACCGTCAGGATCTGTTGCGCTTGTCTCATGGTGGTTCGTGGTCCGGACACCTAGGAGTTAAGAAAACTAAGGACCGTCTCTTGCAAGAGTACTATTGGCCAGGGTGTTTTCGGGACGCAGACCACTTTGTGAAGACATGCGACACCTGTCAGCGGGTGGGCAAACCAGGGGACAAATCGAGGGCGCCGTTGAAATTGGTACCTATCATTACGGAGCCTTTTAGACGGCTCGTTATTGATACAGTGGGACCTCTGCCGGTAACAGCCATGGGGTACAGACACATTTTGACTGTGATCTGCCCAGCGACAAAGTTCCCTGAAGCAGTGCCGCTTAAAGAACTCAGCTCAGTTGAGATAGTCAATGCACTACTGTCCATATTTGCGCGAGTTGGTTTTCCTGCGGAAATCCAATCAGATCAGGGCACAGTGTTTACTAGCGCTTTGACGACAGCCTTTCTCGAAAGGTGCGGGGTAAAGCTGTTACACAGCTCAGTGCACCACCCCCAGTCGAATTCCGTTGAGAAGCTCCGCTCCGTCATGAAGCGCGTGTTGAGAGCCTTGTGGTTTGAACAACAAACTGACTGGGAGCTGTTTCTGCCTAGGGTGATGTTTGCATTGAGGAGCGCGCCGCATGCGGCTACGGGGTTTTCGCCAGGTGAGCTAGTGTACGGTCGCTCGCTGCGATCTCCGCTTCGCATACTTCGAGACGGATCACTGCCCTCTCCAATGGCTGCAGACCATCTCTCCCAAAAATGGCCGCCTCCTGCGCTGGAGCCTCGCTTTGCAACAATATTCATTTGAGGTGCGTTACAAAAAGGGGAGTCTCAACGGTAACGCCGATGGCTTAAGTCGAAGCCCCTAACGTGGGAAGCAGCCTCAAAATTGTTTGTTATTGATGTTTTTCTTCCTGAGGCAGGATTTTTAACATATTGCTTTTGTGTAGTGTTTCAAAGTGATGATGTGCTTTGTAGTGCAATTTTCCGATTTGTGGACGCGTTCTGAGTGCTGCTATAGACTACTGTAAGGAACTAGGCAGTAGTATAAAAGGGGAAAGAGCCTGGCATGGCTTAGTGAGGGTTGTGCCGTGCTTGCTGACTGAGCGGCTGAGTTTCGGCGCAGTTCTAACGCTTGCTGGGAAAGAGAACAAAAATGGCAACTCTCCTGAAGTCACTTTGCAGTGTCCTGTGTGAACCTGAACGTGAGAACGAGGCCTTCTCGGTGCGCTGCGCTCAAGAAACGCCGAGGGACGACCGACTTCGGTTATGAGCATCATCGAGCGACATCCCTCCGGACAGCGGATGCAGTCCCCTGACCATCGGGATCTCCCCCGGCGGGGCGGTCTGTTACGTTTCGCCTATGACGCGCGCTGTAGCCAGCGCGGATTCAACGGACGCCGGGGCTTCGTTCAAAGCGGCGGACATTTTGGCCCGTTCGGAGCGGCCGCGACGCATCCCCGCCGAGCGCGTCCCGGCATGTTCAGTGCCACGTGTCTTTGTGTGTGCGTGTGTGTGTGTGTGCCCACGCTTGTCAAAGCGCGGTAGCCGGGGAGAAGAGCTCCCCCAGTGTGAAGCGAGGAGGTCTGACCGGCGCCGGCCCGTCTGATGCGTCACCTCCTTGTTCCAACGTGTCTCTCAGTCCGTCCGTCGCCGCTGTCACGTGGTGTAGTCCCGTGACCTTCCCTCTTGCTCTCAACTCCGAGAGTATAAGAGCAGCTGCCCCCGGACGCCAGGAGAGAGGCTCCGATTTCTTCTGTTGAGTAACGTGCTCTCCCGTCTCTCTACTTCGGTCGACCTGACCGCCCGCTCTTTGCGATGCTAGAATAAACAAGTTGTTCTGTTAGCAGTCGCCTCATGCTTTGCTGGGACCTTCGGATGCTTCCAGTGTGCCCCAGGCCGCCAGGCCAACGCTACCCTTGGGGCTTGCGACCCATTTGCAACAACGGCCGCCAGCGGTCCGATTGCGATAACGGGTGTCAGCACTGAGGTTCCAACAGCTGGTGGCAGCGCTGAGATTCCAACAGCCGGTGCCATCGGTGCGGATCAAACAGTATACAGTCTGCAGTCGTTTTCGAGAAGCACAGATGGTATTTGTGGCCTTGAACATCTTTTAGTACTTAGGACAAGTTCCCGAGACATTTTCCTTCGAGCGCAGTCTGCCATCCAAGCGATTAATACTGAGCTCCTGGAGCCGAGCGTGGAGCCTCAGGCGTTGAGTGTCCAGTCTTCGTAGATCTAACGGGACGCGTCGGCCTAGAAACGACAGGATGGTTGCTAATGCATTTTGATGACTTGGATATGTTTGTCAGGAGACCCGAGACAGCACCCTGTCTTCTAAAATCTTAGTATGCCAGCGTTCCCGTACAGTAAACTCAGTTCTGAAGGGACGCGCACCGTAAAATGCGGTAGTGTTGCTTACGTTTAACATATGTAACGTATCTCTCCCTACGCATGTAAGCCGGGATGCGCTATTCCAAACTGTCTGTTCAGAATAGCGTTTCGCGGAACCCATATTGTTAGTATTCCCACAATCGCAAGAGTCAAAAGTATGACTTGTTCTCCAAGTTGTAAGTTGTCACGACAGCGGAGTTGTCATTCACAGCGCCTGCCGCTAAGAAATACGTAACGAGGTATGGCCGATGACGAAATAATTGCCAAGAACTGTATTAAAGAAGCGTTTATTACCATGAACTACGGGCGCCTATACTACTACAAAGGACGGATGTGGGGTGGTGACTGCAATCGTTTGCTCGCCACATGACACATCTACACTGGAATTCAACTGGTTTCACCAACGCCCTCTTGTATTCTCTAGACCCTTATTTGCGACTTCGCCTGCTACCAGGACTCTTCTGTTTTTTTTTCTCTTGATGTCCTTAGCCCCTTTCGCAATGTGCTAAGACGTGCTTCTCCCGGTACTCGGTACTCCATTTTCTTTATAAATTCATTCATTCATTCATTCATTGCTACAGAAAATAGCGCCTCTTCATCTCCGTAATCACCCTCTCTCCCACGTGGACTTTGTATATTTATGGCAACGCAGCGACAAACCTAGGCCTAAAGTTTAGCACAGAGAATTCGGGAATTGTGATCTTGAATGAAAATACGAATAATTACATGGGGTCAATTGATCAAGTCATACCCATAGTCAAACAATATAAATACCTATGCCTATATACAGGTTCCCACGTAAGTGGAGCCAAACATTAAAGCTATGAAATGCAACTGGACAGAACGAAGGTTGTGTTGTTTGCCGTCGTAATTATTCCTATTTTCAATAAAGATCATAATTGCCGATTTCTCTGCGCTAAACTTCAAACCTAAGCTTGTCGCTACGTTGCCACAAATATTCGCAAGTGTCTAAATCACATGCATTGTCCGCTAGTGGCAGAATATCATTATACATCAGTCCGGGCACCTTCTGTTGCACGATTTGTCAATTACTCATTCAAGATAAATCAGACCCTAATTCACTGTTTTCAAGTCGACCAGCCACCTCCCCCCCCCCCCCCGCCCCCACGTCAGTGCCACTTTGAAGGGATCGCGCATCCCCACAAGCTTGAAGAGGCCGGTTTGGACGCCTCCCAGTTCTAGCCACCCTAAAGCAGTGACTTTGGCGTTACGCTGCTGAGCCCGGGGGCGTGTGATGGAATGCAAGCCGAGGCGGCCGCATTTCCACGGCGGGGAAATGCAAGAACGCTAGCGGTACCGTGCATTGTGTGGAAGTCGAAGGAACGCCCAAGTGGTCAAAATTAATCGGGAGCCCCCCACTACGACGTGCCTCATAATTATATCGTGGTTTTGCTCGAACAACCGAATGATTTATTATAATTCACCTTAGACAATCAATATGTTTGCCGCAAAGCACACATCCAAAAATTTCGATATTTTCCGTCCCAACCCAGATGTGATCGGGCCCGCACCGCCCCATCTGTTACGAATCACGGAAAAAAATTATCCAATGCTTTCCCCCACACAGTTGTTATTAAGGTAAATAGCATTATTTGCCTATACTTCAGCCATTTCGAATCTCTCCATCCGTCCGTCCGTCTGTCCGTCCGTCTGTCCGTCTGTCTGTCTGTCTGTCTGTCTGTCTGTCTGTCTGTCTGTCTGTCTGTCTGTCTGTCTGTCTGTCTGTCTGTCTGTCTGTCTGTCTGTCTGTCTGTCTGTCTGTCTGTCTGTCTGTCTGTCTGTCTGTCTGTCTGTCTGTCTGTAGTCTTACGCCAACCCAGTGGCGGATGTAGTCTGCCTGCTTGGGCCACTAGGTATGTGCTCCTTTCATTCCTGATGACGCCAAGAAACCAAGCCTGGTGCCACGAACGCTCAGAAATCTATTAGGGAGAGCAAATAATGCTCCCACACACCTTTTGTGATGTACCGTGGCACTGAGGCGTATCTTGTACAATGTAGAACAATGCACTGTAAGGAAAGAGGTGCATAGTTGGGCACATGCGTTCTAAGTTCATCAACTTGAATTGCGCCAAGGAAACCTGTCCAAGGATTCGCACCTGCGTTATCAGAAGCCTACTGCACTATCAATATACAGGCGGTCTTATTTAACGGCACCAAATTTTAAGCAATAGTTCAATGTAAATCTCTCTGACATTATTGTTTCTGTTCGAGTGTTCAGATGGTATCCTCCGGGTACGGAGCAAGTTGAGCAGTTGTGTGCGTAATTCACGAAGGTATGTTAATTGTCTTTTGAAATAAATATCTTGGGTGGCTAAAGCAAATCAGTAGTTTGGGGCCTGTCTTCGAGATTGTGTAGTCGAGCGAAATATGTTTATTAAACATGCTCCTGTAAGAGCTAAGAACAAATATTTTGCAATTAGGCGTAACTGACGTGGGAAAAGTTCGTGGGTAACATCGACCTGACCGTTTCCAGCCTTTTGAGATATTAGACAGTTTTAGTACTGTGTACGTAAGATCGCTACGTTCTGCAAAGTGCGCATGTGCAGAATGTAACACGAACGGTACCTGATGCGTACGCGGCAGCTGCGTACGCACGTATCCGATTCTTGCGTGCGTTCCATGGTAGCCTTGCGTGCTGCTCTCATGGTTCTCGTTTGTTCGGGAGAGCGCGAGTCAAAAGAGTTTCCCTGAATGGCAGCGTCAAAGGCAACCAGCGGAAGGCTGTACTTTTCAATGGCCTACGATTTAGCTTTGCAGTGTGAAGTGAACGCGCAGAAGCCATTCCCGGGTCCTGCACAGTGGGAATGCATAGCAAAAATAGGAACTTTGTTTTTGAGAAAGTGTTTAGTGTACTATGTTAGCGCGAAAGGCTCGACCTGCTTTTGGCAGAGTTCGTCGCAAATGACCGTGGCAGCCACAGAAAGCAAGGACTCGGTTTTTATTTTTCTCGATAAGATTCGTGTATTTCATCCGTATTAAAAGTAGTCTCTCTTAAAGGCCTACATATTGTTTGACGAAGCGGGAACGCGCCCACACGTTACTTCACGTAAGCGAGATCAACAGCGTGTAGTTTGACCAACGGTTCGACGTACTGGCGGACGCGGCCAAATGCGCTCCGACGCTCCCGGCGTCTAACGCTCGCCCGCTTACCTACGTAGGCATTTCGCAGTATTAGACAGCTTTAGTTACACGTACGTAGAGGCTTCACGTACGCAAACGTGAAAATTCTACGTACCTTACGTGCACGCCATCTGAAACGCTTTTAGCTACACGTACGCGACGCACGCCAAGAGGGACCCCGTAGCTCCATCTATCGGGAAATGTGAACACGGCGGTAGCCAATTCGATCCTGTCGCCGTGTTTCAATGCAAGCCGTCTGCGCGCGCGCGGCCCGCTATCGCTTGTTCGTGATCTCGCGGAACTCCCACGCGAAGCTGTCTACGTGCGCAAGAAACGCACGCAAAGAATTGAATCTCACGTATGTCCGTGAGACGCGCGCGCGCCCGCTACGTTTTACGCATGCGCACTGCTGACACGTAGAAGCTCTACGTACGCAAAGCCTCTACGTACGTGTAACTAAAACTGTCTATTAAAAGCCCTAACGCGACACGCGCTCCTACGTTCCGCAAAGCACTTGCGTGCTGCGTACGTATCGTCATGGCGCAGTACTAAAACTGTCTATTGTCATGAATGATACGGCTCCGTGAGCATGTTCCTTGCGTCCAGACGACAGTCGATTTTTATTCACATTGTTTTTATAAAGGTAAGCCGTTAAATGTTGAAATATCAATGTAGCAACGACGGTGCGCTGCCGAAAGCTTGCTTGGTCGCAGAAACGATACACGATTGAATGGTAGCTCAGCTTTAGCGCGTCATTGCCCTCAGGACATTGCGCTACCGCCAACGGCAGCAAGATAACGAAAGTGAACCACTTGGCAGCTTCTTACGCGGCCGTGCCAGCCAAGGGTGGCAATACTGACACCACAGGCGCTTTTTTTCTTTTTTTTTATTGGTTTCGCTCTCAGAAAGAGATAATGCTACAAGTGCAGTGTTATTCGTTCTTGTATCGTGGATTTAAATGTGGGTTTTAATGGTCTAGACATCGCGTTCGTTTCCAAGAGTAGGTGTAAGCAGGAAAATGTTCGCTCACATCCGCAAACACACAAACACCCTCGCACACACACACTCTCTACCTCCCTCGCGCGAACATGCACTCTGTTCCTCAAACGCATGCACACACACTCTTTCCATCGCACGCACAGATATCCATGCGCACACAAACACACACACTTTTCTCCGCAGGCATGCATGCTGAAACACGAACACGCACTGTCGCACACGTGCACATTCGCACGCCAACATGTATGCACCGCAAGCACGCAAGTAATAATCCTGTCAAGCGCGGGCAAGTTAAGTGCACTTACGGCGAGTGCACTCGGTTTTTAAGTGCACTTTCCCAAATCTTAACGTCGCAGCGGAGTATACTCTCAGATGACTGCACTGAAGTCGGAGTACGTTCACGGAACGCACTTTGCTGGCCGAGTGCGTAGCCTCGCCGCCAACGGTTTGAAGGAGTGCCTAGCCTCGCCGCCTATGCTTTCAACGACGCAAAATGTAATGCATAGAAAAAGGACACAGAAGTTCATTTCAGCTATTGAACAGCTTTTAACCATATAATTTGTGTTTAGCGAGAAGCGAAACAGCACAATAAAGAAACGAATTCATCATGTACGTAACCAACGGTGCCAGAATGATGCGGCACTGCAGCGCCGCCATGTTCATTCAGTTCGTGTTTATTTTGGTGTGAAAGCGTGCTGACCACGCCGGTCGTGCTTTGAGCCGTGCGCGTGGCATTTTGCAGTGTAGCTAAATATCGAACTCGCCGTCTTTGCGCCGCTTTGGGTGACCGCTCTTGGAAGCTCGCCGTTGCCTGTCCTCTGAAATTGTGCGCCGAGTCTGTCGTGAATATGGCAGCTCAAAATGAGGATGAACTGCCGCCTCGCCGCACGCCGCGATGTTGTTTTGGATTGGCTACGCATTCGTCTTCGCCAGCATTGACTTCCAACAGACTTATAATACAAACATCTTCGTTTTTTGTTGAGACAAATAGACGAAGTTTGTTTTTGTATATATTTTTACTGAAAACAATCGCTTTTTAGCTGCTTTCTCTTGCTAATTTACATCTTTAAAAAACGCGCTCGTAGTCTGTCGCCATTTTTTTTACTGCGAGTGCACTCTGTTTTCCCGTTCAGAAGCGCGTTGCCGAAAGTGTGACTCACGGTCCCGAAGTCCTCTCCCCGCAAGTGCACTTAACTTGCCCGTTTGACAGGGTTATAAGCGCACACATGCACTAACACACACGCTCACGCAGGCATGCACACACGTCGCTAACGCTCACACACGCATACATGCACTCGCGTGCATACATATGCAATACGGCAGCACTAGCACGCACACACTCTCCCTCCCACGTACACACACAGATTCTCTCTCTCTCGCACGCACACACTCTCTGTCTCCCTCGCACACAAACGCACTCTCCCTCTATCCGTCGTACGCTCACGTACACACATCCATGCGCACACATTTGTTCGCCATCGTGCATTCTGAAACTCGAAAACACGTTGGCACGCGTACACGTTCACACGCGCTCACGCATGCACTGCAAGCGCGTGCACATGCGCACGCAGGAACGCACACACGCCGCGAACGCTCACACACGCGTACACGCGCTCGCGCGCATGAAAACGCAAATACGGAGACACACGCCCGCACACACATTGAATTGAATTATGGGGTTTTACGCGCCAAAACCACTTTCTGATTATGAGGCACGCCGTAGTGGAGGACTCCGGAAATTTCGACCACCTGGGCTTCTTTAACATGCACCTAAATCTAAGTACACGGGTGTTTTCGCATTTTGCCCCCATCGAAATGCGGCCGCCGTGGCCGGGATTCGATCCCGCGACCTCGTGCTAAGCAGCCTAACACCATAGCCACTGAGCAACCACGGCGGGTAATCGCACACACATACACAGAGCGCACACGCCCATGCAACCATATCCAGGCACGGCCAAGACACGGACACGCGTAACAACTCTCTGCGCGTGCTAACAGACTTCATAACACTCCGTCTGCCATTACCATCTCAATACCAACTGTAATAAATCGCTTTATAGTTTAAATTCGGCGCAACTTGAGGACAATGTGCCCTCTACCGGGAGGGTGCAACACGATTTCCTGCTGTCGTGGGACTTCACCGCCCCTCTCTGACCTGCTTTAAGTGCTTTAACGCACCACCAATCTTCCGACTGAATGCCAGAACGCACACGTTGTTAGAAGGGACTACCCTGTTGTTGTAGTCAGTTGAAACTTTTTGACCCTCGGCCGATATGCTGAAATATCATTTTGAAAAAAAAAATCCTATTGAATTATACTTGTGCATTGCTGTGAAGTTCCAAAGGAGAATGTCCAGAATTCCTGGACATGATTGAAAAACCCGTACGTTGAAGAAACCGAGGTGGTCGAAATTATTCCAGAGCCCCCAACTATACGGCGTGCCTCATATCAGATGGTGGTTTTGGCATGTAAAAGCCCTAGTTAAAAAAAAAAATACCCATCCAGAGTAGGCGCTGCACGCCAGCTGAGTCAAGCTTTGTTTTCTTTGTTTTGTAAACGGAACCTGGGGCCAGTCAAGCTGCTTCTCCGCAGCTTTTTTCCCCTTGTTTTTCCGCCACAACCATGTACCTCCTTGCTTGTGGAAACAAATAAATAAAATAAAAATAAAAATACATGTCCTGGAAGTTAACGATACTGACCGAATTACTGTGATTTCGAGGAAACAATGCTCTAAGAATTGTGGTCCAACTTGGTTTCCTTCCTTAAGCTCTGTAGCCCAATAAGAAGAAAGCACATGAAAGGGCACGTCATCTGCATGGCACGCAATCAAATATCTAGCACTACGCGGATTTGAAGCCGTGTCGTTCTTCGGAGTCTTTTGCGGCATCTCAAAAAGCATCCCCATCTTTGTAAATGATAAATTACTGCTTTTAAAGCGAAACTTGCCTTGCCTCTTTTCGCAAAAGCGGGCTGTAGTTTACACAACAAAAATCAGTCCGAAAACTGTGAGCGGCGAGCGTGATTTTTCTTTGGACAGATTTCTCCAGCAAGAAAAAAGCTCCTTTGCCGCAGCCAATCAGTATGCCAGACGGAAACTGCCCTCTAATGCAACCATCTGGTCCAGAGAAGTGGCGCCCGACATGTTCGTGCCACGGTGTTCCGCGTTTTGAACGGCCAGGGCAAGCGTGCGAGTGTGCGTGCGTATGCGTTGTGGTGTGTATACAGTCAAGGAAAGAAACGTTACAGCCAGAGGGCGCGCCTTCAATAAATATCCCGCGCAATGTCACTGGATACCGTTTCACGTAGTCGTGAAATTAGGGCGAGAGGTGTTCGGATTAGTGTGAAACTGGTGTGTTTTACAAACACTCGCCGTAGCACGTATGATTCGTTACGTGAGGGTATGTGCAACTGATCGATGACTCTTTCAACATCGTGGTGCATCTGCTGACGATTGTGCGAGTGTGCGTGTACGATAAGGATACCCACGGCGTGTACGATAACGCTTGTGCTTCTTTGTCAGCTAATACCTGGAGCTTCGAAAAAAATGTATAGTAAGTTGGACCGTGTCTAGGCAGCAGACAAGTGACGCACACACAATCATTCCCTCTACTAAAGAGTTATTGGAGAGTTTTAGAATAGGGGCCCCAAAAGTTTTGGGGCCCCAAAGAAATAGCGTCGAAGCCACTGCGCATGCGGGAGACGCAAACCGCGTTTGGGTTTTGCGTTGGGAACACTATTTCACCGATTTAGCGGGAGCCCAAATAGCGTCCCCAAAAGCTTTGCGTCAGCAAACATGGCGGCAACCATCGAAGCGACGGCTCTAACCTAGTTCTAAACTGGGTTCGATTCGTGGTAACGCGTGAAGTTCGCCAGCTAAGAGAAGTGACTACGGTTATCACTTTCTCTCAACTAGCGTGTGTTATGAAGATTGATACATTAGATGCCGCCGATTCCGAATTCGATTGTGGATTTTATGGCTCATAGGCCTAACCCGGCTAAGCTTGGCTGGTGACGGCACGTAAAGATAGTTTGCTCAAAACTAAGCGCAACTAATTGTTTGCTGCTTACAGAATAACCACTAAATTATAATTAAACGCGAATACAATCAAGTCAAAATTACTATTCCTATCTTAAATGCACATTTTATTTAATTATTTCTAATAGCTTTTCTTTGACGCCGTAGTGGCGCTGTCAGCGCAAGACGCTATCCGCAAACGTAAAACCCTATTCTAAAGCTCTTCACTCCTGCGTGCCGCAACTCTAACACCCGCAAAGCTCTTTGGGGCCCCAAACTATTGGGGCCACTATTCTAAAACTCTATTAAATGTGTACGCCTTGCTAACGGCAAATGTCAGCATATAAACCTTGACTGTAACCTTCAAACTGACGCAATATTCCTGGACTTCGCGAAAGCGTTTGACAAAGTACCCTACAAACGCTTGCTACTAAAACTTTCATGGTTAAACCTTCATCCTAACATTTTACAGTAGATAAGTGAATTCCTCGCTAACCGCACCCAGTGTGTTTACGTTAATAATCAAGCCTCTAGTCCTCTTCCCGTAACATCAGGTGTCCCGCAAGGATCAGTCCTTGGCCCGCTATTATTTTTATTATACATTAATGACCTACCAACGCATGTCTCTTGTAACATCCGTATTTTTGCCGACGACTGTGCCATCTATCGCACAATCAATAACACTTCTGATCAGCTCACCCTCCAGAATGACTTAAACAGCGTACAGGACTGGTGTAACCAATGGCTCTTGGAACTAAACCCCAATAAATGTAAACTCGCGTCTTTTAACCGAAAACGTAATCCTCTCCTCTTCTCATACAAAATCTCGCACGTCACGGTAGAATTAACTCACACTTCTAAATACCTCGGCGTAACAGTCCAATGATCTAACCTGGAACGCACATGTCACAAAAATCATATTATCCGCTAACAGAACCCTTGGATTCTTAAAACGTCATCTACGACATGCCCCACAAAACCTAAAATTACTTGCCTACAAATCACTTGTCCGTCCTAAATTAGAATACGCCTCTGCTATTTGGAGCCCTGACCAAATTTATCTAACAATTTCCCTAGAATCAGTACAAAGTCGAGCCACAAGTTTCATGTATTCGTGCTATTCATATAACGTTAGTATATCATCATTAAAAGCAGAGGCAGGTTTAACATCTCTAGCTTGTAGACGTCGTATTACTAGTATGTGCTTGTTTCATAAACTTTATTACAGCACACTTCGTCATCCACCCTAAATCAATCTGCCGGCACGTATTTGCCCCCCGCATTGGTCATCCCTTTCAAGTTGCACGGCCTCGTACGTGCACTGCTACATTCGCATCTTCATTCTTGCCGCGCTCAGCCCCGGACTGGAACGGCCTTCCACACGACATCGCCGCAATCATCTGTACATCTAAATTTCTGAATTGTATAGCTACTGTAGTTAACAGCGAATAATTTATGTTCATTACGTGTTTTCTTTGTTTATTATATGATTTATACATGTAAACCACCCCTTATGTAACCCCCCCCCCCCCCGGTGGCCTTTAAGGTAATAAAGTGAAGTGAAGTGAAGAGGAAAACACGGGCTGAAGTACTTTCATTGGCTGGTGTCACAAAAATCTGGGACGCAGCAAAGCTCCTGCATCTTCGAAAAGTAGCTACAACTTCCGGCAGCGGCTTCTGGCTTGCGCGAAGTGAAAACTATTTATGGGCATGAGCCCAACGTGCCACGTTATAAGTGGATGTGTTACATTACGCGGCCGATCAGGGAGATGGATGTCTTTTTCAAAGCCATTCGCTTCTTTTTCCTTTCCGTTTGCGTAAACAAACTGCGAAGAATGCGGAAATTACGATAGTAGTTATCATCATATTAAATCTATATCCTATGAAGGGCACGTCCAGGTGTAAGCGTGCGCGCTGGTTGATAAAGAAGAACGATGAGCGCACAAGGGGCGTCTTGTCTAGCCACTGCTCCTGGCCAAAGTAAGGCAGCGCGCTGAAGTCCCCAGACCTCCCCAGACCTCCGCATTGTGAGTACGAGAATTCATCCCAATTGTAAGGGCGTTGAAACTTACAGCATACAACAGGAACTCGCTCAAAAGGCCTGTAGTGAACCTGGTGGTCGCAGGCAGCATATAGCCCGTATAAGAGTGTTTATTTCCCGTGGCGTTGCTTGCACGTCCTTGTGGTATTTGCAGTCGGCTATTGGGAATTTTATTTTCGTTTAAGCTTTACTTTTCCTTTTACACTCTGGCGTGAGGGGGGAAGAGCGGGCAGGTGACTCGTAAGGCATAGGAAAAGGATTTTGGCGAGCCAATTTGTATGCAGAAATATTGTGAAACCTTTCAATGAACTCGATCGTGCATAATTTTTTTCGGACGCAATGCACTACAAGTATCTGGTGTCGAAGCAAGTGCTGTGCTCGGGTTAGTTGTTAATATTCTGATCGATTCAAGTGCATCATTAACCAGTATTCTAACCAGTCTGGGTATATCCCAACAGCTTTCCTCAGTTCTTTCGGTGATTCGTCATTACAAGGTCCCCCAAGAATTTGTCTCGATTCAGCGCCACTTACACCGAACATTAACTGATTGAAATAGCTGTTTTATTCTGGGGTGCGCGAGTCAAATTGCTGCTCAATACGACTACCCACAGTTAATGGTAACTTCTCCCATATATTTTTTGTGGTTATACCTCGAAGAACTCCTCGGAAACTACTCCGCCTGCACGTACTAGCGCTCGTGAAATTTTGCAAGCGAAAACCTTCGCACCCAGATGGGATATAAGCCATGTGATGGCGCTGCAATCACTGGCTCTGTGATGACATGCGATTACAGAAACGTTTGCCGCTCTTTGTGCCTAACCAATCATACTGCTGTGCAATCAGACTAGATCAGCAACAGCGTTGCCGATCTATAAACAGCAACAAACTCGAGCAAATTGTGGTGAAACACCCCTGCCAAAAATCTGTGAGATGCTCAGGCGGAACAATTGACTGCTGAGCATGCCAGGCTAACCCCGCCTGCTGCTACACTGCCAACACCCCCACCACCACTACTACCACCACCACCACTACCACCAACAACAACAACAACAACAACAACAAACACAATGCCTGAACAGCTTGTGTTTGCCACTGAAAGCTCAATTGTAGGCCACTATATACCCGCCTGTTAATGGCGTGCAGTTGAAAGCTCAACAAATTCAAATTGACAACAAGATATGTGGGCTCTCGGGGTGTCATACTATAATAGTAGCTTATTTCTATAGCAATAAACTTGTCTCGCAACATATGATTCAGGTGCTAACGAGAAAGACAAAGATAATTTAAATGACCTTTTTATTATATGTTGTGTTAACGCCGGCGAATACTAGCACAGAGAAAGAGATAGTTAAACGTGATATTGCCGCAGTGTTTCGGTCACAATTCGTGCTACAGCTGCTCAGTGGAATTCTTTAAACAGTAACTTAAGCATTTCTTGACAGAACATTCGGTGCCCTGTGCGAGGTGGGGGACATGCTCTACTTCCCGAATGATGTGGTTACTACGCAAGGGAAAAGCAAGTTAGGGCTGGAACGTTTCTTAAATGAAAACACACACACACACACACACACACACACACACACACACACACACACACACACACACACACACACACACACACACACACACACACGCACACAAAGTCACTGATGTTGTGTTTCGCCTTGCATCTATGCAACCAGCATGATGACATCTTTCTTGAAGTATGGCGCTTGGACATCTTTGCAGCGAAACACTCAGACAGGCAAATGAACTTTGATAATTATCGCACGTGCGATGGGCGCAAGCTCCGATAAACATTTCTACTCAATCGTAAGTATTCCGATCACGCGCAACGGCGTGTGTTCTTTTTCCTGTAAAGGCCCTCTCATTCGGCGCACGCAGTAACAGGGAGGAAGGAAGGGAGGAATTAGTTTTTCTGTCCGTCCAAGCGCGTTAAACCGGTTCGGGCTGCCGGGTGTCAGTAGGTGCGTGTCGCCACCTGTACAGGAAAATACGAACCAACCGTAGTAGGATAAGTTTCCCAAACGACCGACAGGTGTGCGGCAGCCTTCGCTCATACGGAGTACGTTCATGTAGGCTTTTTCATGGATGCCGTGCCACGCTGGTTTAAATCACATGAACTCACCTTTTCGCGCGTTGCATTCGTTCGGCCATGGATGAATCTAGCACACTCAGCAGTAAGACTAACATCATACCTTGGTACACTACTTTGGAAGGCGACACTAACGCATAAACGGCATAGCTTACCATCAAACGTTTGTACCACAGCGGTAGCCAAGCCACCAAATCAACAGCTATAGTCAGCCAGCAATACTAATTAAAGAATACCAGCCGGATACAAATGCCTCTGTTCAGTCCACACGTCTCCATCGACGTTATTAAATAATACTTCCCTCGCATACTGTAACCTTCTGCTGGGCACGTCCGTCAAGTTTGCTCTACATAGCGCGCAACATATGCACCGGCGTTCAGCTAGGTTATCTCGACTATGGTGATTTCATAGCCCACAGAGAAAAGTGGCCAGTAATTATCGTTGTAATGTGTAAGAAAATCAAGACTATGGCTCGAATGGACTTGTATGAATGTCAAGGAACTACGCGCTGAAGTGAAAGTTCGTTTAAATGAAGCACAAACCGTACTTGTACACGTTACCAAAAAAAAAAATTTAACCATTAGAAATACACTTACTTGCTTCAAAAATGTAATTTAGTGCAGTTATCACTTACTGCCCCACGGAACTAACTGAGCAATCACTAAAAAGTAATCCATTACATTAACGTTACTTTCCTCCGTATGTTATTAACGTTGCAAAAGAACTGACCCCGGCTTTCTCAATGCGTCCTCTGCACCTTCGCACGTTACCTTCACAAGAATTGCTTTTCAATGTTGTCTTCCATAATCTTCTCTCGCTGTGAAGACATCTGCAGTGACATTGAAAACTCGCTCATTGTGGCCACTGGATTGAAGGGCTGTGTAACAACGCACGAATACTTTGTTCCCAAATTTTAGGTTGTGGCTATGGTCTTAGGCTGCTGAGCACGAGGTCGCGGGATCGAATCCCGGCCACGGCGGCCGCATTTCGATGGGGGCGAAATGTGAAAACACCCGTGTACTTAGATTTAGGTGCACGTTAAAGAACCCCAGGTGGTCGAAATTTCCGGAGTCCTCCACTACGGCGTGCCTCATAATCAGAAAGGGGTTTTGGCACGTAAAAACCCCATAATTTAATTTTAAATTTTAGGTTACTCAATGCCGCGGCGCTCGTATCTGGGTCCTGTATGAAGAGAAGCGGATCGTTGTTGCTTGGGCTAAGGAACGGAGCTCCCTATAGGGCCAGCACGGAAACTGAACAATCGCTCATAAGTTATTACCTGGTACCTATGTCCGAAGTGGCCATCACTATGTCCTCCTAAGACGCTGTTTGACTTTGTAGGCCAGCATCTCATCGACCCCCTGCCGGTGCGCTTTACTCCTTAGCCGTTTAGGCTTAATCGACTAATTCCTAGAGACGTGAGCAAACGTTCGTCTTTCTCAAAAAGGTAGGCAAATCTGTAATAGAATTTAATATAAAGCTGTATGTTATACAGCTGTAAAATAGTGTTCGAGTGTTACAATCGCAAAAAAATTGTGTATGAGGGTCATGTATACGCGGTGCATTTTTTTTTTGTCGATAACGGAATTTTTTTGAAATCACCCGTGGCATGTAGCCTAATTCTGCTTCTTGAGAAAGAATACTCTCAGGGCTGGCATTCTTTGCTCGAGAAATTAAAATGAATGTTTGACTAATTACCTCATTTTTGCTGATTAACTTTTTAACTAATTACTTTACGGCACATAATGGAAATAATGAATTGTAGGTGGTGACTTCGAAAGTTATATTCATTTCAAATGTATTCTGCTGATCACAGAAATCACTAGTTGAAGCGGAACAGTAGTTCATTTTTACCGCAATTTTAATTGCGGATATCTCAAACGCTACAAAATTCCTTCCAAATGGAGTATGGCCGCTATCTTCTACACGTTCGAAAAGCCGACGTTCGATTTCGCCTCACGCGATTGGACTAGATTGGTTTAGGCCGTGATATCGGTGCAGACTGGACAATCGCGCGAGGCGAAATCGAACGTCGGCTTTTCGAACGTGTACAAGATAGCGGCCTAGCATTATGAAATCACTAGCTTCAATTCGTGCATTGCAATACGTGACATAAAATAATTAGTCATAAAGTTGATTATTGGGATTTGTTAATTTGTGAATTATACATTCTGATTAGATAAGTAGTGTCTTTTTCTTCGAGTAAATAAGATTAATAAGAACGTTTTTGCTAAGTGTCACAGGCGATGTTTGAAGAGCCTGTTAATGTTAAAGAAAACACCCGCATATCACAAATATGCGCTTCACGGCCAAGAACTTCAGTCTGTATCAGAGAGGGCATAGGCTGCACTAAGCGATGAAATAATTAGCGCGCTTACTGCCTTTGCAGGGCGCTTAAAGCGCTTCCAGGAGAGAGAGAAATAACAAATATAAAAAATCTCCGATCTCGGACTTCAATCAATCAATCAATCAATCAATCAATCAATCAATCAATCAATCAATCAATCAATATTCATTTATTTGCATTCATTCATTTATTAGAATGAATGCTGGAACAAGAACTAAGAACTGCTTGTTTGCAGCTTGACCAGGTTCTTAGCCCTATCCTTCCAAGAGAGGTGTGCAAATATGCAAGCCTGCCATGTTCAGGTAATCGAGGCGTAGCTGCAGTACGCTGATTGTGGGAAGTACGTAACCCATATGCATGTTTTCATCCCTTTGGACGCTGCAGTTCCTGACAAATTTAAGTACGGAAAGCTGAGTGTGCGGTTATAGCTTGTTTCGTCAAATATACAACAGCTTGAATGTAATTCCCTAGGGAAAAAAGTAACTGATTTACAGTAAGGGTTACCGAATAAACAACGTAATCGTTAAATTACCAAATTACAAAAAAAAACGTAATTGATTACAAATAATTAATTGCATGTAATTCGTTACGTACAAAGCTGGCGCAAGGGAATTGCATGACTTCCCATCGGCGCAGAAATGTTGCAATTTGCTACAGTGACAAGTTTCCTTGAAATCGCGTTCGATCAAGGTGCATTACACGCTAAGCGAATTATTTCACGCCCTGCCAAATAGGTATGGATGGCCAGCGTGCAGGAGCTTTTTCAGCCAGCGTTTGCCTGGCGGTGTCTGAATGCTCTTGAGCGGAGAAGTCTGTCTGCGGAGGCTGCTGTGCATCGCGCCCACGCGTCACCTGTGCGCCGCCTCTCGCGATTTCCCGATTAGCGAGGCAGTCGCGCCACACATCGCTCTGTTTGGAACGTGCCGCACGAAACAGATTGTCGGCGCCAGCCAATATAAAGCGAAATAAAACACGTGTAAAGCTGCGCTCAAATTTCGCATTAGCGAGTATCGTGATCGTCAGTAACTTTTTCTACGCTGTTTGAAGTACTTTTCCATACTTTTCACGAACGTTCGAAAATTCCTGGCAGCCCACATTATTTATTTATTTATTTATTTATTTATTTATTTAGTTATTTCCAATACTATCAATGCCATCACGGCGTTATGGAGATGATTGACAGTTCAACGCGTGTTCAAAATGGCACTCTTAAATGAAGTGTGGTCTGCGTTGCTGGTACTCGAAGCGGAAAGGTAACTCCATTCAGATGACGTCTTCGGTCTTTGGCACCAACTTCGGCTTCGAACGACTGGAAGTGCATGTTGTTCACGAAGAATTGCACTCGAAGTTTTAAGCGATGGTCGACACGAGATGAAACGCAGCGAGGTGCAGAGAAGATGCGCTTCAGCTAGAGGTTTGTATAGAAGATCTTATGCCAAACGCACAAGCAGGCTAGATTTCGTCTGTCAGAAAGGTCAGGAAGGTCAAGAGAGGATTTTATTGCAGTAATCCTGACAGTACGAGAATGGTTGGTAACAATGATTGGCTTCAAGCCCGCATACAAGTTTAAAACCGTGAGGGTCCCAGATTTAAGAAGAGTACTCAAATTTTGATCTGACTAATCTTTTAAAAATGTGCAGCTTTCAGAAACCAGGGGCTAAAAAAATTTGGTGCTGAAAATCGAGAATGCGGTTCGCATTATTAGTCACGTATTTCATATGCGTATTCCATGAGAAATTACTATCGATATGGACACGAAGGTACTTTTAGGAATCTACAGAAGACAAATGATAAGGGGTAATCGAATAAACTCGGGTAATACTGCGTGCAGGATTCCGGCAAATACTCATTATTATGCATTTCTCAACATTGAATTTCATGGACCAGATCACCACGGACAGCATCAGCATTTATGATGCTGTCAGGAACAGACTGAAGTTGAGTAGAATTATCTGGTTTAGTTATTTCGCTGTCAAGGACACAATTATCGGCGAATAGTCTGATCGTTAAATAACTGCAATTGGGGAGGTCATTAATGTAGATAAAAAATAATTGGGGTCTGAGGACAGAGCCTCGTGGCACGCCAGAAGTGACAGAGCAGATGTGCAAGTTAAAACAGTTGACAGTTATATGCTGAGTCCTATTAGATAAGAAGCATTTAATCCACTGCATCACATTAAGGTCAGTGTCAAACGTGCTTAGTTTTGGAAGAAAAAGACTATCAGAGACGGTATCAAAAGCTTTCTGGAAGTAAAAAAAGAAATGCAATCGATAATAGAGGCACCATCTGCTGCAGTGTTGGGTGTAGTAAAGGGGAGTACTTCGGTTTCGCACGTGTGATGTTTTCTGAAACCATGCTGACTGTTGTGAAAAAGAAGTTGTTCAGTCCGAGAAACATGATTTGGTTAGACAAGATAATTTGTTGAAGAAGCTTACACGGGATAGTAGTCAAAGGGATTGGCCTATAGTTCAATGGATTGGTTATATCACCTGGTTTAGGAATAGGCACCACCTTCGCCGCCTTCTGATCGCTCGGGATTGTTGCACGTTCCAATGACTGTGCAAAAATCTGCGATAAGATAACTTAAAAATAAATGGCAATCTGTTTTAGAAATTGAAGAGTGATAACGTCCGTGCCAGGTGCTGACATCTTTATGTTAAGTTGAGAATGAAGATCCCTAATTTATCAATAATGATTGAGTTTATGGAAGGAAGACGAAACTTAATTAGGGTCGGTAAGTCATTACAGAAATAAATTGAAAACGCATATTTATATACATTCTGTAAAGCTTCACAGAACCTGTCTCTTGGAATTACTGGACCACGATCGTCACAAAGCTGTAGGTTTTGATTTATCAGACCAATAACTACACTCCAGAATTTACGTAGGTTGCACTGTAGAAGAGAAAGAACGGCACTGTTAAAGGTCATCAGTCATTGGTTAGGTCATCGCGTTTAATAATAACACTTCTAACATTTGTGGAAAAGAAACTTGTTATAACGCTGTAACGCTTTTACAAGGATGAGATTGCTATGATGTAGGCGGAACAATGTTTAGCGACATGGAACTTTATGCCCTAGGTTAAGGCTCGATCGATATCTTGGTTAATCTGGTAAACGCTATCAGTCTGACTGCAACAGAAAAAAAAAACACTTTTACAGGAAGCTGTATATGACTAGCCAATTCGTCCGTCGGTCCGTCTGTCGCCTATACGCCGACAACTCCTCCGGCGCATTTCCATGCTCATGCGCGAAAAAAAAAAGACAGGCGCGCCATTGGCTGCGCCAGTAGTGACGTCGTAGCTCTCCGTCGCAGGGGAGCGCGCGCGCAGCAGTTTTTCTCTGGCTCCGAAATAGGTAGGCCACACATCATGCGTACTCCTGAGGACCAGGCAGCTTTCGATCAGCAACGTCGTGAGCAGAACTGGGAATGAGCTTGTCTATGCCGTGCCAATACTGCAACCCGGGCAAAAGAACAGGCTCGTGCAATTGAGCGCACGAAGCAACTGCGTACCAAGGATCCAGCAGCCTACCAAGCCGTCGTTTAATGAGCCGTCGGGTTAACCCAGTGATAAACACCGGGGCTGCACGTTTCAGCTTTGCTGGTTAACCACCTGTGTGGAGTGCTTGGACGGTGATTTTTGTTTATAATGCACTTATTGTAGCGCAAAGTATATTGTTAACCAATCGATTTTCCGTACTCGATGAGCGCTTTGCCTGTGTTCTTAGTTTTTTTACAAAAATATTCTCTTAAATATAGGCCACTACTTTTCAGTTTCCCTTTGTTTGCATAATAGTTTCCATGATTTTAGAAGAAGGAAACTTAACAATTACGGGACTGCACTTTTATTGAATAAGTGTACGAAACCAGCCTATGCGCCCGTTAAATGCTATCAGACGGCCGCTGAATGCCAAGAGGTGTCATAATTGAGCGAAGTTTATTTTCCGACTGAGCCCAAGTCTCAGCTGCAGTGTCAGAAAGCCGGATATTTTATATAAGCTTCTCACGCCATGACCTGGCCTCAAGATCATTGAGGCATGGCCACAGTTCAGCATTCTCCTCCCGAATAGTATCAGATCAGTTATGACCAGGGTATTGGAACGAAGTGTTTTTCGCTCTGGCTTTAGTTTCGTCCCACTAAAAGAAAGGTACGTTCTGGCCCTGCTCCCGAACGAAAAAAAAAATATCCGTAATGGTTCATAACGGTTTTTCTTTGCATGTAAGAAATCTTCGAAGCAACATAACGATAAAAAGATAGCATTTATTTTTCTCAACAAGTGCATTATGAATTCTGAGATCATGCTCAAAGCCTTGAGTTAAGGCACCGAGTATGATCTCCGAAGCAGCACGTCATCGAGTGTACTCGCAGGAATGCGAGACCACTGTTCCTATAAAATGACCTTAAACGAACATAGACGAACGATAAAACTTCAGTAACAAAGCGTTATATGCATAGAAAACGAAACGATGTGCCCTTGAGCGTGCAAGCCCTAGGTTTTGCTACGGCGTGGACCTGCCAGTGCACCGAGGGAGAAGTTTAGATTAGTGAAGCTCTGGACCGGCTATCGCTCGCACCATCCATGACTGAGATACGCACTGATATTGACGTTGCCTGACGTCGCTTGTTTCGGATGGCCGACTTTCCCCTCAAACCATAGAGTTTCTAAATAAATACCCTAGAGGCAACCGTGGTGCTAGTGTCTACGGGGGCTCTTATGAGCGTTGCCTCAACCTACATGGGAATGATGGGAAGTGCAGGCTTCGGATTGACTTCGATCTTTAGACTAGTGGCGTTTGCTTGCGGCGCAGTAAAGTAAGCTATACTCAAATATTATCGCGTAAAATTTAATTTTATTTCTGCAGTGTCTTATATAATGCACAACACCTTACATGAACTTTGTATGACTTTGAGATTGAAGCACGATTTACTATGGTTTGCCACCAGGGCACACCAGGGTATGCATCCTTCTGCGATTTTCTTCCCGATTTAGCGCCAGAAAATAATTATTTATTTATTTTTACAGCAGCAATAACAACCATGCATGTACTTATATAAATATACTCATCAAGTATCTATGGAAAAGAAATGTTGTATTGTGAGAAAGTGTTGCGCCCTTGAGAGGAATGCTACAAGTGTCGTCTGCTACGACGCCTGCGCGCTGCAAACGCGAGACTTCTCGCAGACGACGGGTACTTGCGAACTCTCTCGCGCTTTCGAAAGGCTGCGTCGGCTGTCACGATTGCTGAACGTCTTCAAGTACATTTAAGCACATCTGCTGCAGTGCTAGCCAGGACGCTTGTAGCCTCCTATGAGTATGCTTCATTATATTTTATATTGACGTACCACTTCTGAAGCGTTATGGCGTGGCTTTGCACTTACCCATTTTGCGACACTAGACTACAGCCAGGAAGCAGCAACCTTTCCACCACAAGTAAGTTTGTGTTCTCAAAGTCCTAAAACACGAATTTCAATGAGCACGTAAACGAACAATTCATAATGAAGCTCTCAATAAAATTTGATTCTTGAGCTACTAGAAGTACAACTGTCTATGCCTTGTATCAGTAGTGCCTTCTTTTTCCTATTCTGAAGTTTCATAAAGCACGTAACGCTACAGTGCCAACCTAACACACTTAACAAATCAAGGTCCAAACGTTCAAAACATGTTCTTTCAACGTTTACGATGTCGTCGCTTTCTCGTCAGGACTTCGACACCACACCGCGACGCAAACATCGTCCCAACCACTGGCTCAGCGTGCTATCGCCACTTCGAGCTTTGCGTTGCACTGTCCCACTGAACGTTATAGCAATTTCATTTGGAGTGAAACCAAAACTGCCAAAAAATACTGGTAGACTAGTTACCAAGTCAACAGAATGCCAATCCGTAGCCTGTATTTCACATCATTCACATGATGTTAGAACGATCGCAGTTCTAGATTTCCTTCCCTCTAGTTATACTAATATGAAACTCTATGCCTTAAACCAAAAGCCGATAAAAAATATTTCGGTTTCACTCGGAAACAAAATAATAAATGACGTTTCGGTTACGTTTTCGTTCGGGTCAAAAATATAATTCGTGCACGCTCCGTTCCGACGCACTGGTTGTGACGTGTTGCACGTCGCCTGGTTGAGCTCGCTACAACGAATTTACACGAAGTTCTACGGCAGCTACTGCAACTAATGTTGAGTTGACATCAGAGACCGTTTGTTTTAACATCGCCTGACTCGACTTCACCTCGTCAAGTACCCCTTTTAAAGGGGCATTAAAGGCAAATATTAAGTCAAGCTAAAGTGATAGATTAGTGCTCGAGAATCTCTAAGGCATCAATATTATCCCGAACAGAGACTTAATAATCGAGGAATTGAGGTAACTGCGGCACACGATTAGAGACTCCCCAGAAACATTCTAGTACTCACCCGATAATGAAAGCCCTACTGAGTTAAATTCTGCCACTAGTACTCAACCACTCGTTGCAAAAAACATCCTTGTATTGTATTACGAGACGAAATAAAAGGCTATTGTCCAGTTCAATACTATGTTTAGAAAAACGAACTCATGGAAGCTACCCTTGGCAACGACGCGTGTGGTAGAATAGTTCCGTTTTCGCTCGACTTCGCGCGGCCCACGCTTTCGCGTTTCAGTAGTTCCGTTATCGCGTATAGTGCTACGCTGGTTTTGCTGGTTCACGAAACTCGCACAAACTGCAAGTAGCGGAGGATTCAACTTCCATGTGATGTCGCGGGATGCCCGAACGGCTTACGCCACTTAATTGACCAAAAAGCAGCTGCAGCGGCGAGTCCACCGCTCTATCTTGGCTCGGTATCGCCGTCTGTCGGGGGCCGTTTTACTCACCGACGGGCTCGTGATGGCGTATGTAACGTCACGATTCCCCCGGGAGATGTGAATTTCGAAAAAGGTATTCGGACCCTTCACACGCAATTTTCTCGTAAACTAAGTCTCTTCTTGGCACGAGGCAAGCGTTGCGAGGTTTCCAGAATGATATTTAAACATTCGACGTCGACTTAGTATTTGCCTTTAGTGTCCCCTTAATTCGTTATGGCGTGCGTCTAAGTGTGTTTTAATTGCTTTAAGCACTTCAACCAGTACATTAAGAAGACTTGCAATCAACGGGACCCGGGTTAGATTGCACGTTAGCGCTAAAAGGTAACAGTTTTTCTACGTGAGGACATTTGCAAATAAGTAAAGAATGCGTGAGCACGGTACAAGAAGCAGAAACGCGCTATTTGATTTTTTAAAGTGACAGGAATGAAAATTACCACCCTGTATAAGAAGAAACGGGTTTTCAGTCGACAGCACTGCTGCTGCTCGACCATGCCCACTGCAACCACTCGGGTGACGACAGTTGTTTATGAACTAGGCGCTGCGTGATGACGATGCTGACGGAGAACCGAAGATCAGCAGAGCCAGCTCTCGCACACTGAGCGCTCTGTCTGAAACTGGGCACTGCCCAGCATGATCTGGGATGATCTGTAGCCGTGGATGAGTGTTGGATCACTGACGAAGCGTTGGCGGTCAGCGCAAATCGACTTGCTCCAGCGAACTCGTGAACCACAGGGACGTTGTCGTCCCGTTCCAAGTAGAAATTGCCGGGAACTGCAGGTAGGCGGTTACCTTCCAGTCATATTTCATGGCAGTGAGTGGAAGAACCCAATACCGAGAGCATCATCATCATCATCAGCCTGGTTGCGCCCACTGCAGGGCAAAGGCCTCTCCCATGCTTCTCCAACAACCCCGGTCATGTACTAATTGTGGCCATGGCGTGCCTGCAAACTTCTTAATCTCATCCGCCCACCTAACTTTCTGCCGACCCCTGCTACGCTTCCCTTCCCTTGGGATCCAGTCCGTAACCCTTAATGACCATCGGTTATCTTCCCTCCTGATTACATGTCCTGCCCATGCCCATTTCTTTTTCTTGATTTCAGCTAAGATGTCATTAACTCGCGTTTGTTCCCTCACCCAATCTGCTCTTTTCTTATCCCTTAAGTTACACCTATCATTCTTCTTTCCATGGCTCGTTGTGTCGTCCTCAATTTGAGTAGAACCCTTTTCGTAAGCCTCCAGGTTTCTGCCCCGTAGGTGAGTACTGGTAAGACACAGCTATTATATACTTTTCTCTTGAGGGATAATGGCAACCTGCTGTTCATGATTTGGGAATGCCTGCCAAATGCACCGCAGCCCATTCTTATTCTTCTGATTATTTCCGTCTCATGATCCGGATCCGCCGTCACTACCTGCCCTAAGTAGATGTATTCCCTTACGACTTCCAGTGCCTCGCTGCCTATTGTAAATTGCTGTTCTCTCCCGAGACTGTTAAGCATTACTTTAGTTTTCTGCAGATTAATTTTTAGACCCACTCTTCTGCTTTGCCTCTCTAGGTCAGTGAGCATGCATTGCAATTGGTCCCCTGAGTTACTAAGCAAGGCAATATCATCAGCGAATCGCAAGTTATTAAGGTATTCTCCATTAACTTTTATCCCCAATTCTTCCCACTCCAGGTCTCTGAATACCTCCTGTAAACACGCTGTGAATAGCATTGCAGATATCGTATCTCCCTGCCTGACGCCTTTCTTTATTGGGATTTTGTTGCTTGCTTTATGGAGGACTACGGTGGCTGTGGAGCCGCCATAGATATCTTCCAGTATTTTTACATATGGCTCATCTACACCCTGATTCCATAATGCCTCCATGACTGCTGAGGTTTCGACTGAATCAAACGCTTTCTCGTAATCAATGAAAGCTATATATAAGGGTTGGTTATATTCTGCACATTTCTCTATCACTTGATTGATAGTGTGAATATGGTCTATTGTTGAGTAGCCTTTACGGAATCCTGCCTGGTCCTTTGGTTGACAGAAGTCTAAGGTGTTCCTGATTCTATTTGCAATTACCTTAGTAAATACTTTGTAGGCAACGGACAGTAAGCTGATCGGTCTATAATTTTTCAAGTCTTTGGCGTCCCCTTTCTTATGGATTAGGATTATGTTAGCGTTCTTCCAAGATTCCGGTACCCTCGAGGTCATGAGGCATTGCGTATACAGGGTGGCCAGTTTCTCTAGAACAATCTGTCCACCATCCTTCAACAAATCTGCTGTTACCTGATCCTCCCCAGCTGCCTTCCCCCTTTGCATATCTCCTAAGACTTTCTTTACTTCTTCCGGCGTTGCCTTCGGGATCTTGAATTCCTCTAGACTATTTTCTCTTCCATTATCGTCGTGGGTGCCACTGGTACTGTATAAATCTCTATAGAACTCCTCTGCCACTTGAACTATCTCATCCATATTAGTAATGATATTGCCGGCTTTGTCTCTTAACGCATGCATCTGATTCTTGCCAATTCCTAGTTTCTTCTTCACTGTTTTTAGGCTTCCTCCGTTCCTGAGAGCATGTTCAATTCTATCCATATTATACTTCCTTATGTCAGCTGTCTTACGCTTGTTGATTAACTTCGAAAGTTCTGCCAGTTCTATTCTAGCTGTAGGGTTAGATGCTTTCGTACATTGGCGCTTCTTGATCAGATCTTTCGTCTCCTGCGATAGTTTGCTGGTATCCGGCCTAACGGAGTTACCGCCGACTTCCATTGCACACTCCTTAATGATGCCCACAAGATTGTCGTTCATTGCTTCGACACTAAGGTCCTCTTCCTGAGTTAAAGCTGAATACCTGTTCTGTAGCTTGATCTGGAATTCCTCTATTTTCCCTCTTACCGCTAACTCATTAATCGGCTTCTTATGTACCAATTTCTTCCGTTCCCTCCTCAGGTCTAGGCTAATTCTAGGCTAATTCGAGTTCTTACCATCCTTGTCCTGTACCGAGAGCAACTGGACATTAATCACGTACTAGCCACTGCGGTGTCTGTCATACCACCTGTATTGTTTTCGGGCCTTAAACCTTATATACTATGCTTGACGCCTTCCGAAAGCCTTGATGCGATCAAAAATCAACGGAAAGTGCAATGAAAGGAGAAAAAAAAAAAAGACACAAGAGTGATTGACGGTATCCTGAAATAAAAAAAATAAATAAAGTTTGCGAAGCGGTTGCAGAGATGAGAAGCTTCGTTGCTGCCTAAAGCGGGACGGCGGGTTCAATTTGCGGCAGTGACAGCCGTATTCTGAACGGGTTGGAATGCAGAAGGCGTCGTTTACCCAAGTTTGAGAGCAATGTAAGGAATCGCACCTAGTCATTGATAATCCTGAGCCCCCATACGGCTTCTGGATTGCTCAGACCGTGGTTATGGAAAGTAACGCCCTGCAATTTACTTATTACTTCAGGCGCACTATCAGCGTCGCGTAACAGGACTTAGGCAGGATTGGTTACAAAGCATGTAGAAAAAAAATTACATAATAGCAATACATCGAATACAAGGCGCGATGTTTGACATAAAAAATAAACTGAGCTAAGGAGGAAAACAAGGCATGCTCGAAAGGCATGGTGCTGGCAAAGAAAGCATTTAGAGCTATCAGTTAACTACTCGGAGCGCCAAGTTGCGAAAAAAGAAAGAAAAATATGAAAGCCCGGAGAAATATGTATATGGGCGTGTAGATACGTGTGTCGTGCGATATTATCTCGTTAAATTCCCACGGTGAAATGGGTGTGTGTGTAAAAAGACGAACCACTGACAGAGGCATGAAAAGAAATACTTTCGTGAGATCGCGTGGAAAGACTGGTTGAAAATCTAAGCAAGGAGCAATGCAGCCGAGGTACCCCGCACGTGTATATATATTTATTGAAGTACAGTTGGTACAGTCGGGAGCAAAAGTGGAGAGACCACGGCTCCGAGCGCGGGTGCGGGAGCGGCAGCGGGGCCGCCACGCGGCGCTGCTATCTCGCGCCGCGCGTTCGCTTCGCGAGTGCCTTGGGTGACGACAGTCTTCACGCTCGCTCTCGCGCGGGTGCTTATCGCGCTTGATACATTTCTAGTGCACTGTTCGGTTAATCTGCTGCTGACGGTCGCGGCGAAGGTTATCGCGTATCGCAAAGCGCCTGAAGTGTCTGAAGGGAAAGTAGGGCGAACTGCTTCCCTCCTCCTCCGTTTTCGGCGCGCCTCGACGGTTACGCTTCGATGCCGTGCCTGTATCAGCATGCTGTTGGATGGCACGCACGGCTTCCACTCGATTCCCGAATCATTAGATAGAAACGAATACATCGAGGCGTAAAATGCAAGGCACTGTGGAACCTCGTTTCGAACGCCCCCTTCAAATAACTATTAAAAATTGATTGCCGTGAGAAATAAACAATCTGAACCTAACATTCAACTAATACTTAGTGAAGGTGCCATTAACGGCAATTACACCAGTAGCTCGGCACGGGCCCCTCCTCTTTCTTTCCGCAAATCTTGTAGGCTCCTCGATGCGGGGGAAGCATTTGTGCAGAAACGACAGCGACGGCATCTCGGGCATGTGCTCCCGCCCGGCCGACGCCGCCGCACCTGACGTCACTACGTGTACGTGTCGCGCCCTCTCCACCCACGCTCGGCTGTATCGGGCGTCAGAAATTGATGAATTATGGACGAATTGATTTTGTATGCGGAGTGTTTACGCGACCATTTTCGGCCTCTTAAACTCGGGCTCTTATAGGATGCTGTCGGCCTGCCTGATTGGTCGAAAATTCCCTATGGTGGAGAAGCCCGCGCCTTCCGCCGGTCCGCGGGACCCGTGGATGCTGCAGAAAGTCAATTAAGGAATGACTTGAGTAGGTTTGACGTGAGCAAGGAGACAGCAGCACACTGTGCAACTTCACCATGGGAGACCAGGCCAGTCAGGCAGGCCGTCGACGACGGGCATGACATCGTTGTGTATGTAAATATTTATTTATTTATTTATTTATTTATTGTACCCTCAAGGCATACAAGCATTATAGAGGGGAGGGGGTCAATCATTCAACATTAGTTCAGTTATTTGCACATACACAATCAAAAATTTCAAAAAATGGGAATGAATGTAATTTCTAATAACAAAAATTCACACTGTCATGCACGGCTTATACAATGATTACAGCAAGAACATACCATTGCAACCGATTGAGACACTAAAAGATGAAGTTTCCAACCAACATAGAGAAAAAAAAAAGTTGGAATGCGTTAAATTTCGCTGGAAAGAGCATCACGAAAATGGTCACAGTTGGTAATGTTAACTAATGAGGCGGGAAGATTGTTCCAGTCGAGGCTGGTTTTGGGCAGGAAAGAGTGCGAGTATGTTGCAGTGTTTTGGTGAGGGACATGGACTTTATGGTTGTGATCAAGTCGAGATGAAACAAAATTAGGCGGTTTAATCAGACGCGTCCTAAGAACATGATTATGATGATAGATCTTATGAAACAATGCAAGTCGAGATAGTTTCCGTCTATTTGCAAGCGGGGGCAGATTAAGTATCGATTTCATGTTAGTTACGCTGGAAGTTCGATGATAGTCACTTAGGATAAAACGTGCTGAGCGATTCTGCATTGCCTCCAAGTTATTGGTAAGAGTTGCAAGGCCAGGGTCCCAGATTGACGATGCATATTCGAGATTAGATCGGACATAAGTGATATACAACTGTCGCTTGAGTGATGAAGGTGCGAGAGAGAAGTTTCTTTTCAGGTACCCAAGCATGCGATTGGCCTTTGAAGTTACGTGCTCGATGTGGTACTTCCATGAAAGGTCATTAGTAATATGTACACCGAGGTATTTATAGGTAGTTACAGATTCTAACGCCGTGCTGTGAAGAAGGTAGTTTGGGCAAGGCATGTTATTACGCGCTACTCTCATTGATTTAAATTTAAGAATGTTAAGCTTCATTTTCCACGTTTGACCCCAAGCAGAAATATTATTTAGGTCACTTTGAAGGATTATTGTGTCAGTGTAATTAGAAATGTTGCGGTAGATAACACAATCATCAGCAAAAAGACAGACAGAAGAAGCTATGCTAGTAGGTAAATCATTAATATAAATCAAAGATAGTAATGGGCCTAAGACTGAACCCTGTGGCACTCCGGCGGAAACAGGTGCCTCCAGGGAATCGGTTCCATTCACCGTGACGAATTGAGTCCGGTTAGAAAGAAAGTCGCGTATCCAGTGCAGTACTAAAGGGTCAATGTTAAGGCTGGTTAGTTTTAGTATAAGGAGCTCATGGTTTACACTATCAAAGGCTTTCGCAAAATCCAAGTATATGCAATCAGTGATGAGGCCGGCATCAAGGAACGCGTGAAGGTCATTAGTAAATGTTAGTAGCTATGTTTCACAAGAAAAATGTTTACGAAAACCATGCTGGGATGGATGAAAAAAGTTATTCGACTTCCAAGAAGTTAACTAAGTGAGTAAATATGACATGTTCTAATATTTTGCAGGGAACAGATGTTAGTGATATCGCACGATAATTGCTTGGGTTGTGTGCGTCACCAGACTTGTAAAAAGGCACGACCTTGGCTACTTTCCAATCCTTGGGCAAGCATCCATCGTTGAGCGATTTGGTGAAAATGTAATTCAAAATGATAGAGCTGTACTCATTAGTGTTTTGCAAGAATTTAGCGTTGATGCCATCCCGACCACATGAAGATGATCGTTTTAGTCTGTTAATAATAGCACGAATGCCGGCTGGGTCAAGCATGATGGGATCCATAGCTGTAAGATTTGCTCTCGATTCATATATGTACAGTCTAAACTTAAGGTAAATGCCAAGTTAATAAACCTAGCACAAATTTACGTCGTTTCCATAGGCTTCCATTGCTGAATATTTACCCGCTCTGGAAACAAAATTCTAGCTTCCCTCAGCGCGATCACTTCATTTGTCTCATGTGGATTGTCTTCTATCTGTCACCTGTCCTTTTTAATATTCGACCCGCAGCTTTCATTATTCGCGAAAAACCCGCTCTTTACATTGTAAACGCGCTAGCTACGTGCCACGGCCGCTTGGGGCGCTAGTTGCTACGTGTCCAGAAAAGCTGGATATGCAGGAGGAATAGAAGAAATCTTTAGCGGCAAAAAAGCACATATAACAGCTACGAGGGCGCGTGAGCTTAATTAAGCGGGAGCCATTTGTTTTAACAGTACATAATTTGTTACTGAACTGCATGTAGAAAAGAAAAGGGTTGGCGATATTGCTCATTCGGTGCCAGCTGGCGCGCCCGCTGAACGACCGTAGTTGTGACATGCACACACACACGCACACGCATCCACGCACACGCATTAATAACTATGGCAAAGGGAATTGAATGTGTTCGCAAAGTAAGTGCTCGTAGCGTAATTGCAGTCTTGGCTGAAAGCCCACATGACAGTACATACTTGACGATGCGGACCGTGCCGCCAGTCACTTCCTACAGTGCAATTGTCCCAAAGCAATGCGTCTTACGCCTCAAAGCTCTAGCAATGGCCGTGAGATTACGTTATGGAGTCCATCTCTCTGTTTTAAAGCACGCAGGGACAAAAATATATTTAATACTAATTCCACCCCCCCGCTTCCTGCTTCGGTTAGCGCAATTTTACAGAATGAGCTCGCAACCGTCTATACCACCATGACTCCATGTTTCAAGCCTTGAGCTATCGACGAAGCAATGCCATAAGTGCTGCAGAGTGGAGATGATAATTATGTCGGCCCAGCCCGATACCGTGGCTTGGGTTGCATAACACGGGTGGTGCTTGGCAGTACCTGCAGTCAGCCCTATAGTCAAACGTGGTGCAGCCTGCTCACCTCTGACAGAGGACATGCTGGGAAACAAAATGCACAGCTAGTCACTGCCCAGCACCATAAGAGGCAAAAGAATACGTGCCCAAGATGGCCGGACTGTATGGTTGTATAGTAAAATAGCCAGATACTTGAGACGAAAAAGAAAGTTCACTAGCGTACGACCTTACTCCCTGTTTTCATTTGCGCTCTGTCCAGAGTATATTAAGGTGACTGAACTTTACCTTTAAGGATCTTCTTGCGCCATTTTTTGTCAGCTGGATTTACTGAGCTGCAGCATATAGCACGATTTATTTAGGTGAGTGTAGTTTAGGCGTTGGTGCCTTTTATACAAATGCTCCATTTATGTGGCCTTTTGTTGTAGTAACTATATGTGAAAAGGAGTATCTGACGCCATTAAAATCTTCGAAAATCTAAGTATCTTATATAAACGCAACCCTATTCCAAAATGGCAAATAGGGCCATTTTCCAGGAACGCTCGGACAACAAAACCCAGAGAGAAGACACTATTATATTCAGTGAATCATGGTATATTGAACTGTCCTTCGTAATAAATGGTTTAAAACGTGGGAGCATGGTATCTCTCTTTGGTCTATGGCCATTTGCAGCTGGTAATAGCGTTTTATGACTCCTAGTATAGCAGCTAGATTCAAGGCAGTACAACGTAGCCATTTGTTCTACGAATAAACGATGATGCGCTGCGTACAAGTTTGTGCATATAAACAGAGAGCTTTTGTAACAATGTAACAATTTTGAATACACCAGGTCTGGTAAAAATGGTCTGGGTGATATTGCATGATATTTGGAGTCACTTCACTGTAACAAAAAAACTCAGGGTGAAGTTCAAGTGTCCTTTCTTACAGTGGCGCATGAAACCATGATGACCTCTGAAGCAGTTCCCCATCACAATATTTCTAGCACTTTCTGAGCAGAGTATGTGGAGACCTCGGAGACTGATTCTGCCATGCAAGTAGTTGCGGCAGGCTGTTTACGAGTCCGACAGTATTGTTAGCGACTGTCCGATCCGATAGCCCTCCGCTGCCGCTAGATCAACGGCCACTTCTTCAGCCTTGACTACCGTACAGTCTTGTAGCGAAACGCTGGTTTATTGCGGCGTGCACGACGGACAGCAGAACCAGCGGAGCCCTGGACTGAGGGCAGCCGACCATTGCGATAGAGGACGGACGAAGCAGCGGGTGAAGACCTCCGGGGAAGACACAAGGAGGAAGACTCCCCTGAAGAATCCGCCCCAGCCGCAGAAGAACATAATTACTAGAGCTCAATAATGTTTTCCCTAACTAACTAACTAGTACTTGCTCTATCTTGAATACGCTGTTCTGGGTTACCATGTAGCCTGTAAAGGAATGTTACTTCATTGTAGATTTATTATGTCCATCTACGTTAAGAGTTTCTAGGGGATTCATGGCCGGTCATCCAACGCTGTACGCGTACCGTCAACCCTCGGTCTAAAACTAACAGTGCAATACCCAGGGCACTCTCGAAGCAAGTGGCAACATCTTCATTCCTATGGTTGCAAGCGTGCGAGGTCAGCATTGCCCACTTTGTTTCCTAATCAATGATCTTGCTGCGATTGTAGTTCTTAGCGGAAAGACCCGCGAGACAGTTGCCGCTACGTAACTCAAGAAAGAGTAACTCGGTAACTCAAGAACTAGGCCAGAGGAATCCAATCAGATGCCCCGTGACCGTGGCGTAAACTCAACTCTGAGTCCATTCACTGGCCTCAACACAAGTTCGCACGTGAGCATCAGTTGGTCTCGCCGATCAACGGCCTTCAAAAAGAAGCGTCGAAGAAGGGTAGCGACGATGATCTTAACTTCCATCGAAGCGTACTTTTGACCTGCAAGAACAAATAAAACAAACACTTATTACAACTTCTCGATAAGTTTCCGGACAGCGGATTTGTGCGACTGCGTTACATCCACTTTGTTTGTTGCAGCGCTATCATTTCAGTTTTGGCGATACTCCATCACGCCTAAAGATTTGTAGATTACCTCTAACTGACCTCTCGCACTTTCGCTACAGCACAATTCACCAATCACTAATCATTAATCGCTTAACAAAATATCACTTAACTTTCTGTATAGTGAGTTTATGGCATATAGGTTTACCGTAGATGTTTGCATACAATTCGCCAAAACATTCTAAGGCGTTGATTCCCCTTCTAAAATGACGATGCTTAATTGCAGTCGTCAATGGTATAGCCAGTGCAGGATCTTCATTTAGGAAAATGGCAGTTTTCGCTTCTTAATGGAAGCGTGACGTGGGAAGGCGATATGGCGAGAGTGGTGCGTCGCTCCGTACCGTCGGGCATCATAATTTCACATAAAGATGAAATTAAGATAAGCTCATTTGCCACATTTGTGCACACATCTTTATATAGCCCGTGGTCAGGATCGGCAAAAAAAAAAACGAAATAGGAAAGAAACGCACCGACTGGCAAGCCGGCTGTAGTGGTAAAGAAGGTCAGTCGACGGATCATTAAAGTCGATTAGCGCAATCGCAGGAGGGTTCACTCTGTAAAAGGTGCCTCCCAGGTCTGACCATTTCGAACTGACAATCGCAGTGAATACAATGCGCGCTAACGATCGTGCCTGCAAAGTATTACACCGCTACGCGCCGTGAAAAGAGCTAAAATTTCAAACCAAACACTCTGCGCCCATCTACTCGCGCGCGCCCCGCTCCCAGCCAGACATTCGAGGTCAATATCGCGAGCGCGCCTAAATAGCTCGCTGTGCTGTGACGTCGCTCACAGTGGCACGTGCCTGAGAATTATCATAACTGAGAATTATGTCAATTAAGCAAATAAAACACACAAACTGAATGCCTGCGTGTCTTTCTTTGACTTCGTACCGCAGCAAGAGATATCTACTTCCGTTCCGTTACGTTCAGCTTGTTCCCACGTCGTGCCGTAGAGCACGCTGAGAGCGAAACTGCGGCATTTTCTACCGTGTTCCAGCGCACGATCCTGCTCTGTGATCCGCTTCCATCTGCGTCAGTGTTCGTGTAGCACTTACTTATACCGCTACATAACGGGGGTGTTTGCGGTAGCGCACGAAAGTAGGAAAGGAAGGACAAAGACGGGTAAAGAATCTCTGTCCTTCCTTTCCTAATTTCGTGCGCTACGCAAACACCGCCGTTATGAACCAAGACCAACTCGCCCAAGCCTCTACCCTAATTATACCACTAGTCAGGTGTTCTCGTGCATAGCGCGAAATCGTGTGCAGCTCGAAATGAGACAAACGCAACAGCTCGCGTGCGGCACCGTCAGTGGAAGTGCGCCGCGCAGCAAGAAAGCGAGAGAAAAAGAAAATTGAGGAGCCATTCTACCCTGCGAAGGTGGTTGATCAGCAAAGCTGCGATGGTGATATGTAACTATGCGTATAATTATGTATATGTTAGTTATGCGAAATACAAAGATATATTTATCTTATTTATTTTTTTATTTTCAATACTGGTACTCTCAATTGAGAGCATAGCAGGTGGACATTACAAAGACAATCATGTTTGAAAAGAAAAAGAAAGAAATACGAAACAAGAAAGAATCGGCAAGGAAATACCGAAGCATATCCGCCAGGGTAGCATTAAAGCAATAAATGTGGTCTAGGCATTTTTTCAAGCAAGAACATCAATCTTAGAATAAAGTCTAACAGTGCACAATCAAGCACATTGTGAAAAAAAAGAGAAGAAAGCAAGCTTCATACAAAGAATTTAAGGCAAAGAACACCCACAAATTCAAATTAACATTTCGAAAACGGGCATGCTGCGCACATGAAATGACGCACAACCACGAGGATGGTTTACAACCAGTTTGCCAAGAAAGGAAAATCAATGCCTTATCGATCATGCACAATGTGCAAACAGCGCAAAATAATATTACAAATAAAAAAAAGTGAAGCACAGCCAGGCACAGGATTGCAATCTGTTACAAAAATGGGAATGGAATAAAAAAGCAAGTAAGTGAAAGTACAAGAACAAAATTATGTGCAATAGCATGAGCATTCTCTTACACCAAGACAACCGACACACATTCAACGGTCATCACCAGCAAATATTAGGAAAGGAAATACATTGTAGAAGGGCAGGAATCTAAGAAAAGGGAACTAGCTTTCAAATGAGAGAGGGTGCGCGGCAATGGCGATGGTACTAGAGGTTAGATGCATGTTCTAACTTTACAGGGAAAGCGGACACTGTTTCGGCGTCCGTGACATCGGGATTTAAGCGATTCCATTCGCGTATCCTAAGTGGAAAAGACGATTGCCCAAACGAGTCATTGATGACAGAATATTCAGTTAATATGTATTTATGCTTATGACGAGTCGGGCGCGACTGTGAAAATGTGATATACTTAGACACATCTATCTTATAGATGTCATGCAGCAGTTGGTACAAAAACTTGAGACGTGCATGCTTTGCCCTTGTGGATAGAGTCCTAATGCCAGAAGAAGCTAGACGGTTAGTGGGAGAGTCCGTGCGTTTATACTTGTTATACACAAATCTTATGGCTTTGCGCTGTACTGACTCCAGTTTTGTTATACTAGTTAGGGAATGAGGGAACCAAACTGTGTTAGCATGTTCTAACACAGGTATTACGCATGTAGTGTATGTTAGCAGCTTTGCGGACCCGGGTGCCATTCTTACACATCTTTTTGCATAGAAAAGCTTGCGTAGTGCGGCTGCCGTAATGCTGGCTACGTGTGTGTCCCATCTGAGGTCAGACGTCAACGTAACGTATAAATACTTATGTTGTTCCACATTCGCTCGTGGCTCACCATTAATAGTTTAAGCGAATTGGGACGGGTTCCGTTTACGTGTTACTGCAATGGTTACGGATTTGTTTACATTAATGGACAATTGCCATTTAGCGCACCGGTCTACTAACTTATCAAGGGATGCATTGAGTTTTAGGTGGTCTGTGATGCTGTGAATTTCTTTATAAATAACGCAGTCGTCTGCGAAGAGCTTGATACTACAGTCAATGTTTTCTGTAAAATCATTTATAAAAATTAAAAATAATAGCGGCCCCAGGACGAAACCTTGAGGAACTCCTGAGGTTACAGGAATTGTTTGTGATTTAACACCTCCGAAAAACACGAACTGTGAGCGGTTTGTTAAGAAATCTTTTATCCATGAAAGAGCAGATCCCTCTCCGATTACACTTCTTAGTTTTGCGACTAATTGCGCGAATATTGTGAAATACGCAATCAAAGGCCTGCGATAAATCAAGTAAAATCATGTTCATTTGGCCGCGATTATTGATGTTAAGTGCGAGGTCATGAACTACCTCTGTTAGCTGAGTAATAGTGTACAAACCACTACCAAATCCATGTTGGCTAGGGGACAAGAAATTTAGTTTCTCAAGGAAAACGGCTATGTGTTTTAGGATAATGTGTTCGAATAACTTAGACGAAGTGCTACTAAGAGATATCGGACGGTAATTTGGTACTGAAGACTCATCTCCAGATTTGTGGATGGGTATAATTTGTGCAATTTTCCAGTCGTCTGGTAGTTGAGACAAAGTAAGTGATTTGCGGAAAGTTAGCCTAAGATACTTACTACACCATTCCGCATATTTTCTAAGGAACTCGTTTGGAATATCGTCTGGGCCGCTGGATTTTTTAGGATCGAAGTTAAGTAGTAGGTTGGGTAATCCTGCATCTGTGACTTCAAGGCAATCGATGCTTGATGGACCAAAGGATAAAATAGGAGGGATGATACCGTTATCTGTGGTTAAAACTGAGCCGAAAAAATTGTTGTATGCATGAGCTTTTTCCGCTCTTTCCTCGGGACCCGTGTGCGACGCCGTGGAATTATTAATGCGAAGGTTCCTCCAAAACCTGTTAGGAATGCTTTTAATAAAACTAGGAGGGGTGACGCTGAAGTAGTATTGTTTGGCATTTCTTGTTTTCTGTCTGAACTCTGCTTTGGCGCAGTGTATTCTGTGCCGAATGGAAAGCTCACAGTTTGTGTTTTTCACCACCCTGCGCAGCCTTTTTATTCTTCGCTTTGCCTGAATCACTTCACGTGTTCTCCAAGGATTGTTCACTGTTGATTTCCTCAGTTTCGTTGGTATGAGGTTAGTAATACAGTGGATAACAGCAGGTTGGAACCTGAGCCAAAGTAGATTAGTATCACTGGCTGCGTCGGAAGCTAGCTGTGAAAAAAATTCAAACTCGTGTGCAAGATAGGTTAGCACACTGTTATCGTCTGCCGTTTTAAAATCGATTACAGTTGATCCACGCTGTTGATCTGCAAAGCTAAAGCCGAGCGGCAGCAAGCAGATAGGTATGCTATGGTCAGATATGCCCTCAACTACATCAGTTCAACTACAAAACTATATCAGGCGCGCTACCTCCTTTCAACTACATCAGGCGCACTCCGTCACGCATATATATACACAGAATCATATATATACACTACGTCATATACACACAGAGCTACCGCCTAAGGGTGTTTACGACGTCGCTTTAAAGGCGCAGTCGTTACGGTGCGCCGTTTAGACGCAAGTGTCCGTTAAACCGATCCTCGACGCCACCGACGATATGCGTTGACCGGGGCGCAGTCCAAAGGAGTGCACGAAATGAAACACGTTTGTTTGTAATTTGCGATGGAGTACACTTCCTAGTTATAATTAGCTGAATGAAACCTGAAAGGACTAGAGCTTTATTCTAGCGGTCAAATATGGGGCTGTCCGTTTCCCTCCTTTAGAAGCCCATGTATTAACAGTAGAGGGGAATTCCACAATGTTTACAACTTCCCTGGAAACTGCTTTAATTATTAAAAGTAAATGAAACTCGGCGTAATGTTATAGTCGTCTTAGCAACCAATTGTTATATAATTTGTTTCGGTATAGCTTTTTTAAAACAAGAGTTACAGCCGTTTTCTGTACCCATACTCCCTCCGTAGATGCCCCATGTATTGACGGCAGACGAGAATTCTGTAACGTGTACAGCTTCACCGTGAACTAGCTAATCATGACACGTAAATGAAACTCGGCGTAATGATAGAATCGTCTTAGCGGCCAATTTCAGTGTGATTTTTTTCCTGAGATACCTGCATTAGATTGAGAGCTACAGAGCATTTTCGAGAAATTTGGCTTCGCCTTAAGGCTTTTTCTGTTCGCCGCCACGGTTTCTCCGGAGGGTAGCCATAGACGGCTTCGCTGTAAAAAGAAGGTGAGGCCCGTGACGCCTGCGTCACGCGATCCTCCAGCTCCGGTATGGGAGAACGCAGGGAAGGAATTTCGCTTGGGATGGGTAGACAGGCGCAAGTGGAGAGAACAACTATGGTGGCGGTGACGCTCGCCTCCCGAAATCATGGGTTCGCGGCAGCGAAATATTTCTGTCTCGGCTATTAATGAACCAATTCGAAAAATTCTTAAGCTAGAGCGCTTCCTAGAGGGCACGTTACAACTTCCAGCGTATAAGCAAAATTTACTGTGTGGCCTAGCGAGGGGCCCCTTCAGAACCCGCAAACAGTCAATTGGAATCGTAATTTTTGACCAACATCAATGACACAGAACTTCGTTAAATAAAAAACATGTCAGTCATTTTGGCTAACGGATAATTGTGTTAGAAAAAAAAAACACACAATTTCAGATTTGGGAAATGCCAAGTTTGAATACTGCAGTAGCGTTTCTCAGCAAGTAAAATGTTATTTACTGGAACTTTGTTGATCATAAATAAATAATTTTGACTTGCTTTACATGTTCCAGCCAGCTAATCTATAATGAAACTCCAAAGGTATAGAATGACTAGTCTGTCAGCAACAAACAATTTTTTTTTTCATCTGTTCGAATGGCATAAGTAGCATGAGTGAGTGAATAAACTTTATTTCGGAGGCCAAGCTGTTGATGCCCGAAGGTGGGCATGATGAAGTAGCATGATAAAAAAATAGTCCACAGCTGCATTTCATTTTCGGCTCTGCTTGTCTGCTTTTTAGTTTTCTTTTGGGAATAAGTACACAAATAAGTGAAATTGTGCAATATAGCGTGACTGATTTTCTTCTTCATTTTTTTTTTATAATTTCCTTCTCTGGCGTGCTGGAGCATATTCGCCTTTGACATGCTTCCGTTATGGCGTTAGTGCTGCGTGGAGTTTCCAGAATTTGGAAAAACCTCGATTGGAAGCAATTGTGCCCGTTAACCGAGCTGGCTGCCCCTAAGAAACACTACCAAACGCCTGTGAGAGTTTCGGTGCCCCATGGCTCTAGAGATGATTAAAATGTCAGTCACCTTCACTTCGTTTAGCTTTTCTATGGCATGAATGCTACTAATGTTTCTATGCTACTCAGCAAGGGAAAAATTTCCCGCCGTCCAATATCCCTTTTTCTAGAAATGTCTCAATCAAAACATTTCGCTTTCCTTCATTGCACAGTAACTAGCGAAACGAAGCTCGTACTTAAACAAACACGGCAGTCAGAATTACGAAAACATGGCCAATATGCCGACAGCAATGGTTACGTATATCATTTTAGAAAAGTAATAACATTTCATAAAACTTTCTATATCATTCAAAAAGCGAACATTCGCACGCAGTATGAGTTAGAGTAGTGTTGGGCGCACCTTTATTAATGATAAATAAAACAATACGAAATTAAATTTAATATGAATAGGCAGCAGTGAGGATGTCTAATGCTTCGTGTGCGTTCACATGTGTGTACACGTGCGGCATGGCGCCTCTTGGTATGTGCACGCCTGTGTTTGCTCATTTGACGAGAGAAGTACAGAGTCGATCCTTACCTATGCAGTTCCTGGGACCCGCGGAGAAGGGCACATATGCGTACGGATGTCTGTGTACAACATTTTCTGGTAGAAACCTGTCGGGATCGAACACTTCAGGATCTGGAAACACACTTGGATCTCTATGTAGAGCATATATGAAGATGTCAACGTCACTCTCCTCTGGAACGATGTGTTTACCTGCGCGGAGAGAATAAATTGCGTAGTGGCAAATAAATTATCTTCATTCAGTGCTTCAAATGCAATTAACAATTAGTACAAGCCTGCTGTTACAAGAAAATAACCTCGTAGAACGTGGAGTGATAGGAAACCAAGTAAGACTAAATGTACGACTGCCTGAGCGGAACGCTTATTGCTGATGATAATTGTGGTGAGTATTTACATCGCAAAGGTGCAACTGGGTTATGAGGGCTACGGTGCCAGAATACGTCTTTCTTGGCTCGCTTTGATCTCTTACTCAAATTTAGGATTTCAGGCCTTCTTGCTTTCCGGCCTCATGAGAACGCAGTCGCAAATATCGAGAATCTAACTTGTAACCATGTTCCCACTAGAGAAAGAGAGAGAGAGAGAGAAAGAGAGAGAGAGAAGTCCTAAGGGAAATGCTCTAGCCTCTGAGACACCACCGATTCCTTTGAGTGAGGTTCAGGTCGTTAAAGAATTATGGTAGTGACAAGCGTTGACCAGCGCTGATAGCTAGCAACGTTTTCCAAGCTTTTCGTGATGTGCACAAGCAGGTTGGAACTTGCAACGACGCTCCTGCCAAGTGCGCATACATTACCAAAGCAGTGACGTGCGTCCACATACTTGTCCCGAAGGTCACCTACAGCGGCTAATGATCGCTTCGGCTCTCGTTAACGCGTGTGCATCGTCGACCAAGCGGCAGCAGGGCAAGTGCATATGAGTAGTTTACATCTTTGCAACTAATTGTACGTACGCGCCTCGTTTCTGGATTTTTCTTCTCAGCCTACAACGGAGAAGATAAATGAGGCGAGTCTTGGTGGAGGTAGCCGATAAAATCACGAGTGCGTGCTCTTGGATGAGTCGAGAAGTTGAGCAGAATTGAGCTGTCCTGAAAGAAAGCAAACCGAAGCGCATCCCATACGACCGGCCGAAACAGACGCCCGAGGAGGAAACGACCAGATGTAGCTCTTAAGCAATGTCGAAGGCGTTGTGAATGCGGAGAGCTGAGCTGATTCCACAACAGACTTGGGTAACATTCGAACGCATCTATCTAGAGTAACACGTAAACACAGAGGACTAAAGGAGCAAGAACTTCGAAGGATTATTGAAGCGCTTGTCTACTCCCGTGTGCTCTACCAACTTCCATATCAATCTCTCACTAAGACCCAGCACTCCAAATTAGAAACGGCGCTCCGCAAATATACGTGATTAGCTTTAGGAGTACCCCGATTCGCCGCAAACGACCTTGTGGCCGCCACTGGGCTTTTCAACACACTTGATGAACGCAATACAATTTGCAGACAAGCGCAGATTCAAAAGCTTCAAACATCCCCACAAGGGCGCAAACTGCTCGAACATCAAGGATACCAGACAGGTGCCCTACCGCCTTTTCCACCGTTGTATTCACCACCATGGGACTCACTACCCAGATTCACGGTCCTACCCATACCACAACACATGCAGCCGCACAAACACGAAGCTCGCCGCTCCCAGTTAGTCAAACGAATAAGTAGGGAAAACCCACTACCAGACACTACGTATTATAATACGGACGCTAGTCACTCGGAGGGTAGATGTCTAAGTTCAGTGGTCGGCCCTGACTACGAGCATGTAAACGCACACATAGGAGTCCCCGACCCATCTGACGCAGAGGCTCTTGCTATTCTCGAAGCAGTCACCCGGCCTCATCATCCTACCCAACGCATCTTAATTCGCACCGATAGCCAAGATGCATGCCGCATGTTTCGCGACAACTTGCTACCTGAGCATATACACAGCCTACTTCAATGTCACTTGGATGCACACCCTTCGCTCTGTGTTACCTTGCAGTGGATACCTGGGCAGCAAGGCATGGGGGGGAACTCCCGAGCTCACGAGCTCACCCGCGTAGTTAGTTTCCCGGGTGCCCCGTGCCTATGGCCATCCGAATTTAACCCAAGGGAACACAGAAAGACTTTGCACAAGGAGCGCACATCACTTTTAAAGCAATTTCGCGCCAATTCCGTCGCCTTTATTACTCCCCCTGCTAACCTCTCGCGAGAAGACAGCGCTATTCTCCGAAGACTTCAAACACTCAATAGTGACTCCTCTTTTCCGTCTCTATATTCAAGGCCTACCTGGGCCACCGAAATGCCCGAACTGCATAGAATATCCGTCCCTAGAGCATTGTCTATGGCATTGCCCTCACACTCAACCCAAATTGCAGTCAGCCCTCTCTAACATTCCCACTAACATCAAACCACGGTCATGGACGGACTGGCTCACTCCACCACCCCATGCAACTAAGATTCTCCTGCCGGTGCTTATCCAGCACGTCAGAGACGTGTTGGGTGAGGACTGGTCGCTGACCGACCAGGGTTGAGCGCCGGACGCTGGCGTAAAAGTAAAAGTTTTTTTCTCTCTCTCTCTCTCAAAGAAAATGCATGCTCCCCAAATCTGCAAGTGACCACAGCAAAACTTTCGAGAAAGGGGTCATCACCTCTCATGAATGGACAGGAGTTGAAATTAATGAATATGCGGCTATAGGGTGGTGCAAGAGGGCGCAAAGCAGCATGCGAACTTTTCTTTGTAGCGTTTTTATTGTTATATTATGCTGCCTGTAGGTGAACAGATGAAACATAGGAATTAAGCGACTTCCTCACAGTTGGGGTCATAGACTCATAAGATCGGATTCAGCTACTGACTTTATCTCCATTCACATACTTTTCAGACGTACCATAAACTATAGAAGTTGGCATGTGCTTGGCTCTACATGTCCCATGGTTTATTCATGAAAAAGAGGGACGTGTTTACCCACTGAAACATTGCACCTGCGTGCACTGCAGGGCAGTCAACTTACCGATTTTAATTTTTTGCGCTGCCGCTCTCCCAATAATGGGTACCGATGGAAATAGGCGTTGGCTTTCCTGTAAAAGAGAACAGGTAAACCTCTCTACCACGATTCCTTCCTTCCTCCCGTTGAAACATATTTAAATTTGCGACCTACCTTGAGCACGCGGTCAAAGTATTTGAGCTCCTTTAAATCTTCCAACGTTATATCAGCATCTAGGTCGCCTTGCAGGACACACTCCAATTCCTCGTGAATTTTAGCTTGAACGTCCGGGTGCAATGCAATCATGTAAAGGGACCAAGCAATGCCCATCGCAGTTGTGTCGTGTCCCTGCAATGCGCGACATGGGTTGGTTAGAGAAGTTTTCTTGAAGCAGTACCGAAAATATTTGTCTTCACAACATGCACTGTAAGCAAAAAGCATATCATTTATACAGCGAGATTTAAAGGCCACAATGCGTGTTTGCTAAAACGTGTCGATCAAAGCCACATATAGAGATTTCAGCTGTACCGCAGCACCCGTCAGTTAGCTGCTTATATAGCTGAGGAGCATTTCCTCACATCGTTGGGCTTAAGGTCCTGTCTTATATAATTCAGCACACACTTCCCTAGCGTCTCTGTTATGTTGGTCAACGTACAAAAAACATTGGTTCAAGGCCATGGTTCATGTCATGTTAATCTAGAGTCATGGAGCGACATGGAAGCTTGGATAAAGGGTGAACGTTCATGAAAGCAAATTGCAGGTCACTGTTTGATATCAAGTAGAGAAAATGCGAGTTGCACTGATCAAACGTTTCCTTAGTTTTGAAAATATTGGCTTTAACGCAAGTCTTTCAGAGTACTTATTTTTGATGGGGGACATATTTTGGTGGGTTCTTGCGCAGCTGATTCATTCTGAATAACTGTACCTGTATAAAGCTAATGCGTCATTTTTGCCAATCGCTGCGCATATACCCTGAAATGAGGAATGTGTACTGTTGCGTAGGGCTGAAATGTAGGAATGGCGGAGTGGCGCTTAAATACTTTGTGGTGGCCCGTTGATTAATTTATCTTGGGGAGAACAGGCCTACTATGCAAATAAAGATACAAGCGATAGAGCAACTGCAAACTTCGCAAATTATTTCAGACTTGAAAAAATAAACCTTAACCTTTTGAAGGGTGCACTGGTAGCATGTTCTTATGCAGGGCGTTTTTGAAGTTGCCTGTGGCAGATAGCGTAATCCTAACCATTTATCTAATTTGATGGATGAGGGGGTCATTAATTCAAAGAGAAAAATACCTAATTAAATAATTAACATAATAATGATATGCTAATTACGCTATGTTACGCTGTTTTACATAACTAAGCAATTATTTTACTACACATATTTTAATCTACGAATTGCAGCCAGTGAGTTCGCAGGTGTATCCACTTTGAACGAATCCTCTGGACTGCACCAGTTTCGAGATATTAATTTTCATAGTGCCCAACGAAATCCATTGGCGTTTGAGTTACTTTATTTAGTTTTTTGCATTGAAGCCCAAAGCGTTTTTATTTGTTTGTTTTCTTCATGGAATGGCGCTATACTTTACTCACGATGATACGAAACCCGTTACCTTTACTGTTATACTTCAAGTGTGGCTTTGTCAGGTTGCTAGTTTGGCGTTAACCTCAGCAGGATTTTTGTGAGCATTTATTTATATATTTTTACGAAGGAGAAATCAGTGATAATAAAACTTATACTGAAGCTTCCTTAAATTAAGAACAAACTACCTGCAATACCAAGAATATAGTGCTAAGCAAAAACTTGTTCGCTGAGTAAAACGATTGACACTTCTTTTGGTCATCTCCGGGTTTTGAATGAGAGTACTGTTTGCGTGTATTTGTAAGTGAATGCGACATGCCTAGCCTTGAGACAGACTCAAGCCAACTTTCTGCAAGTCGTTCTTTAGCTGAACTAAGAGGAAACTACGTCAGAATGAAATTATGATTTTACCAACATTCGTTGAATGCGTGCGATAACTGGTTGCAATGAAAAAAAAAGAACGCCTGCTTCATGGACTTGCCAATGCAAGCAGCAAAATATACGATAAAAATGCGATGCTGTCAGTACTGTCAAAAGTTCTGAGCTTGTATATGTAAACATCTGAACACGCGAACAAATATTTCTGCGGCTGCCAAAAACATTTTCTATGGTTTAGGGCTCCTGAATAATTACTTTGATCTGCCTCTTGCACGAGTGTTTCTTTTCTTTTCCACTGCTTGCAACATCGCCCGTTCTGGACCATGGCGTATGGGCGCTGCATTGAGCATACAGAAATAGATCTCGTCTTGCGGTCTGTTGCCATTCAAACTGCTTCAATTAGCTTTTATTTTGTTTTTCTTTGTTCATCACCTCTCTATATTGTTACAAAATTAGTCCCTAGATGCAGTACATCTATACTTACGCTTGCCTTTCTTCCAAGCGTTACCAGCTCTGCTGGCCCGTTAATCCAACAATTTCATTTCCCTTTGCTTCTATACCAGTCATTCGATCCGTCGCTATATCACACGGTCACTCCAGATGGTAAAGCTGCTTTTACGTTGTGGAGACACTGAACAAGAGTGATGAGACTGGAACTGTAATCGCTGCGTTATATCATTTCGCATTCGATTACTTGTAAACTTTGTTCATTGGTTGCCACATACAAATTCGGTCAACCCAGTCATCTTACACGGCTGAACAACTCGAAAATAGGCCCAAATTACTTAGCAAAGCTTGGAAGTGCTTTTGCATGTTTTCTGAATAGTGGGGCTTACGCTACCCCACCTACAGCATCTCTAGCCGTCTTCACACTCTATAGGTCACCACCACTACATTACCTCGAACATAAATGTATCCACTTCCTCTCTTATGTCATCGTCTGTCAACGAAGAGTCGACCTGTATGCTGTAACGAAGCAGGATGTCAATGAAAGTCAATCTCTTTGATGACCTCGTCGTCAGGTGGAGGTCGTCTTCAACTGTAGGGCTTGCTTCTTTGTCCTTGTTTTCCGAGTTGATTTCGTTCATTATCTCTTCTCTTCTTTTGGAGATAACCTGTTAAAGAAATCAGGTTTCTTTTTATCGATATGCACCGATTACCAGCGTGGTTCAATATCACCAGCTTCTACATGGGTAAACGCGAGCATTTATTGTATACGCTGTACTGCTCATCCTCGTGAAAAAATACGGCTCGCATAACAACTTCTCGCTAAAACAAAGTAAACGCATAATGCAGTTGTTGATAACACATGCAAGCTTGAACACATGTTGTGTTCAAGCTTGAAGCATATTTGACCGCCTGACGGGCGCACGTTATCTTGTTCTCATTATAGCGTTGTCACGAAACATCTTTCCTGTCTTCACCGTGCGATGATGGTTGACTTCACCGTTGACATGATTCCGAGAAATTCAAATCTAAGGGTGGGTTATGCACATGTACCTGCAGATGCGAAATAAGATTTATTTTCTGCGTGTGACGATCTGCCCGGACACGGCACACAGCACGACATTAGCTCTTGCCTAGCGATATCATGTGGTGTTTGTCCAAGCTGGGCTAATAATATTGCTTGTGCAAGCTACGCGGGTGCAACTAATGCAGCGGCGTTCGTATACCCATGCTGCGAAAATCAGGTTTTATTTTTTGTCCGTGCTCGTCAATTGTTTATGAGCTGCTATTTTCTGCCTTCGGTTTTCCTCTTCAATAAGCACTTTAATATAGAAAAAGTAATCCATCTTTTAAGGACTTAGCGAACCTAACGTGTTGATTACTGCGTTTTTTCTTTAATAAGAATATGCTACTCAGCATCTTTCCAATACACTGTCGAAGCTATTTACGCACTCCCTGGACATTTATCAGCTCGTTGCAGATTGAAAGGACTGGAAAGTGGTTATGCTTCACTTTTAGTCGCAAAACACAATTGCTTGTATAACTGTCACTCAATTTGGCTGGACATATATTGATGCTATGCATTGCAACGTGTGTTGTTTTCCTCCTTGCCACAGCTATCAGAAGATACTCTTGAGAAGATACTTTTCACATCTGTAAAGCATGTTTTTCGCTAGAGGTCCTTGTTTTTCAGAATAGCAAATGTTTTCAGCATTTTCCAAGACAGCAAATGCGAAACAAAATTTTCATTGCTGTTTTGCTTTCAAAGTTCATTTTCCTCTCTGCTCTGAAAAGTGAATCTCGAGCCAACTCTTGTATGCTGCATGTAAATTTAGTTTTTAGCCATAAGTTTGATGCGCGAAACAAGTTTTCTTGCAGACAAAGCATTGCCATAAACATCCTTCTTCTTCACCAAGCCTTATGCTTGTCCGTTCTCAACCCTATTATAATTTTTATGTTCTTTGCTTTTGTTAAATATACACAATTAAGACTATGGCGTTTCCTTAAATACTTCTTAATTTCGGATTGCATCGTAGTTCCTGGAATTAACCTTGGAAATAACTACTACCTTACACAGTGATGTTCTTGAGGACGTCGAGGATTGGCTCGAACAATATGAGAGAGTCGCCGAGGCGAATCATTGGACCTCGGAACAGAAACTCTCGCACGTGTACTTCGCCCTGGCGGACAGTGCTCGTATATGGTACGGGAACTAGGAAGGCACATGGTCTTCCTGGGATGAATTTCGGCATTAACTTTTCGATACCTTCGTTAACAACGATCGTCGCGATTCGGCTCAGCAACTCGTCGAATCGCGTATACAAAAACCGAATGAGAGTGTCGCCATGTTTTCGGAGGACATGACCCGCCTCTTTCGCCGAGCTGACCCCGCGATACAAAGAAAATCCGACATTTGATGCGAGGCTTCAGGGAGCAACTGCTCGCCGGTCTCCTTCGCAACCCGCCGACAACTGTCGTCGAGCGAGCACTTCAACAACGGTGCCGCCAGTACGACCGACCGAGCAGCGCCTTTGCACTGACTTGTCGGCAGTGAGTCTTCCCTGCGTGAGCTCATGGGCGAGGCGTTCGGGAGGAGCTTCGGAATCTTGTGGTGACTCCGCAAGAACCTGTGGTTGCTTCGGTCGCAGAGGTTGTACGGCAGGCAATCAGACAAGCATTTTCGTTTCCTGAATCGCTACCAGCCCAGCGGTCTGTAAACTACGCGTCGGCTGTACGTGATCCAACCCCAGCGCAGCACAGCTCGTCGTCCCTGCCTCGTCCTTACAACGAGTCGCTAATCATTCCGTTCACACGCCGCCGTTACTGACCCCGCAGCTTAATGTGCCCGTGGGAACGCCGTCCTACTACCCTGCGCCGACTACTCCAACTTAGTCGACCACTTGTTCGCAAGACGGGCTTGTGGCGCTCCGTCGACCGACGTCCACATTGCTTCCATTGCGGGGAAGCCAGCTATATTTACCGTTTTTGCCCGTATCGTGACCTTGGATACCCGACCTTTGCAACCATCTTCCCTCGCGCTCGTTGGGGCAACTGAAGGGACACCAGTGCATCAATGCCAGCACAGCCATTCGCTCCGCCGTATCGTGGACCCCGCTCTCCGTCACCTGCACCGAGCACTTCACCACACCGTCGCATTTACGCCGATGTAGTCCGGGGCAGGTCCCCTAGTCCTCGTCGGAGAAACTTAAAGCAGCGACCTCTGGGGAGAAGGTTGTCGCCCATCGAGATGCTACAACACCCCCAGCGCCATCAGGACGACCGGACGATACGACGTCGCTGACTCCAATGGAAATTGTTAGCGCCGACCTCGCCGTTTACATAGACGGACGCCCACTGACAGCGCTACTAGATACTGGTGTGGACTTCTCTATAATAAGCCAAAAACTCGCCGATTGCCTTGAGAAGGTCAAGACCTCATGGACGGGTCCCCAGATAAGAACTGCAGGAGGACAGGTGATGACACCGCCAGCGGGCAAGGTTACCGCTAGAATTAATATCGGTGCCTCGGCCTTCGTTGCTAATTTTGTCGTTTTGCCGGAGTGCTACAAAGACCTGATCTTGTGAATGGATTTTCTGCATGAATACGGTGCCATTTTGAATATTCCGGACAGGTCTGTCACGTTTAGCATGGGCCCTGATACAGTTGTACTCTGTACAAAGCAGCGACGTAGACCTTTACGCGTCGCCGATGATGACGTGACCATCCCACCGCGCTCATCCTCCCTTCTGTCGGTGACATGCGACATACCGAGCAACTCCGACGCTGTCGCCGAAAAAATTCCGGTGCTACTATTCAGCCATGACATATCCATTGCAAGAGGCGTCGTCAACATTAACTGTGGACACACAGACGCTCTCGTAAAAAACTTTAGCCTTGAGCGCCGGCATCTTACAAAAGGTATGACAGTCGCGCACGTCGAAGAGTTCAATCAGGTCACAGACTGCATGCTTCACTGTAGGTCAAGATGGTTCCACCAGCCTGCCTACCGTGCCTCGAGATCTGTCCATCGATGTTGGCCCAAGCTTGCTGCCTGAGCAGAAACAAAGCCTCCTGGAGCTTGTACATCAGTTTCAGGATACAACCAGGCTCATACGGGAGAATCCATATCGGGTGGCCCACAGGAACGCGAAGCGATATAAAGTCAGAATGCCTAAACATGACGTTATTCAGCTGTCGAAGAGTCCTTGGGCGTCGCCAGTGGTGTTAGTAAAAAAAAAGATGGCAGCTTGCGTTTCTGCGTTGATTACCGCAAGCTCAATCAGATCACCAAGAAAGACGTTTACCCGCTACCTCGTATAGACGATTCCCTCGATAGACTGCGACATGCACATTATTTCTCATCGATGGATTTAAGAAGCGGGCACTGGCAAATAGAAGTTGACGAGAGAGACCGAGAAAGAACTGCCTTCGTGACACCTGACGGCCTCTATGAATTTAAGGTACTTCGTACAGCAACCACGTGCACATCTATACCGATGGATCTACTATGTCGTGCAGTTCTGGTGATGCCCTGGGTATACCAACGCGAGTAATGACACTGCGGTTCAAGACATCGCATGTCACGACCTCAACGGTGGCAGAACTAACGGCCCTGCGTCAAGCACTGGAATTCATTGATTCTGAAACACCTAGAAAATGGGCTGTGTTCTGTGATTCAAAACCGGCATTACAGTGCACGCAGTCAGCTCTCCGACACGGATGCCATCACCACTTGACATATGAAATTGCGACACTTTACCGTCACGTCCAACAAAAAGGTCACGAGGTAGTTTTTCAATGGGTACCTGACCAGTGTGGAATCAGTGGCAATGATTCCGCCGATAATACTGCTTTCACAGCACATCAAGAAGAGCACAGCGTTCCAATTCCGCTTTCGAGGACCGATGCCGCAAGGCAGCTTCGACACCTGGCACGCAGTCTCACACTGACCGAGTTAAACTCGCCAAACTTACGACTTACACGACTGCATCGACTTAACCCCTCCCTGCCACTCCGACCTCCACTCGGACTTCCTCGACGTGAAGCTACGCTTCTCTGTCGCCTTTGGTTAGGAGTTGCCTTCACAAAGCCATACGCTACATTAGTTGGAGTGACTGACAGTGCAGCATGTGAGGTCTGTGGCACCGAAGAAAACATCGACCACCTGCTGTGCCACTGTCCACGATACACCCCTGAGAGACAAGAACTTGCCAAAGGTTTCCAAAAACTGGACAATCGGCTGCTTTCTGTGCAGGTGCTGCTGGAACACCGCCCCCATCGCCCGTCGGCCCATAAAGCGGTGAAGGCGCTTTTGTGCTTCTTAAGGACGACGGGTTTGTGCGACCATCTGTGACTATTAATGCACTTTCTGTGAGACCACACACGCCAGCGAACTCACTGCAATTTCCTTCTTTCCTTCCCTCCTCTCTCTCCCTGTTATTCTTGTTTTCCCCCTTTCCCATTCTCCCGGTGTAGGGTAGCCAACCAGACGTTATTCTGGTTAACCTCCCTACCTTTTACTTATTTTATTCCCTCCCCTCCTTGCCTTCGGTTTGTGCTCTGCGCCAGCATCATTTCAGCGGCTAATGGACACAGTACACTCAGGCGTCAAGTGGCGAACATGTTTAGTATACTTGGACGATGTGATTGTATTTTCTGCAACTTTTGACGAGCATATGAGGCGACTACATGCGGTTTTTCAAGCCATCCGATCTGACTGTCCCGTGCTGAAGCCAGAAAAATGCTACTTTGGCTTTGAAGTATTTTTCTTCCTCGGTCATGTGGTCAGCAATGAAGGTGTACGGCTTGAAATTTTCCAGCGCCATCTAACAAAAAGGCAGTTAGACGATTTTTAGGACTGTGCGTCTATTACCGATGCTTCATTCGGAACTTTTCACGAATTGCGTCACCATTGACACGCCTCGCTAGGGAAGACGTCGCCTTCGTATGGGGTGAAGAACAGCAACAAGCGTTCAACGAGCTGCGGCAACGCCTCCGAAAGCCCCCAGTCCTCGAACACTTTGACGAAGACGCCCTGACATCGTTTCACACCGACGCCAGCAATGTCGGCTTAGGAGCAGTACTCTTGCAGTGGCAAGATGACGCTGAAGGGGTAATAGCTTATGCAAGCAGAATCATTTCCCGTACTGAACTGAATTATTCCACCACGTAAAACAGAGTGCCTTGCGGTGGCGTAGGCCATTATGAATTTTCGCCCATATTTGTACGGCCGCTCCTTTAATGTTGTCAGTGACCACCACTCCCTTTGTTGGCTGATGAACTTAAAAGGTCAGGACGATTGGCGCACTGGAGCCTTCAGCCTCAATAATTCGACGTGGTTATTGTCTATAAATCGGGAAAGCGGCACACGGATGCCGATTGCCTTTCTCGTGCCCCATTCGAATCTGCCAACGCAGAAGATGACGACTATGCAGCCTTTCTCGGAGTTGTCAACACAGCTACAATCGCACAGCAGCAACGCAACGACCCGGAATTGCAACCCATTATTATTTCTTGGGGGGTCACACTTCCGTTGTCCCAAGACTTTCTACAAGAGGACTGCCATCATTTTGCTTGCGTAACGACGTCCTGTATCAGGTGAACTTCTCTCCGAACGGAAACACCAACTTACTCGCCGTCCCAACACCTCTCAGGAGTGAAGTATTACAGGCATGCCACGATGAAGCAACATATGGTCATTTGGGCTACACACGAAAGCTGTGCAGAGTGAGACAAAAATACTATTGGCCAATACTCACGGCGCCCGTTCAACAATACGTCCGGACATGCCTTGAATTCCAGCGGCGAAAAGTGCCAGCAGTCAAACCAGCAGGCTTCCTCCATCCTGTTCAAGTGCCCGAAACTCCATTCGCTCAAGTCGGAATGGATCTTCAAGGCTCCATTCTCAACTTCTGCTGCGGGTTACAGATGAATTACCGTATCCACAGACTACATCACTCGCTACGCCGAAACCAAGGTTCTGGAGCGGAGCACGGCAAGTGAAGCAGCCCTGTTTTTTATAGAGAATGATGTACTGAGGCGCGGCGCCCCAGTAGTAGTAATAACTGACAGGGGAAGTGCATTTACAGCCGAGCTATTGGAACAGTATTAAGACTTAGTGGAACAGCTCATCGGCGAACAACGGATTACCATCCGCAAACGAACGGACTGACAGAACGCCTGATTAAGACGCTCACGAATATGCTCTCCATGCACGTAGATGTGGAGCACAAGGACGGGGATGAAAGGTTGCCGTACGTCACCTTGGGGTACAACACGGCTCAACCAGAGACAACACGAATGGCACCGTTCTGTTTCCTACATGGTCGGGAAGTCACAACTATGTTAGATGGATGCTGCCACATGAATGCGATGGCATCGAAACGGATGCTGAAGGCTTCACTCAGCGTGTTGAAGAAGCCCGACAACCTGCTCGCTTACGTATTCATAGGCAGCAGGATTACGACTCGAGACGCTATAATGAGCCTGGAGAGGGAGCTTGGGTTTGGACTCCTGTTCGCCGTCGTGGCTTTCGGAGAAACTGTTAAGGCGCTACTTCGGGCCGTGTAAAGTTCTTCGGCGACTCAATGATGTCAACTATGAGGTTGCTATCGATATTCCGCGTTGCTCAAGGCGTCGACGGCATCTACCGGAGGTTGTGTACGCGGGCCGGATGAAGCCCTGTTTATCCGAGTGAATTCACGGCACCTCAAGCATGTCCCGGTTCTGTTGCCGTGATGATAAAGCATCGGGACGATGCTTTTTAGGAAGAGAGGATAATGTCATGGCTAGAGACTAGCAAGAAAACAGAAGGAAACGAATTTAGGGACACGTGCCGCGACCACGCTCCCTTTGAAAGAAGACGAAGTCGGTGCGTCGGCTCGTGCGGTCTCTGAATACTGAGCTGGTTTGGTTTCTCGCATCCTGGTCCTGCGTCCTGTTTTTTTTTTTTGACGTCGTGGCAATATGTGTTAGTATGCGACCCTGGTTTACAGCCTCTTCTCCAATCTATTGGCACAACAATGCTGCACTAGAACTTGTAAGGCCCTCTCATAGTCACGCAACGTTCACTTTCACAGGATTCCTATATATCAGGTGAAGGGTTAACAATGCTAACTGCATGTATATTAAATCGCGTAGATTTTCTTGATACGCTACTGTGCTAGGTTTTTCGAAAGGCCCACCTAGCATGCACCGTGTCCTTGAGGAACCACCTTTTACTGTAGCCGCACGCCGACATTGCGTAGCGTGCCCGCCTCTTCAACTCTTACGTGTTTCATGTGTCCATATTCCTTTTGGGCCAGTGAAGGTGTGTTCTGCCATTAAAAATACGTTTATATTATCGGTTTTCCGAGAACTCCTGTTTTGATGGGGCCGCCATGTGGCGACGCCCCCCCCCCCTCTCCTGCCCGCTACCTTTTTTTAAATATTTATAAATAATGCGATCTCGGGATAGAGACGATAGCAGGGTTGTACAAGATATCATGGCAGCAATAAAGGGCATAAAAAAGAAACAGCAAGTCATTTTGCAGGAGGATTAACACACATTGGCTATTGAAAACACGTTTTTGGCTCTCAATATTGTTAGTAGGGTTATAATTGGTGATAGCTCGTGGAAACAACGAGTATTTCAAACTATCAATACTTTGGGTTAAGGGCGTAACTGTCTGAGAGTGTCGACTTCTAGAACCAGTAGAAGTTAAAATATCCGACGTGTCAGTGTAGTTATGAGCATTGACTAATTGAGAAAATAAGAAACGCTGCAAATCCTATTTCTCTGACTAACTGAAGGGAATTCAACTATATTTTTATTAATGCGCTTGTAGAACTGCGACAATATGAGTTGCAAATTAATCTAAGAGCCTTTTTTGTATTCTCCCTAATTTTTGAATGTTGACTTTAGCGAACGGGTCTCAAACTATGACAGCATATTTTACCATAGGGAGGATGCTATTTTATTGTAGGCACGCTGGGTGTAGCTAGCCTCAGCGTTTGCCCTAAAAGGATAACTTGCGTAAGGCATTAGCTTCAAGATTGTCTATATATGTCTATTACAAGATAATTTGTTTGTAATCCTAAATCCTAAATATGTTTACTGCTCTATTGAGAAAGAACTTGATCAGTAGAACTATAATTAAACCACGGGTGTTCCTTCTTATACGTAACTCTCATAAAAACTGTTTTTGCGAAATTTATGGGCATTTGCCACTGATTACACACAAAAAAAATTTTTTCCGAAACTTTCTTTTTCATAACTGATCGGAGGCAGACTCGGCATTGAAGAAGCCTCTATGAAGGCACTCAACGCTTACAGACTCGAAATTAAGTAGCGTTCAAGTAGGTCACAAGCCCCCACGTTATACGCATCCTACCTCCGCTACCAAGTGAAACGACGTCGTCTCATATACAGTCAAAACAAATGTTTAATTAAACTTAGCATACCGTACTCATGGCCTCGCGCGATTGCCAACGTTTCTATTCGAGACCAGTTTTTTTATCTACATGGCACAAATGTCGCTTTCTTTCTCCGTTTTGGACAAAAAAGAATATTTAGTGGTTAATTCTTTCCGGCGAACTAATAGCGCAAGCGTAATAATACTGCGATAACGTTGCCTTGCGTGCAGAATTCACAATTTCTGAACCTTCTCTCAAGAAGGATATGGATGGTATAATGATGTTTGCGAAATCAGCTGACACGAGAGGAGACCACTTATAGCCGCACTGTAGGCATGGCTTTCACAGTAGACACAAATTTTTTCCCTTCTTTTTTCCATTTATTTTATTATCCCCCTTCCCCGGAGCGAGGTATCGAACCCTCGGTTTATCTGGAAGACTGTCCTGCGTTTCTTTGTTTTCTTGCCTCTCTATTCTCTAAGCTTCCATCGGGTGCCCTGTACAGACTACAAAAGCTGGAAAGCTTGCGCTATGCCATTTGCACTCAAATCACACAAAGACATCTCAACATCAGATTCAATGCTTCAAGTTTTACCTTTTTTGTGAAGGCGTGAATCTCAGACACGTTCCTTTGATATTGTCGTCCGTCTTCTGTTCTGTAGTATAGGCAATCTAGTGCAAGCCACGGAGCCTGCGACCTTTTTATTATTCGCTCCGCCACACTGGAACGTAAAACAAAAGTTTAATCTTGGGGATATGCTGATACTAATAGGAGGTGATGGAAAAATTTTCAGATGGCTTAATTGTCGGAAAGTTACGAGGACATTAAGCATACCTGGACTGCAATGTTTCAGCTGTAAAATTAGGCTTACTTACTTGTACAACACTTGCAGTACTATTCTGCATTGTATTGTATGTGCTTGTAATGATTCCATTATGTAATGCTCAATGTTTATTGTGCCTTTCCTCCAAAAATACCGGATGCGATTGGCAGTAGGCTTAAATTAAAATAAAAATCACAACTGCGCTGATTTGCACCTAACATCGAGCTCCTTGAAGTAATTTTACGAGAAAAAACGGAAGATATGTCCTATACTTGTCATACTATAAAGTAACATTCGCAGATATCAAATGTAATGTAAATGTAATACGCGAATATAAGGTTGAAGAAAAAGTCTTACAATTTCACGTTTTGCACGTAGCGCTGACATTCGCTGTCGATCTTAGAGTTCGAGACACCCATTATGGTATCTGAAAAGTTCAAGAAAAATGAGACAGAGAAAGTGTTTCCTAAATTCCTGCGCATTAGGTCATTGTAAAACCTCTTTTTCTGCAGAAACTAAATACTGCGCACAAAACAAGATACTGGGCAAGAATACATGCGATTTGTTCTTTCAACGTTAAGTGAGGATATTTTTTTTTTATTTCTCTTACGAATCGACCATAATGGCTAAAGCTTCTAAAATAACGGCGCCACAAGTCGGCGTTACTATAGTAGAGCTTGTAAGGCTCGTTGTGTAGGGCATGCAGTCAGAAGGTGTACAAACCTAAAAGGATAACTGTCAAATGTGAAAATGCATGAAACCGAAGGTATTGCTGTTAGGCTACGTAAAGTATTTATTACTAAAATATAATTTTCATCCATAGATCACAGGCTATCCTGAAATGATGAGATTCAGGGAATGAGTCCAAGAAGAACTTGACATCGCTTTACAGGCCCTTTAAGTGACAGACATACACACGCAAGATACCGATGTGAAAATACGCTATAGATTAGGTTGAAACCACAGAGACATCAAAGTTTACTGGTCAAACCGTAGAGAGCCCGACATGCTGTTTTTGGTTTGTCATACATAAGTGCTGGCAGCTGTCCCACTTACTTAGGCCGCGGAAACGGCGGCCTCTGGCACATGTCTCCACAGATTTCTGAGACAGCATGAACCGCATTCAAATACACAATGCTGGTCTCATTCGAGACAGCTAACTCGCGATAAGCTAACTCTGCCACATGGGCAGGCCGCTGTTACTCGAGCTTCTGACTTTGCGGACGATCGAAGCTGCGTTTTGTGTGGTGCGGCACCTGTGGCGAAAGCGGACGCCTTCGGTTCTCAGCCTGTAGCGACTGCCGAGGGCCATCGTTAGTAATTTGCAGCTAGCTGCCATCCAACAAGGCGCAGTTATTGTGGGTGTTCCCACTGACAGAACACACATATAGCGAAATTTTGAAACCGTCCGGTTTTCGTAGACATAGCGAGCGCGCTCGCCATTGGGAACATTTTGCGTGGCCGGAAATTATTTCGCAATTCTTTTTCAGTACCAACGTCTCTCGCAACGCCAGTCTGCGTCAGCAGAGTAGATAGGCAGGTAACAGAGTACCACGTGTTATGCCAGTGGCGGTTCCTGGCGAGGCGACGCAGCTAAAAGAGCGATGGGCTTTTTTCGCGAGCTCACTGGTGATAATGTGATATAATTTCGCTGTGCGGTGTAGCGTTACACTTCATCTGACCGCACTGCCCCTTGTTTTAACAATGTCAGAGTGGCACTCGCCATCGTTGTGCCACTGGAGCTGAAGGGAGGCAGTCATTCAAAAATATTCGTGCCTTGGTCTGCCGAAGTAAATGCTATATGAAACGTGACAAATATTCGGCTATTTGCTGCCGCAGCAGAGTCGTTATGTTCAGCTGCCTAGAAAGCTGAAATAATGAGCGTCCTATGCACGACGCAATCTGTGCAAGACCGGCAGATTTCAGATTTTCTGAGGCATGTAAGACACATGCCACGGGTAAAAAACGGGGCTTTAGGCACTATACAGAGGCGAAACCACTGATCTTGTTGAAATGGCTAACACGGCAATTTTTTTCTCTGTAGTTTTCGGCCCGATCGCTTTCGGCGAATTGGATTCTCAGAAACGTTTGTTGAAGAAAGTTAGCGGGAAATGTCATGTTGAAGTCAACCAACTTTTGGATAGGTCGTATTCTGTCCTGTGAACATTCCGATATGACATGACCTTCAGCACCATCACATGAGTGACGATGTTACATGACGCGGAATCACTGTACTAAAGTGACATAATAATAAACTTTGGTTCTGAAGTGCAGCACCATTAGCTTCGCGTATTGCAGTAATTAAGGAACATTGAACAGAAGAAAAAGGGAGCTGTTTTCTTCTTCCACGCTACACGCAGAAAAAATCGGTGGCGATAATATTGGGTACGCTGGTACTATGAGCACAACTTGTATCACAGATATGTGAAAATGCAATACAACGAAGTGTAACGGTTCACTTTCTTTTTTTTTTATTCGCCAATGTGTGCGACACTGGCGCGATTCAAACACGAACGCAGAGCGTTCCACCGGATTCAGCATGTTTAACGGCCGTACACACACTGATCGCCGTCCTAGTTTCACGTGCAAGAGCTACGAGTGTTAAATTTGTACTCTTTCACGCTTCACGGAAAGCTCGGGTTACATCCTTTCTAGCCATGCGGTCGCTTTAAAGTTCCATAGCAATATCCATACCGAGCAAGACATCCAAGGCGCATGCAGCTGCCATAGGTACAGCGTCGATCCAGGTATCCTTGAATTGGTCATCGATTCGGGCGGCTGTGCGCCTGGCCATCTTATTCATCGGCGCTACAAAGTCCTCAAGAATCTTGAAGTGGAAAGCCGGTGTCAACATTCGTCTGCGGCTTTTCCATTTTGGTCCCGCGCTGCAAAAAGGCACAGCAATGTCAGACCGGTGTCACTGGTAGTGTTATAACAGAATAAACATCTACGGGCTAATTAACCTAAGCTCATAGTTTAAGTGTTGTGTGCACCCTTCTTCCGCTAAAAGTGAAAACGAACGCGCAAGAAAGCATCGGAATGAACAACATTCGCGGAAGTGTCATCGCCAAGGTCACATGAAGCCATGCACATTTACCTACTGCAGGCATCACGCATGGATAATTTGTTTTCGGGTGCTCGGTAACCCCTTAAAATACACGGGTCATATACGAGATCCAGTATTACCAGCAATAGTAAATTTTCACTAATTTGAAAAGTACACAGTACCGCGATACGGGTTTACCCAAAATGCACAGAAAGGCAGAATTCCTAATAATTTTTTTATGTCAGAGTATTGCATTTGCCCCCAAGAACTGGAGCAACTGCAGGACAGCTACATACTCATAGCTAGAGAGCGTGTGCCACCGCCTGAGTTAAAGGGTTCAGCCTTATCCATCCATCCATCCATCCATCCATCCATCCATCCATCCATCCATCCATCCATCCATCCATCCATCCATCCATCCATCCATCCATCCATCCATCCATCCATCCATCCATCCATCCATCCATCCATCCATCCATCCATCCATCCATCCATCCATCCATCCATCCATCCATCCATCCATCCATCCTTCCGTCCATCTATCCTTCCGTCCATACGTTTACGTTCGGTTACTAATTGCAGCCCCGATTTAGAGATGATAGCATTAGTCATCATCATCATGCCAGATCGGGATCGCTGCAGCAGGAACTTTCAACACCAAGAAATGGCAGATGTGCATGAACGCCGTGCAAGTTAGGCTGAGTAAAAAGTTACAAATACCTTAACGCTCTGCTGAATTATCTGAAAATTACGCATTAGCTTTATGAAGATAAGTACTCTTTTTCCGTAATTACACAAAAGAATAAAGTGTCAAGCATTTACTCGATATTTAGCACCTTTACAATTGGGTCACGTATGTCTAATCACCAACCATTTATTTTATGGCGTCTAGCACGCTGTTACAGGTTTCAATCTCACTAGAGAATAACCAATGCACAAAAAAGAAATCTACTTTGCAGTTATTAAAAATTTATTTAGGTGATCATTACTAAAATAATTACACATGATAATACAAACAGTACCAATTTGTGTTGTAGCCGGTTCTGCAACAATGGTTATTATTTCATTTGTGCCGTAAACCCTATGCTCACCATATGCTGCCACATACCTCGTCAAAAGTCCAGTTCCCAGCCACGGATGAAGGAGCCCGTAATGAAAAGACTTTGATTGTGTGTTGCGATTAGTCAAGAATGTCTGAAAAAGCAGAACAATGGACGGCAAGTACTGCTTTGAATCTCTTTGTGTCGCAGTTTACTACTAAGCGCCTTTGAATTGATCATTCTTTTGGTCTTTGGAAGAAAATGAGTCGTCATTTAAAGTACATTATTAACAGCACGGAGCAATGGATCCCAAGCAGAAGAATAGACAACATGAGCGCATTTTGGCTGAAACAATAACAGCAATACGTCAGATATGAGAAAAAAAGAGTTACAGGGTAAAGTCAAGCCATGGGCCCATTTGAAAAAAACTGTCATTTTGAAGCAACCGAATGGAATCTTAACCCATGCAGTCAATGCATCTGATTTGACCTCGGTGTTGATTGATGATCGGCGCAAGATGGGCAATTCAAATGACTTTGTGCATTTCTAGTGGGCAAACAGCCCAGAATAAACAGGTGTTAGGTTAAGAGTAGTCGACCTGTATCATTCACTACCGCATTGCACACTTTGAAAGTTAGTATTTGTTAGGGGAGTAAAAATATTTACTTGAGGTGTAGGCATCTAGTATTGCTGGATGGGAACTTGTGGCTTTTGAACAGAGATCATCGGTTTCTGTCGTGTCTAAGGTGATCCAGCAGCGCTACATATGACACTTAGGTCCAAGTTGTCCAGCATGACCGCCAAATGTTTCTGTTGCGTGAACCATTATTTGGTATAAGATAAAACCAGGATTTCAACCAGACGGCCTTTCACTTACTCTTAATCCACTTAAATTTTTTTCCCGAGATGACCCTAAGCTCATGTCACAAATTAATAGCAGAACGTTAAAGAACTTTAATATCAGCATGTGAGGTTAACATTTCACTACTTCCACGTCTGCTGACTATAAATGCCCTGCGTTAGATACAGCTTCGTCAAACTTGTGTATATCTGCTGTCTTTATTACGTTCGTAAAAAAAAACGTTGCTTATCTTTCTCTGGCTTAATGCATTCGCCAAGCAGCAGCAGCAGCAGCAGCAGTAGCAGCTCACTGGCATGCCATAACGTTTCAAGTCAGCAAATGGCTGTGCTTAAACTGGTCTGTTACCCAGGTATATGAATGAGGGTGACTTCTCACATACTGGCAATGTGTTCGGTAACAGCGCCGAATGTGATAGTCGTGGTTTTGGAGGTGATCGAAAAAAAATTACTGGAGTTGATGTGTTTTATTCAGAGCTGAAATTTTTCAGGCCATGCACTTGGCAGCAACTGGTTTGATCAATGTGTTCAAAAGTGCTTGCAAAATAAATTACAGGCACCGTCAAGATCGCGCCTCGCTGGCACGAAGATTGCGTGTAACACTGCTCGATATGGAAACAAAAACAGTTCGCAGTTGAGTTAATTGACTCATATTTTACTATAATTCAGCAGAAAAATTGCAAAATGGGGTACGCTTTATACTATAAATCAGACAGGCAAATGCCTCTTTCAAGGTAGCTGAAACGGCACGTGACATATTAGAAGCTTTCGTCATCAAAGAGAACTGGGAAAATCGTGTCAGTCCTATAAAATAAGAACATATCCTAAGCTCGATTGGACGATAGTAAGAGTGTAGATCAGCAATATTGGATCACCTTTCATTGCTTTGTTTTTCTTTTCTGTATTCTACGCATGATGCCTCAACATCATTTAAAAAATTAGTTAGTCCAGCAACCTACCGTGTTGTTTCCTTTATACAATTTTTTGTTAAATTTCAGAAAAAAGAAAATGGAAAGGCAGGTTCCCTTCCAATATTTCACGCAATTGCAGTGTTATAACTTTAGATGATATATGTATGGTTACTACAAATGAAGGTATTCAAATAAACTTACCTCGACATACTCTGCCTTGTATACTGTGATGCATGGTCTCATGCCAAGGTAAAAGGCGAAGAACCCTTCCTTTTGATGCTTCAACGTTAGCGCGAAACGTGATTGCATGTACACTGAAATGATAAAAAAACGCCGGGAGTGAAGGAACAAAGTGTTGGTTGTGAATGTTTAGTAGCTCCAGGAGACAAACACGAGAACAAATAGGAAACATTCACAGCACTGTGCTTGCATTGCTTCCTTTCTGCCTTTGTTTGCTGCACTGCAAAAAGCAAAAACAAAAATAGCGGCTTAGGTAGACGTACAGGCTGTGCATTTGCTAGCATTCCCGACAGTTTTTGACGGTTTCTAACAAGGCGACAAGGAGGAAACACGTTACTGTGAATTTATTTTGCATCTGTTATATCATGTGTCCGACGTAACTTGTGCCTGTACTAGTTATGTAACTTGTACTAGTTATGTAATTAGACGAAATACAAATTATTATCTCACTTGCTTCAAACGACGGCACACAACATTAGCTTGGTTCTGTCCAGCTACGTCTCACTTGCATATCTTTAAATTTTCGTACAAATGGCACAAAGATGCCGGTGATGACGATAGGGTTCTGAACGCCCTGCTGGAATTGTTATTGCATTTTCTTTCTAAAATTATTGGCGAAATCTTTTATTTTGTTCCGCGTAACTTCAGCAAGAGCTCGGCTATACACAATGCTGTGATGACGCACAAGGTATGCGTGGACACCGTTCTACTGGGGCAGCTATAGGCGAGGTATGGGGCCCTATAACGTAAAACCATTCCAATCTGTTTTTATTCCAATGCCCGGACATCAAACTTATGTAACCGCAGATGCAAGCATCGGGCGGTGACCCGCAGCGTTTTCTGAACGCTCTCCTCATGCATATGAGCTCACCTTTGTTCGCTTTCAAAACGAATAACAGTGCCTACACTGAGTGGTTTTTCTAAATTGGCTGACAAGAGGTGAGGAGCGCGTTGAAGTTGAGAGGGTTTCGATAGGGCCCAGCCAGCGCAGTCAAAATAGGTAACCGGATGAAGAGGGTGGCGCCGGCTCCTGCCATTGGTCCGTTTCCCCTTACCTTGCGGTGGCTGATCGGAAATCACGGCGGTGTGCAATGGAAGGTTAAGAATGCCACTAAAATAGATTTTTAGCAAGGAACAGTTGGCAGAGCGATGTCGTATACGTGCCGAAAGGGCTCGATAACGTTTTACTATCACGCAAAAAGCTCCTATACGGAAATAAATCCATGCTCACCGGCAAGGGCGAGTAGCGAGTACCTGAGCAATCGGCGGGCAGCCATTTTCTATTCCTTTTGGAACGGGAGACTCTGGCTATTCAGAAAAATGTTCAGTTTTGTTCGGCATATTATGGCATCTCTGACGCGTACACGCCACATTGACGCGGTGAGTTTTCGCGGGTTTGTGACGCCGCGTGACAAATATGCGAAGTGGGCGTAGCTCGAAAACATTTGACGAATACCAGAGGGCTAATGGCGAAAAGGCGTTGAATCAGGAATAATTTTTTGTATCTTGTTTAATCATGCATAATCCGTGTGTACACGTCATATCAGATGGGGAGCTATCATGGTTTTCGTGATGCCGCGTGACAGATAAGCGAAGTTGGGAGCGGCTCGAAAATGTTTTGACCAATCGTGGATTCCAGAATTGGAATAGAAAAGTTTGGAATAGCTCTACGTTATAGCGTCTATGGTGTATTTGAAGTTTTAGCGTGTCCGGCATTCCTGCAAACGGGGGCAGTTTGGACTGATTGACGGATGAGCGGGGGGCATAAACGTAAGCGGCTGGAGAGGTGCAGCCGCCTGTTGTCGTAGAACTCAACCAGACAAAAACAGATCTAATATTCCAGTAACCAAGTGCATTCTACTTCGATGATGGTGCAAATTTTAGGCAGTGGTGTAATTATGAACACGATTACGCCACTGTCGAATATTTACACCAGCAGCCAAAAATAAGTACTTTACTTTGTATTTGCTTGAGTTTTACGACACCAGCTGGCGCCACCAATTTGGCCGCTCAGGTTCACGCCCCCGCTCATACGGCAAACCGCCCGCGCTTACCGGAATACGGGACGCACTAACTTTCCATTAACGAAAAAATTTCTTGGCTGTTACGTACCGAAATCCCAATATTATTATGAGGCATGCCGTAGTGGGTGACTCCGGATTAATTTTGACTACCTGGATTTCTTTAACGTGCCACCCAATGGACAGAACACAGGCGTTTCTGCAGTTCGGCCCCATTGAAATGCGGCCGCCGCGGCCGGGATTCGATCGCGCGCCGGGCTTCGCAGCTCAACACCAAAGCCACTACGCCACCACAGCGGGTGTCATTGCAAGTCCCACATTACTCATATTTTTTTCCCTAAATTCATCAGAATAAATACAAGTTAAGCTCGTTCTGGAGCATATATGAACACCCGGACAACTTCGCCACTTTTCATCAGAGATTACAGTGATCTAATCAAAGTCGTTTCCACTAGGGAGCGTGTCCTTATCGTTGAAAAGGCTGCCAGAAGAATTACGCGATAATTTATTGAGCCTTTCGTTTTTTCTTTCTCGTTCAAAACACCACCAATGCTGCCTCCTTCACTTTCGCTTCTTTTATGACGGAACTTCAGTGAATGTGGGTAAATACAAGCACACTAAAAACTTTTTACGCATTATTTACTATTTCATAGCAATAAGACTTGTCTCTAGTGCATACAACAGGGCGTAGATGGTACACATAGGTGCGCCACCTACACAGCACGAATATTCAAAACGCACGCTAACGCACTTAGCCATATACGCATGATATGCTGACAGCCACTAGTTCTCACAACATGGTGAGCTAATTTCCCTGCCACATTGCCTAGAATAATGAACAGATCCAACAACTGGTGTGCCACCTCCACCAATACTCGCTTTGAACGAGAACAAAAGGAACCGAGGGGCCCGATTCTTTATTAATCATATAAGAAGAAGCCAACAAACAAAGACACCAAGGACAACAGAGGGGAAATAATTTGCACTTACTAAATGAATTAAAGAAATAATGGATAAATGGAAATAAAAGTGGATGAAAAAACAACTGGCTGCAGGTGGGGTATCCCAGCTGCGGACAGTTGTTCTTCCATCCATATTTATTTCCATTTATTTATCATTTTTTTTAAATTCATTTAGTAAGTACAAATAATTTCCCCTCTGTTGTCCTTGGCGTCTTTGTTTGTTGGCTACTTATGATAAGACCCACTGAAGCAACGAATGCTCGCATGCCCAAGCATATCAACAGCACCACCTCCTGACAACCACTAGGGGCGCATAGTATGCTTTGCATTACTGAGGCCAAGCAACAGCTGCCCGTGCGCCATTAGCTCTCTTATTTTTGGGAGAATATTGCAACTGGAATGCAGGTGCTGAAAATGCATTTACAAGGGATGAGTTACAGGGAAGTCACGCAACGAAGTAGTCAACATAGCGGATCGATCATGCGTGTCAGAGAGCAAGTTCTTCGTTGTTCTTTCCAAGACACTCTGCTTCTTCGCCCTCCAGATGAGTATACACATATGCAGGATCGCCATGCTAACTTTAGCGAAGGTTTAAAATGTTCGGAGGCGTTACAGGAGGATGCCAATAAAAGCATCTTGTTGGTAAAATTATCAAGCAAATTACAAATTTCTTTTTGCGTTTTCTTTAGTTGGATAATTAGTAGTGCATAAGATGAACTCCGCCTCTCTTATACACAAACTTCTCATGAGGAAGTTGTTGAGCGTTCTAGGAAACTTCCGATTAGGCACTATTAAATTCGTACGTATTACACAATCGTATTTTTTTCACGCCCTAAGAAGAGCCCGTGAATTATGAAAATACCCACGTTACTACCTGCTCTAGCGCCGCAATCGCAGTGCCCTCAATTGTCTCACATATGAATGCACAGCAATATTAGCCCCGCGGATCGCAGCTAGAAAAGTGACAGGGCAGTAACGTAGGCATTGGCTTCGATAGGTAGTGGTTTAGCTTTCGAAAATACCAGACGTGGCATTTTATGGGAAAGTACGCTTAAACTTAACGCGTGCCATCAGCAGCGTAGTAATATAGAGACTAGCGAGCGGAGGAAAGTGCTTTCAGTAATATGCTAGGTTTGCGGCTTGGGCTAGTTGGTTCATGGAGCGAAAGTACGAGGACAGCGCATTACTGAGGGAACACAAGACAGTAGCAGGTGACAGCTGTATAGACAGTAGCAGACAGTAGCAGAGTAACAGAGGCTCCTATTTCAGGTCACTAAATCCACCGCCAATCTTCAGGCAAATCAGTTAAGGGGTGCTATCCTATAACGGTTCGGAAAGCTTACTTTACCTTCATGCTATTGGTCAGAATAGCCCTTTTGTAAGCATTCATCACTTCTTGTACCTTTACAAGATCGCACCCCACCTTCTGACCCGGGGGATCACCGGTTTGTGAGATCACACGTGCACCTTGTAACGCGTATGGCCTTGAACACAGCTTGAAGGCACTTTTGTGCTTTCTGAGAACGTCTGGTTTGTACGAGCGCCATTGACTATGTAGTACTGTTTGTTCATGTCTCTATACCCCTAACTGTCTTTACCTTCTTTCTATTTCCCTTCTCCCTTCCCCCAGTATAGGGTAGCCAACCGGACCCTTGACTGGTAAACGTTCCTGGCATCATTATCTCACCCTCTCTCTCTTTCTCTTGATTGAACGCATTGCGTTAAAGTAAACACTGATACATGCGCACGTCTGTTATCTTTCAAAATGTCGTGATACTGTCGTGGCTCCTCTATCGAATGGTGTCAACATACATCCGCTGCACACTCAAACTGTCGTATAGTCCCTCCTGACACGCGATGGTTCTCTGAAGAACCTGAAATCATCGCTGCCATTCCACCTTCTCTGTGGCAGCGCATTTGTTTAAAACCACTGTTCATTTATTCGGCGTGCGATTCAAAGCAGCGCAATCGCGGCGAGCAAAGGCGTAGTCGCGTGATAGTTTTCATATTTCCTGGGCTTTCATCATAATGCGTAAGAAGAAGGTGGTTGGGTAACAGCTACAAATGTGCATACTGCTGAGTCGGACGTTTCCTATATATAGAACGCTCTAAAATTTCCCCATTTGAAGTATTTCTTTTAATTTGTGGCTTGCGGAGTTAATGATTAATATTGGCTAATTTTGCAAATAAATATAATGCAAACGTTATGTGATTCGCTCGTTAGAGGAAATAGAGCTCCAAGAAAAGAGCTCATGACCGCAATAGATAGATTGGAAAATTGCTGTCGGAAGACACACCTCTAGTATAGTGGGTCCAAATCGTTCTCAGCACAAAATGCGTTCAACGCGTTGTTGTTCTTTTTGAGGACACGTCAACTGAGTGAGACTTCAAAAATTGTCTTGCGCTTCATCGCGCTTGTGGGCAGTTTCTCCCTGACTCTTTATTTTCGCTTGTACTTCCTTCTATACCATTCAGTTTTCTTCACCCACTTGTCCCATGACAAGGTAGCCAGCCGCTCTATAGAATGGCTAACCTCTCTGTCTTTCCCTCTCTTCTTCCTCTCAGCTTTCCTTGTGCCGTGTCGAGCGAGAGTGAAAATATCGTCGATGAATTTTGAGAGGAACTGCCATTCGCGGTCGCCGGGGAGCCCCGGGATGAAACATGGCATCTTTGAGGAGGAACTCCGCAATGGTATACTGCAATTGGTTGGAAAGGCACGCATAATGGCATATCGCCTTGCACTAAGAACGCATTGCGGTTGTGTGAGTCACTATCACTCGGTCGCCATATAAAGAATATAATAGCGCTGATAATCTTTGTGGAACTGATGTCGCCTTTGTCCGATGGCGCCATCAGCAGTATCGCAACACGTGTCGACGTACTTTGGAGATCTTTCTCATGCTACTCAAGAGTCCGCAGGAATCCTCGACGCTAGCTTCTGTGGCAGGGACTTAGCCGAGGGGGGTGGGTGGCAAGGGGGGTCACACCGGCCACCTACCCCCTTTCCCAAAATTCCTTAGTATTATCGTCTCCCCAGGGTCTTCGGTGAAGCGCGTTCCCCATCTCCACGAGAAATATTACTGGATAACTGTTCTGTGGCCACTATATTGTGCTGCTAGTATACACATTAGTGCATTCATATTAGGCGTAGCATACGTTCGTTCTTACTCTGGCCTCTAATGCGCAAACGAGTGCAAAAAATATGGGCTGAGTAGAATTGTATTAATTTTTCTGTAGCCGTGTGTTGGATCTCCGTTGCCAGCATTTGGAGTTGTATAGCAGACGTGACGTGCACACTAGCATAAGTACGTCGCTCGAGGTTGTATAGAAACCTCCAAGGGGTTTTAGTTTCGGATTTTCATTTGCCACTATGCGAGAGACCACGAACTACATTTTTCTTTTCGAACAAGTTAAATGGCATAGTAACCTTACACCTCATGCGTGATTCTAATCGTATTCTTTTCATCATCGCCCTTTGGGTGGAACGTAATAGGAAGTCTTGCTGAAACTGGAGTTGTTGGATGAGCTCAACAGTCATTGGGAGCAGTAGGAGTGAACGTTATTAGAACACCGCCATACCGCAGCTACCAGTTGAACTTTCATCTAAAGCTGTGACTGCGTACTTAAATCATCGTACTCGTCATGATTCATTCGGTATCAAGAAAGTCGATGCGCTAAGAACGTGTGCACCATAAGAAAATGGCACAGTAGAAGGCTGTACCGATAGAAAAAATATTAGCAGTCACCATTTCGACTTCATTGCTGCGCGCTCTTCATTGTTAACAAACAGCGCGACAAAGACGGACCATGCAACCAACAGACAATACATTGGTGTACCTTCGTCGCAGGCGGCGGCGAATTCTCGTTCTCTCATCTAACGAAAACTTTCCGCCGTTGCTTTTCTTTCCACTCCGTGGAGAGGAAAACGCGCACAAACGGGCACACTCAGAAACGGTGCAGTTTTGAGCGACAACACTCACCAACAGTTGGAGGTAGCACGTCTTTCATCGCCGACGCCTTAAGCTGCACCTGGAGCACAGTGCGCATCGGGATCGTCTCGTCAGGCCCCGGCATGTGCTTCACGTATTTCCAAGTCTTGTACCGGGCCACGTGCGCCGCCAGAAATGCAGTCACCACGAGCAATAACGCCCCGATGAATGCGTAGATGATGAGTAGCATCGTTAGACGAGAGACCCGCCGCCACCTATTGCACAGTTTCTATATTCAAAGGAGAGCCCTCGAAAGCTCCGTTGTTATATTTCTGCTGTCGCGACTCTCGCGAATCTCTCCTCTCCGATGAAAGCCAGGCGTGAGCATCGAACACGGGGTTACTTTGCCTTTCAATATCCACCGCGGCGTGCGTTATCAGCCAGGGCACCTCGTTCGATCTTTCTCACTAGAGTAAGCCAACCTGATTCGCTCGCTATTCACTCTCCCCTGCAAGGTGCAGCTTATAGTCAGAAAAGAGAAAGGGCTATTCGGGACTGATAAAGAGGCTCGCAAAGAGCGCACCATCTATATTATTCGCCGGCGCGAAAAGTGGCGAGCGGCTGTTCGAGCAAATAGACGAAAGAAAAAAAAGGGGGAGTTGGGGGCAGATGCTAGCGGGGCTTGTTTTTTCTTTGGGCGTCGTTACATGCGTGTCCTTCGGAGACCCCGTGTTTTCCGCAGACCCATTTGTTGACTCGCTGGCGCCGGTCGCCTGCTCTGGAAGGTTAAATCCCGGTCGGAAAGCAGAAAGTGAAAGCCGGTTCGGAATCTGAATATACAAAATAAGGTGTAGACAATTACGCATAGACGAGGCTATGGAGCCACCGCACTTTTGGACAGGATGACGTCACAACCCGAGCTTCGCCGTCAGTTCTATTATTAGGCATGATCACACCATGCCCACTACATGGTCAAGTGTGGTGGCGGCAGCCTTTTCTTGGAAACACCAGTGCTATGAGCGCTCTGCAAGCAAGGAGTTCGCGTCTTGGAACGATTGATTTGCGTGTGGAATGAGGTGTAGTGGAGAGCGCCGGGTAATTGCAGAGCTACGCTTATTCGCTCATGTTTTACGAACGCAAGGGTAATAGGGTAGTATCTATGCAGGGAATTCGCGTCATGGAACGATTGATTTGCGTGGGGAATGAGGTGTAGCGGAGAGTGCCCTGTAATTGCAGAGCTACGCATATTCGCCCATGTTTTATCAACGCAAGGATAGTAGGTAATGCCATTGAACTGTCATAAATGCGTTTTGTTCATCTGAAAGGGAACGTACGTTCACCTGCGGTATGCCAGTGACCTAAGGCAACAGAATTACACCATTTGCTTGAGACGCCCTGAAAGCCGCGTCATTGAGACAATTCAACGTTCGCTGTTCCGGCGAAGTAGATGAAGAACTCTTGCGTATGACTGCCATTTATATGCATTTCTGCATACATTCGCAAGTATGCGAGCTGCCCGAACAGAAAAGAAAGAAAAATATGAAAGTGGTAAGTGTGATAAAGGCACCGGCTATATTTTTTTGCTGAATTGCCGGAAAATAGCATGTTTGAGAGAAATTTGGCAAAACAGTCGAGGGAAATGAAAAGAAAGGCACGCCATTCATTTATTCATTCATTCAATCAATCAACTTTATTGAGTGGCCTGCAATTTGGTGCGAGTGGCCTGGATTTGGTGCGAGTTGGACTCTGCCTAGGTTTGGGCCAAGGGTTGTTGGCCCTTGACGGCTTCCTCGGTTCGCTGGACGGCTCAGAGTTGGTGCTGCAGGTCCGAGCTGAGCAACGCAGACTCCGAGCGCGCGCGGAGGCTGCCGCTGTTTGAGGCTGCATCACCGTTATTGTGTATTATAACCGTACATTACCATGGTATGTTCTATAGGGTGGCTCCAGAATAACAATGCCTGCACTTTTCAATCGTGTATAAATCTGGGTGCATTAGGTGCACCATAGCTGGACTCGGATAGGATCTGGTTTGTGACTGCCGTCATTCGACAGACTGATTTTTGCCTAATTTTGTGAGCGGCGGCGGGAATCTGCGCCTCTGCAATCTATGGTGTTGTGTAATTTCGTAAAATCTGGTCATTCGATCTTCAAACTCACACTCGTTGGTAATCGGTGAGGCGAGACTAACTGAGGCTCAGTGCCAAACAATGAAACCCTCCTTTCCTCAGTAAGGAAGCCTTCATTGCGGTGAGGCCACCTTATGTCACTTTGAAAGCTTCCTAACTGAGGCGCCCTCGGTGAAGGCTTCCTTGGTACTTCCTCAGCATAAGCAGCCAAACAATGAAATCTTCCTTTACCTCACTAAGGAAGCCTTCATTGCGGTGAGGCTACCTTATGTCACTCTGAAAGCTTCCTTACTGAGGGGCCCTCGGTGAAGGCTTCCTTGGTGCTTCCTCAGCGTAAGGTAGCTCCAAAGCTACCTTCATGCGTCCTTATGCCGCTCCTGGCCCTGAACGACCGCTTCACCTCACTGCTTAACCACGTGGCATTCGCTTGCGCATGCGCACTGTCGCCCACCTGCGGAGAAGCGCGAGCACGGTACGTCTTGCCAGGCATGTTCGTTTCAGTCACGCGTGCGGCATGAAAGCATTGCTAGGCGTTGCTAGGCGTTGCAAGACGCCGGCGTGCCAGCGTTGCTGGAGCACATCAAGTTTTGCACTGTAATGCTCAACTTTTTTGTTTAACTTTAGTAAACAAAACTGGAAGAAAGCGTCCATGTTTCTCTATATTAGCTATACAATTTAAAGATTGTGCGACGATACAACATTTTTAATAGAATAATGGCGTTCGCGGAAAGATTTGAAGAGATAATCTCGAACCCAGGCATGGCGGCAACCGCTCCTTAGGTGAGGACGGGTGAAGGGAGCTTTCAGAGTACGCTTGCTTCCTCCATCGGTCCTTCGCTGTAAGGAGGCCTCAGGTAAGGTTAGGAAGCGCTCGAAGGAAAGGAACGTTTCATTGTTTGGGCCAAGCTACCTTCATGGGTCCTTACGCCGCTCCTGGCCCTGAACGAGCGCTTCGCCTCACTGCTTAACCACGTGACGTTTGCTTGCGCATGCGCGCTGTCGCCCACCTTCGGAGAAGTGCGAGCACGGTACGTTTCGTCAGGCACGTTCGTTTCAGTCACGCGTGCGGCATGGAAGCGTTGCTAGGCGTTGCACGACGCCGGCGTGCCAGCGTTGCTGGAGCACAACAAGTTTTGCACTGTAATGCGCTACTTCTTTAGGTTTAGTAAACAAAATTAGAAAAAAAGCGTCCACGCTTCTCTATATTAGCTCATCAACTTAAAGATTGTGCGACGATACAACCTTTTTTATTGAATAGTGGTGTTCGGGTGTTCGCCTAAAGCTTTTAAGAGATACTCTCGAACCCAGGCGTGGCGGCAACCGCTTCTTACGTGAAGACGGGTGAAGGGAGCTTTCAGAGTATGCTTGCTTCCTCCATCGGTCCTTCGCTGTAAGGAGGCCTCACGTAAGGTTAGGAAGCGCTCGAAGGAAAGGAACGTTTCATTGTTTGGGCCTCAGTCCGTAAGCTCTCGAGCCATGCGGTGCGCCACCGCATTGCTTTTGAACGAAATTAATTAATTCGCTTTGGAGCATGTTACTTTAGGTGCCACATTTTGCGGAGTCACTGCAGGGCTATAGATCCCCTCCGTGGTTGGCCCATTTGAGGGGCCCATTTGCGTTCCAAAAGGTGCAGAGCTGCCGTTTATAGTCCTCCAAGTGAAGTTATCAAAACAACCTTTTCAGAACGTATCCTTGAAAGAAAACCAGAAGCTGGTCATACACCTTCACAGAGTGGAATGGCACTAATTTTTTTAATCGGTGCTTCATGACCGCACATTTGCTGCGCGAGAGCGCTAGCTCCATTTCTGGCCATACAAACTATATTCCAAAGGTTTTAATGTCAAGGCAAGGCAGGTTGTTTTCTTGAACTCCTGGAGTTGTTCATAGTGCTTTGACTGCAAGATCGTGAACCGCGGGTGCAATTTAGCAAGCACGTCTCGCGGCGTGAAACATCGCAAGCTGTTTACACAATAAATAATTAACTTTGCGCTCGTATTTCTATGGCCGAAACAATTAAGTAATTCACTCAAGAAATTCTGCGTTTTCTGCAGCGAGAGAAAAGCACAGAAGCATCACAAGTGCTTCACTAGGTCGGAGCACGCATATAAATCTGACATTCCTATAAAATGCACATTCGACGGATAATTTCCGAGAATTCTTCCGCATTTTTAAGGTCGTTTTTCAGATCGGCTAAGCTTTATTTCGACAACAAGCACGTTGTAGCAAAAACCTTGAAAACAAAGCTTTACTGTCTCGCACAACTATCAGAGAGCTCGGAAACACCAGTCGAACATACCACAACGATAAAGCTCGCCACTTCTAAGTGCCGCGTACTGTTTGTGATATTTCCCATCGTCAGAAAACATGTTACTTCGGGCGAATGAACTTTGTTAAGTAAATTTCAACACATGGTGGCATATCTTATTGCAATACGAGCCCATATTATATCCTCGGTCATGGCGCTACTGAAATGTAAACGCGTGAGCACCACCGCCTCTACACTCAAGATATCGTAAATTGGGAATGCCAAGCTCGAATATTAATGCGGAGCGCCTTTGGAGAACAACAATATTGCACTTACGTGTTGTCGACCGCGCACTCAAAAAGAATGTGTAACGGTGATTCAAATAGCTGGTGAGTGTTAACAACTGCAAGTATTAGAAAACATGGCGTTCACGTCAAGAGATTAAACTTTTTCACTCCTCCAGCCTCTAAACCTGGCGAAAAGATTAATAGTTGGATATGCACTCTTTTAAGGATCGTCCACCACTGCTTCCATAAAATCTCTAGTTGGCGGAGATGCGAAGTGTACCATCGCGTAGTGGCTTCACGCCATGGTCGAATATCTCTCGAGAATTATAAGTATTATGGTGGCAGAAAAACTTCCGGAAAGCGCACGCATGCGTAGTAGGCGCGGTGAGATTTGTCCCAACACGAAAAAAAAAATAAAGTGAAAAATCTGTGGACGCCTAAGCACCTTTCACGAGTTGTGAATGCGAAAGCATTAATGTTTAATTGAACGCCGCTCCTTCGAGTTTTGCGGCGCTAGTAATGTACCATAGAGGTACGTGTTGCCCGAACCCCTAAGTAGCAGCAGCCTGCGATGCCAACGCCGCATGCCACCGACGTCCTGCGCGATGAGAGACCGAGGAAGCAGCAGTGGCCATCAAAGCCGGCAGCTGCGCGCAGCAGCCAAGTCCAGTCGGGCTGAGAGAGAAAGAGAGAGAGAGATACGAACCATGTGCTGGCTTCCGAAAGGAGAGCGAGGGTGACGTACCTCGCGGCGATGCCCTCTCCCCTCGCGCAACCCCTGGCGCGCTACTGCGGCAGCAGGTGTCCCCTTTCGCCCGCTTTGCTCCGTCACGGCGCGTTCGAGACGTGGCTTCGCAGCCAATGGAAATCTCGGTGTCGTATCGGTGCTACAGACTACAGACGCCGGCTTTTGAGCTCAATGAGCCATTTGACGCTATCGCATCAAAAAAATAAAAACAAAAACTGCTGAACAGGTTTAATTCAATTGGCCTTACCGCCGTCGGGTGCAGAACCACGCTACAGCACTTACTTCTTCAAATGTGAAGATGACATATGTAAAAATAATGCACAAATTATTGGACACACTTGCGATATTTGCGTACGATTTATTCCCGCTTAGCCTATAGTCAAGTGGTGAAACGCGGATCCAGCTGAACTCGTAGCCAAAATGTTAGAACTGCACGGTGCTTCGCTCGGACTACGCAGGCCAACTTTCGTATGTTCAGCGGTAACACTACACTGTCCTTACTTTCAGAAGGCTGGTCTTTCTACATTTACGAGCAACATATATAGGAGGAAATTCCGAACATGCAATATTGAGAAAACGACGGTAATTGTGGTTACTCGATTTCTTTAATGATGGGTCTTTGACTGGATTTGATAAAGTGCAGTTTGATTTGATTTTGCTAAGATGATACACTTCAGTGTCAGTTGTATAACTTCTCAAACTATCGCAATGACAAGTGAGAAGAAAAACGAAGAGAGAGAGGTCGAGTTGCATACTCACCATGTGAAGTTCGAAAGGCAACGTGTGCGCGGCGTCGTAACAAGAAAGTCGCATACACCAGATGAACAGGCATGTGTATAAATGTGCAATACTTTAACGATAAAGCAGTAGCGTTGTCATCATCAAATAAAAGGGAAAATACTAAAGAGGTTTATTAAATTTCCTTATGTATATTGCTGGGGCACTTTATAATTTCTCTAATTTGCACATAACTAAAACGGCCATCGAGGCCATGCGATCACCGAAGGCGCTATGGAGTAGTAAGTTTTATTTGTTCGTAAAAGGCCAAAAAAATAAAGAATAGCAAATAAAACATGGAATTATTAGGCAGCTTTGCTACTTTCGCGGTCATCCCGTGCGGAGAGATGGGTGAATCATTTTTAACTTCTTGTTATGCTTTTGTATGGATACTTTGCTAAACTGCTGTATTCCTGCTCCACCATATCACGGATGAACCAGCTGTAGTCTTATGTAACTTTCCTTAGTGATTGCGTCATTTAAATTGTGCAACACTAACGTCTGTCTGCGTTTATTTTTCCCCCTTTACAAGTAGGTTGGCGCAATCGCTCTTGTTCGCCGCAAGAGCTGAAATCCCCGTGCAAGTTCTGCTTAACGTAATCTGCTACTTCGTTTTGTTTATTCCTTCCTTGGCCGCATGCCCACTCGTTGCCGAGTCTATTCTAGTCGTCAAGGGTGGTTTTTCCTTTTCGCTTTTGTCGCCAACGTACGCTATAGCAAACAACTTCTCAACTCATGGCGTTGCTTTTATTCAGTTTTGCACAGTATCGTGTTGTGACAATACAGCACGAGCGGTTATAGCCTTGCTGTATTCTATCACGGATACGTATGGTATGGCCTACACGGAGCCGTCTGTCGATGTCCCTTGGATAAAACGCCATACAACTAAGGCGACTCTGTGTGCAAAGGCAAAGCATGTGGTGCACTTCTTGAAGCGGACGTCGCCTTTTATTACATCCTCCCAATAATCATCCGCTTGTTTTACGTACGAGAGCATCCCAAAGTTTTTGCGTCAGCCCACACCACCTGCAAATTTGCTAATCTCATTCGACCTGATGATTGTCTGCTCTGGTCGACTGCATACGGCACCGATTCGCAGCCACCTCTGTTAAGACCTCCGGTTATCTTGCTTGGTACCTGACCTGCCCAATTCGAATTCTCCCTCTCATGTGAAACATAATATCGGCAACCCGCGGCAACCCGCATTGGCTGCCCACGCTGCTGTCTTCCTGTCTATTAGCGTTGCGCCTGTACTTTCCCGCTCCCTCACTTGTGTCACGGTGCTTAGCTTGCGCTGAAGTTTCTTTACTTTGTCCCATGTTTAAAATTTAATTTTTGGCTTTTACGTGCCAAAGCCACAATTTCATTATGAGGCACGCCGTAATGAGTGACTCCGGGTTAATTTTGGCCATCTGTAGTTCTAATGGCAACAAGAGGAAGGCTGCTTGATATACCTCCCATGAGAACAGTACGCCAAACGCATCGACGATCACCAGAAATTATAAAACCCGAGACAAAATGGCAGCTTCAAAAAAGAGCGGAGGAGGACTCCATCTTTGAGCCCTAGCCTACGCACGGATGCTTTAGCATTTATGGCCTCAAACCCTCATGTTAGCGTGCGGGGGTCGTGGCCGCCCTGGCACCAATTTGCAAATGATCAATTTGGAGCGTGGCTCGGCCTTTCACCCGTACCACCTTAGCCTGCACTAATGCTTGAAAGACAGGCACATGCAAAATAGTCTAGATTTCTCGAAATGGGGTCCTTACAAAAGCCGGTGAGTCACCAGACTTTTTGAGCAACATTATCTGGACAGATGGAGCTAATTTTTGCAGAAACGCCGAGGTAAATTTGCTTAATACACACTATTGGAGTGACTTAAATTCATAATGGGTAAAGCGCCCTCAGCACCTGTACCAGTGGCCGCTCAATGTGGGGTGCGGAATTTACGCCGGTGCTATATAGTTGGTCCCATCTTCTTCGATCACACACTGACTGGACAGCGTTATGTGGACGAAATCCTTGAAGGAGTGGTGGATGAGTTTCCGAGAGAAATCCCGCTGTCACGTCTTCCACTTCTGTGGTACCAACAAGATGGGGCGCCAGCACACAGGAGCAGCGGAGCGTGAGACTGGTTGGATGCAACTTCGCAGGCGCAATGTATTGGAAGGCACGGGCCTCTAAGTTGGCCGGCTACAATGTAAAAAAAGCTGTTAATTTAAAGAAAATTTACAGAATTTTTTTTTAATGTTCTATGACAGAAACCTGTTAAAAGAAAAAATACTGCCATTTTCCGTTCTTGATCTCTAGCCTATAAATCGAGTCAGAACTAAGCTGTAACCGTTTTAAATTATTGTAACTGCGTAAAAAAATGTAAAATTAAATTTAAGAGTTTTTTTATCTTCATATACGCCGTTTTTTTGCATATACCACGTACGACGCGCTGTTTGCGGTACTGCTTTAACGGCCCGTGCCATAATCAAGATGGCTGCTTTTCGAGTCAACGCATGTCGGTACTGCCCCCTTTCTGTTTTCAAAAATCGTAAGAGGTGAGTGGTTTTCAAGTACATCACAAACAGTGCACGACGTGTTCTGTTACACTATATTTTCCGCCTGTTCATGACATAGAAGAGGACTACAATGTAGCCCGCAAAGAAAATTCAGGCAGACAGTGACAAAACTTAGCAGCTACTCATTTCAGCGTGCTCATGCGCTTTGTGAGGTAACGTCATTCTTGGGTATAAAATTTAGCTTTAGTTTTTTGTTATAGCACACGTAAGGGCTAGCCAGTGGGCTTGACAAATGTATTACTGTCTATTCTTGCCTTTTCGAAATGCACTTGTTTTTGCTGTGGCTGCGAGAAAAAAAGCATGCGTGAGCTCTCAACAAAGCTCACTAAGCGGCGTTAGCTCTTAGCTACGCTCGAGTGTTTAGTTTACTGTAGTGACCGCAAAATGCGGCTTTTTTCAGCTGTGTAATATTTTATTTGCTTTGATGCTGGCATATGAACCCGCCGCATATGAGGGTGCATGGTATCCAGTATTAATTTCGTTGCTTCGTTAGCTGCGGTTCGAGTGTTTTAGTGCGTTACCGTCGGGAAACGATTTTGCCTGGCCACTGACTAAGTCGCTTCATTTTGAAGACAGTTAGTTGGAACACTAGACTACGTGGCTTTGTGTACTCTCTACGCATTTCAAAAGCACAGCGCGGAAGGGGTTAATACCCGAGCCGCGAAGATATTGCTACGGAACGTAACAATATGCTGTCGTCACGCTCGTGGCAACGAAGAATTGCTCGCACATTGTCTGCTAGCCTCACTTCCTGACTCTGATGGAGAATAAGAAAACGTATGCACGGTAGACTGCAAAACTGAGAAACAAATGGCGAAAATTTGCATAAATTGAACTGCAGCAAAACATTCATTTAAAAAAGGAATAGAGCAATATGTGTCATTGCTTGACGTAACTTATACTATACAGTTAACGTAGTGTGTCCAACGCTTTGAATTATCAGGACTATATTCTACCCCGTGCCATTCTGCTAGACATTGTTACGAAAATAGCTGACGTGTAATTTGTTTGCGACCGCGCATTTCGCGTCCGGGAGCAAGGGGACCTGACGGAGGCAGCGCGAGAGGGACATCGACTCCGCCAAGTCCGTACTTTGCACGCGCGACCCCGCGCCGTATCTTGAAAGTGATCTGCAGACGGCTCGTGCCTTAAAGGGAAGCTGAAACGGTTTTCAATTTCCATGAATTGCTCGGATTGGGAAGAACAGACCTAATAATTTACTGTTCTGAAATTTTTTTCTTCGTTTTGTTAATATAAGGGGCGGAAATCGCTTTCTAAATCAACCCCGCGGACACGCCCCCGTCGCTTCCCGGAGCGCCAGGTGAGGTGATTGCCAGAGGAGAGAACCGGCGAGAGTGACGTCACTCGCGGGGACCGAGCTGCCGGACCGGCGTGCTGGCATGCCTCTTTCCGTCTTGCGCCTTACTGAACGACGCTACGAGAGATTTGCCGCCGCCGCCGCCGCCGCTCACGTTTGTTTTCTTTTGCGATTTTCGTAAACTGTTCTTTCCTTCTGTGCTGCGTGAGCGCCTACAGCCAAGGGTGCCCAACATGCCCTCGTTCTGTGGAGCATTCGGCTGCGCGAACACAGGCGGGCGAGATGATGTGGTGTTTCACAGGTTCCCGAAGGACAAGAAGCTTGCAGCACAGTGCGGTGAGGAGAGATAAGTTCGTCCCGACGAAATCAACTGTGCTGTGCTCGGACCATTTCCGCGATAGCCGGATAGCCTTACGACAAATGCGGAAACGCGTTGTTGCTAGCGTTGCTATACCCCGTTTCATACATCAGGTGCAACGCTGTTGAGGCTTGAGATACTTCCTGCAGTGGCTGCGTTCGCATTAGAAAAAGGTCGGTGTTTCTTGACCCGATTTTTGAGAAAATTGTTCATATATAAGCTCAGTTCTGAATGAAAAAAAAGGAATTTACCCATAGAAACAATCCGTGTGCTTATACGGCTGCTAACACTTCTTTTAAATCAATTTTCTTTTCGGCATTTTTTAATTGCAGCCCGTCGCGGTAGCTTCACGTGCATGCTCGCGCGAGCAGACGCCGCTGGCACGCTGCGAAGCACAGACGAAAACGCGCGCAGTAATAAATTTTGGTGACCGGACTTCGTGCGTAGCTTCCACAGCGTTGCACCTGAGGTATGAAATGGAGTATAGGCTTGCCTAGTGAGATTCGACGTACGGTTGCAGTTATCGTGTTTACCACGATAATATCTTTATGTCAACACTAGCATGGAGCACTCATACCGATTCTTGATTGAGCCACAATCACAAAGTCGTCGAACCATAGTATGAATATTGCACATATAATACCTCTGGCCATCTCTAGATGTGTACGATAAGCAACTTCCATGACTGTACCTCGCAGCACTGCATGTGCGCGCTTTGAAACGCGGCACTTATGTTTGCGATCGTGTATCAACACTCAAAAAACCACGGGAAGATGGTTGACATCGCGTAATTGCACCCGTGTTTACAATCTAATGAGAAGTTAGTGCTTCGGCATTCTTCCAGCAGCAAGTTCCCAGTGACACTTTAGCGCATTTTTTCTCCCGTCATTGGAACGTGCAGCTACAAGAAAAAAAAAAAGCATGCGTACCAGCTAAGATTTCCAACACGTGAGAAGGTGCACACATCGCTCTCGCTTTTGGCACACTCAACATCGTCGTTGCCGCCGTTGCCGCCATCGTTTTCCGTATCGGCTGGCGGTTCGAAAATGTACGGCGAAAATACAAGCTGTCCGAGACAGCGAGAACGTCCCATAATGCTTACAACTCAGCTATGAAGCCAGAACAGAACAGCGTGCTACGCTCTGAAGCGGCGGCGCCGACCGGCGACTTCCGCGAATGACGTCACAGCGGCCCCGACCAATCACGGGCAACAGCGGCGTTCGCGCGATACCCTGAGGCGATGTTGCGCGTTTTCATGAAAAAACTGCCGCTTGCGCTTGTGTCCGCCCTTCTTGAACCCGATATTCGTGTTCAGGGGACTCAAAACTGCAGAATGCCGCAGAGAATTCATTTTTTTTTTCGAAACGTGTTTCAGCTTTCCTTTAATGCGCGCTCTGTTCTCTCCGCCCTTGCGTTGAACCCATAGATCGCACGAAAGTCACTTCGCTCGCTGCTGCTGCTGCGCTTGCTCACACCAGGGTTTTGACAGCTAGTGTCCGCGCTCATCGAGTGTGATGTGTTCGTGTTTGCTTGTGCGCGCGGACACCATGCTTGTTAATTCGCTCAGTAAGCGAATGTTTCCAAATTTATACTGCCGATAAAACTAGTATCCTTACTTCGTATAGCTTTCTACTAATTTGCTATCGCAATCGATGCTTCGCCTTTCCGGCGAAAGTGCCACTTTCTTTAGTTCAGAAAATAAAAAAGCGTATGGAGCATATAGCACAATCCAGCCTATTGATATGGATTACTTGAAGAGGACATGAGTGACAGATTGCAATGAATGTTCAGGTTGCTAGTTAAAAGGATTCACTGAATAACTTCATAAGTATTATATCTGAAGAATATGTACAGATTCCGAAATTGAGGCCAAGAAGTAATCAAGTCCTCGCATCACTTCTCCACTGATCGGCTTCAATTCCGCCATTTCAACGTGTGCCCTCAAGGGATAGTAAGATTAGTTTACAACAGTTATAAAAGAGGAATTCATGAGAGAATGCGCATATTTGTGTTTGATATCGCGTTTAACTGGCTGCATGGTTTAAAATATGTTTTAACCATAGTTGCACAAACGGTAGGTTAATATTGTCATGAATAGGTGACACGCAGGAAAACAACGAGCAAAACGACCAAGACAGTGGTAGGGTGGTAATTACTCTTGTAGCGGAACCGGTGGAGACAAATCTGAGACCTTTTCCTTTCTTTTTCTTCATTGACTGTTGTTCTTTTAAAATGAAGCAACAGCCATTCTGAATCTGTCGCCTTTCGTATGCTTAAGTGCACTTAAAGAAGAAAACCGCAGACTCCTCAATTAATCTGAAGTTCACACACTCCACTAGCTTAGTGCATATTGGCAATAATAAATGAAGCTTGTCAGTGCAATGTTCTGTGTAGGCTTCTATATTTTTGAAACAAACAGCGACAACCAACATGGAGTTGTATGCGTTGTGTGTTGTGTGTATGTGTGTTGTGTACGTGTTGTGTGCGAGGGGGGGGAGGGGGCATGTACAATATGTACTATGGTGAGTGCTGTTTGTTTCATAGTGTATACGGTGCTACTGACTGGCCACGTACTAATAATCTGCAGTTACCTGAAACGAAATAGTTGTGTGGCTGGAATAAACATAATTTGGAAGTGGCCTCCCACACGGTACTCACATACGCGCACACTGCAGGGCTTTGTTGACCACTCTTCCAAAAAAAAGTATTGTGCTTTACTGAGTTCTGTACAATCATGCTACTGTTATATGCATATTAAAGCGCCACTGTTGTTTTCAGGTCAGTCGCAGCATGACACCCTGAGAGAGGAACCAAGGACCAGCACCCAAGCAAGCAGCATGGCCTTGCACCAATAGCTTTCTCCACAATCAAGTGTCTTCATGATTTAGTTTTAAAGCAAAAGCCTTCATTGAAGTAATGCTGAGGCCACTTTGAGCTTTTTTCAGCACCAATTTGGTTTGATACAAAAGCTGGTTCCCTTGCACTGTAGTATGAAGTTCGCTGTATGAAGTTCGAAGTTTGTTTTCACGTGGCCTATATAGCTGTCCGTTTTTCTTGCTTTAAAATAACACATTTTTCTGTTATTGTAGGACACAAACTGTAGCCCGGTTCTGCTATGTAGCATCATTTATCACAGTGTTACTGCTGCCACGTGCTCTTTGTCACGCATGACTCCATGAAATATCTGGTTCCTTGGTTTATCGAGAAAAAAAGAAACACTCGTCGCGGTGGCTAAGCGCCTATAGTGTTGCGCTGCTAAGGACGAGGTCGCGGGATCGAATCCCGGACGCGACGGCCGCATTTTGATGGGGGTTAAATGCAAAAACTCGCGTGTCCCAGCATTAGGGGCACGTTAAAAATCTCCTGGTGGTCAAAATTAACCCGGAGTCCCCCACTACGGCGTGCCTCATAATGAAATGGGGTTTTTGGCCCGTAACACCCCAGCATTCGTTCACAGAAAAAAAAACAAGCGTTAGAGTGAAACAATTATCAGGTGAGAACTATTTTGCAATATAAACCAATATCTGACTTTACGCAGCAGTTACTTTTTACATCAAGCAAGCATTCGATTGTATCTGCATTTTGAAAACCCTCAGATCTCTTTAATGTGCACTTCACAATATCTGGACACTCTGACATGAGTAACCACCTACCACGATGCCTCATACACATTGCGCACCCATCTTGATGCTATTTTGTGTCGCAAATTTGTGCTTGAATACATGCCGTGACTAATTCAAAACAAATTTACGGACAGGATCGGGGGAGTTCCGTAACTTCGCCATGAGTGCTTGTTATACGCAAAGATGTGCGCATTTATTTACTTCGCTTGCCTTGCTATGAAAGGGCATGTACTTTTCCTTGTTCTTTCTTCTCTGCGTACGCGTGCGATCCATGGCAAGCGAAAGCTCGTCGATAACCTGGGAAATTTACCTTTAAGCTGTTATAACACCTGGAGGGGAAAAAAAACCGATGCTGCTTGTTTTCTGAAGCTAGTGGGCATAAGCAGTTCTATTACTCGTGTTTTCATATTTATCTGTCCCGTTATCTTCCGGTGTAAAATAAAACGAAAATACATTTTCTTTTAGAATGTCCTAAATTACAAATTATTTCTTACAGCTACTGAGAGAAAAAGTGTTGACCATGTATAACAGCAGCTCAAGAAAACTGATTAATGTAAAATTGGAGACACACACGAGCGCTACGTGTGAACTTTGTCTTCTTGCGCTGCAGTTGAACGTCTTCAGCATTGAGCACAGAGCCTAACTTTCGTTTTGAGACCAGCTGCATATTTACGTGATATTTATTTTACAATTATTATGTGACGGGCGATAGTAATACTGCAACATAAGAGAAGTTCACATGCAGATGGAGGCTAGAAGTGATAAACAAGTGGTCGAACAAGGAATATCGGTTGCAGTGAACGTTTCTACAAAGAAAATTCTCTTCGTGAGAGCGGGAACTGCCCTCACGAAGAGAAATGCTCTTTCAAAGCGTTGGCTTCAGCGGCATTCCTGATTCGCCCGTTATTAATCACGATGGAAAATTGCCTTTGCATATAACACTTCTGTACAGGGGAACAGGAAAATATAAACAGAAAACATAACTTTTTCTGTGCCTCAAAATGGATAATAGTTTTAGGCACACATTTTCTGTAAAATAAAACGGAAAATATTATTAAAATAAATTTTTTAACATTACGCAGAACTTTTCCTGCAATACAAAACGCATAACTGTTGCTAACACAAATTTCTCTTAATGTAAAACAGAAAGAGCTGATTAAATAAGAGAAAAAGGGAAAACGGAGAACAGAGCTTTACAGAAATTTTCTGGCAAAGTAGCTGCCAGAAAATTTGTGTTTTGAAAGAAACATTTTTTACAGTGTAGGTCACCTGACCTCTCTCCACTATATTTCTTTCTTTGGGGTTATATGAAAGATCGTGTTTACGTGATCGGGACGACGACGTCAGATGAGCTCAAGGCAAGGATAATGGATGTCTGCCGTAGAATGCCAGCGTTGGTTATCAAGAAAGCGACTGAAGATGGGATAAAGCGGACGCTGCAGAAGGTGGCCTATTCGAACACGTCCTCTAAGCGGTAACTGGTGTTCAACGGCGCCCACTAATGAGCAGATAATAAGGGCACAGGGAAATATGGGGCGGAATTCATTAAGCTGTGCTGTCCGTACGCAATATCTTAGTCAAAAACTTCTTGCACTGAGATAATGGTGCAACCGAAGTGGCAGCGCATTTAACGTGTGGCATCGTATGAGAGCGAGGAGGAAGCAAAGCTCGGATTAAACGCCAATAAATGAAAGAAGTGCGGTCAACTGATGGCACGATCGCACATCATGCACATGTAGTTGAGCTTATATTCTTACTGCAAGTCACTGCACATACCTATTCGACGGCTTCCCTTTTCGGGCGTCTGCTACAGCGCCGACCAGCACAACCGCGCTCGTCCATTCACCGTACTGCCGTCAAATGAATTGCTGTGGAAGTGTGACACTGTTACGCTGTTAAGCATTCTTCTCAAATTTCTGCTCGAGACAGGACTAATGGACATGGGGACGTATCTGCCGTGGTGCTTCCACCCGCCATGGGGACATATTTGGCGCAGAAAGAGAAGCTCAGTCGGAGCAATTGCCGGCCAGGTCTGCCAGGCTAACCCCGCCTGTGTGCATCATCATCACCACCACCCCAACCATATTACAAAGCGACTAAATGCCTGTACTTCGATACTAATTGCGGAAATGAAGAAAAAATATCCGTAATATATAGTTCGTGCACCTTTAAGACAAGGGTCCCAGCAACCGTACGTTCAATGGTATGGTATGTGATCGCGCTGCACACCGTTGCAGCTGCAGTTCTTATCCCGCGTATTGGCTCAATGTCAGCTCCCTCTGCAGCCGGTACCATCTAAGATGCTGGTTGACGATGTCGTTGACCGCCAACCGACAACGAAAGCGCACTCCCTTCGCATAGGCTCACTGTCTAGTTCACGGAGAGCTACTAAAGCAGCCCTAAGAAGAAATGCAGAAGAAAGGCTGGCTACCGACGCTCCCAAATCATGACAGAAAACTTCACTACGTAACATCCACGCCTGCAAGTTTCGCAGCCTAGCACACTTTTACATCGTGTCAGCGTTCATCGCTTCTCCTTCGCTTCTCCTCAGCTGGTAAAACACGGTGATGCTTTGTACCAGGTCAAGAGATTGTTTTTGCAGGTACAGGCGGTCGCATTCCCACAGAGACGAAATGCACACAGACGCGTAAGTATCGATGTTCGAGACCTGTAGTAAATAATAGGTTGGCTATGTCTGGGCCTGGAGGCCCTAGTTGCTCTATCTGTCAAACCGGAGCCGCACTTCATAGAAGCCAAGGCTAACCAGCCAACATTACCAGAATGCTCAACGCCAACGATGCCGTAAATTCACCAGACTCGTAAGAACATGCGCTCAAATGCGCGTCAGAATATTGCACAGCACCGTACACGAAGCACATAGCGGTTCAACATTGTAGCCGGTTTCGGACCAAATCGGTTCAAGTCGTCGATCTTGCGACATTGACGCACTTTGTTCAGAGCAGTAACTGCACATATAGTACGATGCCAAGGTGGGGGTGGTGATGTCAGAGCGGCGCCCGGCGCCGCGTTCTGCGAACAAACGAATGCGGCCTCGCAGCTCGAAGCGAACTGCGGCTCAAGAGCCAAAGTCCGTTGAAATTCCGCGCGAATTTTGAATGCTGTAAAACGTCATCAGCGTACTCTTATGTTCACTGCAAGATGAAGGCCCATCCAAGCGATCTCGAAGTACCCCTGACCCGCGCTAGCTGATTCCAAGTTATGCCTGCAAATTTCCTGATTTCGTTACCCCCCCCCCCCCCAATTTTTCGTCGTCCTCGAAAGCGTTTACTTTCCCTTAGCACGCACTCTTCATTTCTAATGTACCATCGATCACCTGCCCTGCGAATTTTGCGGCCTGTTCAGCTACCACCGCTACCAATACCCCTGTTTGCTCTCTCATCCACACCGCTCTCTTCCTCTCTCTTAGCGTTAGGCTTCACATTTTTCGTTCCATCGCTTACCTGACCAGTCCTTAAATTATTCTCAAGCTTCATTGTTAACCCCTATGTTTCTGCCCCATATGATGGTACTTGAGGAGTGGAATGATTGTACGCTTTTCTTTTCAGCGTCAGCGGTAAGCTGCCGGTCACGATTTGGCAATGCCGGCAGTATGCACTCCGACCCATCTTCATACTTCTTGAATTTTCCGTCTCATGATTAGCGTTCCCTGTTAGTAATTAACCTAAATAATCTTACTCCTGTACATACTCTAGGGGCTGACTGCCGATCTTGAATTCTTGTTGTCTTGACAGGTAATTCCACATTACCTTTGTCTTCTGCATATTATTCTTCAACCTACTCTTACACTTTGTCGGTCAAGGTACTCAATGAACTGTTGCAATATATCCCCAGTGTTGCTGAACAGGACAATATCATCGGCAAGCCGAAGGTTGTCGAGATATTCGCCGTTGATTATCGCTCTTGATCCTTCCCAGTCTAATAGCGTGAATACCTTTTCTAAGCATGCAATAAATAAAACTGGAGAGATTGTGTTTCCTTTCCTGACCGTTCTCGCGATAAATATTTTTCCATTTTTTTTGCGAGTAATTAAAACATGTGAAGCCACAATTATCACTGAGGCAGAGTCGAAGCCTGATAAGTCATGGATACGTGTGCTTTGGCTAAACGTTAATATGGAAGATGCACATGAATGAAATAATTAAGTTGTCGGCCGTATGCTGCAAGCACCACGACCTTGATGTGAAGTTTGTCGAGCCCTTCAGTACAATCCATACGATATGCACTTACACCCCTAATTACACACAAATGTGGTAACTTCGTCCAAACGCGCTGAATATAGTGATCCAACTGTGCGCCGCCGATAGAGCATACAAGGCAGCGTAATTCTAGCGGCGTAAATGCAGACATTGCTGATACGACGGGTTTCGGTTACTGCGTTTAGCGTCATTTGGGGAAAGGGGAGGGCACACTTCCCATTGTTCATGTCGCGATAAGAGGCCACTGTGACCAGCTATTTCATGCCGTCATGTTGGCCTGACTACTGCGCAGCAGGTGCGGAGCACCGTAAAACCATCGCTGGCTAGAAGAAAATTCTTGCGCTAAATTCACAAACGCTATGAACGGTTCCTTAAAAGGCCCCTAAACCACCCAAAGTCGAAATTTAGTTGTGGATGTTTCAGTTGTGCACGAGTTTGCAACAAACACGTAGCCACGAGAATTTTTCGAAACGGTGCCGTAATAGACGAGTTAAACGCGTTTGATGACCGAAACGCGGCCCCCACCAGGCATTGCGTATACGGCGTCATCATGAGGCAGCCGGTGTCGCGTCGTTTCGTATTTCCAGACGGCGCTTTTGCAGCCAAGCACCGCACACGGATGCCTTCTAGCCATCGCAAAACACTGTCGGACTCTGTTGGCGCTGCTAATCAGGCCTCTAAGCCCGACTGTGTTACAACGCGAGTGATTTGGCACTTGTGTTGCGGGCCGTAGTTACCGAGTCGAAAGCGCGCTCAAGCGAGCAACACGACGAGGACGAGCAGGGAGCGCGCGCACCTGCTATGGGCAACCAGCGCTGAAGCTTCGCGTGCCGACAGCAGCGCCGTAACACACAGCCTAGCGAGCGGTAGACACAGTTTCCAGTAGCACACGCAGTGATTTCGTGTCAGCAAATTCACCGATTGTCTTGAGTCACACTTTTCACGGCTCCTCAAACGGCAGGGAACCGACGTGCTAGGACGTAGCAGCGCATGCGCTCTAAGCAGCGCGCATGGCCATGGACAGAACTTGGCTGGCCGCATCGGGCTAGACAAACATTGATACAGGCGCACGTTTCTTATCGCTAAATATGTCGTGCCATCTTCGTAGCCTCCCTATCGGACGGTTTCAGCATATTTTAGTAACGCATGAAAAATGTCGTAGCGCCTCCTGGCCAGCGCTGGTTCCCCATAGCAGACTAACCGAAAGTCGTAGGCTCTTGTTCGACCAGTCGACAGCGTCTGCGCCTGGTGATGTCACCAGATGCACCTTGGTGACATCAAAACGAGCGCTGGGGATACTGGAAAGGCCCAGGGAGGAGCACGCGGGATTGTTTTATTTTTTATAGCGCGCCAGAGGCGCGTAGCGTGGCCGCGTTCGGCATCGTAGATCGTGACGTCATTCTGAACTCGACGCGAGTTTTTACTTGAAATGTTTAAAAAATATCAGAGGTAGTTTAGGCGCCCTTTAAGTGAGAGGAGTGAACTTTGAAAAGAACATTACACGAAGCGACTGAAAGGCGAGATGACGTCATTTCGCACAGGGTGGATGTTAGTCTGGGTTTAGAATAAGCATCTTCAGCCAATCATAAGCCGACGATGGCTGTCGTCAGACCTGGCTTTTCTTGGTCGTCTGGCCTTTCCATGGCCTGTTTCCTGGCACTGGCTTCGCGCATGCAAAAAAAGCAAAAATAAAAAGAACAGTAAAGTTTTACGAGCTATGCTGTGTGCTTTTTAGCAAAAACGAAGTGTCTTCAATGATACTCGTCAGTGTGGTCATATAAATAGAAATCTGCGTAAGTGCGTGAATGTGCGCGGGCGCGACTATTCTTCGCAGTCCACATGACTTTCGTATCAATGGTGGTACGTCGTGATTTTATTCGCAATTTCCTTTTTTATGTCATCTTATTGACGACCCGCTTTATATCATAGACAGTATTGCCATCCGTCGCATGCATATTTTGGTTAAAAAATAAATTATCAGGTCTTACGCGCCAAAACCACGACCTAAATTAGGAGGCACACCGTGTTTCGGGATTCCGGAAATTTAGATCACCTGGGGTTCTTTAACGTGCACTTTAATCTAAGTACACGGGTATTTTCACATTTCACCCCCATCGAAATGCAGTCGCCGTGGCCGGCATTCGATCCCGTGACCTGGTGCTTAGCCGCCCAACACCACAGCCACTAAGCAACCGCGGCGGGTATAAGATGGTTCCCACCGTAGACCAAAGAATGCGCAACACCGTGGGCACAACCCTACGTTGATTGGACTTCGTGCTGAAATAAAACTATGAGCTATATAATAGAAGGCTGAGGCTAACAGCACGGAAGACGACAGTGCATTGTGCAACAGCAATATGTTTTGGTAATTAGAAACGTTTAGGCGTTTTTTCATTGTTTCGTCTCGCATGGAGAATTATACCCTCAGAGCGTTGGAAAAAATAATAATCCGCAGCCCTATAAGCAAGAGAAAGCTCAAACTTGAGCAAGAGCACGCACATCAATGACAAACTTGACGGTTGTCAGGGACGGATAATATATGCACTTCTATTTGCTAACACCCAACAGAGTGTCATGACGAGTATGAAAATTCAAGCTATTACGCGCATGCAGAAACAATGCCTATCAGACATTAGGCAGAAGTTCGCCGCACAGCATTAATCTTACTGCCTTCCACAGCAGCGCACGCTCAATACAATTATGCACAAAAACAGCTCGACGCACTTTCAGATGGCAAACCAGAGCTCGCCACAAGGATATAATCACGCGTCATCCTAGGCTATCAGTGGTGGCCTCTGGCCAATCAGCTGCCACAGCATGTTCCCACGCTTACCTGCGCCAGCTCGAGCAGCTCAGATTGACATTACTATACACATTCGTAAGATTGCTACACGCCTGTCGTAGAAAGTTCTTCTGAAGTCGTCATCTGCGACAGCTGTTTAGGTTTTGTAAATCGACTTACGCTTGATATTGGCGGAAATTCTGAAGTTCGTACTTGTGCTACCCTTACATATATACGCACCTTTTCGACTACAGCGCTAGTCTTCGCAGCAGCGGGCATCGTAAGCTCGCTGATCTTACACACTTTTAGCTGCGTGAATACGCTTTTATCCGTAACGTTTTTCTTACGCCAAAACGTGCTCGTAAGTGCGCTTCAGAAATTCCGCCCTGGTGTTCTTTTTATTTACTTTTTTTGTGCAGACGTCCAGATTGCCAGTTCGAGACATTATATTTACTTTCTTGAACGCATCGGTTTTGCCTTTTCTCGGCACGTCGGTCGCTTCCCGGTCTGTGTATCTCGCTTTTATTTATTTATTTATTCATTTATTCATTTATTTATTTATTTATTTTTTGCCACGTACCCGCGTTCGCAGCACGTATGCACTCTCATGAAAAATTAAACCATCACTTTAATTTGGCTTAGCTCTGAAGCAATTTGCTGGCGCGAAATCTAGTTGCGCACGTACTCTTTCGATGCGGTGTGAGCAGAGCCAAGATTTTGAAACATTCTATGCCTATTTCCCTGCTTTTCGTTCCGGCCGTAGTCAGAGCGGTGTTTCGGCCGCTTTATCAAGGGGCTTTTGTTAACAATGTGATCACTTGGCCTTGAAAGACAGATAATAAGCGTGACGTAGAAATGAGAGGAAGGAATCACTGCGAAGCCGCGAAACCTGCTGTTGGCGCTCCTTCCGTACCATTATCAAGGTGATGCGCTGTACCTTTGAGTTTGCGACAGGCAAAGAACTTGCTTTCAATCAGCTCATTTGAGGGGGCTGCTTTATGATGCGGGTGGGATCGCAGTCATGGGGTATTTTTCATATTTCGGAGGGTTTCTTCACCAGTCGGAAATATACCAGTGTGCAATTAGTACGTAGCTGAAGATACTGCAGTTAGATCTCATTTGTGAGTGCCTACAAATGCCTTATTAACACTTTGATAATTAGGATAGTACTTCACGAGTTAGATAATTAAATACAATTACCTAATCAAATCTGAGTAAAGAAAAAAATTACTGGCAGCTACGCCACTGTACTTGAAATAAAATGCGCTAGGATTTCTTCGAATAACCCAACTGCCATTTTTTTTTAAGTCTTGATGCATAATAGTTGGGGCACCCTGTATAATATATATCGGTAAGCTGCTCTTCATGACCCGAGATATGTGGTTCAAATCATTTTATTAATATTCTTTTTCATTCGAAGATTCCTTCTCATGAAGCAGGTCCACTCTTCAAGACAGCTTCAAGAGGTTACAAATCGTGAACTACTTTTCCTTTGCCGAAGTTATTGAACATGCGCTTTTTCTTAATTGGTAATTTTCTAAGCTATCAGTGTACCTTGCCAGTTCAGGACCTGACTCACTTATGACCCTTCATCTCCAGCGTTCTTGAACCCGACAATGTCATCTGCAAAACATCATCCACCAAGGTTCGTAAGCTATTTCCCCGTTAACCCTGATATCTAATCATACCAAGCGTGAAATATTGAATGATTCCTGCGAGCACGTAGTAAATAACAGCGAAAATATGCGGTCCTTGCTCGACACCCTTGTTAACCGGTATTGTTCCCCTGACCATCACCTGGCTTTAATTGTCGCGTAGTCTTGGCTCTTGCTGAACATTTTCGCGAAAGACTAAGAAAATGTGCCCGCTAATTAATCAGGCAGCATAAGCATCTAGCAGTAACTTCAATTAGTTCTGACAACTAAAAAGTGCGCGATTATTCTAATCGAGTGCTGGGATGCCTTTATCATGGAGAGGGGACATATTGACGTTTTAAGTGCTTTTTAATTTGCCAGCCACTACATTTAGTCAAGCGTCATGGTAACTTTGCGTGCTGCGTGATCGTACAGATGGTTTGGCCGGCAGACTCTCAAGAAAGCTAGCAAGAAAGAAAACGGAGGGCCACGAACGATGTTGTTACCTATAAGATACTTTCAATGAAACATAAAACACTGACCTTGAAATTGACTGTGACTGAAAGTTCGAATAAGATTAGTGCAAATGGCAGCTTCAATTCGATAGTAAGATTGATACAAATTGCTTTCCTTTCACAGGTAATCGTAGTGGAACGCAGGCACATTAGAGGTATGATAACTTGTGATGTACTTCCTTTCGTTTTTTTCATTCGTTCCCATTTTTGTTTCAACATTCGTTTTTTACTTGATTCATTTTTGAATGGAATGCTCTGCCTGAAAGTGTAGCAGAGAGCCCGATTGTATTTTTGTTCGTGCACAGGCGCACATAATCATGATTGCCACTAATTGCGGTCCCCTGTGCGTAGCCCTTCCTGATATACTCGTTCGATTATGTGGACAGGCGGTGGCACGCTTGAATTCTTCCCCTTTGTGACCGCGCGCACACCTGTGTGACTTTTTAGCTTCCTTTTTCTTTCTTGCAAAGTGTTCTGTGGACACTTCCGTTGTATGTGATCCACAGCGTGTGCGTACTCTACAGTCGCCACAATGCTCCTGTAATCTTCAGGGCTCCTGCTGCCGACGTCTGGATAACATGCCGACGGAAGCAACCAGATAACACTAAATATGTGCTGACTGCTGATGAAGGAGATGCTTTGTTTAAGCTTTTATAACAATATCGCGTGATCGGCGATTGACGAGAACGTCGACGCCTTATCGCGGCGTGGTGTGGTCCGATCAGCTCGACTTAGCGGGTTTCCGGAACGACTGCGGCTGTTACTCGTCTACTTTAGTCGTCGATCCGTCATACAGGCTTAGCCATTGCGGAGTTTCTGCGGATAGCATTTGCGCTGTAACGGGACCAGACGCCATATATAAAAAACAGAGAGAAGAAAAGGAAAAGAAAAACGAAGGAAACGTGAGGAAACTACGCTTATTTCGGAATCACGAAAAACCCATTCCCCCTTCGCCTGCTCTCTGCATTCGTTTTCTTTGTCCATTTAGTGTCTCTCTTCTTTTGGCCGCGGATAGTGCAGACGTGGGAAAGGGTATGAAACGCCACTACTCTGAAGAAATGTGTCAAGGTTATTAGCTAGCAGTAACAATTCCAATTAATTATTACGACGTCATTCAATCGGGTCATCGAGCAAATATACAAGCAAACAAAAGTGGTAAGTTAACGACCAATGGGACAATAAAGCCTGTTTCTCCTGCGATGAGAAATGTCAGAAAAGTGTTGTTTTGTTACATTATTTCACTCGTGAAGGGATATATAACACGGTATAAAAAAGATTCAGCGAAGAAGCATCGCTTCTTCACGCGCACAACTGCAGCTTTTAACACTTTTCCTGTAGAAGAGAGCCACAGTTAGCAGAGCAACAAATCCTTTTTTTCCTTTTTAATGACAACAAATACTCGTTTTTTGCATCTTTAACCAGTACTTCCAACTAGCATGATGAACGTCATGACTACTTAAAGGTACGCACCACGTATTAATCACTGAGGAGTGTTGTAAGTACTGTGTGTATTGTTCGCTCAATTTGTTTTTCCCCTTATTATAGTATTTTCCCTCCCTCTGTCTCGTTCTGATATGATTGAATGCGAATACTTATGGTTTAGCGTTGAACCTCGGCTCGTAATGACAAAGCTTTACTTGCGTAATAGCAATTTCTTATTTGCCGGCGTTAAGGCACTCGCTACTCGTCATAGCAAACGCTGTGTTAAGGATACACTTTAGCAGGGAAGAAGTTTGGGCATGTTGGTGGCATACATACAAACTAAGTTACATAGCGCAAGAATGACACAAGGTCCCGTGTTCCTGTTTCGTCCTTGTGTCATTCTTGCGCTATGTATCCCTGTTTTAAGGATACAGTTGCCGGCGGTGCCCAACCGCAATTACAGTGAGAGGAGTTTCGCGACAGCGCAGCCTGGTTGGCACATTTTAAAGGAGGGGAAGCGAAATTCATAAGATGGCGTGACAGCTTACACGTAGCTTCTCTTATAATCGCTTGTTAAACATGGCGTGGCAGCGTCGTGCCCTTGCTTAATGACTGAGGGTGGGCGATCGAACCGTTTCTTAAACTTGAAATGTTGTCTTCATATGATTGGCGCTTCTAGGAAAACTTGACTAAAAAGTTTAACTAAAACATTAAAAAACATAAAACATAAACATAACTAAAAAGAAATAAACAGTGATTCGCAAAGAACCTCAGAAAAGATTGCATGGATCGCGACAGCGTTTGACGTGAGAAGAGCAGAAAAAAGCTTGACAATGGAAGAGCTACTTGTTGTGCACATCGTGCGCGAAAAACTCAAAATAAGCGGCCAATTAACCGCTGCGCCTGTTTATTGGGTTAAAAACATCTTGTAATTACGGGGCAAAAGAACTCACGCAGCTCGAAAGCGCCAGAAAACATTAGGCTGTGTTAATGTTCGAGAGCCCTTGCACCTAGTTCTCCAGAGAGCAGTCGAATCCAAGTCTTCCACACGCCTACGGGAAATGTAGGTGCGCTCCCCACCTGTGCCAAGTTATCTTTTGGTCCATTCTCATTTTTTTCTTTTTATTAAAGCGAAGCTTTCTTTGCTCTTCCTTCGACTTCCTTCGGCGGCGGCAGCTGCTGCTGCTGGCGGTGGTGTCTTGCACACCACGTCCGGGGTAGTTCAGAACGTGTATATACATGAAAAGAGCATGGTATAGAAGAAAGAATACGTCAGAAACTCGTTTAACCTTTGCACAGCGTCGAATGTGCGCAATACCCTCTGGAGTTCCATGGCGTCGCTACATTAGCCTTTTGACAGCTGTAATTATCCGTGACCTGTCGCAAAACCATTGCTGAAATTGCAGCGATTACTTTTACGCTAACGTGCAAGTCCAAAGAGAAGGTAGATGGAATGGTCTGGAGGAGGGGGGAGAGGAGGCAGAGAATGGGTAAAACCGACGCAGTCACGAAACGAGTGAATAACAGCCTTGTCACTCTTCGCTCGCAGTTCCCATACAAGGGGGTAGGGGGGGGGGGGAGGGTTAGGAAAGGGTGACGTCAGAACGCAAGGAAACGCTACCTGTATAGTCGGGCACAACTTTAGAAAAAAGGGGAGCCCCTGCCCAGATGACCGAAGCGCAACAGCCGATTGCCTCCGCGACTAAAATAGTCCTGCTCAAAAAACCGTGCATCGAAAACGCGTAATTCTCAGTATAAATAAAGACTTTTGTATTCTGATGACTGTTGGTAGAGCTCTCGTGATTGGAATGCTACAGCACATGCCGTATCGCGAGAGAAAGATTAGCCCGTGCCTTCTACGACGCTGCACGTCGTCTGCTTTTTAGCTTCGGTGCAAGGGACAAAAGTAGAGGGAGCAGCTCGGCATGGCTTTTGCGCTGGTTTACATGTACACAGCACATTTACTACTAGTTTTCCGAGCTTAATATGAATCAATTGGTATTTAACGAGTACTTAAAGGAATGCATTTATTGAAACCTATTACAAACCTGGGGCGAGAAGGCGATCGAGGCAGGAAAGGTACAAAAAATGCTTGATTCATCGTATTAAATAACTGCTCTTGGTTTTCAATAGCCTAACATTTATATTTCTTTGATTTTGTGTTTTCACAAACTCATTTTCAGGAATGAAATTTTTTGTACAGCGGCACAGTACACGAACTCACCTGACGCTAACAGTAGGCACCAGACTTTGACAAACGTTCCTCATCGTAACTTCACTTTGGAGCAAAACAAAACACCATGGAACAAACACGCAGGATGTTTGTAGCGGTCTGCGGTCGCGGAATCTTGTTTTCAGACGAAGCGTATCACAGCGTCAGCGATGCTCGCTGCAATTTTTCGTCACCGGATTACGGCTCAGAATAAACGCACGCGGCACGAATGGTGCATCCTAAGCTTGCAGTAATATTTCCGGCATGGTAGAGCACCACAAACAGTTTGGGAATTCACTATGACGAGGGGAAGACGCACACGACTGACGGGTCTCGGCCCAGTTCGAAGTGCGGGCGGCCATCTTCTCCATCGGCGTAGTAACCGGCCGTCAGGCTCATAATATCAGTCTACAGTGCGCGCCCATTGGTGGAGGATCGTGTACATCCGCTTTTGAGGAGCATCCGCTTTTGAGGCCTCTTTTTTCTTAAGTTGCACCCGACTATAGACACGACAGCATTTGCGGGGAAACGGGATGAATTTAAGTTCAAGGTAAGGTGCGTTCCTGCTATTTCATAACAATAAACACCATGCATATATGTCAAGCGTGCTGAAGCAGAGCCGCATTAATAGAGTGTTTAAGTTGACCGCCTTTACGGTACACTCCGCTCCGAGTTGCCCCGCTAAACCACAGCAGAGCGACGGGCGATTTTCGCGTTTTAGTTAACCGTCTTTAGAGTAGCAGAGTGAACCTTTCGTACTTTCAGCATCCCCTGGCCGAATTCAAAGTAATGAAACAAAATAAAAAAACCTATTGATCCCTTTTATAAAGCAAAATGTGTAGATATCACTTTTTTGTCCATGTCGCATCTAGACGTGCACTTGTAATGCGTCACCGGTCCATTTTATCTAGTGGAAAATAAAGCACTGTCTTGGGAAGCGCCACATGATAGCCAGCGATCAAAATGGTATCAAAATTAATCCAGAGTCTACCTCTATACGGCGTGCCTCATAATGTGACTGTGGTTTTGGCACGTACAGCCCCATAATTCAATTAAAATTTAGTACTTCTGCCACGATGTGGTGTGCCATCAGAGGCGATGACAGTGCTGAGCCCTCTCAGAGGTTATGAAATATGGCGCACAACAATACGTCAAGCGAATCCCTCCCCATATGCGTTCTGCGTACTAGCAGACAAACAGCACTGGTGCACGCAAGGTAACGTTTAACATCATCTCACCACTATTGTGTTGAAGTAAATGTTGAAGAAATTAGATTCGCCGTCAACATCGCCGCTAATTATTGTCAATCAGAGCAAACAGCACAGAAAACTTTGCTTACATCGATTCCCACAGCGAATTGAATCAATATAGCGACCTAACATGTTGCCCCCGTAGAAACACGTTATGTGGGAGGCGTGTACTGCAATGGGATTCCTCTTTCGGGCTCTCCTTAGAACACTCGGTGCCATCTAGACCCACCGCTCCGATGCCTGCGCGTGGCCTCTGAAATGGACTAGTCCATGCCTTTTCTGGGGCCGTATTCGGTAACGGTTCGCTTTGGAACTGGTTCGCTATAACGAACGCCATTGGTCGGCGCTTCGTTGTCGTCACAGAGGATATCGATCATCTGGAAAGGAATCCGTCGTCTGCTACGAGAGGAACTGCGGAGAAGTGGTTCGCTCGAAGGTCGCGCGCGGTGGCGAGTATGATCTTGATGGTTGCTATGGAAACCATGGCCCTCTGCTAGACTCGCGCTGGCCGGCGCGAGAGAGGGATGCCGACGGTGGCTTCTTTGGCTGTGTTGCTGGCGAGTGTTGGCCTAAGACAGCGACGTGACGAGAGGCAACGGTGCGATGCGTACGACATGAGCGAAGGCGATTTAGGCGCCCCAAAAAGAGAAAGCGATGGATTTGCGATGAGCTAGAATATCGCGGGCCACAAGATTTAGAAGCCTTGACGCTAAACAGTTTTAGTACTGCGCCATGACGATACGTACGCCGCACGCAAGCACTTTGCGAAACGTAATAGCGCGTGTCACGTTAGGGCTTTAAGTACCGAGAAATTCCTACGTACGTAAGCGGGCGAGCGTTGTTAGACGCCGGATGCGTCGGAACGCGTTGGCCGCGACCGCCCGTACGTCGAACCATCGGTCGAACTATAGACCAGAACACGATAGCCTCGCACCCAGACTAACCGAACGCATACTCTCGCACCCGGGTTACCCGGTCGACCGGCGCCATATTGTACTGGGCTGCCAAAGTGTGTTCGCCGGCGACCGGTAGACATGGCAAGCGTCAACTCTAGGACTCCAAAGTGCGGAAATGTGCCCGTTCACGCGGATCCAAAGTACAATAAGTCATCTGGGCATCATTGCGTCGTGTTTGGATGCCAAAACAACCAGCGCAAAAGGAGCAGGTTGCTTAGCGCTGTTTGCGAAGAGCACAACACACGTAGGGAATCGTGCCGGTGCGGTGTTTTCAGCCTGCACCAATTTCCATCCGCAACGAAGAATGCCAAGCTGCGCCAGCGGTGGATAGCTGCAGTGAATAGGAAGAACTACCAACCCAGTGAAAATGCACGAGTGAGTATTCGATCTGTGTATATTTTGGTGCCACGTTCAACTTTGCGCCCTACGAACGTAATATGTGTAACACGCAGGTTTGCTCCGAGCACTTTCTGAACAACAAGCTTACAGAGCAGAATCCCGTGCGGGTGCTTCGATTTGGCTATTGGCGGCGAGGAGTTACGGAGTCGCCATCTATCGGAAGCGCCTCGCTGGCGTAGTATGAGGGATCATGCGGCGCGCTCCTTATATGTTTTGCTGTCAGCGCTCACTGAAAACACCACGCGCGAGCTCTCCCGGACATTTCCGTAAGTACTTTCCAAACGAGAGAAGTTTCTTGCTGTCTAAATAATAATCGTGGGCAAACTGAAAGCACACAATCGTTTACAGACGCTATCTCTTTACCGAATACGTACAGTGAACGCCACTGCGCGCGGTCGCCGCGATGGAGTCTCCCGAACCGGCTTCTTGCGTGAAAGGTAGGTAAACGCTGAGAGCAAACTATGTGAAATATGTTCTTATAGTGTTTGTATAACTAAATGGAGCGTAATAGAACGAAGCCTCAATGCAGCGATCGGGCAGATTCGCAGTGACCGAGTGCACGTCTGCATGCTTGTCCGCGCACTGTTTCGCTTTCTCCGCGCGCGCGTTTTCGCACCCTGCCATGAGCTTTAGGCCGCAGAATATGAGCATTTGACAGTATACAAGCAACCATTGTTGCGTGGGCGCTATCAGAGCTGTTCAAAAATAATTTCATTGTAGAGACTTCGACGCCTACGGGGACTGTAATGTGCCTTCGCGACGATTCAATCTTTTTTTTTTCTTCTAAATTCTTTGACCTTTCAATATTATTTCTCGAGTTGCGTCGCACTGTATACTTATCGGTGTTCTCAACGTGCAATTTCCTGCTGCTCCTTTTTTGTAATCCAGTGCATTAATTCATAACACAAACATTACCATATGCCATGCTTTTTTAAAATGTGCTTCTTACCGCTGCCTTTGCACTCCACTTAACTTGCCAGTATCTATAGCATCGACAAGTTCATAGACCAAACCCTCATGACATTAGTCGGGCAGCGGACTCGGGCGAGCGTCTTATAGTGCGCGTTTTCAAAACATCGCAGACCGGGCGCCGTAGCAGAAATCTTCCTCGCATCTGTGCTTGCTGCATACCCGAGTTCTGCCGATGACTGTTTACCGGTTTTATGTTTCGCGAGCCAAGCTTCACGCAGCTTCTTGTCCTGCGGCTACGTGTGAATAAGGCTGACACCGGCCTCCGTTACGTGCGTCCGGCCCTGCGGCACCGAGCAGTAGCCTACCATGTTGCGCGCCTTCAAAGGCAGCCACTACTTATTGCAGTGCTTTCAAGCGTTGTAAAGGAGACACTCGAAGCGGGAAAATGTCGCCACTAAATGGGGACCGCAGCGTAAAAGGGAATTTATAGAATAGCTTTATTTCCATCTGCTTGATGGAGGAGGCTGCAAGTAAAAGCTGCTCCAGTAGGCAGCTTGACGAGGCCCGCAGCCCCCTCTACAGAATATTCGGCAACAGCATACATGCAAGCACATATGCATCATACATACATATGTACACATACATTGTATACATACATATATATACACATACTCGTAAATACTCTCATGAACCCACATACTCGCATTCACACATGCACACCCATATCTATACAGAGCCACTGGTGGCTAAAGCAAAAATACTTAGGATAGCTTGTGTTGTTCTCTTGGTGATACAAATGAGACAAGAATACGCCGCTGAACATTATATACACACATATATATACATACACATGCATTTATATACCCGTATATGCATACACACTCGTATGCATACCTACACACACACACATATACAGAAGCATATATACACAATATATACATACTAGCCGAGAGTATGTACACTCAACCAGTAAATTAAAAATCATGCATATACAAGTCTCTCAGTTGTTGGGCCGTTATTTGGGTGATATCAACGCCTAGATTATTATATTTATTTAGAAGCATTGGCATTGTGTGTGACAGCTTCTCCCTTAGATAATTTGTTCTGGGTGTGACCACCCGCCATATCTCTTTATGACGGGTAATATAAAATTTGTCATTAAGTTCAAGGTTAGAAAGTTCTCGTAGAAAGGAGCAGTTCAGTTTTACTTCCCGCCTAAATGCAGTTGTTAACTTGTACTGGTATAACTTTAACACATAAATTATGTTGGCTTCCTGAAATAAGTTTATAGTATGGGAGTTGTAGGGGACATTAAAGAGTAGCCGAACAAACTTCTTTTGCAAGACAAGTAGTTTATGCAAATTAACAAAGGTAGTTGTACCCCATACCAATAACCAATAATAGAGGTACGAATAAAAAAGCGAGTTATAAATGAGAAGTTTAACTTTAAACGGCAATAGTGATTTACATTGCCACGTCATGCCGATGACTATAGATAACTGGATTGTGACTGCGTCAATGTGTTCGTCCCAGAGCATATTACTCGAAAACGTTACGCCGAGAGTTCTCATACTAGTAACCATTTCTATCGTTTTTTCCCCGTACATAATGTTAATATTTGAATTCACTGGCTTATTTTTGGGCCTAAAGAGCACAGCTTTGGTTTTGTTTGTATTTATTTCTAATTGGTTCATTATTGACCAGTCCCTCAGCTTAGAGAGCATGAGGTTCGTTTCATACTCTATATCTGTACAGTTTGTTCCTGAAACAAATATGCTGGCGCCATCAGCATACAGGACATATTTCGCGTTTAGGTAAATATTAGTTACATCATTGATATAGGCGTTAAAAAGAAGGGGCCCCAAGACACTTCCCTGGGGAACTCGTTTTCAGCTCGCTTCGGCGCGCCCGAAGCAGCCGACGCGGCCGCTATGTCCACGTGATCCCTCCTAGAACGTCACGCCGACGGTGGCGCCAGCTTTTCCAGTGGTGGAGCTCGAGGCCAATAACAAAAAGGCAAGCCTTTTCGTCTTTTCATTCAGGCAGAGTTCCCGACGGTTAAGCGGAACAGTTGAGTTTGCGGTTAGCGATACTTGCAGCAGGTGCACGGCATCACCATTAAGCGTGAACGACAAGTTGTAGGCAATAGAATGTTGCCCTGCTGGTGAGCGTTATTGCTATCAAAGTAAACCGAAGTCTGCTTGTCATGTAGCATGCGTCCACAAAAACGTAAACGACCACTGCTCGTCGCCGGAGGTGTTCTTGCAGCGCGCCTGTCTTTACGAGCTGGTGTTGCAGGTATCATTTGTAACGAATTCATTTGAGCCTTCTGAGCTCTAAACTGCGTGCGGGCTGCTATGCGGGGCAAAGCGCAAGATTGTGAGGAAATTAAAGTGCTTAATTAGTGTTGTATTTTGTAACAAAATTTTGCTCGTTCTCGCCATTTTTCTTTTTTACTGTTTTCTAAGGGATCGCCAACAATCCGATATGGCCTCGCACATGCGAAACAGGTCTGATACCAGGTAGCTGCAGTTGGGGGGCTAATTGCTTGGAATCCAGGTGCGGTTGTTGTCTTGTACCAAAGGGGTCCCTGATGATGCAGCTTTAAGTAGGGATGGTAATTTTATGTGCCCTGTCATGGTTTGTGCAACAACTGTACAACACCTGCACCTGTCATTCTCACCCTGTTATATGGGCTTTGACTGCACACGTAGTTTAACATTATAACTACTGTAGTTCCTCATTTTCCAATGAGTACAGGTATAGCATCATATGCTGCTTGTTCGAGTGCTGTAGGCTTGTGTTCTGAATGTTGTACGATAAATTGCACGATACAATTGGTCTGGTGTATTTTCTATTTCAATTTGAGAGGACTTTATATCTTTGCAACAGCGATGGCATGGGAAAGAACTATAGCCCTTCTTACTATAACACATATTTTGTTTTCAATGTGCAGGTGGTGAAGTGCAGGCGTCTGCTAATCAGGCAGACGCCTGATTCAGACGCCCAGTCAAACGACCTCGCCAGTTGGTTGCCAAACGCGGCCAACCCAGTAGTAACCATGACAAACAAGACCAAACGGAAAGTGCAGAGGACAATGTTCTGCGTGCTTTAATAATATATGGCACCAACACAGTGCTCTATATTGCTTGACAGGTGGCGTCCCAAAAATGCGGAGATATTACAGCTCACACATGTTCTAGCATATAGCACGCGGTTTGTACAAACGTAATAGCGTACTTGCCCGTTCTATTTGGTTCTGCAGTCTGTACAGCACTCAATGTGGCCATTGCGGACTTGCATGAGGTCTTGAAGTTTGATTGGATCGAGACAGCGAAAATGACAGGTTAGAAAAAGCGCGAAACACGCCTTCCGCCCAGCTAAAAAGCCCAAGTTTCGCTTTGGCGCCGGGTCGCACCTCCCGGCGTGGCAGCCCAGACCTGCTACTTCGCGGCGCTTGGGATAGATGGCGTGACCAGCGCTCGTCAATATGGCGGCGCGCTTTGAATTCACGGTGTTCTGGTGTATAGACGCTGTTGATCTCGCCAACGTGATGTTACGTGTGGGCTCGTTCACGCAACGTTGAACTATATTTAGGCCTTTAAGAGACTCTACTTTTAATACGGATGCAATACACGAATCATATCGAGAAAAATAAAAACCGAGTACTCGCTTTCTGAGGCTGGTACGCTCATTTGTAATGAACTGCGCCTACAGGAGGTCGAGCCTTTCGCGTGAACATCGTACACTGAACACTTTCTCAAAAACAAAGTTCATATTTTATTTTTGCTATGGACTCCCACCGTGCGGGATCTGGGAATGGCTTCGGCGCGTTCACTTCACGCAGCAAAGCCCAATCGTAGGCCATTCAAAAGTATAGCCTTCCGTTGGTCGCCTTCGACGCCGACATTTTGCTAAACTCCTTTGTCTCTTGCACTCCCGAACAAACGAGAACCACGAGAGCAGCACGCAAGGCTCCCTAGGTACGCACGCAAGAATCGGATGCGTGCGTACGTATCACGGCCGCGTTCGTCGTGCGTTCTGCACATGCGCACTTTGCAGGACGTAGCGATCTTGCGTACGCAACGCCGTTACGTACGCAAAGTACGCAGTACTAAAACTGTCTACTGCGACGCAAGTGTTGTGCGCGCTGCGCATTTTTTTTTTTGCTACGGGTTGTTTTCAACAGTGCATCTCGAATGCAGAAGCTGTTGGGTTGTCGCAACCGTCGGTCAGTCGCATCATTACCGCCATCGCTAGGGTCATTACGGTTGAGGGAAAAGAAAAAAAGGATCTGAGATTTCTTTCCACGATGCAGGATAAAGCCGCAGTCAAGAACGTTTCCTTGACCGTGGCAAGATTCTAGAAGTAGAGGGATGCGTGGACGGAACTCTCATCGCAGTCGTCCACCCTAAGAAGCTCAGCCACGGCTAAACGTAATCCTATTAGAGCTGCGGCCTACCCACCAGAGAACTGCTTTGATTGCTTAACCTATGCGCACCACCTAGCAAAAAAAAAATAAATAAAGCAGTGCAGATAAAATTAAACCACTAGCTGTCTGCGTTGGAAGCTCAATTACTGGAAATTAAATGTGCCAGTGTTGTATACAAACGAAACTTTTTTTTACCGAATTAGAAACATCCTTCAGTTACTATATTGTCAACAAAGTACAAACAAAAATGATGACGTGACGTTGCGACAGAACGCCGCACGTTAATTGGTCTCCCTCACGCCACGACATTCCACTCTTTCTCCGAGTGAGATCACCTGACGTCACAGCCAGACCGAACCGGTTCCAAAGCGAACCGTTACAGAATACGGCCCCTGTATTCCTTTACTGTCTCCGTTTTTAACGAGCTGCAGAAGCTTTGTGGAATTCAGAATGCATGGCATGTCGGTGCGTGCGAACGCTGAGAAACGCGTCATGCGTCACCAGGGCGTCTCCCTCACGCTTCTTTTTGAACTCGTTGCGTTATCTAGCAGCACTGCAGTCAAGTCTGCGCGTGGCCTCCAAGACGATGAAGCGTGGCGCACCGGCGCCTGCGAACGCTGAGAATTGTTCCCTCGCTTGTCGCACATCCAGTGGCACATACTCAGGGGCCCAAGTTGGCGACAGGTTCATTGAAGAGCGGTACATACCCGGTGCGTTCATGGCGCAAGTTGCTAAAGCGTTGGCGTGGAAGACGTCCATTGAAAAGCGGCACATGCCCAGTGGATTTGTTGCGCAGCCTGCTAATGCGTTGGATTGCTGTCCTTGAGGAACGCTTGCGACGTTGGATATATTTTGCTCAGCATCAGATAAATTTAAGGAATTTTTTTCGTCATAATATAGCGGGAAATTCCCAGAGGCACATACCTAGTTACCCAAGTTGGTGTCAAAGACGTTCATTGAAGAGCGGCACGCACCTACTGGTACATACCCAGTGATTCAAGTTGGCATCAGAGAGGTTCATTGGAGACCAGCACGGATCGAGTGGCACATACCCAGTACTCCAAGTTGGCGTCAAAGAGTTCCTTCAAACAGGCGTGCCTACCGAGTGACGCATCTACCGTGACCCATGTCCGCGGGAAAGAGGTTCGTTGTAGAGTGGCACGTATGTACGCATGGGCACATACTCAGCGCCCAAGTTGGTGCGAGGGTTGCTTTTTGAACCCGGTTCCGCCAGAACAGCAGCCCGATGCGCTACCCGTTCGCCCACGGACTACCTGGTGACGCAGCTACAGTTAGATAGAAACATACATAGAAACATACGTAGCCTCCGAAAAGTGCGTGAAATACCCTAAGAATGCTAACGCTTTAAGACTCCGAGGAGAGGGTTAGTATCCAGTTTTGAGTTACGCTATGGAATGCCTGTAGCAAGACATATCAATGGTCGTTTTGGCGCGAAAAACCCCAGAAATTAGTTTTAATAGCAAGGCATGGGAGCATGACTTGGGAAGTATGCGGGGACGAAGCATTATCGAGAAGCCGTGTCTTTGAATGGCAACAAAAGCTTAGGGAGAGCAAGAATTCAGTGCAAGATTGTCATATTCGGCTGCCCGCGAACGTCACATACCGCTACATATTTGGAGCGTGCATGCAGTTACTGCATGGAAGCCGCCGTGTTACTGTGTGCATGATAAGATCCGACATCCAAGAAGGGTATTTTGTCACCAGATCTGACTAATTGATTTAGGGAGACGGAAAATGAATGTAAAAAACTACACCCGGAATCTCCTGTGGGTCTTACCTCAATGATGCGCAGGCATTATTACTAATCACCAGCTGTTTCGTAATCGTATGCTGCTGTGTTTGGTATAATTGCGAGGAACACCACGAAATAATCGTGAAATGTAAAAGCCCAGTTACAACACTGAAATTTTAACTGAAACCAGCACGAGACGACGAAGAGGCGAGTATAGCCATGTTCACTCATGTTATAGATAACTTCCAGAGCATGTAGACGTGGGATGAAATGATGAGAGAAATTTGTAAGTGAAGCCAATATATAGAACATTTATTATGTGCACTGTCTCTTGTTTGGTTCCTCTTTTTCTTCACATTATATGATTGTGTATTTGGATCATGCCGCTGCCTCTTGGAAGATGAGCAGTGGCGGATGTGTGCTGGAGTACGTGACGTAAATGAACAGTGTCACGTTTGGCAAACCTCACACGTACAGTCGACCAAAAAAGTTTACGGACCATGGCATCTCAGAAAATTCAAAATATACGAGCAGCCTTTAAAAGCAGCCAGTAAAATTTGTCGTCAGAATGTTGTTCGCATATGCCACAAAAGGCTGGAAACGGGAATAACAGGCTGTGTTTTGAGACTGAGGATATATTCAGCTTTTTGTCAGATCTCTTGGTCCGTAAACTTTTTTGGTCGACTGTACACTCTAAGAAAAGTTCACGCCCTTTGGGGTGTATATTTGCCACACAACTATAATCGTCATCTGTCTTGTCCCGCATTTTCTTTCTTGAAAAGGCTGCTCTCGTTACTTTCCCGTCGAGAATGCTCTATTGTGCTGATAACGCGCGTGCCGTTCGTGACTTGGAAGTACCGGGCTCACAGCGTTAAAGAAAGGAAATGCGGGCAAGACAGATGACGATTATAGTTGTGTCGCAAATATACACCCCAAAGGGTGCAACTGTTTTTAGAGTGTAGACGTGGTCGATAACGCTGCTTCCTCTCGATGCGAACCACTGCCAACCGTGGCTAACCGTACTCCGGCGGTGGCTGCGTATGGCACGGCCGCGCGTGCCCTATCTTGAAAGCGATCTGCAACAGGGACACAGTGAGCCGATTGCGGTTAGCTTCGTATGCAGTTAGCCTAGCGTGTATTGTGTTACACAGACACGCACGCACACACGCTCGCACACACGCACATACACACGCACGCGCACGTGCACGCACACACGCACACTTGCTTTTCGCTCTCTCTCTCTCTCTCTCTCTCTCTCTCTCAAACTTCGCTGTCAGGTAAATTTGTGCTGCTGTTATCTTAATGTTACGGTGCCAAAAACATTTCGGCTAAGAATACCTCGACCATCTCCAAGGCCTTCTGTAAGCGACGTGAAACCAACTAGTAGAGAGCAATCGTTTCCCACCTATCTGTTCCCCAGTTAGCCGTAACAACGATTGTGTTTTCTTCGCAATAACTAATTATAATTGATCGGATGCCTTCGCATTTCACAGCGTTGCAGTTTGCAGTTTTTTATGAAAAACAAAAATAGGGCAGACTTGTGGAACATTGTAAAATCGCGATCCGTATTCTGCGGCTAAGCAGAGTTCCACGTAAATATATCTGAGACTATGCTGCAATGGTCACAATGCCTAATTACTCAATTTCTAACTTTGCCCACACCTTACCTTTGAGATGCCCAGTCTGCTCAATGTTCTTCTTCTAGGAACAACTCTGCGGGCACACGATGAGATGAGAGAGAGATGCAAATGAGAGAAAGGCGGGGAGGTTAACCAGAGTTAAAGCATCAGGTTTGCTCGTCTTGAGGTTGTATACCGTCCGTGAATTCTGGTGAAATCTCCAATGCGATCGTTTGATTGTTTGTTTGTTAGTTCGTTTGTTTGCTCGCTTTCTTTTTTTTTGTTATGTAGCCAAAATGAACCGTATATAGATCAAGACAGCGACACTGGAAGTCAATGATGGCTCATGTTTACTGTGGCTGCGTGTGTCGCCGTGGCTCTTCCTTCTTATCCGAAGTTTGCCCAATAGCCGCCGGCAACGCGTATAGTGAACGAGTGCCAGAGTCAACCTCGTAACGAGACGTTCTTGGCAGCAGCCGCCCAACTACAGACACTTCAAGGCGACGCAATGAGCGAAATCTCGTGCCCTTTATCTGTCTTCCTCGACAACAATCCTGACGTCAAAGGGAAAAGGGCGAGTGAGAATCCGCGCCCTTTAGGCTTCCTGCATGGGCGGGGTTTCCACGTGCGCCTGTCGCGCTTTCTATCGAAGGTTTGCTAGGAAGTGGTGAAACGTTTTCTACGCCAACAGAGCAGGACAGTGCAGCTGCAAGTATCTGCCACAAAGCAGAGGTGGTGATCAGGCAAACTGGGAATAGAGCACAGCAAGATACTTTCGGCATCTCTTCTGCCCTTCTCACCCTTTCAGGTGGGAGCTAACTCTCTGATCTTTATTTGATACGTGCCTCCTATAATAGAAAAATTTCCAACTCCAATTGCTGAGCAACTTTTTTTTGTTATTAATTTCGTGACTGACGTGCCAAAAGCACGATTGTTCGCTTCTGTTCTCTTCTTTGTTGTATTTAGTTACTGTTCTCTTTTCTCGAGAAAGCGACGCCCAAAACCTCGTATATTCCCTTATTTAGAGAGAAATAATAATGAAGAATATTCATAGCAAAATTCTGGTATTATGTCTTTGTAACTTTACCCTTCACAAACAGTTATTATGTGAAATTAGTTTTCAGACGGAGATATAGCTCAGGAGCTCGGGAGTATATGGGAACGGAGAAATCGTTTTGCTCGGCTCCCACTGCTCCGAAGCTGATGATGTTTGTTGCATTAATGGGGTATGTTAAAATATAGCGAATGAATGTAAGTTGTTTTTTTTTAATGAGAAGCATTCTTTCCATAATTTAGGCACTTGGAGTCTGTCTATCTATCTAACCTCTTATACTGTTCCATTGACCCCAGTTGTTTACAATAGCGTGGGCAACTGGGTATGTGTTCGTGATGTGATGCCATCGTTGTCGTTTCTCTAACTGGATATCTATCAGGATAAGCATGACATGACATGAATGACATGGCATAACATGTATGTCATTACATTATACACACATGAATGACATGGCATGACATGCCATTTGGGCTGATAGGTATGTGCTCGTGGTTGTGTTGTCATCGTGGTGGTTTCCTTAGCTGATATATATCAGCATGCGCATGACATGACATGAATTACATGGCATATGACATGCATGACGTGAATAGCATGAATGCTCATGGTCGGGATGCCATTGTGGTCATTTCTTTAAATAAAAGAATTTAAATTTAGATAGATGTTTACCAAGATATGTCTGACATTGCATGCATCTATGACATGACATCACATTTGAGCTACTGAGTACGTGCGCGTGCTCGTGATGCCGCCGTTGTTCATTTTTTAACAGGATATATATGAGGATATGCATGACATGGATGCATGACATAAATGTCATTAAAATGTATGTAATAACGATGACGAGCATGACAACATGAATAATATCACATGCGTGATCGGACAATGATGACACCTGGCAAGTCTTGCGAAACTCCAAACGGTGCTGTAAAAATGATTTGCGTAACACTAATTCCCAGATTGCGGGGGACCTGCATAATTTTGGATTTAGGTCACGCATTTTTTTTTAATTTACACGGTCACCAAATTTGAAGAACTAACTTATCAAATATACAGCTTTGTAACTAAGCAATAACAAATGATATGGGCATTCTCTAGACTGCATCAATTGAAACATCTAAAGCTGACAAAAGTGATATACACCACTCTGCATGATAATCTGAATGAGTAAGACTTTTGCGAAAGGTCCTTAAACATTGTAGCAATTTGACGTAAGGTGTAAACTCATATATCACGTTTGTCTCCTTCAGATTCTTTAAAAGATTTAGTTTACATAATTTTTATAGGCGTTTTCGATACTGAGTTCTCGACTTGTTAACTTTGTGCTTCAGCTTGTTTTGGTGTGCCCAATCGTCGGGCCATTTTCGTCAATTATTTCAGAGCCTAAATATAAATTACACTTTCCTTAGTAGGCAGAACTCAACAAACTTCAATGAAATGGCTGCATCGTTTATTTAATGAGATAATTTCTGAGTTCTACATGTATTTGAATAGGAAACTCAAGTTTGTCCCGAAGAAAATAATCCGCTTAGTTATTTCGGTTGTTGCAGTGCAGTAGGTTTGTACCTGTCAGTATAAGTACCTGAAGTCTATAGCAACTGAGCGGCTTTCAAACACGAAATGCTGTTAGCTCCCGTTGTCGGCGACCTTTATGTGACCTTGAGCGAGATGCCGGAGCTGTTATCCGGGCACTGAGACGAGAATATCCCGGCATCGTTGCGATAACTGAACGAGGTCATCCGGCAACTAGTCAAAACTTAAGAGAATGCCGTCTCTTACATCCAACCATTTGTACAGGACCGCATTACATGCGCTAGATACTACCCAAAGAAGTTTCAAAAAATATTGCTACCGAGTTCTTCCTAATGTTTGTTTACAATATCGCACAAGCTGCAACTTTTAGTATGCTGACGTTTTATTTGTGATTTCGCATAGCGACGTTCAGAAGGCCGATCCAGTACCCAATACAATTGATTGTCATCTTTTGGAGCTGAGACAGGGTTGCCAGTGCTCTTTTCAACGCCAGCAGTCCGTGAGTTCCGCGGCGCGGGCTTTGCGCCGCCTCCTTCGAGAGATGGCTGCGTGACCAGGCCGGCAGCGTCCGACGCGCCGTGGATGGTTGTGAGATGGTTATGAGTAGTCGGTCGTAATTACTCCAAACAATCTGCTTTCCCGCTAGCCACTTCAGGCTTACATCTACTCTCAGTTACGGGAGAGCCAACCTTCCTTCTTTTTACTGGTGGAATGCAGTGTTGTCATACGCAAGTGGCTTTAAACAGATGTATACCACGATTGGCTTGACATGCATGCATGACGTGGCATGGCATCCAACCGTGATGCATGTGCGGCTGTATGCTCCACCTGTGTTAATGCTGATGTTTTCCCGACTACTGGACCGTGACTATGCTAAATATTTGTTTCGCACAATAGCCGTGAAAGCATAACATTTGTCGCTCCCATGCACCGAAACATATTAGGCATTAATTCTTGTCCCCATCCGAATAGTTTAGCCAGTCTAAAGTCAAACTTGATAGAGGTTCGTAGCGTTATGCCTACAACAGACTTTAAAGATGCAGGACTACCAATATAACTTGTAAGGCGGCACCGTTGAACGTCTTTACCGCTTTTAGAGAACTCTATGCGTAGCTTCATAAAACATATGTCTGCGTGTGCATGAGTTTGGGCAGGTTGGATTGATAGTTAAATTTTGGGGTTTTACGTGCCAGAACCACGATATGATTAGGAGGTACGCCGTATATGAGGTTCGGCCACTGCGTACGTGTGTGTTTTCATTCGCTCCACGCGTTATACTAGAACTGGTTTTATTTTATTCACCTCTAGGATGAAAAAAAATAAACACCACACCTTCACATTCTGTCCTTTAAACGAAATTACCCATGAATTTATTCGACTTCTGATGAATAAATACAATCCTTCTTATTATACCCACTTAAACACCATTCGGGAACGTGGAAACAGTGAAGAGTTTAGCGATAACACAAATAAATGGGCCTATTATCTTACTATGCAATGAATGCAAGGAATCGCCGAGAGTAACACATATTTTAATGCATGCTGTGCGAAATTAACTAAATTATATTGGGGAGCTTTACGCGCCTATAGCACGGATCTGATTATGAGGCATAACGTAGTAAAGGGGAGGGAGAGAGTCTGGGACACCAAGCAAGCAAGCAAGCAAGCAAGCAAGCAAACGATCCCTCACAAAGTCGTGTAAACTATATCTGCAGTGAGAGATACAGGCAGCAAAGTACACATAAGAAAGTAACTAAAGTGACTCTCAGCGAGTTCTTTTAATGCTTTTAGCATCCTTTAGGAATTAACCGTAATTTCTTGGTAATATTTAACCGCTTTGTGGGTTTTCGCAATGCTGAAAACCGCACGGTGGTACGGTAGCACCACGCAGTTGTGCCGGTCGTAAGAGGAGCGTTCTCGCATTCTTCCTTCGTGGCAGCTAGCGTTTGAAACGCTGCCCCTCTTGTCGCAGACGCTGCGTGTGTGTGTGCTCAGGTAACTTTAATAAACAGGAGAGTGTATAGGTACAAGGAAGACGACTCATAGGATCAGTGAAGTATTACGTTTATTACGTGAGGCCATCTATTCACATACTCGTCAATTGGGCTCAAGTGAAGGCATGAAGCGAACATAGCCGTAAGTTTTGCAAGAGAAACCAGTATATACACTGCGCTTTGTATACACAAAAAAGCTTTGTGTACCATATTTCTTGCATCGTTTCAGTGCCAGTATAAGCACGGCATACAGGCATTTCGCATGTATAATCTGTCGTAACATTAGATTACACTTCAAATATCGAAATATACTCATAAGTGCGGAGCTGTCATCAAGAACGGTAGTGTGACCTCCCAGAGAAATGAGGCTATGCATAGATGTCCTGCGTAGAATTGCATATCTCTAGGGCTCTGTATCTGCAGCGGGCGCGGCCTTCACTGATTTAGTGGTGTTTAGTTCTTGGCACTCTCATCGGTCAACGTTTAAAGCATAGACAGTATACATAGCGCGTGCGTATAGTTCTATATAAAGTGGTCGATAAAGAATATTCAGGGAAATTGATATTGAAGGGGATATTTTAGGCTCTGAGTGTTTCTCACCTGTGCTAGAATACTTTAATTATTAATGGACTCTGCCGGTACAAAGAAATTCGTCTTCAGCTCAGTTGAGTTACACCTAATGGCTACATATCCATGCTGTTGTGAAATTTACTTCGCTCGTTAAAGGCGCAGAGCCATTACTCTAAATTCATCATATATATAGAGCTGGCTACCGAAAATAGCTCTAGCACCACAGAATATCCGCACTTCTGTACAGAAGTTGTGTTTCTGATTTACACACGCGGAAGCGTTCATGCCCTCTTGCAGTGCGGTAAAGAAACTGTCAAAAATGGAAATAAAATTGTTAGATTTAACGTCTGCAAACTGTACAAGACTACGACGGACGCCGTAGTGTGGGGTTCCGGTCTAACTTCGGCGACCTCGAGTTGTTTAACAGTGCGCATAAACTTATCTATATAATAGATGCGAGAACGATGGTGCATGTATAGACCGACACACACAAAGCCTCCTATTACATAAATATGCGAAAACCAACATGCCCAGACCAACGCGGGCGCCGCGCTCAGGAATCGAACCCGTGCCTTTGCAGAATTCCATAACCACATAGCCACCACGGTGGGTATAAGTATTGTACATCACACTTGGTAGATTGTTACGTCTCAAGCCGGCCAAAGGCGTTAACTAGACGTTTGCCACGAGTCAACCACCATCCATCCATCAGCGCCTACCAAGAAGTCAACGCAGTATTAACACCAACTGCATACGGGTCCACAGGTCCACAGTCCACACCCCTGCAACCCGTCCACTGCAGATGGGCTGCAGGGGTGCAGCTCTACCCCCCTGGCTACACCCCTGCAATACTCATGTCAGCAGCGGAAACCAGAGCGCTTGGCTCCGGCAAAGCCGATTAAGCGTAGCCTGACGTTGAGTCCCGTTCACCTCGTCGCTTTTGCAGCCAAACGCCCAGCTCGTCCCTTGTACGTCGCGTGGGCCACGCATTCGCCGTCGATAGCAGGACATCACGACGGTGCTAAAGGTGGCGGGGAGAATGCGCCTTGAGCATACGTTTCTCTATCACAATAAAAAAATACGCCAGCATGATGAGATTTGAAGCAGGTTTTCCTAGCGGGGCAGGCAGATGCTCTACCCGTCAGGCCACAAATGCGAACATTTTATTTGCAAACAGCGCCGGGTTTCACGGCCATGCCTGCGGCCTGGCTGTTTCCTTGCCGAATAGGGCAACCAATCACAGCTGAGCTCGCTGGATTCCTTGCAGCACCACCAGATGGCGCTCGCCTCCGCGCATCCGTGGCAGTGGCGGCGCCGGCCGTGTGGAGGAAAGAGAAAAAAAGAACCAGGAAGCTCACCTTGGCGCATTCTCGGACTATTGTTAATTAGGAAATAAATGCTTCTCGCAGATAGAATGGATTCCAATCGCGCTACGTACATAGGTTTGCGCATGCTGCCTCTATAACCATGAGGCGTTCAAGGCGTTCGTCGTACTCGCTAGTAGACCGCAACTCCGCTTAATAAAAGACTCGATATAATTTGTGTGTTGTGCTGTGCGATGTGTGTGTGTGAGAGAGAAAGGGAGAAAACTCACACAAAGCTTCGGTGTATATATATTCCAACTCGTTGGATCTGTTGCAATTTTTTCTTCCATACTACGCCACAAATGCATGCATGACGCAAGAAAATGACAACCTTGCCATTCCTTGCCTCTTGCAAGCTGGAACTTGGAGACACTTGGCAGGTGGCTCCCCTCAAATAGTAGCATCTTACTCCACGAAGCAACATTCACGTCGCATATCAACAGCCCGTCATTTTCACCCATTCGTCCGTATAGTCGCAGCTTGCGCTTTGAGACGTTATATGACATCTAACCGCCTTCGGTATCACTCATGCAGGTCGGCAGCAGGAACGATGCGACCGGCATTGTTTGTTCCGTAACGCATGACATACATTACAAATGCGAGACCCTTGCTTCCGTCGAAGTTCGCGAACAGTCGCGTCTCTCGCTGCCGCTCCTTCAGCCGTGCATTAGTCTCACAGAATGACGTCGCTTCAACTACTCAGGGAAAGTAAAGAACACAGAGACAAGCGAAGTATGGTACAAAACAGTATAAGCTTCGCTTAAGTGGCTGCTCTTCTATAATTTCTGCACATTTTTTTTTCTTTTCTTTCTTTTTTTTTGCAGCCAGGACATCAAAAATGAGCTGGCATCTGGCGTCGAGCGGTGTCCTTGAACTCGCATGCAGCTTTCTCAAAGTCGCTGCATTGAGTCTCGTTGGCACTCTGCTATTCGTTGGAGTGATCGCCTGGATTGCCCGACGGATAAAATGGAAAACGTTCAGGCACCTCAACCACTTGCCGCACCGCAAAGAACACGTGCCTTTTCAAGGCTTGTGGATACTCTTCAAGGCCTCCTCACCGCCTGACTCACCTATCAGGTTCAGCACAAGTAAGTGCACGTTTGTATGCGGTCAACAATAGCAGCGTGCTGTCTCGGATAACCACCGCTCTTGGGAAAACAGCGGGAGACCAATCACAGCAGAGGCAAAGCAGCAACTATGACTGATTGTTTGTTGGAGTCTTGGCGATGCAATTGAAAACAGCGGGACAAACTTTATGAACTTTATGAACTTTATGGACTTTTATTATGAAAGTAGCCCAGACGCCTGGACTCCCCGCACAAGCATATGCAGATACGCATTCACACAGTCGAAACGGATGCGATAACTCAGATGAAAGAGACAGAAAAGGCAGCTCAGACGTTAATTGCTTATAACACTCGCGGTTCATACGTTAGAGGGTTACCTGCACTCATTGGTTATGCAAATACAACATTACAACATACAACATTTTCTGAAAGTGCGCAGGACACAAACCTGTGTTAATAAACATTGCTGTGAACCAGTTCATGTAACATCAGATGTTATTCAGGGATCTGGGCTATCGCCATTGCTATTTTAGTACATATGAATGACCAACCAGGCAACATTACTACTAGACTACGGCTTTTTTTGCGCATGATTGCGTCATTTACAGTGCAATGAATTCAAATGAAACACTTCGCTTTTGCAACGTGACTTACACACTATCGCCGTTTGGTGTGACAAATGGCACCCGCCTTTAAATCTTAATAAATGTATCTTGATCTTAATGTATCTTATCTCAATACTAATACATGTAACATGTATCTTAATCTGTATTTCCTATCGCATACCAACACGAATACTTACCAATGCATCCTGTGATTGTTGAGGTACACGGCATTAACAAGTTAATAGATAGTTTAGCGCATCATTCATCACATGGCTACGACTGCATTAACAGTAAATTCCTTAAAAACACTAGCCTCTTTAGCTCCATGCTACTAACAAAAATTTTCCGCCAATCCCTTAAGTCACGTGAGCTTCCAAAGGAATGCAAAATTGGAAGGTGGTTCCAATCCATAAATCGGGCCCCAGAAATTCACCTCTTAATTATCGTCCCACATCTTTTACAAGTTGCTGCTGTAAATTATTAGAGCATGTAATTTTAACTTTTATTGGACTTTTATTATGAAAGTAGCCCAGACGCCTGGACTCCCCGCACAAGCATATGCAGATACGCATTCACACAGTCGAAACGGATGCGATAACTCAGATGAAAGAGACAGAAAAGGCAGCTCAGACGTTAATTGCTTATAACACTCGCGGTTCATACGTTAGAGGGTTACCTGCACTCATTGGTTATGCAAATACAGGATTACTTCAGGAATGCAATCTCGAATCCTGCTGAGCACTTTGGTTTGCTATCGGCTTAACTTTGCAGTATCCACGCAAGCAATGTTACAATTCATCTTAACACTTGTGCGTTTCTGGGTAGATGCAGATAAAGAAAAGACAGGTAAAACAGGGCATGATTAACTTTGAGTACATTAATATAATCCTGCCGCATAGATAGAAAATACAGTATGAATGTGGATGGTAATGTGCAATTCTATTTTTGTGAAAATCATTCTCCAGAGCTTACAATAATATTCACGAACCCTAAGCCTATCTTCATTGGAGCAAAAAAGGATAGGTTAGGGGTAAATATGGCCTTTCAAGAAGTGCCACAATTGATGTCAGACTTCTAAGACCTCCTCAAAGCATTTCTGGGTCGAATTGCCTGTAGTTTTGCATGGGGACGACAATATTTAATAAGTTCGAAGAACCGCAGACGCTTGAGTGTAGCACTTACTAGTGTTTGTTCGCATGCGTTGCTTAACTTTGTTCCAAGTTGGGCAGTGCCCACCCATGTAGCCTATCTCAGCTATGTGCGCAGCACAGCGAACGTCAGTTCCATATCCCGCACAAATGTAATCCCTGATGTTGGAGAAGAGCACGCGCACACAGCACCGGACTTATCTAGGTGTCAAGTAGTGGCTTACGAAATATCAGCCAACGAGAGATAAGCCTTTATATTCTAGTATAAATTACACGTCCTCCTATAATGGTTAGATGATAAGCTTTCCGTCGACAATAGCAAGGGACCGTGTGGAATGATATAATTGTTCAATAGAAGGGCGACGCTTTTCCTGACACATCTGCATGCGTCATCCTGCGCTTCCAAAGGTAACAGATTCCGTTAGCCTAGGTGAGCTCCAAGCAGTCCCACAGCACCAAGAATCACGCACTTCTTTGAAGTGCACTTCTCTGGCTTAAACCTCGAGCGAGATTCAGGAGTACGTCTGCAAAACTTTACTGAAATCAAACCAGCGTTAATTGAAGGGAAATGTCAGCCTTTTACAGCTAAGCCGTGTTTGCGTTGTTAGTGAACGAGTGGGACAAGTGACCTGTGTGCAAACCCCAGTCACGCAGGGTCGTAGAGTGACTGTGCATTGGCTGGGAGAATACGCAATGTTATACTAACGAGCTGTCATGCACAACACATTGCACATGCGACAGAATTCAGCCAGATGGTGATTTTCGAACAGAAAAGCACCAGCCACTGATTGCTGATATTTGCTTTAAGGGCTTCCGCTCGACTTACATTTTTTTTTCTGCTTAGCTGATAACTTACAGAGACACCTGGGACCCTATCTCCACTACATATCAGTACTTTGCCGCAATGATGAGAGCCTGAATTCAGCGCATTTTCCCCATAGACAATGTAGCTATGTCTCCTTTAGATGCAATGCACAGAGAGAGAGAAAGAGAAATAACTTTTATTTATATATAGCTGGCAGATTGGGGGGGGGGGGGGGGGCGCAACTACACCTAGATGGCGGCCAGAAGCGCTTGAGCTCTAGCGGCATGCTCGGCCTGTTGGACGGCCAAAAAGTTGGTGTTCGGGGGCCGAGTTGAGTTACACGGTCTCTCACTGCTTCCGATCCTTAATTTTTTGGCCCTGTCGGGGCGCCCAAGGGCAGGCTCAGATAATGTGATCCAGGCCCGCCCTTTCTTGACAAAATTTACATTTGGCCGAATATTGGTCTGGGTAATAATGATTATAAGTCACCGGATTTGGATACGTATTTGTTTGAAGGAGGCACCATGCCACTTCCTGCTGCATATTAAGTGATGGCTGTGCGGGAGGAAAACGCACGCTCCCCAATCTGTAATGGTTAGTTATCTCCCTGTAGCCAACCATCCGGTCCCCTGTCAGCCTTACCCGCGGCGCCCCGGTGGCTCCGCTTGTGAGTCCTCGAGCCACGGTGTCGGCCGCCTCATTGCCGGGGAGGGAAGAGTGCGCAGGCGCCCAGATGACATGGACAATCCGCTGACCACGGAACTATGCCAGGATACGTTGCGATTCCGGCGAAACGCGCCCCTTTGCGTAATTTAAAATGGCGGTTTTAGAATCACTGACTGTTATCGTGGCCAGTGTGGAAGCCATTGCGAGAGCAATGTCCGATTCCTCAGCCACCTCGGCTCTGTTAGTTTTAATAGATCCGCTGACCTTAAGAGCACCTTCCGAGTTCACTGCAACGATAGACATATTCAGATTAGTCGTGTACTCTGCCGCGTCGACGTACACCACGTCCTGAGAGTGTTGGAATCTCCTGTGTACAGCCCTTACCCTTTGTTCCCGCCTTTCCCTGTCGTTTTCGGGATGCACGTATTTCGGTAGCGGCGGGATAATAAGCTGCTTCCTTATATATAGGGGAATGTCTACTTAAGTGCCGTACTGTGATGCGTACGTTACTCTAAGAATATACATATTTGATACAGTTGTCGAGGTCGGAGTAGACTTCTCTAAGGCATTGGATCGCGCCATACATAATCTACTGCTTCCTAAACTGCCTCACCTTCGCTTAATTCTGAATCTAATCTAATCTAATCTAATCTAATCGCATACCAACACGAATACTTACCAATGCATCCTGTGATTGTTGAGGTACACGGCATTAACAAGTTAATAGATAGTTTAGCGCATCATTCATCACATGGCTACGACTGCATTAACAGTAAATTCCTTAAAAACACTAGCCTCTTTAGCTCCATGCTACTAACAAAAATTTTCCGCCAATCCCTTAAGTCACGTGAGCTTCCAAAGGAATGCAAAATTGGAAGGTGGTTCCAATCCATAAATCGGGCCCCAGAAATTCACCTCTTAATTATCGTCCCATATCTTTTACAAGTTGCTGCTGTAAATTATTAGAGCATGTAATTTTCACGAATCTGGCTAGCTTTCTAGAATCCAACTCATATTTTACAAACGCACAGCATGGTTTTCCAAAATCATATTCCTGCGAAACACAACTACTATCATTCACTCATGAACTGCATTGCATCCTGGATCGCTCATCGTGCGCTGTCTGTGTCTTCTTGGATTTTAGTAAAGCGTTTGATAATGTATGCCATAAACTACTACTTTTTAAACTAACCTTGCTAAATATCGACCCTAACCTTCTAAAATGGATAGAGCATTTCCTTATTAACCGCTTCCAATTTGTTACTGCTAACGGTCGTAACTCTCCACTCACTGAAGTTCAATCAGGTGTACCACAAATGTCTGTGCTGGGACCACTATTATTTCTTATCTATATTAATGATCTGACCGTTAAAATATCTTCTAACATACATCTGTTCACAGATGATTATGTTATTTCCCGGGAAATTAAAAGCACGGATGGCACTAAAACACTCCAAGCTAATCTGGATAATATTGATAACTGGTGCGGGAAGTGGCTAATGGAATTAAATAATAACAAATGCAAAATAATGCGCGTATCTAGATCTAATTGTACTCGTAGCACCTACCATCTGAACAACGTCCCCTTATATTTCGTCGTGTCATATAAATATGTTGGTGTACACATTACAAATACCTTAAATTGGATCATTCATATACAGTACGCCATTAACAATGCTAATCGCATTCTCGGGTACTTAGAGCGCAACTTTTTCGAAGCACTGACTACTTTAAAGTTACAGCTTTACAAGACTCTAATACGCTCGAAACTTGAATATGCATGAGCAATTTGGGATCCCAGTCACGTTAATGTCATTACCTCAGTTGAACTAGTACAAGATAACTCTACCTGCATAATTCTTTCTCATTATAACCGTGCTACGAGTATAACCTTAATGAATACTAACCTAGCACTTATTCCACTGGATAACCGCCGCAATATTGCCCGTCTTTAGCTATCTCATAAAATTTTTAATCACACCACTCTTCACGACGATTTCATCCTGCGGCCTCAGTACATTTCTAACCGCGTCAATCATCGTAGTAAACTAGGAATTGATTCATGTCACACGAAGTCTTTCTTTCAGTATTTCATCCCCCGTACATCTCGGGAATGGAACCACCTTCCCTCAAGTATACTAGCCATCACCGATAACAAACTTTTCCGCGAAACAATAGCTAACGTTATGTAATCAGGAGAATCATTCTATTAACAAAAGTGACTGCACTTGTTTGTTTGCTTAACACTACTACTCTGTAACTACTCCCTCTTTAATACTGTGGCGACGAGCGACCACGTAGACCGGTAAAGTCGGGCTCTCGCAGGAGAGGAAGAACCAACACTCGATCGCTTAGCGTAGCATTCTTTTTAATGATCTCCTTCGGAACGCTAGCCCGTGCCGGAGCGTGCCAGCCGCTCGTGCCTCGTGTAGACGCGAGCGTCTACGTCATCCCTCGTGCGACGCCGATGCTGCTGCCGCTACAGAGGGCTCCCCCCCTAGAGAGGAGGAAAGTTCGACGAACGATGGAAAGTCCACGTGACGCGGCGTGTCTTGGCGTTGGTCTCGGGTGTCACGTGCACTGGCGGCGGCGAAGGATGCAGCGGGGTCGCGTCGCATACTGGTGGAGCTGATGGCGCGGGTGCTTCGATGTAGGCGGGTTTGAGACGTTCCAGGGCAATTGTGTCTGATCGGCCGTTGACATTCACAACAAACGTCGTCGGACGACGCTCTAGAACACAATATGGCCCGGAGTAGTGTGGTTGCAAAGGCTTCCGCACGGCACAGTTACGCACGAAAACGGGTAGCAGAGCTGAGTGCGGGAAAAACGTACGGAGACCTTGCTTCTTGTGAACGTGTAGGCACGGGGCGCATCTGGCTGAAGAAAGCTTGCAGTTCGGCAACGTAGTCGGCAGGTGATGGCATAGGCGTTTGGGGGGTGGCGACAAAGAAATCGCACGGAAGGCGTAGGTGAGTGCCGTAAACTAGCTCAGCACAGGAGCAACCTAGGTCGCTCTTGAATGCGGCTCTGATGCCAAGTAAAACTAGGGGCAAATGCAGGACCCACTTCTCCGGCGATTCATGTGCCATAAGGGAGGCCTTGAGATGCCGGTGAAAGCGTTCAACTAGTCCATTGGACTGCGGGTGGTAAGCAGTTGTGCGAAAACGTGTCGTTCCGAGTACTTTGAGTAGCTCGTTGAAAAGTGCTGAGTCAAACTGTCGACCGCGATCTGTGATTATTGTGGATGGGCAGCCGAACCTTGCTATCCACGTAGACACGAAAGCTGCTGCAACAGTGGGCGCTGAGATATCAGATATAGGTGTAGCTTCTGGCCACCGTGTATAACGGTCGATGCATGTCAGTATGTAGCAGTAACCTTTCGAAGGTGGGAGAGGGCTGACGAGGTCCAGGTGTACGGTGTCAAAACGAGCATCCGGTGGAAGAAAAGACTTGGCAGGCGGAATGGGGTGACGCTGGATCTTCGAACGTTGACACGACAAACAGTAGCGAACCCAATCGCGAACTTGCGCGTTTAGCCGAGGCCAAACGAAACGACTGGAAAGAAGCTTCTGTGTCGCGCGTATGCCAGGGTGCGACAGGTTGTGCACGGTTTCGACTAGACGTCTGCGAAGGGATGCCGGAATGTATGGTCTGGGTGTGTCGTTAGAAGTGTCGCAGACGATGGACGTACCATTTGGGGTCACAATGACGTCTTCCAATTTCAGGGACGTTGACGAATTCCGGAGTGTACGAAGTTCAGTGTCGTCACGCTGTTTACTGGCGAGTAAGTTGGCCTCGATGATGAAAGCTTCCGATGTCAACGTGGAAACGACATTGGCACGACTCAGAACGTCGGCTGGAACGTTGTCGGTGCCCTTGATGTGGCGGAACGTTGTTGTAAACTCGGAGATGTAGGAAAGGAATCTCGCGGGGCGAGTAACAGGACGCCGAACGATTCGTTGCGTGAACAAGGGGCTTGTGGTCCGTCAAGATGTGAATGCACGGCCTTCGAGGAAATGGCGAAAATGCTTGATAGCCAGGTAAACAGCGAGTAATTCACGGCCGAACACGCTGTAGCGGGACTGCGCAGGCTTCAGTTTCTTGGAGAAAAAAGCGAGTGGATGCCACGCATTGTCGATGAATTGCTGCAGAACGGCACCAACGGCGGTGTTTGAAGCGTCGGTCATGATGGCAGTGGGTGCGTCTGGCTTTCGTGTCTAAGCAGCGTGGCGTCGGCGAGGGCAGACTTGACTCTTGTGAAAGCGTCAGTGGCCTCTTCTGTCCACTGAAGCACTTGTTTGCGTTTGTTTACCAGGAGAGCGTCTAGCGGAGCCATAAGTCGTGCGCACTCGGGAATGAATCGGCGGTAGAAATTGACAAATCCGAGAAATTGGCGAAGCTTGGTGAGTGTGGTCGGTCGGGGAAGGTTTTCGATGACGCGAATCTTGGACGGCAGAGGTCGAATGCCGTTAGCGTCGACGATATGACCGAGGAACTCGAGTTCGGGTTGACCGGATTCACTCTTGGCGGCGTTCATGACAATTCCTTTACTGGCAAGGCGTGAAAACAACAACCGCAATTGGTGAAGATGTTCATCTGCCGAAGAGCTTGCGACGAGAAGGTCGTCAATGTATGCAAAAACGAAAGGCAAACCTCGGGTGACGGAATCGATGAAACGCTGAAAGGATTGGCCCGCGTTCCGTAAGCCAAAAGGCATGCGGAGAAATTCGAAAAGACCGAAGGGTGTGGTGGTGGCGGTCTTGGGAATGTCTTCTTCAGCGACCGGTAGTTGATGGTAGGCGCGAACGAGATCGATCTTAGAAAAGATCGTCGCACCGTGCAACGCTACCGTAAAGTCCTGAATGTTCGGTAGAGGGTAGCGATCAGGAACTGTGACGTTGTTTAGTGGCCGGTTATCGCCGCATGGGCGCCAGTCGCCCGTCTTCTTAGGCACCATGTTAAGCGGTGATGCCCAGCTACTGGAGGAAGGGCGGATGATGCCAAGTTGCAGCATGTGTTTGAACTCCGCGCGATCGATCTTGAGTTTCTCCGGGGACAAACGCCGGCGTTGGAAATAGACCGGTGGGCCGGAGGTGATGATGTGATGCACACGTCATGTTCCACCGGTTGCGTCCAGTCCGGCAGGCGCGTCAAAGTGGGAAACTCGCGTAGGAGCGCGGCGAAAGGTTCGTCCGACATGGCCGAAATAGGCGCTATGGGCGATGTGCCTGATGATGGGACGCCGGGAACGGATAGCTGTGTTACGGAGTCGATGAGACGGCGTCGTTGGAAGTCCACGAGGAGTCCGTAGTTATGCAAGAAGTCTGCTCCAATGACTGCATGACGGACGTCTACAATCAGGAAGATCCAGCGAACGCTCGTCGAAGGCCAAGGTTTAGCATGACGGAGCGTGACGAGAAAACTGGAATCCTGGTGCCGTTGACGGCTTGCAAAAACGACACAGGTGTCGCTTTTCGGTCGGAGTGCTGGGCGGGTAGAATGCTGACGTCAGCACCTGTGTCGACTGAGAATCGTTGTCCCGTAACTCTGTCCGTCACGTAGAAAAGGCGACTTGTGTGTTGGGCCGGACCACTCGTCGCTGTTAGAGGTCGGCCGGCCTGTTTCCCTGCCAAGCGCAGGGACGCCGACAGTGACGTACGAGCGTCGTTTCGAAAACGGTGGTGGTAGTAGCAAACGCCAGGCGTTGTAGTTGGGGCTTCATTGCGAGTGCCCGTTCGTCTTGATCTGCTGGAACTACGGCTGCGTGGGCGACGAGACGCGCGGCGATGCTCCGCTCCACAGATGATGCGTTCCAGGCGCTCACACAAAGAGTCGAGCGGAGATTGCACTGTGGAAGAGCAGGGAAGAGTTTGCAGAGCGGTTGTATTGTCACCCGGAGACGGTGACATGGCTGCGATGGTTGGGATGGCTACTTCCATGACTTTGTCGGCCAAAGTGGCAAGACCGGTAAGGTCCATGGTAGAGGCTGTCGCCAGGACCATCTGCACGTTAGCCGGGAGTCGTTGCAAAAACAGTTCGCGCAACAGAGTGTCGTCGATGGATCTCGGGTTGTTTCCGAGCAGCTGGCTCATTCGGCGAAGAAGTTGACTAGGGCGTCGGTCGCCGAGTTCTTCAGCGGACAGAAGCTGCTGGATGCGAGAACGCTGTGAAGCTGCTGTGCGCTGTAGCAGTGCTCCCTTGAGATCATCATAGGCGGCGGCAGACAATGGGGAGTTCAACAAATCTGCTACCTCGTCAATGGCGGCGGGCGAGAGCGCTGCGACGGCGTAATAGAACTTCGAGGCTTGAGAGCGGATACCAGCGACTTGAAATTGCGCTTCGGCCTGAAGAAACCACGCCGAAGGATGCTGGTCCCAGTACTGTGGGAGGCGGACAGCGATGGCGGAACAGGAGGGCTCACCGCGTTCCTCGGAAGGGTTCTGGCCTTGAGCTCTCGTAGCGTTGGTCTGGTCCATGGTCGTCTCTACCAAAGGAGCGTATGGCAGTATCACGTCCGGAGTCATCAAACTGTGGCGACGAGCGACCACGTAGACCGGTAAAGTCGGGCTCTCGCAGGAGAGGAAGAACCAACAGTCGATCGCTTAGCGTAGCATTCTTTTTAATGATCTCCTTCGGAACGCTAGCCCGTGCCGGTGCGTGCCAGCCGCTCGTGCCTCCTGTAGACGCGAGCGTCTACGTGCGTCTACGTCATCCCTCGTGCGACGCCGATGCTGCTGCGGCTACAATACCATATGGCCCTGAGGGTACTATAATAAATAAATAAATAAATAAATAAATAAATAAATAAATAAATAAATAAATAAATAAATCAGTTTCTCGTAGGCACATACTTCCAATATCGACAATATAAGTGCTGAGCAATTTACACCACGTCCTCGTACAAATAACTTGGGGTTCGCATGAAATTGTCGCTAACATGGATAACACACATCGAGACTACCTGTTCCAGTGTTTGCGAATACTAGGCTACGTACGACGAAACTTGAGTGTTGCATCTGAAGAGGATAAAAAAAAACAAAAAAAACTAGCCTACAAAACGTTCGTCCGTCCGAAACTAGAATTCGCATCTTCTATTTGGTGCCTATCGCAGGATTATCTATCCGCACACCTGGAATAAATTCAGAACCGGGCCACTCGCTTCACTGCCTCTCAATGCTCGACTAACGTCAACTTTACCTCACTCAACAAGATAATTCGACCTGCCTTCACTCGCGCCGCCACGTGCCACCTCAGGCCTCTGCCTGCTTCCCTCTTGTTTACTGTATTCCTGAAGCACGCCATGTGCTGTTAAAACCACAATCTAAAGCATTGCCTCGCACCGACCATAGTCTGACAATAGCTCGTATAAACGGCTGCGTGTCACCCAAAAAAAAAGTTTTTTCCCCAGTACAATAGTACTGTGGAATGCCCTGCACGATCATATAGTTTAAGAAAATTCTGCGATAACCTGTCTATTCACTTCGAATAACTTCCTACGCCCCCCTCCGGAACAGATACATCACACATACCTTGTAAACATCTCTAATACTACATTCCTGACTGTGATGTTTGTTTCTTCTCTTTTTCTGTGAAGCGACGGGATGTTTTTTTTTGCCTCAGATGTTCATCATCGTCTGCTGTTTTAGCCTGTGTATTTATCTTGAATGGAGAATGCTTTTGTTGAAAATTGCTATATATTTTTTCATGACGTTGTAACCACATATTTTTGCCGTATTTTCTGTTATGTAATTAAGTGGTGTTTATATGTCTCTATTCGCCCCCCCCCCACCAACTTATGTAATGTTCTTGGGCCCTTAATGAGGAAAGAATCGAAATGTGTTCGTTTTGAGAAGAGAAAAAAATCAACACAAGAACTCATGCAGGCATAAATTGTGCTACGCGTGGCTTATGTAAAAGCAAAAACGACACTTTTACACAATTGCTTTCTTCTGCACGTGTTTCTATTCGTCTATGTATATTTGTTTGCGCCTTAATATCCTTGTCTTCCTTTCACTCTACCATTTCTTATAAAATTTTATTACCACAATCACTGCGCACATATGATATGATACAGTACGCACTAAGTGTAAGGGAAGTGTCCGGGTATTTTTCTTGCTTTAAATGTAAGCAGCTTCTTTTTGTTCATTTGTTCCTTTGTTTGTCCCGGAAAGCGGAGCTTATTTCCCTACAAAATTAGAATACATGCTATTATAATGTCCTGCACGTAACATTTGTAAAAAATGAGAGCACTGCAAAACGAACAGATGCGGAAGCCAGCACAAGCGCTTTCATGGATAGCTGAATGAAAGGAATATAAGGCCCGCCTTTATTTTCTGCACTTGTGCAGCACGTGACAATAAAATCCGAACCTATGGATTGTATTGCTCTGCTGATGCTCCCATATCGTTCCTTGCATTGTTGTGCAGTGCTTTTCGCCGGAATTTGTGGATTGCATGCGCGATTCCAGAGGCATGGCAGGCACCTCGTCTACGTAGGATTCACCCCTCTGCTCACCGTCTACAAAGCCGAATATTTAGAGGTATGCTTCCTATTGCTATTGGTCTCACTGAATTAACATTTTGTGGGATTTAACATTTGATAACTAAAGATGAGCGTATGAAAAATTCAGAAAATGCATATCCGCTGGAAAAAAGAAAACTAGAGGTACGCCTCGGTTTCATGGCGATAATCAATATGCTATACTGAAAATAAAATATTTAGCTGTAGTAGAAGCGGAATAAATAAGTTCTTATAGCTATTTCATACCTTATGAGAGTAACTATTACCCACTTAGAGCGCGCACATATGGGTTGGTTGAAGAAGCCTAAATCTGAATTTAAACGCGATAGCAGCTACTGATTTCATAACCTTGGTTTAAGGTCTTAATACGCCTCAGGACAAAATCTTGTGTTAGTTGTGATTATACTGAAAGAACGACAATAGGAAGCTTTCTCTACTTTCTTTTGAAGAAGTTCGCCGACCGGCGGGTATCGTACCGCTTACTAATTTGCGGTCCGCACTCATGCATGAACTCAGCTAATGTAAAATTTCACAAGGTATATTTGACTTCCACTGTCAGAACATATTCCAATTACAAAACTGCGAACAAAGAAAAAAAGACGCCGAATTTAAAGAGCTGTTTCCGCATAAGTGCAATTAGCTATTGGCCAGCCGCCTTCGATCGCTAATTATATGTCAAGGTTGAAGACTGGGAGTGTTGGTATAGCATATTAGAGGTTGGATAGCGCAACATTTTGACGAGACACACAGAAGACACACGCCTCAGCGCTCTGTGGTGTGTTCGTCAAAATGTTGCGCAATCCAACTTGGATTGCGCAACATTTACAGATTGTACAGCCTGATATGTACTACAACATCAGGATTGGTTGAACAATTTTAGCGCAATAGCTCTTTGTGACAGATGTTTCTTACTCTTCCCGTGCCCAAGTGTTGTTCGCGATACCTCGAACGACTGTATATTTGTTGTTAAACTCCTGATGCTAAGCAGTGACATAGAAGAAAACCCCGGTCTGCCTCAGCCTGACCCTAGCAAACTGCACAAGGAACTGCTTGATGTCATTACTGCCTTGTCAACTAACTTTGACAAGCGTCATACAGAAGTAATGGAATCTTTGGGACAGTTCAAGGAAAACCAAGAGGCACTTACGCAAGAAGCCGCAGATCTCACAGAAAGATTGGTAACTTTTTAATCTTTTAATCTTTCAGTCCCCTTTTCCCTTTCCCCAGTGTAGGGTAGCCAACCGGGCTCAGTCCTGCTTAACCTCCCTACCTTTCCTTTATCATTTGCTCTCTCTCTTTTGTAATTCTATTGTTGAATTTATTGAAAATGCGTCAGCCCCAGCTGAAATTAATCGCCTTGTTCGTGAAACTGTTAGAACTGGACGTGCTGCACTAAGCTCAAGGTTTGAGAGTTGGAAGATCGGTCCCGGAGGGACAATTTATTATTTTATAGCATATCTCACAGTGCTAACGAGGCGCGGGCACAGTCCAAAGACTGTGTTAAAGATCTGCTGCCGCGCCATCTAAGCTTCAACGTTGCCGACGGTATGATCGACAGAGCGCACAGGCTGGGCACCTTTGAGCAACTAAAGTCACGCCCAGTTATCGTCAAGTTTTTGTATTTTAAAAGCAAAGAATGAGTTCTCTCTCAGAAAGCTAAGCTGAAAACATCTGGCATTTCCGTGGGCTAAGTCTTCTGCAGATCAACACGCTTGTCACGCAAAAACAACAACAAAAAAAAAACTAATTGAATACGGAAAATCTAGCAGCCAATACTTTTCACTGCGCTTTAACAAGCTCATCAACAAAATTGCTACATCTACTGCGCAGCCACTTATACCGTTCGTGAAGTTGACTCCCCTCGTGAGGCATGCCTACCCGGTAATCGCAACACGGCTTCAAGCACTACTGGCAATTCGTCAGCGCAGCTATCTTCCCGCCACGCAAATGATGTGTCTCTTCTATTTTGCAATGCACGCAGTGTGCTCAACAAGCGAACGGCATGGCATTCTCAGCTCATATTGATTCATGTTCTGCTGACATTGTTATTTTATCCGAAACTTGGCTTTCTGCAAACGTTCAAAGCAGCGAAATTTTCGGTGAAATGAAATACGCTATTTATTGATATGACAGCGATATTCGTGTCGGCGGGAGTGCTTTGATCGCTGTTAATGAAGAGTTTCCTTCCTCAAGTGTCCCAGTCCTGTCAGCTTTAGATGTTATGTGCGCGCGTATTACGATTGACCATAGGGACTGTATTTTTTGCCCAACTGCACGCCGTTCTTTCTGTGATGAGCTTCATGACGTCTTAAATAATATTGTTACGCAATACCCCACATTGCCTTTCTTTTCTGCTGGGTTCAGCCATTATTACAACTGTTTCTTCGGAATGCGTGCAGTTTCTTGATGTTTGTTCCGATGTCAACCTCCCACAACTTGCTGACGTACCCACTCGTAGAGCTGCAGTTTCCGCTGATATCCTTGACCTCATTTTTACTACTACACCTGACTTAGTTTCCAAACCTACTTACATTCCTGGTTTAAGTGGTCATTTGCTTATTCATTTAACTTTGCGTGCGCTTGTTTCTTGTAAAAAGAGCTTTAAGTTTGTTCTTGATTACAATCATGCCGATACGGCTTCTATCACGGCATAAATGAAATCATACACAGCTGTTTACACCGCCGGTTATGACGACCGCTCAGTTGAGTATAACTGGCAACTTTTCAAAAATAAACTGTTTTCTTTTTTTGTCAGCTATGTACCTCTAAGAAAGATACTCTCAAACACACGATCGCCATGGTTCAACAACTCTCTTAAACGCCTGCGAAACAAAAGGAAACGGTTATTTCGTCGGGCCAAGCAAAGGAATCTCCCCGCTAATTGGTCAACGTACCGTCAAGTGGATATCGAGTACATTTAAACAACTAGAAACGCTAAAATACTTTCTTGAATGTTACATTCCCATAGTTTCTTCAAACGAGCCCGCGCAAGTTTTGGAGTGTTGTTAATGACACTAAAACAAACATTATACATTTACCTTACCCGGATGGCACCTGCATTCCACCTAATCATTGTTGCAGTGTTTTGAATCAAGCGTTTGTCTCTTCCCTCAATACTAATATCATCGCCGATTCACCGAGTGCATCAAGTTTCAACTTCCCTGTAATGGATGCCATAATAATTGAATGGGTTGGTATTAGCTGGCTAATCAATAACCCAGAGATTTCGTCTGACACTCGGCAGGATAGTAATAATTCCAAAATAATAAAGTGCATGGAAGTGTCTTCATCCGTTATTCAAAAATGTTTGCTCAGTCATTGCAGTGTTCTTCGCTCCCGCGTGATTGGAAGAAAGAAAAGGTGGTTCCAGTCCCAAAGTCAGGCAATGCGCATGCGCCCGAAAACTACCATCCCATTTCATTTACAAGCATCCCATGCAAACTTTTGGGACACATCATTTACTCTCATCTTGTTGACTTTTTGGAGACTAATTCATTCTTTCATTCCTGTCAACATGGTTTCAGAAAAATGTTCTCGTGTGAAACGCAACTAGTTTGCTTTACTAACGATCTTTTTGCTGCAATTGACAATAAATTTGACGTTGACTGTATTTTCTTGGACTATGCTAATGCCTATGCTAAGGCACAATCTGCTAAACCTGAAACTCGATCAGCTTAACATTGATCCTATAGTATTAGCTTGGTTTAACGATTTTCTCTCTATTCGAACCTAGTATGTGACTGCTAATAACGTTTCCTCTACTTTCTCATCGGTTCCATCATGGGTCGCGCAGGGATCCGTCCTCGGGCCTTTGCTCTTCTTAATTTATACTAACGACCTCCCTGATTGCGTGAAATCGTCTTCAGTTAACTTATTTGCTGATGACTGCGTCATATATTATAAGATTAGTGACCCTGTCAGTTCCACTAAGCTACAAGAAGACCTTAAACATTTATCCATATGGCTCCCCCCCTCCTCTTCCTACTCCCCATTTTAGGCCTTCGAGCCATCCCTTAATAAATACATATTGTCATCATCATCCATATGGTGCAAGGCATGGAACATGAAATTAAACGTGAATAAATGTAAATATATGCGCGTTTCACGGCGCACTAACAATACTGACACAAGCATGCATATTCTGAATACCTGCCGTGGTTGCTTAGTGGCTATGGTGTTGGGCTGCTAAGCACGAAGTCGCAGGATCGAATGCCGGCAACGGCGGCTGCTTCTCGATCGGGGCGAAATGCGGCCGATCGCATTTCGCCCCGATCGAAATGCAAAAGCGCCCGTGAACCTAAAGTGAGGCGCACGTTCAAGAACCACAAATGGTCAAAATTTCCGGAGTACCTCGCTACGGCGTGCTTCATAATCAAAAAATGGTTTTTGACACTTAAACCCCCCTGAATTTCTTTTATTTTCTAAATATAGCGCCCCTCTCTGTCAAGGTGATTTCTACAAGTATCTCGGCCTTTATATCACTCACGATTTATCCTGGCACAAGCATGTTGAATATATATGACCTCTAACGCTAGTCGTCGTTGTTGTTGTTGTCCTGAGTGGCCGTGGCACATGTATCCCGCACTGGGGGATTGACCATGAATCGGGTGGTTCAATTAGGTGCATAAAAATAATAATAATAACAAGGGAGTTAACAATTTGAGCATTGGAGTTTAAAAGTAAACGTTTTGTGTTTGGAGAAAAAAGAAATAATCAGAAGAAAACCAGGTGTAAAATAATAATCATAGATAAGAAAGGGAGAATGATCAGTCTAACATGGAAATCGATTGGCTTCAGTGTGGTAATTTTGGATTGCCAAGCAAACAGTTCTGTGACTGAACCAATAATGGAGGCTCCAAAAGATAGGATCACAGACACTGATAAATTTAGACCAATAGAGTGAAGCGGGATTTCGAGTGGTCGTTTTCTTATAATAGAAAAAACGTCTGCAAGACAACAAGAAATGGTCTATTGTCTCTGCTTCGCCACAGAATGAGCATAATGGTGAGGGGACCATACCAGACATGTGTAGGTAGAAGTCCAACGCAGTACATTCGGCTATTTGCGCAGAAACTTTTACATCGTTCCTGCATATTTAAAGCTGACGCTCTACGAAACACTTGTTGGCTCAAGATTAGAATATGTCTCGGCCATCTGGGATCCCACTCAAGCATCACTAACCCTCTATCTCGATGCCATTCAGAATCGTGCATCCCGCTTTATTCTATCTGATATTTCTTTATTCTATCTCTCGTCATGCTAGCGTACCGGATCTTTCAGTACGTCCCGCATACAGCCGCCTCTGCTTTTTCCACGAGATTTAGCACAACCCGATATTAAATGAGAAACTTTTAACACCTCCTTCTTACTTTTGATGCCGCAGCGATCGCCTTCATAAAGTTTCCGTGCCATCTTCTCGCACGAACGCGTACTATCACTCGTTATTTCCTCGTACGTGCAATGACTGGAACCACCTTCCTGCATCGGTCGCTGCTATTACAGAGGCAACGAGGTTCAAGACTGCTGTTCTCCATGCCATCTAACAAATCTTTTATTCATTGTTCTGCATTACTTTTCTGTGCATGTACCTCTCCTTTCTGTAGCGCCTACAGGCCTTGAAAGTAGGTAAATTAAAGAAATAAATAAATAAATTATCCCCCAAGCCATCGCGCCGAAAAAAAGCAATAGTCAAGCTCGACAGGAGCTATCTAGAATTGTTTAATAATAATAATAATAATAATAATAATAATAATAATAATAATAATAATAATAATAATAATAACGAGGTACCAAACTCTAAGGAAGCGATGGCGCTTTCATCGTGAAGATTGTTTAGTTGCGTCATAGTCGAGGCTCCTCATCTTGTATTGATGTGAAGGTGAGCCCTTCCATTTAATAATAACCCAATTTTACCCTATTTTTCGTCTGGTTGACCTCCTTGCCTTTTCTCTCTTTGCTATCGATCTCTGTTTCTCTCTCTCTCTCTCTCTTGACCCTATTTTCACCAAGTTCATAACATTCTGTGGTCGCCTGAGGTGGTTTCTGGACTTATTCTTGCTCGTGTAATTTGTTAATGAACTTCATATTTTTATTCATATTTTGAACCTGTTCATGGCTAGAATATTCAGGCTAGCAGTAACAGCACGCCTGTACATTTAGGCGCATAACTCTCGTCTGAAGTCGAAATGTAAGCTTAAGGCACATCTATTGTGTTAAGGAATCTATTGTGTTATTTAGTTTTTGGAAATGTAATTTTACGTACTGCGAGTACAATTGCACCCATCGGACAGTATTTCTTGAAACATTTGTTGGAATATTTAGTTTGTTTGGGGCTGTTTGTGAGGGAGCAGCGTCAAGCATTTGACATGTTTTGAATATGCCATCCGCTTTCTCTCTCTCCCTCCCCCCCCCCGAGCTCCTATGGGTACCGTAATTGATGCTTTCCCAGTAGTGTAACTGCAGTGTTGCGAATTTCCCGAAGCGCGAGTAGTGACGCACAATTTGCAGTTATCCAAGCGTGACCTATGACTTCGCCAACTTGACCAGACAGGTCACGCCATCTCGTAGCGATGCCAGTTAACATACGCAGCAGCGTGAAATTGCCATATTTATTTGTGCGCGTGGAATATTCTCGCTGTATGAATGTTCAGTCACCATTTATGACAGTGTTGTCCTGCCGGGAAATTAAAGGAGTTTGAATATTTACGTCGCTTCAATGCGTATTGTAAACACTAAGCAACCAACCAAATTTTGATGCTTGTGTGAATCAGAACGAATATTGATTGGCTCGGAATTATTGTTAGCTGAAAGTCAATGACGGTAATCGATGACACTTGATCTTCAAGGTTCTTTTTTTCTTTTCGAATCGCATTATTACGTCAAATGCGATATATATACTTTTTTTTTTTGCAGGAAATACTTTCAAGCAACAAACTTTTGTCCAAGGGCCGTCAGTATAAACTTCTTCACAGTTGGCTTGGAACTGGCTTGCTCACGAGGTATGAGCTGTTAACACTGAAAATTGCTGTCCTGTTCTTCCCATGACCATCAGTGGCGCAGTGGCTGCATCTCACGAACTTTCCCCGCTTCCACCCCGTCTGCCTTCTAAGGCTAAATGCGGCTCATTGTAAAACTTTGCGTATGCTGGCTGCAGCACTTACACCAAATTTCCAGACAGGAAAGCCGATTAACGGCACATGTGATCCCTTACATATTGAAGCAGCCAAGATCTGAATTTGGATGCGATTGCATTTATTCGGCTTATAATTCTGGTTTAAGGTATCAACGCGCGTTAGGACAATAGCGAGTGTTTGTCGCGACAGAAAGGTTATCAAAAAGGAGTATATCTTCATTTATTTACTTAGGTACATCTGCTGATTTACCTGCCAATGTTTTTTTTTATTATTCGTCGACTGCCGGGTCCTGTACCGCTTCCGCTGCGGTCAGTACTCGTGCCCAATACGCCAATGAGTGAAAGATTAGGGAGTTTTAGATTTTGCGTACCGAACTTTTGGGGGCGCAAACCGCCGGGCGTACAGAAGACCGCCGAGAAGGTACAGAAAAGAACCCAAAAGCTGCTCGCAAGAACGAAAGCAGAGCGTGACACTCTTGGTGCGCCAATGTCCCTTTGTCGACCTAGAGATATTTGTGTCCGCAAAATTTAGCAGTACCTATTTTACTGGTGGTGTGGACTGCGCTTTACGTGTGATTCAATATACGGGGATATCATTTGTTACGCTTTACGGAATTTTCGAAAAATCGCCTGTTGCTGATAACATAATTCTAGTCCTTGAGCTTGATTATTCAGACAGGCGGACACCATTTGCACGCGAAACCAAAACATATATCAACTAATTAACAATAATCCACTAATTAACTTCTTAATTACTTTACCGTAGATAATGCGATTTACGAATTGTTGCCGGTGAGCTTGCAAGGCGTATCTACTTCGAATGAAATTCCAGAATGGCACCACTTTGGCGAGATGACCCATCAAGCTGGCTGTAAAATATGCACTTGTCCCACATAATTTTAAACAATAGGCTCTTTTCTGAATTGATGCGCAAGGTTTACTGGAACGCCCATGTATTTCGCTCAACACTTTGTGAAATCTTATCTTAAGACTTGTCATCCTGGAAATTGATTTCAAGTGGATACGTCTTGCAAACTCACTTGCTGCAATCCGTAAAATATTGATATACGTTGTAAAATAATTATTGAGGAAGTTAATCAGCAAACTTTCTTGTTAAATAGGTAAATATTTTTTATTCATTATGCTAGTAATGTCCGCCTCTTTGAATTAGCCAGCTGAAGGACAAGAATTGTGCTAGCAGGCACAAGCGATTTTTAAAAATTCCTCAGAACTTAAAAGTGATCACCCCGTATGCAACTAGGCTAATAGCCAGAGCTGGCTCCACTGACGCACAAGCGCTTATTGGCTTCGAGATCGAGCAACGTTGCCGCCTAGCAGGCACTGGCTGAACCACGGATAATGTAGACTGCGCCGCGCGTCGTCTGCTACACCTAACGTGTTTGAATGTGCGCGTACGGCGTGCATATCTTTAAAAACTGTTCATTCCGTGGTTGTAGCTTGGCGGTAATTGTTGGGGGGTATTCCGGAAGTGTACACTAGGCAGACACTTGGACAATACCCTATGCCCTCCCCCCCCCCCCCCCCCCCTTCTCCAAGTGTTCATTTGTTGGCGATGTACAGAAGCAATTTGCCTTGCGCTGTCGTCGTTGCGCTGTGCTAAGATTAGTGACTGTCCATGTCGAGCGCACAATGTGTGACCGTCGAAGCCTCCGTTCGCCACAACTATTTTATTGTCAGTTTGTGTTTCGAGTAAACCACCGGAATTATTTTGCCTCGTTTTACGGAAATCAAGTGGTAGCGGCGATGCTTGATCACATGCCGTGCTTTAGCGACTTGTCGCGATGTGTTCATCACTCCGGAATCTCTGACATGAACGAACTGGCGTGAATATCACTCAGCAGTAAAAAAAATTCATTAGGAAACGCTCATTATATCGTGATAGACATTATATTACGATAACTGCATCATGATAACTGGGATGATTGCTCGTAACTCTCACACAGTGATTGCGTAGCGGCGTGAGGTGTTCTTTTGATGTGTGGTTAACCTGTTGCTCGATCTCGTGGCGAATAGGTGGCTGAGCTGCTTAAGCCCTGAAGCGAAACTGTATCGGGAGAAAGGAGTGTTGCCACCAAAAAGTTTGTTCTTTTAAGACTGTACAGTCATGCATTTTCACTCGGCCCGTGCGGATGTAAAGGATAGACAAGCACGGCGTAGAATTGCAGATAATTCAACTAAAACGCTTCTGTTCTCAAATACGTGCAGCAGTTGTCAAGGAGAGCAATTCTTTGTACGAAGAACACTTTCATATTGGCATGTACGGTTGTTTAAGGTGCTCAGGCACATTCCGTGCTTCCATAGAGTGTCATTTCTCAGCATATGTTGTCTTGTGTTGCAGAGAAAAACGTAAAACTTATTTTGCTGTGCTTATTCAACTCCGGCAAGTGCCGATAGCTTAGAGTACCACGCTAAGAGTGGAAAACAAACGAAATAATTCAATTTGCTTGCTTTTTTCTGCACTCAGTACAGGAGCCAAGTGGCGATCCCGGAGGCGCCTGTTCACACCCGCGTTTCATTTTAAGATACTGGAGGACTTCTCAGCCACAATCAACGCCCAGTCCTTCATTTTCTGCAATAAACTGTCAAAGCTTTCGCAGCATGGAGCAAAGTTGGACGTCGTTCCCCTGGTCACTCTTTGCACTTTGGACATAATTTGTGGTACGTATAGGAAATTTGCTATCAAGCTTGGATTTTGCGTTACTGTCGTTGATCCTTAATATTCGCTGTCCCTTGAACTTTTCATTCACAGAAACCATTATGGGATCGTCCATATCAGCTCAGAGCAATGAGAAAAGCCCATACGTCGCCGCTCTTAACAGGTACCGTCCATTCTCGGGATTGTCAATTTGCGTTGAAAAAGATAGCTCTGCTGCTGCAACCTGAAGACTCATGCACAATCGCCAGCAAAAGCGTGATACCACGGGTGCCGGAGAAAAGCTAAGAAGATGAAAAATCTTATTTTTAACAGCCTGTAGACATATTCAGCCTTAAATCGAGGGCTAAAATATAAGTGTGCGCGTTTGGCCAATCGGCCAAACATGCGCACAGCCGCGCCTGCAATATAATTGTTCGCTTACTCCATTGTCCCCGAAATTTTGCTCGGGGATTACTTACTTCGTCGGAGATAGCTAAAAACGTGACTTCAGCTAAATATCTACTGTCAGAATCTTGTTCGGCTTCTTTGCTGTACTGACTTTAGAGTAGTCGTGAGATTGCACACCTTGAAAATGCTGTCCCGGCGGAATATACGTGTGCCTTACCGAACGAATGTTTATCCTGACACAAACGCACGAAATGCGCGTCGTGCGTCAATATTCGCCACTATTTGTTTTTGCAGATTAGGTTGAACAGTTCATCTTAACAACATCACGTGTGTGTTTTTTTTGCGTCGTTTACTTGCTTATTACTTATTGTGCCGACACAGTAACGTGATAAGCAGCATGTTAGTCTGTGACCGCGTTTGAGCCCTGCTTTCTTCGAAATTCTCGCTTCGTTCTCGACAGTGGTCGAGCAAGATATGTCTCTGGAGCCAAGGTTTTGAGACGGAGACTTGCCTTCATCGAGGCAACAACAGCTTGATCAGTTGTTGCTGTGGTGAAGACAAGTCCCTATTTCGAAACCTTGACTCCAGAGACACGTGTTCTTCGACCGCTGTTGATAACTTCAAGTCCCCATCTTCCTCTGAACATCTATATTGTTTGAATTTGTTTTCCTTCTCGTATTTCAAAATATTTCTCACAGAAGTATTAACGACACTCATTTCTCTTCTTGTGCTATATACAACACGGAAGCAGGTAGACACATATGACTGGAGTCCAAACGAACAACTGATTTATTTTGGAACGGATACATGAGTCAAGACCAATTAATGAGATAAAAGAAAAAAAAAGGATTTGCTCATGTTCGCGTGAGAATAGCTTACAGCACGCTCTTTCAGGTACGTAGAATAAACCGAAAGCAAAGGTGACCCAGTTCCTGAAAGCCGAACCTTTAAAGTTGTTGGTTTCCAACGACACTGGAGCTTTTGTGACGTATAAAAATTGGCTCTAAAATAATCCCCTTAGAGTTAGGACAGATGGAAGCAATATAAACGTGCTGCAGAAGGAAGCAGAAAAGATATGTTAAAATGGTGCCAGCCAAAGCCGACGAAAGACGCAAATGAAGACAATGAAACTAGTTTACGACCTTTCTTCTCTGCGAAAGACCCATCAGAAAGGACATCGGTTTTATGTGCTCACACAACATAAAGGCACCAGACATAAATCGCTGACCATCTGCAAATGCACCACGCGGTCCTAACTGCTGATGGCTTGTTGAGGGTTAATAACTCGGATATAGTGGTTCAATTCTTGAAGGACTTCCACCTGTCATGTGTATTAGTGAACGCCAAGGACTTCCGTTTTACCGTACCGCAGGAGGCAGCAGCAGAGGCTGTCAAATCGGCTAGGAATTGTTAAATTTAGGAACCAGTGCGCTGTAGCGTGGAAACACCTCTGCAATTGTTAAAGGCGCGCCAAAGCTCTGAGCTCATAGAATTCGTGGATATCTTGTTGATTCAACCAGAAGTTATATATCAATTGGATCTTGGATCGAACCAGCGTTGTCGGATATTCTACTGGCCCTAGGTGACCGTAAATTGGCAAAATAACTTTAGAGATCATATGTCATTGCCTGTTTGAGATACGTAGACTACATGTTTCCTTGCCTAAACATTTAGCACAGTTTGCACTAAAGTTGATGTTATTTTGAACGCTTTCAGGAGTACACACGTAGGCCTAGAACTTGCCTATGAAACACCAAAATATTCTAGAATTCTGTTTTTACAAGTCAGGCTCGGCAAACAACACACGTGCTGGCTCTACATAACTCAGGAGGAAAAGAACATTTTCAGTTTTGACTGGAGCCATTCAAACATAACAAGAGAAGCAAGGCTGTGTCATGTTTAAAAAGCAGAGGGCACTGGTCTGTTTTGTACCCTTAATTCGTCTCCTTTTCGTTTTTTTTTCATTTATTTTATGTTTGAAGCAGGCGCACTGAAGAGATCATATTCCCACTTTCTTGAGCACAGCTTTAACGTACAGTCGCATTGACGAAGGAACAGTGGATATTTAGCAGTCATGCTAAGAGAAATTAGCGAAAAAAAATACTTAAAATGAAAGCATTCTTTCGGCGCCTTTTATAGACGCCAAGAAAGCGGTTGCTATACTTCTCACAACGAATTGTAGGATATAAGATACTCGTGCTAGACACGGCTTAACAGGGTTCAGCGCTCCATGCAATTACTGCCGCTAACGAATTCCAGGATAATAAAGATAGCGCAGTGCAACACCACGATAGGCTTTTGCAATGCGCCGCTAGTACCATTGATTGCTTTCCTCTCGCCTTCGGCAAAGAATATATTGGCCTGTCAGAGGCATGTGTTATATGCGGCTACGAAATCAACGATATACCTGCCAGTGAGCAGTACAACTTGCTGCGAACAGGAAAAGACACTTATGCACCCCGCGATTGGCTCAGACCGATGCTCTTGCACATGCTGGCGACGAGATTGCTAGGTGGGTTAAAAAAAGCACTTCTCTCGATCGAGGAAAAACGGAACACGTTTCAGCATTCCATGCGTACAGCTTCAATAAGCGACAATTCCATTTGTGCGCCGCGCTCTGGGATTACATATAATATACCTTGTTGGTTTTTGTGGCCGTAGCGAATTCTTTTCCTTTTATTCTGTCCTGTTCACTGCAAGGCCATCTATAAATGGACGTATACCTCATCCTAAACAAGCTATAGTTTCACTCTCCAACTATATCTGTGTGTGCCTTCCTTGTTTCCGTGTTGCACGTAGCGCAAGCTGAGACTCATGGGCGCCAACCTTGCAAGGACTGACCTGACGGGCTAGTTGGTTGATTATCACAGAACGAACAGCGCTTCAAGACTGGACACAAAGCAGGAACCAAATACACACACACTGCGCTGACTGCGTGTTTATTGTCGTGGCGAGTCGTTTGTGCAGAGAAATAAAGGCAGTGCCAACAAGACCATGGAAATACAGCAAACCTTGGTCGAAAGGGAAAGAAGGAATAAAGGGGAAAGACCTCGCGCCAGGCGCATTCTTGTTACAATTCAGTTTTCAGAAAATTTGATTTCTTTCTTGGACAGCTTAAGAGACGTGATGCTGATGCAATCAACATTTAATCGGTTAATCTCAATATCCTCTAAGATTTGCCTGGTGCATTTATCAGGTGTTTATGCAATGCGTCACTCTGAGGCAACATAGGCTTACATCCACATTGCCGAGATTGCAAGGCAAGGTTCCCACTTAGTGCAAGATATTTTACATTGTTATTATGCTCTCTAAGCCTATATCGTCGATACAACGGCCTGATTGGCCGATATATGGTTTTCCACATATTAACGGCACCGAATACACAATCTCTTGCAGACAGTCAACAAAACAGTCATTCTTATCAATAGAGCGAGCTAATGCATCCATTTCCAGTTGCTGGCACAAGCGTACAGGGCCGTTCTTTTTTACCTTAGCAAGTGAAGCGTTGTCAATCCTCGTGAAATGTGTGGTAATTGCCTCGGAAGCTTTTGACCTGTATGCTTTAGTACTCAAAAGCCGTCTTCTTTATCCGCTGGAACTAGACAACGAATTACTCCGAAGGTAAACAACAGTCTTAGAAATTCCGAACTCAAGGAGGCAGGGTGTTTCCTGAGGAAGCGCCATGACGCCAGCCGAAACGGGGTAACACAAGACGGCGGACAAGGACGAGTGGTTGTGCTGCCTTACATGCACCAGATATAAGACAATCTTAAAAAGATCGGTCAAGCTGTGGGCTCCAGCGTTGTTTTTTCTGCGTCGCACAAGTTAATTGGCCTATGCTCTAAGATCAACTCCGACACGCGTACTCAACGAGCGTGTATGACCAAGCACAAAAACCGTTTCGTTGACTGTGTGCAGGAGATTGTGTATTCGGTGCCGTTAAAATGTGGAAAATTATATATCGGCCAGTCAGGCCGTTGTATCAACGATAGGCTTAGAAAGCATACTACCATTCTAAAAATCTTGCAATCAGTGGAAACCTTGCCTTGCATTGCCGGCAGTGTGGATGTAAACCTATGTTGCCGAAGAGTGACGCATTGCACAGACACCCTGACAAATGCACCAGAGAATCTTACAAGCTTTTGAGATTATATATAACCGCTTAAATGTTGAGTGCGTCAGCATCACCTCTCTTAAGTTGTTCAAGAAAGGAATCGATTTTCTGAAAACTCCACTGTAACAAGAATGCGCCGGGCACAAGATCATTCCCCTTCTTTCCTTCTTTGCCTTCTGACCAAGGTGCGCTTTCTTTTCATGGTCTTGTTGGTACTGCCTTTATTGCTCTGTATAGAAGGCTCAGCGAGATAATAAACACGCAGTTGTTAGTCAGCGCATTGTGCTTGTGGTTCTTCTTTTGTGTCCAGTACTGAAGCGCTGTTCCTTCTGTGGGTACCAATCAACTAGTTCCCTTCATCACTCTGTTGAGCCTTATTCACAAAAACAAAATGCTTTCAGGCTTGGTGAACTATTTTTGGAGAGAACAATGAGGCCTTTATGGAGACCTGACTTCATATACAAGCTTACAGCTTCTGGGCGGGAGTACTATGGATGTCTTAACGTGCTGCATTCCTTCACACGAAAGGTGAGCTCGTATTCCCTCACTGTTTCCTTTACTTTGATGACTAGTGCATGAAGCATGTTCAGTTGTTTCTATCTCTCCTCAACACGTAAGTTGGCCATGCGCGGTGACCTCACATATTACCGCGTTTATAGAAGCCTAAGAGTAGCTTAAAAGCGTCTTCGGCACACAGTAATACTGAGCACATCTGCTGCTCTTTGCTAATGAATTCTAGCCTGGGTATACATACTTCAAAGACTTGAGATATACCTATTTTCGTGTACTATCTATAGATGTACATTGTCTACATCTTATAGAATTTAAACGAGACAATATTGTCAACTCTGACTGGAACATGCAGCTTCCCACCTTTGGTGGTGTTTAGAGAACAGTGCAATTTTAGTGGTGAAATATTGGCATTGCTTAAATAGAAAGTTCCCGTATGACGTTAAGTGAGGCAAGGGTGAAGAACAAGCTAAAACGGCTGATCGCAGGCTTGCCGAGAAGGCTCGTGCATAAAGTCGGACAGACACTGACATCTTCCGAGGCTTTCACGGTCATCCTAACATCCTGAACAAGCGCTACAACTTTTGTATTGAGCACCTTTCGCTAGAATTAATATTTAGAGAAGTTAATTAATCAACCTATGTTAGATACGTAGCTTGGCGGATTGAAAAAAATATCATAACGTGCTCCATATTGCTCAGAACAATACTACGGCAACTCACCAGGCGTAGCGCCTATGGTTTTTTAAAATATTTGGCCAACTTAGCTGAAACACCCTGTATAAACATCACCGGGCGATCGAAAACAAAAACAAGAATCTCAACGTCGAGAGGCACACATCAAGGAACCGATACGTGTCTAGACAGCTTAACCGCAACTTCCACTTTTTAACGGCACTACACTTTTGCACGGCTGTCTCGACTACTCGAGAAACCACCTCTCATTTTCCGATAACGCCACCGAAGGCATGCTTGCACACTTTCCTTTAATTTTTGTTGATGAAGAATTTGTTGATGAAGAATTTGTCTTGTCATTCCACATTGGGTCCGATTCAAAATAGTAGTTTTTCAAGCATCGGACGCAGCCGCACTCCCGGCAAATCATGATGGCCAGAAATAGCTTTGTTTCGCAATATAATGATGCTCTTTTCATCATTATCATCATCTGCCTATTTTATGTCCACTGCAAGACCCTGCAATCTCCCATTACCCCTATCCTGTGAAACCGATTCCAACTAGCACCTGCGAATTTCTTAATTTCATCAACACACCTAGTCTTCTGCTGTCCTCGACTGCGTTTCCCTTCTCTTGGTACCCATTCTGTAGGCCTAATGGTCTACCGGTTATCTAACCTACGCATTACATGACCTGCCCAGCTCCATTTTTTTCTCTCTTAATGTCAATTAGAATATCGGAGATCCCCGTTTGCTCTCTGATCCACACCGCTCTCAACCTGTCTCTTAACGTAACGCCTAACATTTTTCGTTCCATCGTTCTTTGCGCGTTCCTTAACTAGTTTTCGAGCTTCTCTGTAAGTCTCCAAGTTTGTGCCCCATAATTTACCACATGTAGAATGCATTGATTGTACAACTTTCTTTTCAATTATAATGGTAAGCTCCCAATCAGGATCTGAACGTGTCTGCCCTATGCGCTCCAACCCATTTTTATTCTTCTGTAAATTTCCTTCTTGTGATCAGGGTCCCCTGTGAACAATTCACGTTGGTAAACGTGCTCCTTCACAGACTCTAGAAGCTGACTGGCCATACTGAACTCTTGTTACCTTGCCCGGCTATAGATCATTATCTTTGTCTTCTGCGTATTAATCTTCAACCCCACTCAAACACTCTCCCTGTTAAGGTCCTCAATCATTAGCTGTAACTCGGCCCCCGTGTTCCTGAACAGGACAATGTCGTCTGCAAATCGAAGGTTGCTGAGATATTGGCCGTTGATCTTCACTCCTAAGCCTTCCCAGTTTAATAGCTTGAATACTTCTTCCAAGCAGGCAGTGAATAGCATTGGAGAGATTGTGTCTCCTTGTCTGACCCCTTTCTTTATAGGGGTCTTGTACTTTTCTTGTGGATAATTATGGTAGCTCTGGAACCTCTGTAGATAATTTTCAAGATGTTTACGTAAACGCTCTGTACTCCTTGATTACGTAATGCCTCTAAGACTACTGGTATCTCTTTTGAATCAAATGCATTTTCGTAATCTATGAAAGCCATAGAGAGAGGCTGACTGTACTCTCCGGATTTCTCGATTACCCGATTGATGGCATAGATGTGATTCATTGTACGGTATCCTTTCCTGAAAGCAGTCTGTTCCCTTGGTTGACTGATGTGCAGTGTTGCCTTTATTCTATTGGAGTTTTTCTTGCTGAATAGTTTATATAATACTGGAAGTAAGTTAACCGCCTCATAAGTTTTCAATTTTTTAATGTCTCCTTTTTTGTGCATTAGTATAATGTTGGCATTCTTCCAGTTCTCTGGTATCTCTGAAGTCGATAGACAGTTCGTATAAAGAGCGCCTAGTTTTTCAAGCATTATGTCTCCTCCATCTTTGATTAAATCGACCTGTTTCATGTCGTGCAAGGCCCTTCTAACTTCGTCGCTAGTTAATAAAGGAGCCTCTGTAACCTGTTCATTAGTACTTCGAATGGAGGTATCGTGGCTGCTTTGGGTATTGTGCAGGCCAGTATAGAATTATTCCGCTGCTTTTACTATATCTTCGAGATTGCTGATGATATTACCCTGCTTATCTTTCAGTGAATACATCTTGGTTTGTGCGATGCCAAGTTTCCTTCTCACTGATATCATGCTGCGTCCATTCTTTACTGCTTCCTCAGTCTTTCTCACGTTATAATTTCGAATATCCCGTATTTTCTCCTTGTTGATCAGTTTTGAAAGTTCCGCGAGTTCTATCTGATCTCTTGAATCGGACACTTCACTCTTCGTCGTTTCTTTATTAGGTCCTTTGTTACTTGGGAGAGCTTACCTATTGGTTGTCTTGGTGCCTTACCTACAACTGCAACTGCTGCTTCTGAAGGCAGCCTAGTTACGGTTTCATTCATTACTTCTAAGCCATCTTCATCGCTATATTCGAAGGCTGCATATTTGTTTGCAAGTACCAGCCTGAATTGGTCTGTTCTTACCCTTACTGCATCTAGATTAGCTTGTTTCTTCTTGACCAATTTTACTCTTTTCCTCTTCAAATTGAAGTGAATCCCAGCTCTCATTAACCTATGACCACTGTACTTTACCTTACCTTACACTTCTGCATCCTGCGCTATTTTGGGATCAGCAGAAAATACGAAATGAATTTCATTTCTTGGTTCATCATTACTGCTTTTCCAGATCCGCTTTTTGTTCCTACGGTTCCTGAAGTAGGTTTTCATTATTCGCAGCTTATTCCTTTCCGCGAATTCTACCAGCATCTCTCCTCTAACGTTCCTAGAATAGACGAAGTAGTTGCCAATTTCTTGTTCACGAGCCTGCTTTTCCCCCACTTTTGCATTGAATTCACCCATTACTACAGTATAATGAGTTTGCGCTTTTGTCATCGCTAATTTAACATCTTCAGAAAACTGATCTACTTCATGATCATCGTGACTTGATCTTGGAGCGTAGGCTTGTACTACTTTTAATCGATACTTCTTATTAAGCTTTATTACGAGTACTAATATCCTCTCATTAAAGCTGTAGAATTCGTCAATATTACCAGCTATGTCCTTATGGGTTAGGAATCCTACTCCGTACTGCTTCTTATCTTGAAGTCCTCTATAACAGAGAACGTGGCCACTTGTCAGCACTGTAGAAGCCTCACCAGTTCTTCAAGCCTCACTAAGGCTAATGATATGTCAAGCAATGCCTGATAGTTCCTCAAAGAGTCCTGCTAGGATGGCTTCACTCGGGAGAGTTCGGGTGTTAAACGTTACCAGCGTCAGTGTCCATTGGCGGCGTGTCCGCGTCCAGAGATTCTTAGCATCCTCTGCTGCGTTACAGAACTGATCGCCGCCTTGGTCAGGTGCTCTGCAGCGGCTGGACAAGGGCCATTGGTTAATCAAATGAGTCATTTGGGAGGGAGTGGCTGAATACTGCACAATAGAGGCCAATTCCTGTTCGTACAAGGGTGTTGAATAAATAACATTCTGTGTGCAATTCACAAATTGCGTGTAGTGCCTTGTGGTACAGGCGTTCGTCTCTTCCTTGTCCAAGTTTACTTTCTTGTACACCATCTGCAATTCTTCAAGAGCAAAAAAAGAAGACTGCTTCCATTCCGCACCTTCTCTCTATACTTTTGAAATTATTCGAGATGCTATGTGTGTAAGGCACGACCGCCACCTTATTTGGCATGGCAAAGATATTGCAGTCATTCGAATTGGCCCTGAACTTTTTACTCAAACCCTCCGCTACCAAACTCAGTTGTTGCAAGGGGTAACCAGAATAGACCAGGCGCTTAGGCTGACCCCACAAACATGTTTCAGGTTTGTGGTCATATGACTTCAGCAATGAATTATGTAAACAATGTATTACAGCATGTTTTTACAAGTTTCGAGTGTGCAGATAAGAATGGAAGAACTTGCTTATTGCATCTGGGCTCATAGCTCCAATGCGCACTTCGTAGTGAAAAGTCGGAAACTAGGTCTGAAAAAATCTTATGGCATTGCCTACAGGAACTTCATGCATCTGTACCTAAGGGCACAAGACATCAGCATATGTAGTTAAGGTTTTCGAAACTACAGTATCAAAATTATTCGATTCGTTATTTGTTACAATTAAAAAGTTATCAACGTATCTGAGCAAAGTGACAACGTCCGAACTTTTCAAGCGATCATGAATTACTCAGTCACGGTAAGCTAGAAACAAGTCACTTAAGCAGGGAGCAATGCAGGACCCAATACATGTGCAATCTTTTTGTTTGGTAATGTTTATGTCCAATGTCGCGTAAGTGGAGTTAACATAAATAGAAAGTAGCTCCAAAAACTGATCACATGACGACACAGAGGACTTCTGAAATTGGACTGCGCCCAGTCTGACAATGTCGTCAGCTACACATTTCATCAATTCGGCCTGCGGAAGATAATAAAAAGATATTTCTGTCAAAAGAAAAAGCTGCAAGGCTATTGTTTTGCCTGTACTCGGCAAAACTCCACCACTTTATCCGAATTATTTACCAAAAATGAATCGTTAGCTGGTACCATTTTCAAGTAAGCCGAGAGGCAACAAGTTAGTGCTTACCTTCTCACCTTCACACTCGTAACTTCTAAAACGCGATGTAGTTACCAAAAATGAATCGTTATCTGGTACCATTTTCAAGTAAGCCGAGAGGCAACAAGTTAGTGCTTACCTTCTCACCTTCACACTCGTAACTTCTAAAACGCGATGTAGTTCATTGCTGAAATCACGCGACCACATTCTTGAAACAAGTTTGTGGGTCCAGGATAAGCGACTGGTTGATTCTGGTTAACACTTCCGAGTAGTGACCTTGATTGATAGCTGAGGGTTTGAGTAAAACGTTCAGGGTTGATGCGAATGAGTGCAATAGGAGTGCCAGACCAAAGAAGGTGGCAGTCGTGCGCCTTACATACTTAGCATCGCGCATAATTTGAAAAAGCCTGCGAGAAGGACCGGAGCGCACGAAGTTTTTTTTGCTGCTGAGCGATTGTGGATGGTCTACAAGAAAGTAAACTAGGACAAAGAAAAGACGACCGCCTATAGCACAAGGCGCCGCACGCAATTTGTGACTGACACACAAAATGTTGTCCATTTAACACCCTTGTCGTGCGAACGTGCATATAGCGGTCAGACGAGTCTTTGTATTAATCAGAGACCTAAAAGAGCTTCATTATAACGGCAAAAAAACCTATTTCTGGGCATTTAGGGATGCATTGCCGGGAGTGCGGTGGCGTTCTGGTCTTTGCAAAAATTACTATATTGAATCGGGCCCAATGTGGAATGACAAGAGAAATTCTTGAGGCTTACGACATTGAAAAAACGAAAGAAAAGTGTGGGAGCACGCCTTCGGTGGCGTTATCGGAACGATAGATGTGGTTTATAGAGTTATCGAGATAGTCGTGCAAAAGTGTAGTGCCGTGAAAAGGTGAAAGCAAGTTGCGATTAAGCTGTTCTGACGCGTATCTGTTCCTTGGTGTGCGTTTCTGAATGTTGACATTCTTGTTTTTGTTTTCGGTGACTCGGTGATGTATACATATCATGCACATGCGAAAGTAAACATTTGTAGATGAAAGTTAGCGCTGTGAGTGTCAAAATTCTTCTCTTTCCTCGTACTGTCCCATGGCACTGTTTTGATTAATCCCAACCAACTAGCCCTCCAGCATGCCTTAGCCAGATTAGTGACCACACATTTGATTCATTGTAGCTTCAGCAACATATTTATCCTGAATGCGACGTCATTCAATAATTAACGTAGTTATTGCACGCGAAAATTACATAGTTTTGGGGTTGATTGTTATTAGCATAATGAGTGACCCATCCTTGGAATTGCCGTGGCGTCACAGTAGATTATAAATGTATTTGCTGCTGTTCGGGTTGGTCGCATATAGTCCACACTCAGCGATGCACAGCTGAAATCTTTTCTTTCCTAAAGGCTAGTCTATGGGTATAGTGAAGCTGAACGGCTCTGGCGGGCTGATCTGGAAAGCAGGGCACGACAACATTACGACTTGTCGCGTCGGCCCCCGCCTCGTGAAACGTAGCCATTGCTTGAGCGGTGTCGACGTACTCATTTTCGGGTAGCGTAGCAACGGGGGGGGGGGGGGGGGGAGGCGCTAAGGATTGATGTCATTTTGATAACACGACGGCTAGTATAGAGTGATGGCATGTCGTTCGATTGGCTCCAAGGACGAGCCGACGTGCCGTTATGTGTTGAACAGAATAAGGTCAATGGCGTGTGGCCTTCATGAACTTCACCTTCTCCAAGACGTATAGTGGTACAGCCGTCGAAGACGACCTATAAGTCCTACATAGAGATGCATGTTTCCATTTAGGTGGTTTACCCGCCGGGTTGCTCAGTGGCTATGGTGTTGGGCTGCTGAGCACGAGGTTGCGGGATCTAATCCCAGCCACGGCTGCCGCATTTCGATGGGGGCGAAATGCGATAACACCCGTGTGCTTAGATTTAGGTGCACGTTAAAGAACCCCAGGTAGTCGAAATTTCCGGAGTCCTCCACTACGGCGTGCCTCGTAATCAGAAAGTGGTTTTGGCACGTAAAACCCGATAATTGAATTTTAATTTAGGTGGTTTACTTACGCCAACACACTCATGTAGTTATAATAAATAGCCTTATTTGCTCGCTAGGGTGGTGGTTTCACCTTTAGGTATAGTTATACAACGCTCTTACTGCAATATTGCAGGTATAGAAACGTATTCTTCTCACATATGTTCAGAAATGCGACAGAACACAGTCATAGGATTGCATATGTGTTCTCTTTGCATTTAAGTAATTGCGGTCGCTCGATGTAGACTTTTTTTAGCTTGAGCTCCGGCTTCTTGGCACAGTGGCGCCAACTGGTGTGTGATTCGCCTCCGCCGCCATCCTAGAATGTCCGGCCAGCTGGAGTGACGCTTGGATGTACGAGAAAAGCGTTTCGCCAAGCTGCACAAATGGCTTTTTGTGCCTTCACATGCCTGGAATTCGCGTGCTTGTTGTGCTGTCAAAAATGACAATTAAATTGTATCTCGCTGCCTCTGACGAGATCTGTTTTGGAAATGCTGTCGATTGGCTAAGCAGCCGCTGCACTGTACAAATTTCTGCAAAGCACTGTCCTGCAGTGGCTTGATATTAAAAAAATATATGACTAACACACGTATTGCTGGAAACATGTGTTTCGTTTATCGCGAGCTAACAAAGTGAGGATTCCGTATCCCGGCGTACATTTGGATATAGCTTTTCTCAGGCATGGGCTATCCTTCGTGCGAGAAGTAAATGCTTCATTTAGCGTCAAGTTGCAACTACGAAGTATTAGGCTGTTAATTATTGACTGTCTTGGTTGTCACTGTCTTGTCTGCTGTCTTGGTTGTCAGTGCTTTTTCCCACAATTTCAAAAGTTCAAAGGTTTAAAAGTTTAGTGGAAGCTAGACAGATTTGCAAGGCTAAGCTAGCTGACTGCACATTCACAACGCTCATATGACCCCTCGCCTCCCATAATAAAATATAACCAAAAACAAGAAGCTTCTGAAGCAAACTTCAAGAAACTATATGGGACTGAAAATGGGTATGTGCGTTTTTCACAGTACGGGACGGCTTCAGAACGACGCCACCATTAAGAGCTTTCCCGTTCATTCCCGTTAGGCATGCGACGCTGTGGCAGCAGTGCATATGCTTTCAATCGGGGTCTCAACGAATGACGCTGAAGAATATTCCTAAAATAGATGAAGACCTGCGCAAAGATATTCGTAGAAATAGCATCAGAAATGCGCTCTATACCTAAGTAATTTTTTTTTAATTTTCAGCCCCGTCATCAGGCATCACTGCGTGCGAGGAGCTTGCCGGTATCGCGTCGCGCATGGCATGAATCCTTTTCTGTTCACGCTGATGATCCAAAAGCGTTGCTCATATTTTTTGTACGTAAGGATGCGATACAAGCTAAATAAGCCGTAACTGCACATTCGTTTATGCTGGTAGTGAAGCTCGCACGCTTCATATCCCAATTTTTTGGCTTCCGATAGTTGTTTGCGGATGCCACGACTGTGCTATGGTATCGGATTGTTCTTGAATGACACCAAATATCAAAACTAGCGCTGAAAATTAGCCATACCCACTCTGAAACACTACACGTCCTGTTGATACAAGACCGCACAAGTCATGAAAAGAGGCAAGCATGCTCGGTGGCATAGGCAGCGTTGGGCGCTGAGAGTAGTTTCTTCCTGGCTGTGAAAAACGCTTATATTAAAGTAAAAAATGCCTGAGTTATTATTTTGTCCATTCTACGAAAGCAAGTTCGGAAACTTTAATTTTTTGGAGCCCTTGAATTTCTTATTTCGAACTAGGTCATTGCAGAGAGAAAAATGGAGATAGAAGCTGAAGTCAACAAAGGCACCCTAAGGCTCGACAGCTCTAGTGAGTCTGAAGCTAGGGCCAAAAGGAGAAGACCATTTTTGGATCTTCTCATTGTGGAACATCTCAAGAACGACAAATACATCACTGAAGAAGACATACGAGAGGAAGTGGACACCTTTATGTTTGAGGTTTGAGGACACCTTTATGTTTGAATTCCTCCTGGTGGATTTTATGTTCTGATGCTTACTTTTGAAATATAAGATATTATCGGGAATTTTTTGAGCGCTCTTAATGAGGGTGCGTGGGCTTGCCTTGTGATGGTTATTTATGTTTACATGGTTAATAATGATAATGGAGCAAGTTTAGTATTTGACGCCCGGTGGTGATAGTGGTGGTAGTGTTGCAGCAGGTGTGGCTAGCCTGGCATGCTTGACTGAAATTGTCCGCCTGAGCATCTCATACATTGATAATAAGGTTAAGCGTAGTATGTTAGGTGGCAAACACAAGACAGAAGGACGAATACAAACAACGGCGCATAAAACACCACAATTAATTGATACCATTTAGCCCACATTCCAGTGGATACCAACGGTATGTCACCAAACGCTGAATAGCACCTGGTCTCGCGCAGCGTATGATAGCATTAGGAAGTTAATTTGTCTCACTTTTAGTTTCACTGTAATTAGATATCGGGGCTAACTAAGAATCAATGTTTTAGTGGCTATGGTTGGCTGCAGTGCTTCGAATCGCCAAATAAGGGAAAGGAAAGAGGGTGGCAGTATACGCAACCCATGCTCAGTGTCTGTTCTTAGAGAGAGAGAAAGAGAGAGAGAGAATATGTTTTTATAAAAGATCGTGGGATGTAATGCGCTGCCGTCCTCATATTTCTGGCATCTGGAGGCGGATGTAATCAAAATAGAGAAAAGGAATGGGAGCGACAGGTTTGTGTTTTAGACGTATTTATGCAGTCCTTCGCTGAATGCGAACTTGCATTATGCGAATGCGAACTTGGATTATCTTGCAATAGTTAGCTCACGTAGGTTCTAGGCCATAGTCTTAGTGGCAACGTAGCCAAGACGAGTTTGCTGTGCAACTTCTGGTTTTCACACCCCCGTAACAGGCGTTCCCCAGTCGCTTGTGCGTCCTCATGATATCGCAATTATCGACAACCTCGTCTTTGAGTTGATTTCTGTTTGCACACGTTGCTGTGAAAACATTGAGGTAAAAGTACCTCGGATACTCTGTTTCTATATCTTATGCAGCAAAAAACTAATGCAATAGAATTTGGAAGACACTTAAGATTGCTTACGTGTGATAATGCGAGAGCGTTATACCGTTTGTACACCTCGTAACGTCATCAACGCGTTCATTTTATACACGTATGGCGCGCTCCACCTCCTCCGCACTGTCACGTGCCCTGCCCAATGACGCACGTACTAGTCAGCGAAATGGCTGCGACGTGACGTGTGCAACCAGGGACGCCCTAGGCACACCTTTAGTAAGACAGAACCGCATCCCGGAGGCCCGGGTTTGATTCCCACAGACTTAAATTTATCAAATGTTATTTTCCAAGCCACTAATTTACTTTGTTTACAGGAACCTCCCTGAGAAATGTGGCGTCAGTTTGAGCATTTTCTGACGTGCTTTTATTTTTTGCGGTGTCGGCCATTTTTTTAGTCATGGCGCAGTTTCGTAAGGTCGCTGCCAACGTACCCACCTAAGGTTTCGCCTTAAAATTATAATTATAAAATAAATGCATGAATGAAACCAAGCGCGTGCCCGGCCCGTTCGCTCCTTATGTTATGCTAACGCGCTGTTTTATAGGTCACTTGTTCTGCAGCGGGTTCCAGGACGAAGGGCGAGCTTGCAGGACTACAGTCAAGAATTAGCTGATGGCTTTATGCGCGCTTTTTCCCGCGCACGCTCTGTTAGTGGTCACGTGACCTGCTGAGTTCTTGCGGACGCGTCACAGTTGAAAGGGTGCAGCAAGCGACAGCACAGAACGTTCCGTTTTGGACAAGTACTTGCGCTCCCCTCCATCTGCGTTCATCAAGCCCGCGCTGTGAGGGCGAGCGCTCGTGGTACTCGTGTTCACGTGTCTGTTTGGGCGCGTGCATCACGTTGGTTTGGTTGGCAAGCAAATGTTAACGGCGCTTTACACTGCCCACAAAACTAGGAACCTTACTTTCTGTAACAGTCATTTGCTATCATTGTCGAAACTTTGCATTTCGCGAAACTTCGACTTTTTATCATAGTGACATTTTCTTTGAGCACGCAATTGCGGTAATGAGACTTAGATATCAGATGTTATGGGATAATGTGGAGGAGATTCTTATTGATTCAATCTTTGAACATATCGTGTCAGTCATCTTCATTTCCCTTTCTTAGTGAAAGATTGGTTTTCTCATAAAGCGTTGGTTAAATTATATGGGCGCTCAGGTTGGCTTTTTTATTTATTTCTTGTTTTTTCTTAAAGAAGGGTTGTTGGACAGCGCTTGTCATGTGTGCTCCATTCTATCTGTGCTTGTGTCACCCTTTGAGCTGCAAGAAATGAGAATCTGCACAATTCAGCTGTACACCTTGTTCGAAGGGGGTGTTTATAGGCTATGGAAGTAGCAATCACTGAACCTATGAAAGGGTTGCTAATGGCTACAGAATATGTTACTGAAAGCTTAAAGCCGTTAATCGCGAGGAATTATGAAGTTGTTATACACTGAAGCTGTTCATTTCGAATGCGGCAACAGTAATTGAGCTTTCACGGAGTCTTTACATGCGCAGCATGGTGCATTATTATTCAACAAAGCATGTTCACGCATTACGTTGAAATTAACTTTAATAATCAAACACCTAAATGCAGGACGTTTTGTAGAAGGCCTGGGTCGCTGAGCTTGTTCTTTTTTTTTGCGGGATAGGGCCGACAACTCAGTGTAAGCAGGGTTCACAGGAGCTCGGCTGTGTTGCCCACGTAGCTCGCACCCATTTGAGAAACTGTGCGTCATATTTTCCTGTTTTCTGTATGTCTCGATCGACGGACGCAGTGGTTTCCTTCTGTACACGGGTCGCCTGCTTTTCAGAGAAGGACAGTATTAACCATTATTAATTGCCAGCCCCAAGGACGGGCTCACCGGGAGTCATGCGTGGTGCTAGCAGTTTTGTCGCCGTATCGGGTGGCGGAATGAGAGAGTTTCCAATGAATAGAATATGTAAGGACGGGTTTCTCAAACCGCCTTGTGCTAGGACTTCTAGCGCAGGCGGGCTGAGTCAGGAATTAGATGTCAGTAGAGTAAGGAAGTATGGGCAGTAAGGCAAATGAGGTCAACAGACCTAACAAGCCATTGCATGGTAAATTATGGTTATAGGCAATATATTGAACGAGCGGAGCGTGATGCGGGCTTCGGGATGTGCGTCCATGATGCTGAATTTCTTTACAGCTTTCTAGTGTCAGATCCATATGCTTTGCAAAATTTCTTGTGCAGCAGCAGAACGCTGCCGTAATAGATAAGTGCCGTGACATTGTTGTGCAATTTCTTTGCTTCCAGGGTCACGATACTACAGCGGTGGGGATAAGCTGGGCACTTTTCCTTATAGGTCATCATCCAAAGGAACAACGGGAGATTCACGAGGAACTCGACTTAATCTTTGGTAACGATAGAGATCGTTATGTTTCTTTTGACGATTTGAAGCAGATGAGGTACCTCGAGTGCGCTATCAAGGTATACAGTCTTATCCAAGAAGTTGCAAACAAAACCATCAATGTTCTTCTTTATTCGAATTCAGGAAGCTCAACGTATATACCCATCTGTGCCACTAATAGCTAGGACATGCGAAGAACCATTCAAAATAGGTAAGATCCATAGTCACGCATTTCAATGCTAGCTGCTAAGAAAGACTAAGTATATTTCTGTACTTTCTTACATGCGATACACGACTTACCGACGAAGATGGAGCCATCCTTCCTACCGGAACAGTAGTGCAAATGGCAGCCTATTTCTTACACCGTAATCCTGAAGTTTTTCCAAAGCCGGAAGAATTCCACCCGGAGAGGTTCTTCCCGGAAAACTCGAAAGGAAGGCACCCGTTCGCTTATCTTCCATTTTCAGCGGGACCCCGGAACTGCATTGGTGAGCCATTCTAATCATATTGATTGTAAAACGCAAATCGCGGGTCTTGCTATTCTCTAGTTGCCGTATTTTTCGGACTATAGTCCGTAGAGGCCGATTGGGGCTTAATATTAATTTTTTTAGATTGCCCGCACCTGCTGTATAGTTCTCAAGGGCCAAACATCGACTGGAATACGTTTTTTTTTGGTTCTTGCGAACGCTTGACTACACTGAGCTTGAAGGCTGCCGTCTTTTGGTACCATCCCAACATTTCTGGTGCCTTGCGCATATATAAAGTTACGTACAAGTGCACGGAGTATTTTGCAACGAGGTTTTGTGCATGTGCTCACATATCTTATCACTGAAAACCAGGAAATTTAAGCATTGCGAGGAACATTCATTTGTATATCTCAAGCTGTCAGCATCAGCTGAAAGTATCGCTCCTGCACAGAGACGATCATTGCGGAGCTGACCTTTCTGTGATGTAGCGCAGGGGAAAAAACTTGCATAGTCTATGGGCTGTGGTCTATGTAAACTACATTAGCCTAGCCACACACCCCTAAAAAAACAAGAAAGAAGTAATAATTATAAACAATGCTCTGGAGCTAAACAATAGTATGGCTGTGCTACACGTGACGTAGCTGCTAGCCTCATCTAGTGCTTTCGAAATTTCCCTGCTAATTTATTTTGATTTAGCAAGTAGCATTACCTTATGAGGGCATGTACTACGCCATTCTGCCATGCCGATGCTCTGCATGGGAAACTGTGTGCGAGGCTTGACTGACCGGCAGGTCAAGCGTGTTTCGTTTGATAGTTTTATGACTATCACCACTGACTCTCTATCCTGCTAGGATAACTTACCTATTATTGTCATTAAGATTAATTCTCTATATCTGTAGACATTCATCTGCCAATGTTATGCATGAATTCTACGCTTTTGTACACCTATGCTGTGCAGCCTACAGTTCAGATATATACTGTAACACCCCCACCGAAGTGGCTTCAAGAAGAGAAGAAGGAAGAGGATAACAACAGAAGAATGGAAGGATTATCAATTTCTCATTGGTGTTCCTGTTTAGATACGACTAATTATTTTCCTAACTAACCCAATTCTTGGCCTATTCCCCCATGCATACTGGGTATGAGCCAATGCTTAATGTCCGTAATAAGCAAGAATGCTTATTACGGACACCTTTTGATTTCTGCAGAAGCATTTCCGTGACCAACGTCAATGCGGTGCAAGGAAAGCCGGCCGGCAACAAACCGCCTACCTCATAATTGAAACTTTTCTGCATAGCACGTGGGCACGTCTTGAGAGCAGATCCCAAGCAGAGCTTAGAGATTCTTCGTTTAACTAGGACTTGGCACTCCAGGCATACGCTACGAGTATCGCATTTCAATCGCTTAACACTAGAAGCCTGAGCGCTATTTTCGAGACGAAGGCTTGAATAAAGCTCGTAACAGAAAGCTCATAACAGAAGGCGCGTAGGTTCCAAGGCAATATCCTGGTATTCTGTGCATAGATCTATATGCTCCAGCTGCCTCCGTGACAGAAGGACCATTTATCCTGTGAGATACTACACTGGTTCAAAAAGAACACACAGCCTGTAACACAAAAGGTGGCTAAAACAGGAATTACAGGGCCTGCTTGATGTGGAAATCTTCCGCCCATCAACCTAAACGTTCGCGTTTCCAATAGAATAGTGACAAAAGAATACTGAACATTAAGAATGTGCAATGATAACGGGCTCATTAATCGCCAAACTGATTTATTTCCGCATCTAATGCCATGCACTGACATAAACAACTAAAGAGGTGACTGTTCGTAGTTTTCACACATCGACCTTTGCAAGAGCTACTGGCAGATGCCGCTTCAGGAAGAATACAAATATATTATGCCTTTCTGACACCTTTCTTTTTTTTAATACAACCGATTGCCCTTCGGTTGGATGAATTCCGGGGCATAGTTTCAAAATATTATGGACAATGCACTTCTACACTTCAAAGAATATTTCTGCGATCTATTAGTCAATGACCTTATTATCCACTCGAGATCACCGGATGACTACATTTCACATCTGTCACAAGTGCTAGATGCATTGCCTAGAGCTAAATTGAAGATAAACACAAAGAAAATGAATTCTGCAATAACACGATTGTCTTCCTTGGAAGACGGACATACATAGAGTACAAAGTAAGAATCGGTCAAACGCATTTCCCACTCAGCCTTATCATAGACTACGCACTGAAAAGTAAATGTCTAATGCGACAAATTCGAAATTACCTTCAATTCACGTGGATCGCGGAGTGTGAGCAAGCCAACTAAGCCTTTGTCAACATAATATAATCAGACCCAGTTTTGCTATCCCGGACTTCATGAAACCCTTCGAGCTAATATATGTATAATTTCTAAATTTCCATTTACCCGCACCCACCTGCCACTTGTGCCTTGTTGAATAGTGCCATGTACAGCACATATGCATTGTACCATGTACTCTCGCCCAAATTACTTTTCGTTTTTTTTCCCTCCTTTTTTTCATCTTTCTTTTCATCTTTCTTTCTTCTTTCTTTTTTCATCTTTTTTTCATCAGCCTTCAGTCATTTTTATTACAATATCATGTGTGAATTGTATCCCCCCGTATGTAATGCCTCTCGGGGCCTTTAGGGTATTGAAAATAAAAAAAATAAAATAAGATACCGAATCTTCGGACTGCGGAGAGGGAGCAGTCCTCTACCAGAGGGATGAAAATGAGCATCTAAAACCACAACTAAAAGTCATTGGCTAATATTCATATACTTCCGTGAGAAGGCAGAGGCAAATTATACTACTACAGAAAAAGAAGCATTAGCAGTTGTCATGGCCCTCCGTTACCTCCGTGCATACCTGGAAGGCCGGTACTTCAAGTTATTCACTAATAACCTAGCCTGGACGCCCATCCTAAACCTTACTCAACCAAGAAGACGACTAGCTTGGGGGTAGAGTGAAATATAATAGTTCACCTTCGAAGTCAGACACAAGTCTGGCGGGAAAATACCAGGTGGTGATGCAATGCCAAGGCTACGCCTGCCGTGAAGAGACTCTGACGAACATGTGACGCACCCAATATGGGATGGAACGAGAAACATGGTAATGTAAAGATGGAAGATTGCAAGTACCAAATGCACGTATTTCTCATATTCGCGGACTTTACCATTAGCCTATCTATTGCTGGAAGACATTATGGTTTCCGGAGAATGCATTTGAATATTAAACATAGGTTCTGCTGGGGTAACATGAAGAAAGACATTTCGGAGTACGTCCGCACGTGCCACGTGTGTAAGCTCTGCAAAGAAAAGTTGGAACCATGTGGTAGTCCTATTATAATAAAGAACATTAGAAGAAACTATTTTCTGTAGTTCATCTCGATTTCGCAGAGCTGAAAGAGAAATGGGAGGTGGTGCGGATCACTAAGGCCTTCCTCTTAGCTACTGACGAATGCACACGAATCGCAGCGTATCGGCCGAGAAGGCAAGATGCGGAGAACGTATTTCCACTCCTGATTAGAGAGGTATTCGAGTATTTCAAAGTCATAGTTGCACATAGCATCTCTGCATTCCGAAGCGAGCATTTGAGCCGTTCCGACGAAAGGAAGATTGAATTAAAATTTGCCGTATACCATACGGCCCAGAAGCAAATGTACTCTCTGAAAGGCTATTCGTGACAGGAAGCAGTTGATCGCCTTCTACAGAAAGTTTCGCTGTGGCTGGAATGCTCGTTAGAAACTGCGTCTAATCACCACAATTGTTCCCACATGACCGGGCTCGGCTGCAGTGCTTACTTTGCTTTGCACGGAAATTATCATGGCTGCCGGCTGATCTACTCTTGGGCATTATGAATGTAATACTGTCAGCATAATGGGAAAAAAAGTGAGACGCAGAAGAAAAAATACAAGTTGACCATGAAAAATAGCCATGACGGCCGCCACTCAACGAAGACACCTGTCATTGAAGTGGGAGACCATGTGCTGGTACGAAGGGTATTACAGGGATCGAAAGTTCTTTTCTCCGGAGTATACATAGTCGTCCTGACAAGCTGACAACAAGGAATATTGAATGCAGTGTGGCACACGGACCCAATGGTGTCATGGAAACTACATCGATGCATAACATCGTGTCATATCAACCCAGGAGGTTTGAAAATACGCATACATGGTTGGCAAGGAAGATAATCAGATCAGAAGACAAGGATTAAGTGCAAAAGCCCTTGCAAGCGATCTTGCGTGCGACAGCCACAAGTGATATGATGGAGATGGTTGTCATGTTCCCTCGTCGCCCTCGAGTCGAACCTCACGCGAGCGACAACTTTGTGCGACGTCTTCCCAAGTGGTGCCTTAATGGGGGCAGGAAAGGCACGCCGAAACTGGCGTGACGGGTGTTTCATTAATTTAAGTCGATGTGTTTTGCTTTAAAGAGCAGCATAAAATATTTCTAAAGGTCTTGCAGTAGGTTCTTATACTTGCATGTATCAAAATTTGGTCGTTTGCTCGTTTCGTGCGAGGATCGCTAGTACTTTACTGATTTACATCATGTTCCGCCTTCGCACTATTGACTAGTCGACCATGCCACTTCCGGGCGACCAGCGGCGAATAATAGATTTCTAGAACTGAGCGATCGAGCGACAAGAACGAGTCATCTGTTCGCGCGACGGCCTGTTTCATCGCTGGAAGCCGTCGATCGTCGCCGTCGTGCACAAAATCGCTTCCATGGGCTTTATTTTTTATCAATGGCAATGACAGTCCTTACTGAAAAATAAACAGGGACGTTATACGGGGTGATCATTTGTAAGTTTTACGGAATTTAAAAAAATTGCCGGTTTAGATAACATAATTCTAGTCTGTTTCGTCCCACGCTTCGGGAAATATCTTGAAACTGGTTTCACCCTGAAAATTGTTTTCAAGTGGATATTCTTTCAAATTCATTGGCTACAATTCGTAAATTGCAATATTTGGCTCGAAGTAATTAATTATGAAGTTAATTGGGAAATTTTTGGCCATTAGTTAAATATGCGTTTCGATTTCTCGTGTTAGTAATGTCCGGGTCTTCGAATAATCCACCTCAAGGATAAGAAAAAGGCTATTGGGCACGAAGTGTTTTTAAAAAGTTGCATAAAACTTAGAAATGATCGCCGATACTTGTGAATAACTTTGGCCACGAGAAGGGCGAGACAAAGCAAACATGCATTCATGCACTTTGTTCGTTACCATAATTTGCATTAAGGCATCGCATGAAGTAAAAAATACTTCTGCTTTAAGAAAAGCCACCACAGTGTCAAATGCACAGTATTGTGTTAAAAGAATTCAACAGAAGACTATTTTACATAAGCACCGGTAGTGATAAAAACACGCCATGTATTCGGTTCTTGCTCGCTGCACGTTTTTGTCTTATGTCTAATGCCACCTAGTGATCTTTGCATGGACTATGTTTTTGTAAATACAATTCAACAAAGGTTCTCTTTTCATGTGTTCACAGGACAAAGATTTGCACTCGCCGAAGAAAAGATCGTTATCGCCAACATTCTGCGACGCTTCACAATCAAGTCACTGGACCAGCGTGACCAAGTCGAACTTGTCAGTGAAATGGTGCTCAGACCTAGAAGTGGTCTCCGAATTCAATTCACTCCTCGCTAGTGAGCAACTTCACTGATGTGCAGAAACCTGGCGACTGAGTTCTTATCCTACCAAGATGGATGCGTGTGTTCCGAAATGTTTGCAGAGCGTCCGAACGGGGATAGCAAGAAAACCGACAAGCAACGACCCCCATCCCGTACCCGTCCTGCATGACGCACTACGAAGCTTGGGTAATGTGCGCCACTAACTAGCCCAGTGCTCCACTATGCGTGTGTTGTGGGATCTACGAATGCTCAAGATATATTTTCTCATAGTCTGACTTCTTCGTTCCGTAATTTCTAGTGGACTTGGAATCACGCTGTTTGGTAGACATAGCTGGTTCACTGTTAGGAAACAACGATGTGCGTGAACTTTAGGTCACTCTGTATACGTAGAGTGTGGCCTCCGAGATCGTGATGGCACACTTCTTACTTTGTGCGTCAAAGGCCTGCGATCCACGAAAAGGAAGATGTAAACTGCACTGACGGTCGTCCACAGCAGCCTCGAAAACGTCGCCACCGCCATTAATTCCTACAGCTCTCCCCTTCCTATTACAGGCTCATTATCGTATCTCCGGGAAGAAAGCCGAGGCTCCCTTACTGCTCAAGCCCTTTCCTTTTTCAAGAAGTTCAAATAAAGCTGCTCTGCTTGGCCATCCTCCTTTCTCGATTTTGTTTCGCCGCTACAGTAAACGTCTTCTGTGTGTACATTTTATGGGTGGGTTCGGTTAGGTCTCCGCTAGCGATGAAAGCACAAGCGTAGACCTAACCGGCACGTTGGACCTCAACCGGTAAGATATCTAACCGGCAGGTTAGGTTCGATGGAAGTCGAATTATTGCCAGCTTTTACTAAGACAGCGGCTAAAAGGTCGAAACTAGATTTGCTTTGTCTCGTCGGTCTTTGTCCTTTGCATTGCGCTGTCGAGGACGGTGATGGTCGTCAACCTTACTTCATCTTCGTAGTTATTGTGCCATCGTAAGGTCACCTCCTTACCTTAAACTTCAGCGTTCTAAAATGGTGAAGAAAAAAATTCGGCAAAACCCATCTCACGATGACTGTCGACGATAATGCGTTTAGCATCAAGTCAATACAATGCCACAATGTATTGTAACCATCGAAACAAGTTATGTATGTATGTGTACTGCAACGGGACTCCTCTTTCACGCTTCCTCAAGGACACTCGGTGCCATCTTGTGACGTCGCCACGAAGCCTGCGCATGGCCTTCGAAAAGTAATGCGCGGCTGTGCGCGCGAACGCTGAAAAATTTGCCATGCGGCAACCCCAGGGCGTTTATCTCGCGCTTCTTTCTAAACACGCTGCGCCATCTAGTGATGCTACCGAGAAGTCCGCGCATGCCCTTCGAGACGAGAAGCGCGGCGCGCCGTTACGTGCGAATGCTGAGAATTGTTTCCTTGCTTGCCGCACACTCAGTGGCGCATACACGGTGACACAGATTGCCGAGAGGTTCATTGAAGAGCGGCACATACGCAGTGTATTCCTGGCGCAGCTCGCTAAAGCGCTGGCGTGAGGGACATTCATTGAAAATCAGCACATGCCTACCGAATTTGTGGCGCAGCCTGCTAAATCGTCGAGTTGTTGTACTTAAAACCCATGTGACTTCGTTTCGATTCCGCCCAGCATCGGAGAAATATAAAGGGTCCTTTTTTTTCATCGTAGAACGGTAGGAATTTCCTGGCACATACCCCAGTGACCCATGTTGCCATTAAAGTGGTTCATTGAAGACCAGCACGGACCAACTCGCACATATGTAGTGCTTCAAGACGGCGTTTCATTTCAAAGAGTTTCATTGAAAAGCGGTACGTAGCCAGTGAGCGAATCTGTTCTGCGTAATCGAGCAATAAATGACGATAAATTACCGGACACTGTATAGTCAGTTCATCGGTATTTTGAAAGCACTCTTGCTTATGATGTACAACATGATATTCTAGTGATGTCATTTTGAAAGTGTAATACCTAATTCTCTGAGAGGGATGGTGCCGTTGCATATATAGGTCAGAGGCAAGAGAAGGCGATACTATAGCGGACAAGGACGACACTGTGCACATCGCTAAGCAGACGTTCTTAAAAACAATGTCAGCTGTGAGGGCCTGCTGCTCGCAGCAGGCTCTGTACGTCCTTATAACGCCTATGACTACCAAAGTTGCAGCTAATTCCTGCCGTTGTCGACGATGATTGGCACTGTTCTAATCGAGAAGCGTACTCAACATAAAACTACGGTGGAACATTATCTGCTGGCTCGTCGTTATCACCAATAAAATGGATTTCATCGTCGACAGGCATCTCACGGCTTAGTACAATAGTAAACAAGCATCAACAAACACTACAATCGTATCTGAGGCCCATTTCTTGTTCTTGTTCGCATTCTAACCAGACAGCAGACACCATCACGAGGGCGTCGTCAACCTCATCTGTCATCACCCTCACTTGATGAGGTGAGGGTGAGGTGAAGATAGGGTTCTTAAAATTGGTTAGGTGGCCGAGGGCGGACGTTGTTAAGTGAGGATGAGGGAGGGTGATAGTGATGATGTGAGGCTAAATGAGGAAAACGAGGTTCATAGTGCTGAACTGCAGAGAAGTCGCATATGTGTGCGCTATGGGTTTGAGGTCAGAAGTTTTGAAACGCCCTGGCAGGAAGTCTGTGGAGCTCACATGTACGTCGAAGCCCACTTGTAACTAACCTCAGTCATAAATACCAGTTGATGTTAGTAGTAACTAAATTTAGCGACCGGATGCTGTAGCAGCAACGACAGTGGAAACATTGACGGTGACTTTTTGGTGTCTCTCCGAAGTTTCCAGCATTTTTCCACAGTTAAGCACACTCCTTTATCCAAAATAAACATCCTGGAATTCATCTTTTCTTGTTCTTATTGGAGAGTGATAAAAACATGAGGGTTGAGCCTTTTTTAAGCATTGATAGCGTTTGCAGACTAGTGAAGGCAACGTCAAAAAGAAGAAAGAACATGACGTTAATGTAGATAAAGCTCGACTACAGCACGACTAGAACTGATTTGCTTTTTGCTTCGTCTGGCGCATGGCGATGGCGCTCGAGGGATTTTATTAACGCTTAGCAAACAACTTATGTGTTTTAGCTTAACCATCATAACGTTGTGCTGTTGCGCTGATTCCCTCGACTTAACACAACAGGGTAGTTGATTAATATAATAGGTTGTTGGTTAATATCTAAGGACTAATTCCAATAACTTGAGATTGAACTAAAGAAATATACCCCATTCTCAGCTGCCTGGCGAAAAAGTCCTTGACCCAACAGGCATCATCCGGCGATACAGAGAGGCTGTTCTCAACCGCCTGAGCACTGCAAAAGGCTCGCTGGTCACGTTTGAAGGTCGACAAAGGGACTAAAATGCTCATTATCGGGAGACGCGTCTGAACTAGCTTTAGAAAATAAAGGAGGGAAGTATGCTCGAGCTCCTGCTGCCATTTCATGCATGAGTCAAATATTAGTCGTACAAAAAGATAGTGAACGGGTGGTGTTTGTCGATCATATTGAGACACACAGCAGCGCATCCAGGGTGATAATGTTTAAATTTACCGGCATTTTATAAATTCGCCTGTCGCAGGTAACATAATTCTTGTCCAAGAGCTGAACTATTCAGAGGTGCACATTACGATAAATCTAAACACATGTTCAACTATTTGACAAAAAATCACAAATTAGTTCTTCATTGATTTTTACAGGAGATATCGTAATTTCCGAATTGTAGCCGGTGAGTTTCCAAGACTTATCCACATGAAATGAATCTCCAGGATGGCACCCGTTTTGACATATTCGCCATCAAACTCGCCGTAAAAATGCATTGTTGTTTCACTTACTTTTTTTTAGCAAAACGCTCTTTTAGATATTGGAGCACGAAAGTAACTGGAACGCCCTCCTATTTAGTCCACATTTTGGGAAATATTATCTGGTGTCATCCTGGAGATTCATTCCAAGTCAATACGTCTTGAAAACTCACCGGATACAATTCGTAAATTGCAATATATGTAGTAAAGTAATTAATTAAGAAATTAAATGGGAATTTTCGTTCATTAATTGAATACGTGTTTCGATTTCTCGTGCTAGTAACGTACGCCTCTTCGAATTGTTAAGTTCAAGGATAGGATTTATGCTATCTGCCCCAGGTGATTTTTTTTAAATTCCGGAAGACATAAAAAATCATCATCCCCTATATGCAATAAATATTCTTAGCATTTCAAATGTCCCGTTCCGGATGAGCGAATCTAACTTCGCGAGCTGGTAGTTTTTCGCCGTCGCCTGTTTAGCCTGTAAAGATAGTTCGCGTTTTGTCATCCATGAGTGCGTTGAGTGAATCTCGTAAGTTGCTCTTAGGTTATGCCTGAATGCGCAAACAGAAGTCCGAAGTGCAGGCTGCAAGCGATTAGGGGTACTGGGCGTTGATCTGCATGCTCAGTTTTGCCCAGTAACCCATACCTCTGAGCGCCAACGCTACTTGCAGATACCCGAACGGCTGAAAAGTATAATAGAGAACAAGGCCATGGTGACTCAAAATTTGCAAACCACGCTTAGAAAGGCGAACTCCCTGAACCTTCCACCCTACTTCTCTTATGTCAGTAATGTTCACAGAACAGTGCTTTGTTTCGATTTCTAGCGTATCTTTGACGGTAAGTACTTATGTATAATACGAATAGCAAGCACATCCTTATCCACGTCGAACAGCACACTTGCCTCATGAGCAACGAGTATGTTTGGGTGCGCTACGTTTACGGGAGTGTTTGCTTGTAGAATATGTTATACCCGTCATACTACTAAGAATATCGGTACAATCCCCGAGTTGTTGTAGTGCGCGATGCTAATTCTTCAGCACACCTGTCGACGAAATGTGACAGTCCAAGGTTGTCGCAAGGACTTCGTGGATTACGCATTAATGTAGCTCAGAACTAAAATAGGCAGATCATGCTAGCGATTGCGGAAATAACTATCGGGCTGTGCCTTGTTTCGCCGTTTGACTCCAACGTAAAAGTGCACTTGCTTCTAGTAACAAATGCAGAAAGCAAATAAAGGCGGCAGGTGCGGTGGCCCCATCGCGAGCATTGCAGACGGCTTAATCTTTAGGTTAAGTCCATGCTCCTATAAGAAAAGCAATATGGCCCGCTTCGACAATTGGAACGGCACGACAGGCATTCACACTTGTAAAGTAAGTTCAACGAACGAGCAAATGGTTTATAAGACATTGTAGCAAGCTGAAAATAAGAGAATGATGGTAGCCTTTTCAAGGTGAGGGTAAACATTTTGTGGTAAGGGTGAGGGAGGGTGGGTAAACTTTTTACATGTGCATGCGCGGGAGGGCGGGAAATTTATGTAACGTGACGGTGATGGGAGAACGTCACTTGCGCCATAAGTACAACGGAGGAAGCCCAAAAGTGAAGGCATTTGCCAACGTCTGATTTTAGCTCTCCAACATTGTGGACAACCCAAAACACATTTAATACACGTGAGGTTCCTGGACAAGCGCATAGAATTCAGTTACTTTTAGTAAAGTAGAAGGCACAAAGCCTCTTTCCGTTACTTACTACATTTTTAAACCAGTCTACTGCAGTCCGTAATGTACGGAACAAACACAAGTTCCCTATTGCCGGTGTGCTCCTGACCGGCGTGGCCTTGACACGACGTATATGTGGCGTTATATGGCTGAGCGTTTACGCAATCTACACTTTCCTTGCCCGCGCACTCCACTAGACGTTTCCGCTGCGCTGTTCGATTACAGGCCCGCTTTCGCTCTTGCTTGGCGCCCGCTCTCCGCGCACGTGTCAGGCAGCGGCTTCAAGGGCGTTTCGGGGTCCGCGCGTAATGACACCCGTGGAGGAGGCGCTGCTTTCGCTCGATGCTTGGAACGTCGAGCTGTGTTGCGAAGGCGTGCAACTACGGCGAGCCGAGCCGGTTGCGTGGCCCCAGTCGCGCCGCGCAACACGAAAAGGCCGAGAGAATTCGCTGGCCGAGGCTGCAGACTATACGTTGGTGACTCACGGCGGTTCATTCAACGCTACGGCATTGCATCGTGACGGAAAGGTAGGTGTGAATGTAGTGGCTGAGAGCCTCCCTTCGCTCTCTCTGTTCCCCCGTCTGTCTGTATTGCCCGACTATATCAGTCGTAATCTACGATATGCGGCTGGCATGAGAGGCGCTCGCTTCGCGCTACTCTTGATGTAAATCGCTTAGTGTAAACAACTCCAGCAGCAGAGAAAGTAGCTGTGACAGATCGCTGTATGTAAAGCGGGCAGACGTGAGCTGGATTATTAAATTATTCTTGGCGTTGCAATGCAAGCGTAAGAGCGCCCGCGAGCACCCATAGCAACTGGGGCCTCGTTTCCCTTACGCCAATTTCTTAACGCTGCAAACTACGTAGCTGTGCAGACTTCTCTGGGATAATTTCTTTCGAAGAGTGTGACATAAAATATAATTTCTCCAGGTGCATCTACAGAATATTTTAGGTTATAATGGAAGGTTTTGCAAAAATAAGCTATGGAATGTGTGTGCTACTGCTTTTGTGTTATGCTTTCTTTTTTGACTCCAGAAATTAGAGTTACGACTTAAATTTGGGTTACTAACCTGGGCTGTTGTTTACAACGCTGTTTCTAGCCTAAAACCATTCGCAAAGACATGGACCAACCGGCAAAACATGGTAGCATACGCGGCAGGTCAATGACAAGCACTTCCTACGAACAAAACCCTTCTTACGAACGAAAACTTTCAGGAATGCGGCGGTAATTATCTAGGTGTCAAATCAAAGCTTGTCGGATGCATTGAAAAACACCGAAATTAAGGTGATTGGTCTTTTTTATGCCAGAAACGTGAGCAATGCTGGATCGTGCTATAACCACACAGATAAAGTTCGCGCTGGCGGATCTTTTGGCCGATCGCGCTGGCCGACGATTCCCTGTTTAATTCTTATTTGTGTTATTGTGTGCTAGTTTGGGGTAACACTACAGCTGAGAACCTACACAAACTCGTTTTAGTACATAAAAGGCCAGTCCGCGCGTTATCAAGTGCTTCTAATTTAGAACACACCGCGCCTCTTCTTGAAAAACATAAAATCCTTAAAGTTCGAGATTTGTACACTTACACTCTACTGTGTCCTTATAAGAAAGCAGTTCAGGGCACATTAGATGCTTTTCTCAATATTTCACAACTTGAGCACACCCCTACAACATATCCTTTTCGGTATCAACCACCATGGCACGTTGGTTTTTCGCGCACACAGTACGGCTGACAGAGAATTCGGCATACATTGCCAACGACATTAAATCGCTACGACACACTAAATATTAACATCACAACGTGAGCGAAGAAAGACTTAAGAAGTTTATTCACGCAATATATATATATATATGCGTGTGTGTGTGTAGCCGTTGTAGTATGTATGTACATTATGAGTACTTAGCCTTTCTATTTCATTCTTCCTACATGTCCTTAGAGAGGCGTGTTTGATTGTGATTTAATCTTCGTTTCATTTATGCCTCTGGTACAGTGCTTTTTATGCAGGTTTAGTAATGCTAAATGTGTTTCGCCTCCATTGCTGATGGGTGGCTGGAGCCCAGCCAAGCTGCAGTGTAGCAGCTTTTTCTTGTTGTGAAAGTTGTGAAATGAAGTTGCTTTGATTGCTTTTAGGCCATGCAGGTGCACTAGCTGCCAGCTCGGAAAGCTGCCAGCTCGTGGTGCTCGTAGCTGAGCTCCTGCTTTCCCTTTCTGCTTTTTGCTTCCTATTTGGTGAGGAAAGGCAGGCAGACGCTGGTGCATGTTTGTCGACGTGTTTGGAAGCAGGAGCACTATAACCTCCTGCGTCCTAGGGAAAAAAAGGGATCAAAATGACTGAAAGTTGAGCAAGTTGGTATTATGGATTGATGTTACTGAAATTGGCAGGCGTTCAGAGACGGACACAAGTATAGTACGAACAGGACAACGTGAACGTCCTTGCGTCTGTGTTTGCACGCCTGTGTTTCAGTACCATAAAATGTACATCAATTTGCGTTGGGCAATTGAACGTGAAGGATCTGGCTTAGCATTAAGGTATACGGTAAAACCCGGAAAGGAATTCGATATGTCGCATGCGACCACGGGCATTCATCGATTGACTACGTGAAGTGGTGCATTCTCGAGGGACTATAAACTTTTACTAAGACTAAAAACCGAGCACGTAATACGTGTAAGATTAAAACTGTTCTTTTCTACAGCTTTGAAATGCGCAGGCCCTGTCTGATGTCATAGGATGGCTACCTTGCGCTCCTGACCCCTGCTTTTTATTTTTACGGAAGTGTATGCTCCTTCCTTTTCCTTATCTCTACTTTGTTACCACTCTACCTCCCCCTCCCCTCGCTCCCCAGCGTAGGGTAGCCAACCGGATTTTTCTTTCTCTGGTTAACCTCCCTGCCTTTCCCCTTTCCTCTCTCTCTCTCTCTCTATGGAAGGAGTAACCAAAACTGTTTTTTTTTCTTCTATTTGCTTACAGCAGCTGTGACAACTCCCAGAAATGTCGTCTTCCGCGGTGTATCACTCTTCTGGCTGGCTGAGCTTGAACGGGGTGGCTGGAGCGGCATCGTTCTTCGCTTGGGCTCTTGCGTGGTGCATCTCAGTAGTGGTCTCAGTGGTCATGGCTGTCCTGCTTATAGTGAAGTTCATACAGTTGAGAAAGCTCCGCAACCTGAAGGGTGTGCCATGCAGATGGGAACCACTGCCTTACGTCAACCTGTTGTCGTTATGCAAAAGCTGCTCACAAGGAGGACCAACGTGGTTAAGCGCATGTGAGTGCACATATTCTGTAGATGTTTATTTATTGTGAGCATCTGACACGAATAATGCACTCATTCCGTGACCGCTTCATGCAGAGCAAACATGCTGCACACGATCCCCCGTGTTTAGAGTGATCGCGAGATAAGGCAACCATTCGAAAACTGCATTATCAGCTGATGTGTAAGAGGCTCCAAGTTGTACATATAAGCTAGGTGCACTGGGAACTCCCGCCATAAAACATCTGTTGCCAGCTAAGCCACCTATTCAAGACCGGTGGTTCTGGAGCACCAGTCAGTATCATCTCCACCACAATGCGTGTGCGTTGGAGGCTTTTTGGCAGTGACAACTACGACCGTTTATCCAACTGGCGCCAGTGCATCAACGCACAGCACAATACGAGAAGCAGTTGTCGAAAAGTAGCGTGTTCCTGTGACTTGAAATAAACAGACAAATCGAAAAAGAAATAAAACGTGGTGCAAGAAGTACCAACTTACTAACTTCACGTAAAGCAAACCTTATTGGTTTAATAAAGCAATGCTGCCATTTGTAAAAGTTTACGCCGACGTAGTTTCTATCACGCTATCAGCTGATCCCCTTACAAACCCACGTGGACTTGCACCGCAACAGCAACGCAGGCGAATTTGTCAAAGTTTCTAGACCGCAATACCCTTCACCTCGCGTTCATACAAGGTCACACACATGTGCAGTCAGTCCTGCGCTGTTAGTCCTCCTAGGTAACAACGCGCTGAAATAAACATAAACTAACTAGGCCAGAATCTTTCATAGTGATGCCGCGTCTTGCCCGCAACCGTTCTGTTTCCATTTGGACACCTGAGGACTCTACTTCACGGAATAATTCCTTGGTTACCTTTCGTAGCGAAGGAAACGGCTTAAAAATTCCCTCGAGCGTCTTTTAGGGTCTATAGAAAGCTCTACAATTCAAGTGTTCACGCCCAACCAAAGTGTAAAGCAGATGTATGATGATTTTCTATATTATTATTTTTCGCATTCAGAATTTACATGTAGGGGGCATTATGGAGGAGCGGGATTGACATAGTATCAAGAATAATGCACATGGTAAGAATACTCTATCAAACAAGAGCGGTGGTAACAATATCAAGAAAATGACACTACAGTGCAGAAAACACTGCAGCAATCGTACTAATAAGTGACAAAGTAAAACAACGCGGGGAACCGACCACGAAAGTAAGTGCGTGTCAGTATTTGCTGCGCGATATGTGTTAGATGTCATTAGCGAGCCTGGTACGAAAACAATGAGGATATGTAATGTTGACCAAAGCTGCAGGCAGATTATTTTAACTTCATCACGTTTTTGGAAGGAATGAGTAAGATACATTACTTTTCTGAGTGGGGAAACCCCTACTTTATGCTGGTGGTTAATACGAGAAGAAACTTAACGGTGCTGTTGGGGTAGTACATATTTTATGGATGAGGCAAAGACGACACACTTTCCTGCGAATGACGAGAGATAGGAGACTAAGGCTATAAGTTTCATGGGTGGTGCAATGTTACTTCGATAGGAAGAAGCGGACTGAACGGTTTCGTACATTTCTACATGATGCACGAACTATGTTTTGCTAACGCTCTTTTGGAATCACCTTACATCATTCAATGTTAAACAATCGTGCGGATCCACGTTATGACCCGGCGCCTGCACATTGCAAGTAGCTGACAATGACTTACGACAGAGTCACTGTTACTATCACCTTACTATCACCTACATTTATCGACGAAAATGCAGTAACGTAAGGTGTACAGTGGCGTTTCAGTCGACCTCCATACATTTAAGGAATTTTAGGTATTCAACTGGTATGCGCAGTATGCTACACAACATATATATATATATATATATATATATATATAGATATATATATATATATATATATAATATTACGATATCAACGCGCGATGCTTCAAGAGACGAGCCGCCGCGAGAACGACGACGAAGTTGGTCGGTGCCCTTGGCACGAGCGAGTGATAGCCTGGCTCCAGTGTAAATAGCGTGTTAATGGCATCTTTCGTCTGTGTCTTTCCACACGTAACATTTCTGGTGGAGGTGCGGGGTATCGATCTCCGTACCTCTCTCTCTCTCTCTCTCTCTCTCTCTCTCTCTCTATATATATATATATATATATATATATATATATATATATATATATATATATATATATATCTGTGTGTGTGTGTGTGTGTGTGCGTGTGTGTGTGTGTGTGTGTGTGTTGCATTCGGTGATGACGTATAGGTGGCGCTTTTTCAAAGAAGCACAGTTTTCAGGATATTGCTACAAGTTTAGGTATAAATGTTTTCTTTCGTTATTTCTCACATGTGTACAGAGGTTTTGAAAACGTCACCTAGTGTTCAATGAATACATTTAAAAAAGTACTCACAGGTCATCATACTTCACTCGAATGTCTAATTCCAGTTGTTATGGTATTATTCAGCGATTATCTATGCACATCCTCACGGTTATCTACGTCATGGTTATCTGGGAGGTATTATAACATTATGATATAGTGCTCTTTACCTGCTACTCTCTACGAGCCTATGTCACCCATGGTCAACCAAAGTACAACAACACTATTGCTGCGTTTTCCGTTGTTGTTGTTGTTGCACTTAAACACGACACATACACCTCACAGTTATCGCTATACAGTATAACATGCTGGTGTCCGTATAGATCTCCCTAAACGCTGACCATACCTATCGTTATATGCGGACCAAACCTATCGCTTTATTACAACCACCTTCAGAGAGCCGCAGTGCGGTGGAGGGCTTAATGAAATGCAGCTCTCCTGCGGTCAGCTGCCTTGCTAAGCCACACCATTCGGTCCCTCCTACCTTTCCCCGCTACATCGGTCTCACGACGCTAGTTGCTTTGCCGAGGACATAGCTCTGCACATCGCCGATGGTCAAGTTTTATTTTGTATAATGCTATCTCATTATAGAACCCTTGAAACAACGCATATCGTGCACTGATATCAGTTTCGGCCTACCTACACCTTTAAGTACACTGCGTCCAAGTTCGGCCTGTGTTACAAACCCGGGTAAAACGCTTCATATTCGTAAAGCTGTTTCATCAACATGGAATTTATTTTTAAAGCGTGGCAATGCAAACATTGAGTGCGTAGGGTGCTCGTAATTTATGTTGCATCTTTAGCTGCCAATTTCGTTTTTTCTTTCCAGCTCTGTTTGCTGCTGTCGTCGGTTTTCACCGTGTTTATAAAAAGCAAGGGATGCATATGTTTTTTATTGGGACCACGCCATCAGTCAGCCTCCAGAAAGCAGAGTTTGTAGAGGTATGTTCCATTTCTCAGTTATTCACATAGCCAAAACAGTGTGCAAATAATTGCACACTGTTGAGACTGTTTTGCACACTGTTCTCTAAACAGTTTGCAAATAACTGTTTGATAATTAACGCTAAACATAATTCTGGGTTGTCCGCGCCATCTGCTGCATAATTTACAGTGCAAGTAGCATTGGTACAGTGTACAAACATTGAAACATCTATGGCCCGGAATTGCGACGTGGGGTCCTCCAATCCATTCCCATTTCGTACCGCATAGTGGGGATCCCCCGTAATTTTATTCCTTTTAACTCCTCAGAATGGTGAGGGTTGGGCCATTCCCACTCCTGGAGTGGATGAGCTGGCCCATTCCTCTCTCCCGATTGCAGCAAATAAAACAATGTTTTTAAATTTTTTTTACTACTTCCGCTTGCGTGCCTGGTAACGAAAACATATATTCGAATTCCTGACAACGTTCCAAATAATGTTAAGTACTCAATTTCCGCACAAGAACAAACCTGTACGCTTTGTGTACTTTTATCTCTTTCCTCAAATTTAGCTTCGGCAAAAATCTCTTTGCCTGAAATTTTAGGAGAAACCCTTAAAAGAAGCATTGCATGAACAGTCAGATGGTGGGCACATAAATTTTCCTAGTAGAGCACAGGCCTTGTTACAGTACCCATACCTTAGTGACTTTGCGTCCCTACACGTATAGAAGATGAGCACTTCACATTTCATGAAGTGTTTTATTTCTACCTGAAACTCTTATTGCCTTGATCATCAAAAAGCATCGACAAGTGTGGCTTAGCTGCACGAGCTAGAAGTCACGAATGTATGACGTAATTACAAAATATGAATTTTTATTCAGTTTTTGCCCTTAAAATATCTCCATGAGGTGTCAAGTTTGGCAGCCTGTAAGGTGGTCCCATCTTCTGAATCTGCTCTCCAGTCCTTACAAGGAAAAAAAGCGAACATATTGAGGATGGGCTCAGTTAAGCTATAGGCTTCCTGAACGTCATATTGAGCAACAAAATATCTTTAATAACTGGTGCTTTCGCAAGAGAAATTTCACCTCGTCGTGAATGACACATTACACAACTGGTATCACAGGCGTTCCTCCCATTATCATCCCTCATTGTGACCCCTTTTCTTCCTCTCTTCCCCCTCCCTTACGTAGAGTAGCAGGCCAGATGCTCCATTATCCGGCCGACCTCTCTACATCTTCCAATCATTAAAATACTTCTTCTTCACCTCGTCGTGTTTATGTGCTTTTTTTCAATTGCGGGTTAAGTCTGCTTTTGTTGTTTTTTATTTCACGCACAATTAAGCACAATTAAGGCAGCGATTTTGGAAATACTAGCCTACAGCTGCCCGCTTGTGACCACTGAAGTAAGTTTCACTTTAGCTGCACGCGCGTGAGACGGTCCACCACAACATAGGACGCTGTGATACAAGGCCTGAACCTTCTGAAAAAAAAAAAGAAAAAGCTTCACAATTCCTAAAATCTGCAATAAAATTACATCATTGTGCATGTTATGCATGCAGCTAGATTATTCTGTCACTTTTATGACGAATGTCGAAGTGAAATGCATTGATACGCTCTTTAAGACCGTCTTTTGTTTCACTTTTAGCTGAAGCGCACAATTTATTTTTCCAGCTCACCTCTCTGACTTGTTATCGCTTATTGGTAGTCGACAGTGTGCTAAGAAAATATGGCACGAGTTTCAAATCACAGTGGGCTCGTGCAGGAGTGCAGCCGCCTGCAAAGTCGTTTTTGACTCCATCCCTGTGTCCTAAAGCAGGTTCTCGGTAAAAAGAATAATTTTTCACAACTAAAGGTTGCTGTCTTGAAATGCACGTGGACCTTTTCTCGCAGGAATCTTTACCGAACTTCAAAAGCATAAATGGCTAGAATATCCCTTTGTAGTCACTTGTAGGTATATACTGAAGCAGCCCAGACAGAATAAAACTTGAGAAATACATATCATCCATTAGCCAAATCTAATTTATTCCAATTCGAAATTTTACCGCTTTTCTAGTCTCGCTTAGAATCAACATTAGCTGCTCCAGGACTATGTGCCCATACGATTCCCAGTCCATTCCACAAGTTTCAAAATGTGTAATGATACCGGAATCATTCCAACTCCGGAGCTGCCACTCCGCAACTCTGGTATACTCATGGAGTATACCGCAAACTTCGTTCTGTTGGAAAATGTGATTACGGGGAACTTACGAGATCTGAAATAACAAAACACTGAGGAAAATCATTCCTGCATCTTTTTTCATCGTAGGAAGTGCTCTCGAGCAGTTCACTTCTCGCAAAGGGGCCGGAGTACGGACTGCTACACAACTGGTTGGGAACTGGCCTACTTACAAGGTATGTAGCACTAGCACTCGGCACATTGCATGAGTAGGTATATCTGACGCAGAGGTTTACATATCCTTGTAATAAACAACGCATTCTCTCGTTTAGATGATCATGCAGCTTGTACATAATTTATTCTGTAGGTTTGAAGAGATCAAACTAGCAACTAGTCTATTAAACACAACAGCGTCATCGCTGTTGTGTTCCAATATATTTTTTTTTCGGCTATGGTTATCAGCGAAAGAAAACCACAGCCCGTCTTCTTGTAACTTTTTCTACGTAAGAGTGTTTTCATATTGACCAGACATAGGGCGCTCGCCATTTATGAGCGCGATCGGTGTGATAACTGGGCCCCCACGTCGGCGATGACCAATCTTGCACGGGGCTTATACGAAAGAGAAGTTTTGCGATTACGCGGCCCAGTTTTGCATAACCATCCTGAAAGAGAGAACCTTGAAGTGTAGTAACCAAGTTTGAACTGCACAGTAAAATGACTAATGTTGAGGCTTTGCGCTTTTACATCAGCACACCTCTTCTTGGCTTCGAGGAAAGCTTTTGTGCGTGCACGCGTTTAGGTGGCGGGAAAGGGGGGAGATGGAGATATGTGCGGTAGACTGTTTTTCTTGTGACAGCCTTCACAAATGTGTATGTACATAGGGGCGGAAGCGCTTTTTAACATGAAAAGTAAAAAAAGAGGCTAAGCTGTTAAGGAACCTGTTTTCTGAAATTCCTTGAAGGGATACTGAACAAAAGTATGAAAAAATGGGTGAAGCATGGAAATTCGGCTCCGAAGACGCAACTGTTCCGATGCGCAGTGTTTATTTCACATATTTTTAAATGAATTACTGTATTTTTGGAGGAATGTGAGCGTGCGGCGGCTGCTCGCCGACCGCCGTCATGTCATGTATGCCGTCTTGCAGCCGCTGCAGCAACCATAGAGTTTCCTGCAATAATTACTAGAGGGGACTCTGGCGCAGCAATCGTTCAGCCACCAGGGAACGATGACAAGTACGTGGATTTCTCTCATCTTCGTGCTTGTGGATTCAGACGGTCTTATGGCTTTGTTTATTACGCTATCTTTGCCTTAATTGTCGCAAATTATACAGCAATCTATACTTTTCGAAGTGAAGAAGACGCTGCGAACACGCACAATCGCTGTTAATTGCGATGATTCAGCTTGTCGAGGTGGCCAAATCGAAACGCGCCAAGCGTATCGAGGCACTGGCTTGCCCGCGATAGATTCATAAGGGCGTTTTATGTTGTTGTCATTGCGTCCGGGACGTAATGGTTTCAACGTCGGGCTTCTGCGCTAGAGGTCCTGTGTTCGAGTGTTGCTGTTGGACAATTTTAATAATGTTTATTTAGTTATTTATTATGCAGTAGTTCGTTGAAAATGACGAGTTTACAAAGACGTTTGAAGCCAGAAGGACGAGGTTTAGACAAATGCATGTACTTCCCATAACTTGCATGCTGGCCCCCACTGCAGCGACCGTAGACACCAGCGCCAGAATTCCCTCTAGTGATTATTGTCCGAAACTCTATGGCAGCAACATAGGTGGGCACCCGAAGGAGGTTTAAAAAAACTGAATTTTTTTTTCGAACCTCCCTAGGGCAGCCGGCGCTTCCATGAGGTCCGCGTGCTTTGCTCTTTACACCCATGTTGGCTACAATGCGCGCGCAGCCATATCCATATCCATATCCTTCGAAGCTTTGGCTCTGTCGTAAAAACATGAGACGTCTTGTCTCGCCCGACAATACTTTTCTCACACTCTCGCGCGCAGCAGCGTAGATGCATTCTCTTGCGTTGTGCCAGGTGCTTCACTAATCACATTACAAAGCAGTACACAATACAAACGACCCGCCGTGGTTGCTTAGTGGCTATGGTGTTAGGCTGCTGAGCACGAGGTCGCGGGATCGAATCCCGGCCACGGCGACCGCATTTCGATGGGGGCGAAATGCGAAAGCACCCGTGTACTTAGATTTAGGTGCACGTTAAAGAACCCCAGGTGGTCGAAATTTCCGGAGTCCTCCACTACGGCGTGCCTCATAATCAGGAAGTGGTTTTGGCACGTTAAACCCCATAATTAAACTTTCAAAAACCAATACAAACAGCGATTTTCAAAACTTGGGCGCAAGCTCCGTTTGCGGAAACAAGTATGCGGCCGCGATTAACTGCGCAACTGAGACGTCGTTCGCGGCCGTCCGGCGCTGTCCATGCGGGTGGAGAGAGGCGGGCGATGGCTGGCATACCGGTATCCGACACAAAGTCAAGGAAACGTTACTTACCCTAGTTCGCTGCGAGGCCGCTAGAAGCGGCATTTTTGCGAAAAATACAGTAAATACATTAGTTTCCGCTAGTTCCTGCCTGAAAACAAGGTTGTGTCAACCAATTTCAACACCGAAGCTTTCATTTAGGATAAAAAGCTCGGCGGCAAAATGTTTGTTCAGTATTCCTTTTACATCTACATAAAAAAAAATTAAGACGTCACACAAGGAAACAAGTTGGGCGGGTTCCTGGATATAACTTTGAGCAAAGCATTGGGGCATACAGTGAGAACAATACAAGGCAATGTGGATGTGTTTAGAACCGCAGGGCTTTATCCATAGCCTCGCTTCGTTACAGGCATTGTTAAAGAGTTTGTTCCCTATAAACTTTTTCATCGGACGAGCCTTTCCTCCTCTCTGGATTGCGCTAGCCAGCGCTATCGGCGCGGCGCTGCTTCGATGTGTTGCAGTCACGTCTTGCGGAACAATTTGGAGAGGTTTTACCTCGTTCTCCGTGAAATTTACTTCATGTCAGTTCATACAAAGTCGCCCAAGAACCGCTGCGTAGCCTTTCGGTGCAGCGGTAACTACAGTGTTCGGAAATTTCTCTTGGCTGCGCAAACATGCGACGTGCGTCATCAGCCGCGGTGTGTGTATCTGTTGCGAATTATTTTGGCAGTATCTCTTTTCACTCGTCGAAGAAAACCGGCGTCTGTGACTTGCGAGCGTGAATTGGAAAAGCTTTACTAACACATACGAATGCTCGTGTACGGCCAACCCAATGCAACCCCCCCGAAACATCTAAGCGCAAATCGTTATAAAACATTTGCGCTCTCACACATTACAAGTCTAGTATACTTGACATCGTATACGCTATGTCTGCGTTAACCTCCTGTATGAGGCCCACGGCGTTGCTCAACACAGCGATTACTGCAGCTGGTAAATCAGCGAGATACATATAAGGTTAGTGCTTTGGCATTGCCTTTTTGCCCTCTAAAGCAGTAATATTCAAAACAGATCGCATCTAAAGAATCCGACGGCTATTTGTGAGGACACAATTTACGAAAGACGGGTTAGTGCTCGCTGAGGATGGGACGAGCAAGACCTAACAAAAAAAAAATATTACTGGGTTACAACCTCTCCTGCTGCGAAAAAAGAAAGAACACAGGATAACGCCGCAGTAAGACGTCGAATGATCACGTCGCATGCTTCGCGCTCTACAAAGCGCAAACATATCTATAACCCAGCCTCTGTCACTGCTTCGGACGCTCGCGCAGTCCGTGACTGGTCGCTCGCCCACTCGACAAGCGTGATTCACATTGTACTGCATGCTCTTATTACCAGCTAAAACTATTTTATTCGTGGGCGGCAACCCTGTCCAACAGACGAGGTAGTTGCGCAATGCATCTGCAGATAACAGCTAGCAAAAGTAAACAGCACAACTTATTCTCAAGCAGAACTGTACCCGCTGTGTTAAAATCGTCATATGTTTCGTAACTACTCATTGCTGGTAAACCACAGATTAGACATGCAGTGAGAATGCTGCAGTAAGGCCACATTAGTAAAATGAATTTTCAGAAATACACAACTGATCTCCGAGGCTGACTGTATGCTCAAACACGCACGCACACATCGCGCTGCAGGTGCTTCGTCCACCTCAACCCCACGAGAAGCTATTGAATCACTTCAGTACGGCTCGCGGTACCGTTTCCAACGTGGAAGATGCCAAGTCATGCTAAATAGAGCGTCACTATTCACCAGAAACTGCCGCCGAGCGCATACGTGGCAGACATCAGGCAGCGCTCGCCGCAAGCCAGCATGCCAAAGGCCAGCATGCCACTGCCTACGCAATATGACGGCGCCCATGAAAAAAAGAAAAGAGGAAACCCTTTGCATATGAAATTGACCACTATTGAGAATTAACGCAATGCTTCCACCGCGCACATCAACCTCAATGCTAACATTGTTCTAGCGAAAGAAGACACGGTCGCGGGAATAGAGGAAAAGGCAGACGATCGTAATGTGTAAGACAAAAATATATGTCTTCAAGGCGTGTGGCTCAACTTCCCTTGTGGGTTTTTCTGTCCACGAGAACGAAAACGCTAACTGCGTCCTCCTTGCGCGCCCAGAATACTTTGCAGAAAAGGCAGCAGAGACTGTAATAGGAAGACTTGACCAGTGATCCCTATCTGTAAATAAATACTTGAACCATGGACTACGAGATAGGGGCTGCACCGAAAAGTTAAAGTCCTCTTAAGAGATCCGTTAGTGGACACAGGTTTAGATAAGCCATATTGGTATAGTTGATGCCGCATATCGGTGTATGCTGTTGTGGCGTTTCCCCGAAGAGTACCTCAAACGCTTGTGTGCCGGCCGAGGCCGACGAGAAACCAATCCTCGTTATTGCAGCTTGACAAGTACACGTATATATCAACGTGTACGTCACACATGCACCGGGCATAACTGGAGTATATAGGGAGTAAAATACATTAGACAATACGATAATACTATGGAATAATACATTAGACAATACGATAATACGTGGAATAATAATGGTGCGACTGTTGCAAATTTTAATTTGTTGCTGTAAACGATATTTGAAATAAGCCATGTCGATGGAACTTGATTGTGACTGCACCGGTATATCCTATACTTGTATTTATCAGGCGCAATGAAGCGTGCTCGCGGTCTCCTGTGCTTGCATGGTACAGTGAATCACTGTTGATTATTTTTGGAGCTATGCTTGTGGCCAGCTGTTTGTTTTCTCTTTTCTTTCTTTTCCTTTTCTTTTCTCCTTTGATGTTTTTGAAGGCCGGTGAAGTATTAGAGTGTTTTATTTCTGCCTCAGTTACACTAATTCATATCTTTAATCGGAACAGTTCTGTCAAGGCCCCATTATAGAGTCTAAAACTTATATAAAAAGTGAAGCGACACCATACGGACGTGGGTGGCCGTTGCTGTATTTATTTAGCAGCAAAAATTCATGCACAACATTTCTTTGACTAGGCTCACTGCATGAATATCTGAGGCGATCAATATACATCTAATTTAATTCAAACTGTATAAAAACCGGCTGTGCGAGACTTATTTTATACAATTCAAGGCTCTCGAAAGTTCCCCGGTTCTCTGAAGATGAATTTACAATAACTTTAATATTGTCGTCAACAGCGTCGGCGAGGACCCCGTAAAGTGCTGAAAATAGGAAGCTCCTCGTTCCAAAAACCGCGACAACTGTCGCATGAACGCCGATGGGCGGCTGGGCTAGAAAACTCTATCCGCCATATGCGAGTGAGGTGCGCCTTGTTGGAGCGCCTGGGCGACGGAAGCACTTATAGCGCAGATGAATACCCTGCCGTCACCGTTCGCATCAACGCACCATCCGTGGGACCTGTCCTTATCACGTCGAGGCCGCTAAATGAATGCGTTCTCCTGTCGTGGCGTACGTGATCAATCGCTCCCCGACCCGGCCGTCATCGTTGCAGGACAATGACATCTTTTGACGGCCACGTGCAAGAAACGAGTCAACTCTCGAACCATGGACGTCTCCTCTACAAGCCGTAAAGACCCACAGAAGCATACCATTAGAACACCTAGCACAACTCCCACGGAGTAGGCTACCGTTACGGGGGATTGCAATAGAGAGCTTTAGCCTGTCCGGTACTCGGGTAAATGCAAGCGGACTGGGCGTTTTACCGCCTGAGCGGAGGCGTAAACGGAAATGGCCAGCACGGTGCAGTCACCTGGTGGCGCAGTGCTGAACCACACAAATTCAGCTCATATTGCAGTAACCAAGTGGATTTTTACTTTGCTGGCGGTGTAAATTGTTGGCACCAACACGAATACACCGCTGCCGAAAATTTGCACCAGCAGCAAGGTAAAAATCCACTTTGTTACTTCCTATTTTGTTAGTTACTTTCGATCTCCAACATTCTATTTTTTTTCTGAAGTATCAAATGCACTAATTATTAATTTCTACATCGTGACATTGCCATGTGGCGTTGTGCCTACTCAATGAAACTACAGTGTTCAAGAGCATAATCGGCAGCCATATAGTTCTTTTCAGAGTTAAATAAAATTAGTGACTTAGACATATTCTAGAAAGCACAGCTGGTAAGCTTGGCGCGATGAAATTATCCACCGAAAGAAGCCGGCGAAAGTCCTTGTGATAACATATACAGTCTAGCCCGGTTATAACGAAGTCGGCGGGAATCGGAAATCACTTCGCTATATCCGCTATTTCGTAATATGTGGACTATGAAAAAAAAATGCAAACATGGGCATACCGATTTATTGCCGCTGAAAAAAGTGGTCCTTCGTCCCCGGAACACGTTTCGCGAGTGCGGACTTCAGGATTGCGGCTTCCATACCATCCAACTGCGAACCAAAGATCTGGTCGAACTCCGGACTCCCGAGGTACATCAGTAGCGTGTCAATAGCTGCGATAGCTGCTGCGGGGGTGACCGGCTTAGGGCCGATTTACGCTCGAGCCGCCCATCGCCGCAAGCCGCACCGCACGCTTGCGGTCGCGCGAAAAATTGCACATATCAAACACTTGTGCACAAATTTCGCTTTACAATGTGTAAGGTATGCACTGTGCACACAGTGTAAATGGTAATTTGTGCACAAGTACTGGATACGTGCAATTTTTAGCGCGACCGCAAGCGTGCGGTGCGGCTTGCGGCGATGGGCGGCTCGAGCGTAAATCGGCCCTTAGGGGCACAACACGAGACCGGCGTGCCATGCAATGCAGTGAAGCAACCTTTCGCTCCGCGGGATAGCAGACGACGCCACGAAAGGACGCCGTCAGCCGAATTTTGCTATCATTTTCGCTGAAAAAATCGCCTCAAGGGCGCAAAAATGTGTTGACTGACATAATATTTTTCGGTTGGTATTAAATCTCTTCGTTATATCCGCTGACGCGCTCATATTTACTTCGTTAAAACCGGACCCGAAATGTATTGAAAATGCAAAAATGGGAATGGGAAATCAAAATCCCTTCGTTATAACCGCTATTTCGCTATAAGTGGCTTCGTTATAACTGGGCTAGACTGTATCAGCCGAATTAAGTCAGCTTTTAGGTGGAAATAAAAGTAAAATTAAGCAATGTTTGCCATGTTTTAAAGGTATAATAAAACTGGTGTATTTATTTATTTACTTACTTATTTTGTAAAGAGGTTTATTAGTCCCTTGCGTTTGGGACCTACAGTTAGCGCAGGGCGCGGACTCTCAGATCGAGCGCCATTCACAAGCAAAAGCACTGGAGAGGACGACCCCCTATATTGTTCCAATCCTCTACAATTACCCCCGGCAACGAAAAGGGAGCCACCTGGCGACCTAACAGCTTGTCACTATGAGTGGGTGATGTTAGGTCTTGAGGCGGTCGACGTTGACAATGTCTCGTCCACCACGGCACATGTGTGAAGACAGTTCAACGGGCTCAAATCACGTAGATGACCGGAGGTGCGCGTTCGACGACGTGGTAGGGTCCTTCATACTTGGGTAGTAGTTTCGACGAGCGGCCAGGTGCAGTGGAAGGGGCCGAGAGCCACACAAGCGCTCAGGGGACGAACGTGGGCCAGAAGTGGTATCACTGAGAACGCTCTTCTGGCGCTGTTAGTGATTTGAAGTAAAGGCCCGCGCGAGATCGTGACACTCTTCGATATGCCTGGCTGTGGCAGAAATAGGCGCACACACAAATACATCCGGCTTGTACAGAAGGATTGTGTCGATTGTGGGCGACGGGTGCCGGCCGCACAATAAGAAAAAATGTTAAAAGCCAGTGGTGCTCTGAGCGGCGGTATTTTAGGCGTAGGTTGCGAAAGGCAGAATGGCATCCCAATTTGTGTGGTAGGAGGCTAAGTACATTGCGAACATGTCGCCAAGCGTACGGTTAAAGCGTTCTGTGAAGCCATTGGTCTGCGGACGTTAAGCAGTAGTTGTGCGATGCACAACGTGGCATTTTTTGAGGATGGCTTCGACGACTTCCAACAAGAAGATACGTCCGCGATCGCTGAGCAACTTCTGTGGTGGACCATGACCCAGTATGAATCGGCAAAGCAGGAAGGAGGCAACATCGCGTGCTCTAGCCGCTGGAAGCGCGGCAGGTTCGGCGTATCGCGTGATCTGGTCAACAGCCACGATGGCCCAGCGGTTACCAGCAGATGTCAGGGGAGGAGGCATATACATATCTATGCCAACGCGCCCGAACGGCCGGGAAGGGTAAGGTAACGGTCTTGGACCGGCTGGCGAGAGGCGCTGTGAAGATTTCCGGCGCTGACAATTGGGGCACGAAGCGAACGAACCTATCAACGTAGCTGTACATCCCGCGCCAGTATAGTACCGCTGTCGAATGCGCTGGTAAGTTTTGAATACTCGCGAGTGTGCAAAATGTATAAGAGAGGAATGAAACGTATATTTCAGAACGCAGACTGTGGGTTACTACTAGCAACCACTGGCGGCCATCGGCGGTGTAATTGCGTTGGTGGAGTAGGTGTTCGCGAATGGCGAAATGGTGGGATTGACGACGTAATGCGCGAGTGACTGGTTGTGCCGATGGATCAAAGAGCTAATCTATCAGCGAGGTGATCCAGTGGTCCTTGCGCTGTTCGTAAGCGATGGCGCGAAGGTCTGTGGAAAAAACGGCAAGCTGAGACACGGAGCAGCGGGCATTGTCGTCGGGCAAGGGAGAGCTTGAGAGGGCGTCGGCGCCCGCTACGGTAGAGCACACAAATATCGTACTCCTGCAGGCTGAGGGGTCCTTCAGTGACAACCAACAAAGTGCGTCGTGGTCCGTGACGACGTCAAATGTGCGGACATACAGATATGGCCGTAGTTTATCAGGAGCCCAGCTGATCGCCAAAACATTCTTTTTCCGTCACGGTGTAGTTACTCTCGCCTTTCGTAAGCGTGCAACTTGCATAAGCGACAACGTATTCAGAATACCCGTAATTGCGCTACGCAAGGACTGCACCGAGGCCAACACCACTGGCATCAGTGTGCACCTCTGTAAGGGCCTTCGGGTCGTAGTGACGCAAAATCGGAGGTGACGTCAGCAAATGGCGCAAGATTGCGAACGCCTCGTCGCGTTCTGACGACCACGAAGTGACGGGCCCGCTGCTCCGAAGGAGCTTCGTCAGGGGCGATATTATGGTGGCGAAGTTTCGGATGAAGCGTCTAAAGCAGGAACACAGACTTACAAAACTGCGCAGTTCTTGGACGGATGTAGGTTTAAGGAATTCGGCAACGGCCCGAAGTTTCGCTGGATCAGGGAGAATTCCACACTTGGAGACGGCGTAACTTCTATAACCTAAAATTGTCAGCTGCCGAGCAGCGAATCGGTACTTCTCGAAGTTTACCTGTAGCCCTGCGTTTGTTAAGCATGGTAAAACAGACCGGAGCCGTTGAAGGTGCGCGGAGAAGTCAGGAGCAAAAACAACAACGTTGTCAAGATAGTACAAACACTCGTGCCACTTCAAGCCGCGCAGAACTGTGTCTATCATGCGCTCAAATGTTGCGGCCGCATCAAAAAGTCTAAAACGCAATACGTTAAATTCGTATAAGCCGTCGGGTGTGACAAAAGCTGTCTTCGGGCGATCGGCGTCTGCCACGGGTACTTGCCAATACCTTGAGCGCAAATCTAGACTATGCTCTACCGTCTGTGGCTAGGCGTTGCCTTTACAAACGCCTATGCTTTCCTCATAGGAATGGCCAACAGCCCCACGTGCGACACATGTAACATCGACGAGACGCTCGCACACATTATCTGTGTCTGCCCGCGATACAGTGCTGAGAGACAAGTGATGTGCAGAGTGCTGGACCAGTTGGACAATCGTCCACTTTCAGAACTAAAAGCTTTAGGCCAATGCTCCGAAAGAACATCCGCGTTGAAGGCCTTACTCGCGCTAGTAAGGTTCTTGCGGTCCACGGGGCTTCACGACAGACTCTAAGAATGCCGCCCCCTACCACTCTGTAGTGTACGCGCTTTGTTTGTGCTTGTCTCCCTTTCTTTCTATCTCCCCCTTCTACTCTGTTTCTCTTTTTATCCCTCTTAACCCTTCCCCCTGCGCAGGGTAGCCAACCGGAACTACCTCTGGTTAACCTCCCTGCCTTTCTCTACATTATTTTCTCTCTCTAGAGGTGAAAAGAATGCTGCGCCTTGTAGACTGCCAATCGCGTCGTCTATGCGTGGGAGAGGGTAGACGACCTCGCGAGTGATCATGTTCAGGCGGTGGTAGTCCACAGAAAACCGCAAAGAACCATCTTTTTTCGTAACTAGGACGATAGGGGATGCCCATGGACTGTTGGAAGTTCGTATCATCTCGCGGTGAAGCATGTCATCGACTTGTTCGTTGATTACACGACGTTCTGCAGGAACTACACGATACGGCCATTGCAGCAATGGCGGCTGCGGGACAGTACCGATGCGATGTGTAACGGTTGGCGTCCGGCCCAGGGAAGACTGCCCTACATCGAAAGAAGAACGAAATTCTTCTAGAAGGCACCAAATCTGAGACCGCAGGATCGGTACAAGGGCATCGGCAATAGAAGAACCGGACACATCACTGGGTGATAGGTCACACGTACAAACAGTACTAAACACACTGGAACTAGCACAGTAATTGTCATTGCGCGTCTTCGATAGCTTCTACATTGCAAAGACATTCCCGTCGGAGCAGCAACATAGGGTATGGAAACGGGTTGCAGACGAAAATGGTGTTGTAGCCCTGTGTTATGTCCACTGTCTCAAAAGACAGCAGCAGACCTTTCCAAGTGAGAAAGCGGTCAGATGGAGAGAATAGTGCACCAGCATCCCAGATTACCCTGCAAGAAATGTAATGCAAAAGAATGGAAAGTTGGGCAAGTTGGTACAGTAACATGATCTTAAATTGTAGCGCGAAGTGACACAGACAGAGACTATATATATATAGAAGCAATAAAAATTTAGTTGAGAGTTAGCGCTCGTCCTGTCTGCTTCCAGTCTCTGTCTGTGTCACTTCACGCTACAATTCAAGATCATGTCCCCTGCAGGACATGGGCACGACCGTTGAGGTGTTGGGAGGAATGCGGATGTCGGCTTAGACAAGTATTTTCCTCTAAAGCGAAGAATTGCCAGCGGAAAATCTAACAGTGGCGAGAGTTCAATTTCGGCACGTGCGCAACGAACAACGGCATTGTAGCGCGAGAGAAAATTCCAGCCGAGGATAACCTCATGAGAGCACGAGGAAAGGATGATGAATTCTAAGGCGTATATAATGTCGGCAATGACAACACGAGCAGTGCAAGCCGCAAAGGGGTGAACATGCCGAGTACTGGCTGTAGGAAGAGACAGTCCAGAAAGGGGCGTCGTGACTTTCCAAAGTAAGCGCAAAGTTTAGCGTTCATAGTACGCACTGCGGCTCCAGTGTCCACGAGTGCAGGTGTGCGAACACCGTCAACAAACACTTCGATTACGTTCGAGGGATTGCGGTGAGGATTTTCACATTGCGGCGTTGTCGCAGCCCTAGCCTCTTGCACTGCGACGATTAGTTTTCCTCGCCCAGAGTACTGGGCGATGTCGCATCGGCGACAGTGAGCGATGGCGTCGAGAAGGTGAGCGGCGGGTAGTTGCGGTTGGGCGCAATGTCGGCAACATAGCCGACAGGTGGCCGTAATATGGACGGTTGGACTGGCTTGTCAGGGGGGTGCAGTGCTAGGCGGCTGCATACGATTACAAAAAAACGTGCGACGTGACCGGCGTAGCCACACGGCAAATCATATTGGCAGGCTATCGGGAGTACGCCACCGGCTCGACGGGGCAGCTCCCATCCATGCCATAGGACAAGTTGTACGGGACGGTCGATGACATGACTGCACGACGGGTGGCAGTCGGGGTCTAGGCACGAAGTTGGCAGAACGGAGAGGCATACTTGAAGAGAGTGGTGGGGTCCTCCCGAAGACTTCAGCGTAGCTTAGTGGTTCAGCCGCAAGAAGATGTTGGCCCTGGTCTGGCAAGACCTCGGCACTTTCTTGCTCGATCGCGCGACTGAGAGGAGGCATAAAATTTGATGCAGACTTTTGGAGATGCAATCAAGGAGAGCTGGCGTGCAACTTCCTCGCGAACGAAGGCTTTCATTTCAGCAAGCAACGCTGACTGGTCGGAGATGGTAGCCAAACCAGCAATGAGGTCGTCGCGCGGGGAAGGGCGACGTGCCAACGAGCGCTACCTACATAGCTTCTCGTAGTTTCAGCATAGAGCGACAATGTCTGTCACACTGATGATTCCTGGCAAGTAGCATATTGAAAGCATCGTCCTCTGCTGGAATGCTGCGCTTGCTGGGATGCGTGTTCAGGTATGGTTGAGCGTACGGTATGGGATCGAAGTTCCAGGGTTGACGTTGTAGACCGAACCAAGCTCCACAACTTGTAAGGGCGTTTATTAGTCCCCGACGTTTGGGACCGACCATTAGCGCAGGGCACGGTCTCGCAGCACGAGCGGCATTCACGAGCAAAAGCACTGGCGAGGACGACCCTCTATATCGTTCTAATCCTTCACTACAATTTATTTATTTATTTATTTATTTATTTATTTATTTATTTATTTATTTATTTTTTTATTTATTTATTTATTGTACAGTCAGGGCACAAAATGCGTGAGATAGATATGCTGATAGGGTAACTGATCACTTTGCAATGAAACAAACGATGGTCATTGTGCAAGCGTGTAAATCGGAATATGAACTGGATATTTTTTCATTTATTTACAAATACTGCAGACCCTATTCGCGCCCAAGCAGGAGTGGGTACATATAGCAACGTGAATTACAAATGTCAATTAGCAATTAAGAACACAACAAAAACATGTACATATATCATTGTAACACTATACGTAACAGAAATAAACATTAACATACAACAGTGCAATACATAAACAAAATAACAATGAAAAAGCGTAACGCAAAAGCAACTGCTTTATTGCGGCAATTTAGAGGTCAAAGAAAAAGTTATTTGAAAGCTGAACGAACGATTCTGTTGTATTAGCGTTAACGTATTAGCGTATTAGCGTATTAGCGGATATGAAGTTCCGTCTGTCATAAATTATGTGCCAGTTAGTTATAGTTCTCAACAATGTATGTATTACGCTACATAACATATACCTATGTCATTTTTTGTAGTAGTTTGTGTAGAAGTGTTTGTTACAGTCCTCCGAACGAATAGCGTAGTCAGCAAATCAGAATCGAGTCTCGTCGTAATATCACACAACCCAACAAAACCGTGCATCGACAGCACAACAATACTGACACAATTTTACACAGAATGGCAGCGGCTGTGAAACGCTTGTGGGTATTATTTTCAGATGCCACTTCGCTTTCAATAGCATCTCATTTCTATCCGAACACTTTGGTGAAATTAATTCCTGTGGCTAGCAAAAGAAAGAAGCCCAGGTGTGGTTGGTTCTGCATGACCTCCGTCCCATCGCTCAGGCGGCATGATGGAAACGTGAAAAGCGCATCAGGAAAGGTGACTTGATACTGCAGCCGTAATAGATCGCGGTGCAACACCATCCCCTAAAAGGAAAATTTTAATTTAAAAACAGCAGTTACATTTTCCTAACTGATTAATTGCTAATAATTTTCAATTTCTCCTTTACAGAAGTATGACGTGAGGTTCCTTATTTTTTATTGAACAAGTTTTCTACGCACACTGATGTGCAATATATCTACATTTACACAACATATAATACATTTACACCTCATATCTTTTCAAATCCACCCATAATACAAAATAAGACATCTGATTATCAGACTCTAGCCTTCCAGCAGCATGCATACAATGTTTAGGCATGAGGACTTGAAAACATGATGAGGAAAGAAATTTACAATGAGAAATAAAACGCTTGAACGACGAAACAGCCCTGAATGACCTCAAATGATTTGGCGAGCTTGATGCGTGTCCGATGATCAAACCAGAATGAACTGCGGCCTGTACTATTTCGACTTGCATCTGGTAATAATTCCCTCTGACAACGTTGCCTTAGAAAATACAGACAGTGCTAGGAAATCGTAGTACTCAGGAGTAAGGCTCAAAACGCCAGAGTGCTTTTGCAAAATGAAAAATTAAATTTTGGGGTCTCGCGTGCTAAAGCCAGGGTATCATTATGAAGCACTCCGTAGTGGGAGACTCCGGATTAATTTTGACCACCTGTTGTTCTTTACCGTGCAGCCAATGCACGATACAATGTCGTTCTTGCTTTTCTCTCACATCGAAAGGCGCTTCGGGCTCAGCAGCGTGACGCTTTTTGTAAAATAAAGCACGCCTTCTTCGTTTACAGTTGAGACTTGGAAATAAGCAGCTCGCCTACTGAAATTTGAAGTCATTAAGAGCCACAGCACAAGACAATACGGTACAGTTTGTATCGTTCAAATGATTTGGCTAAACCAGAGCTGCAATCCGAGTCGTGAAGCATTATGTGAAGGTGCATATCTTTAAGAGTGTACTACCAAATAAAGCAAAATATTGGTTCAACAAGGCGTCTGCTGAGATGATTTATCTTCATTTCTTGCTTTCTAATTTCACATATCGCAGACAATCATGATCATAGTTATTATCCTTCAGAGCCAGGAAATTTAGATTAGTTCAGTTTAAAAGACAAGCGAAATCAATTTGATTCTTTCTATAGAAATCACATGACAAGCCTCACAAATTAGAAAATGTTTCAGAGGCAGCTCTTTTGATCGAAAGGTGTAATGCTTAAACGAGCCAGTTTCGGTTATTCCGTGTCCATTGCAATTTTGTTCCAGTTTTTTATTTCAATCAAAGAGTGGTTGAAATAAATAGCTCTTATCGAATCACTGCACAATACTTTATAGCAGCGGTACTCTCCGGGAGTTAATATTGTAAACTGTAAATGATACCTGTTAAAACCCGAAATAGTGAATATTATGAATAATTACTTTCACAGCACGTGAATGTTTTACGTTTCCCAGTACAGGCAACAAGTGGAGAGCAAGGAGACGAATGTTTACTCCGGCATTCCATTTTCGCATCCTCGAAGACTTCCGCTCGACCATAAACACTCAGTCAACTGTGCTTGCCGACAAGCTTGGGAAAATGTGTTCACCCGGCAAGCGCACTGACATCGTACCGTTGGTCACGCTGTGCACCTTAGACATCATTTGCGGTAGGTTCCAGATATTATTCCTTCCTTCAGTAAAAGTATAATCACGCCTACAATAAAAACAGCCTAAGACCAGAATTCACCGAAAAACAGTTCCTAAGAACATCAGCTGGCAAAAGGCAAGCAGTTCCTACGAACGAAAAGCTTTGTGATTTCAGTCCTAGATTCTCTAGATTTCTGTCGTACTATATAATGTGGTTCGTAACCTGCGGCTGTCTACACTACTGTCTCATTCTTGCTTCATTCACGGTCATATTTACCGGTCACTCACAACAGACCTCCAGTGTAGCATAAGGTCTAGGAAATTTGCCTGGGTGTCCGGTGGGAAGACCGGGTTGCTTTGTAAGCAAAGTCACTGCCGACGGTACAACAGAGAGCCGGAAGCCACTGAAAAATGATATCGTCCCCTGTTACCAGTCTATTTCATGCCTTTGTTTCGAAGCCCCTGTTTTATTTTTCTGCCTCTAAAGACAGAATTCGTGGGAAATTATTTTCTGTAAAAGTTGCTATAAAGGGTCACCTATTTTCATTGAGAAAACATTTATAATAATAATAATATTTGGGGTCTTACGTGCCAAAACCACTTTCTGATTATGAGGCACGCCGTAGTGGAGGACTCCGGAAATTTTGACCACCTGGGGTTCTTTAACGTGCACCTAAATCTAAGCACACGGGTGTTTTCGCATTTCGCCCACATCGAAATGCGGCCGCCGTGGCAGGGATTCGATCCCGCGACCTCGTGCTCAGCAGCCCAACACCATAGCCACTGAGCAACCACGGCGGGTAAAACATTTCTAGATAGTTGTAATTATGAACACGATTATTCTGCTCAGCCTTAACATCGAAACTGAATTTCCTTTGTCCATCCGTCCGCCCATTATGTTACGCTGACCAAAAGCCTCGTTGCCATCTATGTTATTATGTATTTGTCAGCCCGCCTCCTCATCGCCGCTTTCCCCATCGCCATAGGGCTAAGAAGAAAAAAAGCTTTGTGCTCCACCGCTACAAAATTACTCAAGCTGCAGACGAGGCAAGCTTCAAAAATCTGGCTTATATATATCAGGATTTTGACCCAAACCATGCTTGCAGTGATCGCATATTTGTTTGGTGTATTCAAATAATAAATCGCGACATAATCCAACTTATAGTCAGCTCATAGGTCTCTCTAACGCACACACACACAGAGAGAAAGCAAGGAAAGGAAATGTCAGTAACACTTCATTTGGGCCTAGTTGGTACATAATTCTGAACTTAACGTTACAGCGCAAACACCTAAGACGATCCACAAAAAGAAAGACACGACACACTCTGGCGCTGACTAACAACTTCTTTTTTTCCTTTCGTCGTCGATGCATATATATACCTAGGCCACACAACCGCGCAGGCGCAGAGAACACATTACTGACATCTGTCAACTTATCGGATACGCAAACGTAGGAATTCAAATTCTGATAGGTGCAGGGACAAAGATGTGTCACTAATGCAATTATTGCCTTGTCTTTTTGTGTGGTAGGCCTCTAGGGCAAGCCGCGCATGTTCATTCTTGCTTTTTCCAAGAATTAACGTCCGATCAAGTCGCGCCTCACAATTGCTGCAAGAGTTTATATGCGCAACAAGGTGCGCTCCTTTATCTACATTTTTGGTTACTTTTTGCGTATGTTCCCTGAGTCGCTCATTGACGCAACGCGCTGTCTGGCGAACGTTTGGCATCCTCCTCTGCTCTCCCCGCACCTGCGGAGAAAGCAGAGGAGGATGCCATACGCGTCGAGGAGGTGCCTCATACGTGTCGTGCGCTGTCGGTGTGGTTTAGGCATTCCACTCTCATGTGGTAAGACATGCGTTGGCCAGACAGGGCGTTGCGTCAATGAGCGACTCAGGGAACATGCGCAAAAAGTAGAGAGAGAGAGAGAGAGATGAGAGAGAGAGAGAGAGAAAATGGTAAAAGAAAGGCAGGGAGGTTAACCAGGACTGAGCCCGGTTGGCTACCCTACACTGGGGAAAGGGAAAGGGGGACGGAAAGATGAAAAGAAGAGAAAGTCCACTGGAGATATCAGTCGGTCACTCAGTCCGAATCACAGGCGCTCGCTCAATCCGGTCGCTTTCAGATATCGCAGCAGCGCTTTTGTGGCCTTTTGTAGCTGCGATATGCGAGGCCATGGTCCCAAGATCTTCTTCAAGGTGAACGGCTTCCCATCTAGCTGATTGAGAGCTGTGCAGAGGTCTTGCCTTTCGTTTTCATAAGATGGGCAGTAGCACAGTAGGTGTTCTATGGTTTCCTCGACACCGCAGGCATTGCACTCGGCGCTATCAGCCATTCCAATCAGAAATGCATAAGCATTTGTGAATGCGACTCCCAAACGTAAGCGGCACAGCACTGTTTCCTCATTTCGCGGAAGACCTGGTAACAGCCGCAGTTGCATAGAGGGATCGAGGGAATGCAAGCGGTGGTGAGTGAATTCAGATGTGTGCCACTTCTCCAATGTCAAAGAGTGCGCTAGCTTGCCTAAGTATTGGGCTGCGTCGGTCCGCGATAAAGGTATTGAAACAAGGGTTGCACCTTCGTGTGCTTTTCTAGCAGCTTCGTCAGCGAGGTCGTTGCCGGAGATACCGCAATGACCAGGCAGCCACTGAAACACGACGTCGTGTCCTTTCGCGATCATGATATGGTGCATTTCTCGTATCTCCGACACGAGTTGTTCACATGACCCGCGACGAAGAGATGCCAGAAGACATTGTAAGGCCGCCTTGGAATCGCAGAATATAGCCCACCGATTAGCCGGTTGGTTATTAATATAATCAACGGCACCTCGGAGGGCAACAAGCTCCGAACCAGTCGATGTTGTCAAATGAGAAAGCTTGTATTGGATGCTTAGTGATCGTGATGGTATAACCACTGCGCTGGTGGAGCTGGTCTGAGTGGAAGAGCCATCCGTATATATGTGTATTCGATCAAAGTAGAAAGTGTGCAAACAATCCAGAGCTGCTTGCTTCAAGGCCAAGGTAGGCAGGTCGGTCTTCTTTCTTATTCCTGGAACCGTAAGACGCACTTGAGGTTGTTTTAAACACCACAAAGCTGAGGTTGAACGTGCAGAGGGTGTGAAACCCGATGGTAAGGAGGCACAATGGATGCTGACCTTGTTGGAGAAAGATGCCTGTGGTCGTCGTTCCGGCAGGCACGCAAGAGAGCTTGACTGCATCCGTGAAACATGACGAACATGGGCTCTAAGCGTTTCGGTACTAATATAAGTCGTGATCGGATGGTCTTGAGCCATTACAATGGTTCCAGCTGTTGAGGCGCTGCGCGGAAGGCCCAGACAAACACGTAGTGCCTGCGCCTGCACGCTCTGAAGTTCTCGAAGATTTGACTTGCATGTTTTAGCAAGCACGGGAGAACTGTAGCGTAGGAATCCGATGAACAGTGCTCGATATAACTGTAGCATGGAGCCCACTGACGATCCCCATGTTTTGCCGGCGATGAACTTGAAGACGTGAACAATAGAAGTGAGCTTCTTCTTTAAGTGGGCCACATGAGGGCTCCAAGTAAGGTCTCGGTCTACAATGACGCCCAAAAACCGGTGACTTCTCTTGTAGGAGATAGGCTGACCATTGATGCATACCGGATAAGGAGTCATCGCTTTTCGCGTAAAAGCGACTAACGCACATTTTTCTGTTGAGATGGTAAGGCCTTGTGCGTGAAGGTAGTCAGATGCCTGTGTTGCTGCTTTCTGTAGCCGTGCGTGAACCTGCAGGCGAGTGACCGCTGATGTCCAGATGCAGACGTCATCGGCGTAGATTGAAACACTCACTGTTTCCGGTAGGGATTCGGCCAGCCCAAGAAGCGCGAGGGAGAGAGATGCAAATGAAAGGAAGGCAGGGAGGTTAACCTGACTTAAAACGTCCGGTTTGCTACCCTGCACTAGGGGAAGGGAAAGGGGAAATAAAGACGGAAAGAAGAGGGTGACAAAAATGAAAGCATGAGAAAAAAAATATGAGAAGGGACGAAATGGGGTCATTATAGTCTTTCTAATAGGCCACTGTCACGGAGAAAAGTCAACAGAGCCTTGACCGACTTTTGCTGCGACGACAGTTCACGTCGGCATTCCAAAACTGACTGTTCTGAAAGTGGCCTGTCGTCAAGGCACGCCAACGTGGTCGCTAGTGACAGCCGGTGCGCGCTGTATCGAGGACAGTGGCAAAGCACGTGTTCGATAGTCTCTTCGCCGCCGCAGTGTCTGCAAGCCGCGCTGTCATCCATACCGACTCGGAAGGCGAAGGATCTTGTATAGGCGACACCAAGCCACAGTCGGCAAAGTACTGCTGTTTCGAGTCGAGAGAGTCCAGGTGGGGGTCGAAGTCGAAGGGATGGGTCCAGTCGGTGTAGACGTGTATGCTTTAAGCTGGGTGTGTTCCATAAAGTTTTGATGGCTTCATTTGCAAGCACACGAGTTTTCGTTGCAGCGTCTGTTCTTGAGAAAGGAATGGAGTCTTGCAAGCCCTCCTCGTGTGCAGATCGTGCTGCTGCGTCGGCAAGTTCATTGCCCATTATGCCACAGTGGCTTGGAATCCACTGCAACGTGATGTCGTGTCCTTGCTCGACGAGGTGGTGAAGCAGCAGTCTGATTTCCATAACTAGTTGTTCGTGGGGTCCTCGGCGTAGGGCAGAAACCAAACAATGAAGAGCAGCCTTGGAGTCAGTGAACACGCTCCATTTCCTGGGTAGTTCTTCAGAAATTACACGAAGTGCACAACGAATAGCAGCAAGCTCCGCGGCAGTCGATGTAGTCTGGTGAGATAGTCGAATCTTAATTGTGGAAGGTTTTGCAGGAAAGATCACCGATCCTGCAGACCCATTCACCGTGGTTGAAGCGTCAGTATAAAGATGATGATGCTCGTTGTAAGTCTCATACAGCAAGAGCAGTGAAAGCTGCTTGAGTGCTGGAGACGAGAGTTGGGCCTTTGTTCGTATGCCTGGTACGATAAGTCGAACATTTGCTCGAGCCAAGCACCATGGTGGAAACGGAACTTTCGCTGGAGCTGTATAACCTGATGGTAGGTATGCACGATAGGGCAGGACAATTTCACAAAAGGAAGCACGTGGTCGATCCTCTGGCAGTGTGGCTAGATGATGGGCAGGGGCTCGAGCAAGGTGTCTTACATGTGCTCTGAGTGCTTCCATGACTATATGGGTCTTGGCTGGGAAATCGTGTGCAATCGCAATGGTTTCAGCCGTGGACGAACACCGCGGCAATCCAAGACACACTCTAAGCGCCTGGGCCTGGACGCTTTCGAGTGTACGGATATTACTTCTGCAGGTGTTGGTCAGCACAGGCAAGCTGTATCGCAAGTACCCAAGAAAGAGCGTCCTGTACAGTTGCATCATTGCATGTACTGAAGTACCCCAGACATTTCCTCCAAGAAACTTAAACACATTAGAGATATCTGTCAGGCGCTTCTTTAGGTAGGCCACATGAGGACTCCAGCAGAGGTCACAATCAATTATTACGCCTAAGAATCGGTGCGTCCTGACATAAGGTATGCTTTGACCGTCGATAGAGACATCGTATGATCTCATTGGCTTTCGGCTAAACGCGACCAATGCGCATTTTTCTGGCGAGATCTTGAGGCCTTGTTCATTTAAGTATGCCGATGTTGACGTGGCAGCTTTTTGAAGCCTGGCGCGTACTTGCGGCCGTGTCACACCAGATGCCCAGACGCAGATGTCATCGGCATACATTGATATTTTAACTGTGCTCGGAAGTCGTTCCACGAGACCAATGAGTACAAGGTTGAAAAGTGTGGGACTCAAGACACCGCCTTGTGGAACTCCATGGTGCGTATAGTATTGCGAGGTTGGGCCAGCTTCAGTGTTAAGAAAGAGAGACCGCCTATGTAAATAACTGCGAGTCCAACGATATAATGGACCGCCTAGGCCCACCGATTCCAATGCTTCAAGTATGGCGTCATGAAGAACGTTGTCGTATGCTCCCTTTATGTCTAAGAACATTGCGACAGATAACCTCTTACACGTCTTTTGGTGTTGAACATAGGTTACCAGATCGATAACGTTGTCGATAGAACATCGGTGACGTCGAAAACCAGCCATGGCGTCCGGGTAGATTTCGTAGTGTTCAAGGTACCACTCAAGTCTGGCGAGGATCATTCGCTCCATTACCTTCCCAACGCAACTTGCCAGCGCAATTGGTCGGTATGAAGTAATCTCTAAGGGAGACTTGCCAGGCTTAAGAAGCGGTACCAGGCGGCTGATCTTCCAATCTTGGGGAACGTTGCCCTCCTGCCACGACTCGTTATAGATATTAAGGAGTGTTCTTCGTGCCCGTTCACCAAGGTGACATAGCATGCGGTAAGATATGCCATCCGGACCAGGCGACGACGACCGATTACATAGGGCGAGCGCCGCGTCAAGCTCTTGCGTCGTGAAAAGCAGATCCATGCGTGAATCTCGTGTATCTGGAATACGGTTCAATGTAAGCGAACCTGTACGAGTTCGCTGGCCCGCAACCATAGCACAGAAGTCTTCCGCCACATCAATGTCTTGTCGGCGCTGGAATAGTGCTAGGGTCTTAAAGGGGAAACGCTGTTCCGGAACAGAACGTTGACCACGCACAGTTCTCCATATTTGAGATAGCGGTTTGCGGGGATCTAGCGACGCACAAAATTTCGACCACCGCTGAGCCTCTAGTTTGTTCATGCGGCGTTGTATCTTCTTTTGCATTCGCCTGGCTGTTCTTAGATCCTGAATTGACTTAGTGCGTCGATACCTTCTTTCGGCACGACGGCGAATCGCACGAAGCCGCTCCAATTCCAGGTCGAATTCAGAATACCTTGGAGAACACGTGAGTGTGCGCGTGGCTGTCTGTGCCGTTTCCTTGATAGCTTGTTGAAGTCCACAAGAGAGGCCTTTGTGACAAGCGTCCTCAATGTGGGATTTAAAGACAGTCCAATCTATTCTTCGTATCGTGGTGGACGTATATGTGTTAGACATTCCCTTGATCTTGAGGTAAGTGGGGATGTGGTCACTTCCGTGCGTTTCAATGTCCAAAAACCACTTAACATGTGTGGCGAGGCAGTGGGAGACGAAAGTCAAATCGAGGCAGCTGCTGTACGTTATTCCCCGCAGAAATGTTGGACTCGCGTCATTCAGCAGGTAGAGACCGTTGTTGGAAGCTAAGGAAGCTAGTCGTCTTCCCGTCGCGTTAACCTTAGAGCTTCCCCAAATGGTATGGTGTGCATTGAAGTCCCCGGTGATAATCCATGGACCAGGTTGTGTTTTTAAGATGTCTTCTAGCCTTTTGGTGTCAAATCGGCTTGATGGAGACAGATACACCCCCAAGAGTGCAAAGGTGACATTCCTATTTTTAACAGTCATGCACACATACTGATTGTCGTCATGAGGTTGCACCGGTTGGATGACGTAAGTAAGTTCACGGCGAATAAACACGACGACCTTGCTACTTTTGATGTCGCTTGATGAGAATGTTGTCTCGTAGCCGGATAGTCTTATTGGATGGGATAATCTTGGTTCACAGATGACAATGATTGGAAATCGGTTAGTGAGAACAAATTGACGAAAATCAGCGATGCGAGATCTTAGACCTCTCGCGTTCCACTGAAGGATCGACGCTTCTCTGACCTCCTTACGAAATGACTGGTGATTGTCAGTCATGGCTTCACTCAAGGCTTGCTAGGACGGGGCTCAGCGCGTCGAGCACTTGTAGTCCACTTCGAGCAGATGGAGTGTCAATGCTTGTCAGCATGGCCCTGATGACATTCACAATAGATCGCAGCACCGGGATCATTTGGCAGTCGACTTTTGAAGCCTCACCAACAGAAGCGGGCTTCGATGGGAGCGTCAAGCGTGGAGGCTCCTTAGAAGACTGATAGCTTGCAAGCGCCGGCCACTCTTCCACGGGGGCAGCATTTCCCGTCTGAGGCCTCCTTGTGCTCTCGGGTGTTCTATTTGAGGATGATGGCGTTGGCACAAGCGGCGCACGAACTCCACCCTGCCTTGAGCGTTTTCGTCGATGACGACGTCGACGCCGGATCTTTTCTGAGGCTTCTCTATGGGTTGAGTTATCCCTGACCATTTGCTTCAGAACTTCGAACTCTTTTTTGAGTCTTGGGCATTCTTTAGACGTCGCTTCATGGGTGCCTTTACAGTTGCCACACCTAAAGTTTGTTGCACGGCAGACATCTACAGTGTGTGACTCCGCGCACCGGGGGCACATTGGGGAGTTTGCGCAGGCGCCCTTAACATGCCCGATCTTGAAGCACTTGTGGCATTGAAGCGGCTTTGGGACAAACCGCCGTACGACATGTCGGAAGTGACCGACCTTTACGTGTGAAGGAATGGAATCCCCCTTGAACACAATCTTCACACAACGGCTGTTGCCGAGTCGGCATACGTGCGTGATGACCACTCCTTCGTATGCCGGCTTGATTAGAATTGGCAGGTCCGAGTTCGAAATAGCCAAGTCAACGTCGTAGATCACACCTGCAGTGCAGGCCCCATCCATAGGTATGATCGGTCGTACTTTTATGTTCCCCAATTCTGTGATCTGTCGTAGCGTCTCCAGCGTGGTTCCACGGGTTGTGTCGACAGCTAGAACATTCTTTCGTGTGTTCAGCCGGACTTCCTTGATTTCGTTTGGCGCCTTTCCCTCAAGAAAAACAGAGAGAGCTTGCCGGTTCAATACTCGAAGGTTGACGGAAGAATCCACTGGCATGAAGAGGATGGTGTGCGGCCAGCGTTCACTGCCTGCCTGCATGGTTGACGTACAAAAATGTAGACAAAAATGTAGATAAAGGAGCGCACCTTGTTGCGCATATAAACTCTTGCAGCAATTGTGAGGCGCGACTTGATCGGACGTTAATTCTTGGAAAAAGCAAGAATAACATGCGCGGCTTGCCTTAGAAGCCTACTACACAAAAAGACAAGGCAATAATTGCATTAGTGACACATCTTTGTCCCTGCACCCATCAGAATTTGAATTCCTACGTTTGCGTATGCGATAAGTTGGCAGATGTTAGTAACGTATTCTCTGCGCCTGCTCGGTTGTGTGGCCTAGGTATATATATGCATCGACGACGAAAGGAAAAATGGCTGTGGCTTAGGTAAGGTTAAGCCCAGGATGCGAAGCATACTAGCCTTTATTTTAGTTGTTGAACCACTGTTTAGCCTGGTGAACTGCTGTTGCTTGGCTATATTTGGTTCGGCTAGACGAAGAAACAACTCATGCATTACTTCTTCGCCTTCAAGAGTGGAACGCGACAGCGTTCCCGTCGACCCGCCAAGGGGTGTAAGACAATGGGCTACAGGGCAGCGACTACGCGCCCCGCATTGGACGCGGTGAGCGTCGAGCAAAGCAGCGTTCGGCGCGGCAACGAAATGTGCGCCTGAGCAAGAGACGCACGCCTTAGAAACAGCGCGTTTCTAAGGCAACACCGCATTCACTAGAGGCGCTTTTGTACCGCTTTGAAGCGTTGTACTCGTGGCTCAGTGGTAGCGTCTCCGTCCCACACTCCGGAGACCCTGGTTCGATTCCCACCCAGCCCGTCTTGCAAGAGTTGAGCCAAAGCCACTTCTCCTCTGTCGTGACGTCACGGTGTCACGTGATTTCATGGTTACCGCCGCGCCTGAGGAGCTGGGTTGAGCCCTCGTAATATGCTTCGCATAAAAAAGTTGTTAGTCAGCACCAGTGTGTGTCGTGTCTTTCTTTTTGTGGATCGTCTTAGATGTTAGCGCTGTAACGTTAAGTTCAGAAGGAGAGGAAAGGAAGGGAGAAGCAACCAGACGAGTGTGGGGTTTGCTGCCCTACACTAGAGGTAAAGGGGGAATATAAAGTGGAAAGGGGGATAGAGCGAATACTGCGGGGCACGCGGGAACATGCACAGGAGAACTATAGTAAACGGCCCCTCAGTCCGGTGCACTTGAAGAACTGCGCCAGTGCACGAATAGCGTTTTGAGTCAGCGATGGTTGTGGCCATGGTCCGAGTATCTCTGACTCAGAAAACGGTCTCTAGTCGAGCCGGTGTAATATTGTCTGGAGAAAGCGGCGTTGGACGTTGTAACGAGGACACACACATGACAGGCTCCTAATGATCTGCTCAAACTTCGCACGTCGGTTTCTCAGCCATTCCAATGCGGTAAGGGCAAGCGTTCGTGAACGTCACTACCAGTAATAAGCGGTACAGCAACGTTGCTTAGCAGCCGGAAAGGGTAACGCTTGTAGCAGTCGCGATGGGGTCCAGCTTACGCAGCCGGCAATTGGAGTGACTCGGAGAAGTTCAGAAAACCTGTGTGTTTTTGCGGGCAAACAGACGAAGTTCTCTGACAGCGTCCGTACTAGTGAAAGAAAGTAAAAGCGTCAGGGTGTCTTAAGGTGGGCAGACGTACCGGGCAGCCTTGTCAGCATAGTGGGGGTCGACGATGCAATAGAGAGCCGGAATCCACTGAAAGATGATTTCGTGCGCTGTTGCCAGAACATGTGATGTATTTCCTTGATGCCACCTGCTCGTATTTTCTCTGTCCTATAGCAGGCTGGAGGTTGTAAAGAACTGCTATAGAAGCACAAAAATATGACCCTTTTGTATGCCGGTGTATTGGTGACGTAGTTCAAAGTGTCACGTAGAGCTGCAATTTATGCCAAAGTATATGTAAATACATGGGACACCTTGAATTTCCTTGTGATCTGCTTCGATGGAACCTCAGAAATCACTGCTCAACTGGTAGGTGAGGTTGAACCATTCGTACAAAAAAGTATGCAGTCTCGGTATGTCTCGTGCAATAATAGCATCGTAGCTTGATAATCATGCAGCGCTTGATATTCAACTGTTTCGTAATAGAGGTTAGTTTTTACAACACATCAGCTTTTGAGTACGAAAGTAGACAACACGCACGGAGGGTAGCCAAAGAAACTCATGTCAAAGCAGCAATGCGCAGTTAGGAGCTCGACACACTAAGTACTTCGCTGCGAGGTTGTTCGCTCCACACATACTCTGAGGTTGATAGTGACTGTGCTTGTATTGCGGAGGCCACAAAAGTCAACATTGTAGGGGGCGAAGGCGAAGTTGAGTTAAACGCAAAAGGAAGTTCCTTAGAAGATGGCGCTCCGCGTGGTTAAAGCCTGCTTTTGTCGCAGCAAGAGGGTTCAGTACAAGAGGAGCCGCTGAAGTCTCATTAGTTATAAGGTTGTACAGGCTGCACCATGGCCAAGGTATCGCCATTGTCGTAGCGGCAGAGACGCGCGGGCTCGAGTTGAGGTGCGTTCGCGCAGGTGCTGGCCGGCGCTCCCGGCACTACTTCTATAGCCCGAAAAAAAGAGAAATAAGATCATCTGATTGTTTTCGTTTGAGCCTGACGCCTCGTGTCAACGATCCGTCCAACGCTCCACAAGGTAAAGCAAAGCACGATATATCGCGTGTTTCACGTAACCAGAATTAAAGTTCAAAAATGAAGTAGTGCACTTTAGACGAACGAATCATGAGTTACTCGGACTATTTGTGATATGAGATTAGTTAGCTCATCATTATGTTTAATTACAAACAATTTTGATTGTTTGCTTAAGGGCATAAGTCGTACTTGAGAAGTGGTAAATCCTGTTGAGAAGCAACTAATGAAGTTGTTTACATGGTGTTATTTTTTACGTGGCTTTTTCAGGATTCTGAAGAAAGGCCCCGAATAAATAAATAAATAAATAAATAAATAAATAAATAAATAAATAAATAAATAAATAAATAAATAAATGTGGTCACTGCACGCTTGCCCGTCTAGATCGCAGCGTACTCGATGGGGGCTTCATGAGAACGAAGCCCACATGCCTGTCGAAAGCCGACGCCTGTGTTTACTTTCGTGTTTCGCAGCGGCTTACCGCTAATTATTTAGGACCGTGGCGCATTTCGATCTTCAAAAATAGAGTGGGGACGTACATTACACGCCGTGGTCAGTAGCTTTCTTATTTTTTAAACTGGTATGCAAGCTTCGTTCTTTGGAAACCTGATTAAGGGCGCTGAAATCCAGGGGCGCAAGCGCGTAGTAACGCTCGTGTTTTCGCCTTTCCCGGGCTTTCTTCATTGCCCCGGAAAAAAGAACCACGTAAAAGATAATAGCATGGAAACAAATTTATCAAGTGTTTCGGAGCACGCTCTGCAATATTTAAAACAGGACTTATGCCCTGAAATGAATATTTAGAATTTGGCGTAAATAACGGTAACTGATTAGCTGATTAATCGCACATCAAAACATAATCTGAGCGACTCAAGACGAGTACAACAATATGCCATTGCTCTGATCCGTCTACAGTGTGCCCCTTTGTTTTTAAAGTTTGCTTCCAGTTGCGGGAAACAGCCGGCGTAGCCAAGCATTGTCCCACTTTAAATAAAACATTCCGAACTGGCTCTTGTAGTTCAGACATAAACAGCAAACACATACGTGGTATGTAGCGCAATGGAAACAAGGATTGATATATATTTTTTTAATTGTATCTACTTGTGCCTTTGAAATAAACAAACAAGAACACCTCAACCTTGCGTTAAATGACTAGTTCATTGTATTACTCTCATGTACGTGCATTAACTTGAAGTACACAACTTAACAGATTTCTCCTTTTCCAGAGACTATAATGGGGACATCAATTCGTGCACAACATAATGAGCATTCTCCGTACGTAAAGGCCGTGAACAGGTGGGTTTCGCTTTGTTTATTCGTTGGTGCACCGTGTTGCTGCTAGTCCTGTTGGTCTGTCTCCCATTGCATGCTTACTTAAGTAGCCACTCGCAACGTCCCTTTCTCTCTTCATCGTGTCGGCTGTTCTTAAGCTGGTATATTCAAGCGGCGGCACTCAGCACTCAGCAGTCGTTGCAAGACTAGGACCTCTAACAACCGGCAGCCTCATCAGCTTCTATCAAACCTTTGTTTAGCGTAACACTCACGCACGTATTTTCTGACCTAAGTAAAACGCGTACGGGGAAAAAATCGCCAAAACACCTTTGGACTCTTGAAAATGAGCCACCGCGGTGGATCAATGGCTATGGCGTTTAGTTGTTAAACACGAGGTCGCGGGTCCGATTTCTGACCGCGGCGGCTGCATTTAGGTGTGGGCGATGTGCGAGAACCCCCGTGTATCATGCGTTGAGTGGAGGTTAATAGACCCCATGTGGTGGAAACTTAGTCCGGACTCCGGAGCCCTCCACTACAGCATCCCTCAAAACATACTGTGTAATTTCGGGACGTTAACCCCATAACTGAATTAGATTTTGGAAATGCGATGTCTTTTCGCTACGAAGCATCTCCACATACATTCCCCAGTCGTAAACAAAAAAATTGACCGCCCTTCCCCTACTGTGAAGAGGGGCGCAAGCGAAGCTGGGGATCCGCGGCTCTTCGATGTCGTAACGCCTCGGCTTCGCGCTCTCTCACGGCGAGGTTGGCACGTAGACGATGAGCCCTTTCTCGAACGAGTTCCCGGCAGCGTTCATCAAATGCCGCCTGTTCTTCGGCCGAACGCACGACGCGCGGCCCGCTCCCGCTGGCGTTCCTTCAACGCAGCCGGATCTTCGGCAGAACGAACCAAATGCGACTTTCCCATCTGACTGGCGGGCCTGAAATGGCGGGAAACGGCGGCCGCGGGGCGAGCGAACATGCGATCACACCCTTTCCCTCGTCCTCTGGAGGGAGGGCATGCCTGCAATTGTCTCGCGCCTTGTGCTGCGTCTACTTCTACGTGCATATAAAACCCCGCTTTAAAGGCCGCGTATTACGCTTGTGTTTGTTTGCCCGAATTTTGAACTTTCATTGGACTGCGTACCATGTGTGCATTTCTTTCTCATGCATGTTCAAATGTAATGTAACAATTTTCGATAGACACTACTCACAATTAAGTGCAACAAAAAACCGACAGTGGCCGAATAGGTTAGCGTGGTGATGTCGTAACGCAGTGGTAGGTGGTTCGAATCCGCAGCCCAACAAGCAAATTTTATTTTCGCGCGGCTTGAGCTTTTTCGTACGGCATCACCCACACAGACGCTGACGCGAGTGAGGCAATACAAGCTTCGCTTGAAAAGAGACAGAAAGATTACGTCAAACAATAGCGCCTGGGTCAATCTGCTGAGCTCGGCGGCCGATAGGACACGATAGGACATCAAGCCGATAGGACGAGAGCCAGACATCACAGATCTCAGCGCCGGCATTTTTGCCAGCATGGGCTGATGTTTTGTCACTTGGCATAGGCAAACATAGCTTTTGCCTTAAGAATAAGGAACCAACACAAACAAGAAAAGTTGAAAGGTCATCAAGCTTACAGGCCAAACGTTGGAATAGCGATTTTGGGGGACTTGCAGCTGTTGGTATTAAGATAGCGCTAGCCAACATTTTACGCATGCGCCCAATCACTGCAATCATCTACGTCTAAATGTGCAGGCATTGATCAAGATATGCTCACCAATTCATCATTGGTGAGCATGAGAGACGTTCACTGAAACGTTCTGTATTGTATGTTTCCAAAGGCTAGCGCTTAAAAATCGGTCGTCGGTTTTCCATCACACGCACATGATAAAATCTTAGGTACAGTCGCATTCAAGAAAATAAAAGAGTAAGTGCCCATCTATTGCTCGTGGTCAACCAAGGGAATTCCTCACGTACCCTTTCATTGATAAAGCGATTTGTCTGGTCTATGTAAACCTTCCTTCGCGTAAAATAAATCCTGTAAATTACTCCGTGGCCCAGTTGAACGGCAAGTTTTGTCACGTAGCTGCTTTTCAATTTCTTTTTGACGCTATGGCGGCTCAATCCAGAAAGCTTGCTTGGTGCTGTGGTGTTGGGCTGCTAAGCGCGAGGTCGCGGGATCGAATCCCGGCCACAGCGGCTGCATTTCGAAAACACCCGTGTACTTAGATCTAGGTGCACGTTAAAGAACCCCAGGTGGTCGAAATTTCTGGAGTGCCCTACTACGGCGTGCGTCGTAATCAGAAAGTAGTTTTGGCTCGTAAAACCCCATAATTTAATATATTTAAATGTTTTGTCCTCACATGAGACAGTTCCAAAATGCCTGCCAACACGAGATTGCTTCTGCGTTGATCTTGTCTTTATTGATTACTTTTTTATGGAGTGTCGGTGCTCAGCGTGTTCTTTAGAACCGAGTCAGCTTATCACCTCTATGATCTCACTAGTGAAATAGCCAGTGGATTTCAAACGACTCAGTTGCTGCTCAATGCGACCTTTTATGAAGCTAGTGCCGACCTTCTTCAAAAGACAGAAAAGAACACGACCTGATGCTCCGATTTTAACAAGCGTATACGGCGACGATGCGAAAAAAAGAATGGGTTTCTTTGCGCTCGGTGCATACGTCCAGGAAATCTTAACTGCGTGACGTAAACCGAACGACTTCGCACAGGATCATTGATGCAAAGTTCAGGCTCGTGGTGCAAGACCACAGACACCTAAATGATCCCTTGCCACGGTAGAAAGGCTGCCGTTCGGTGTTAGCTGTAAAACAAGTAAACAAATTATGAACGTATCTACACACTTAATTTCTTACCGTAGTAGCGCACTTCGAACTCACCGCGCAAGAAGGACACAGTATCGCTGCGATACAGGAGAACTGAAAAAAAAAGTTAATATCAGTGGGGTTCTTTTGCGCAATAATGGCAGCCAGGACGGACGCGTGGAAGAACGATGGCTTTGTCAGCCAGACGTCTGACAAAAGAACATCAACAAAAAGCTGACCTTGCAGCCCAGAGCGCGTGGCTTTCTGCGGTAGTGCGGGTACGCATACGCTTACTCAAATACCAGACATTAGCTAAAGAAATATTTACACTGCTCTCGTTGTATCTTTCTCATTCACGAATGGTCCCCATTCATGATCACTCACCGCTATGTCTGTAGAAGGTGGACGCAATAGAACGTGACAATATCAAACGTACGGGCTATGAAGAAGGTAGAAACTGTTTCACTATCTTACGGCGTCCTGTCGGTGACCGGAGTAACCTTGATCTCATACAACTTACCGTGTTAATGCTAAATAGAATATGCCGCACTTCTACATTCTTTTTCTTGCATTGCCTTCGGGATCGGCACCGTTGGCTCAGTGCGCGACCTTCGGCTCACTTCTACATTCTTTTCCTTGCATTGCCTTCGGGATCGGCACCGTTGGCTCCGTGCGCGACCTTGGGCTCAGGTTGCAACGGAACAGGTTTTATTGTTCCTTCGTCGGAGCACGATGAATCAGCTACGTACATCAATTTAAATAGGCTAAAGTTCATGTACAACGTCGCACAAGATAACTGACATTTAAGGTTGGGAAGGCATGAATCGCACTTTAGTAGACGCAGCTGCCTAGTTGCTGTAATGGACGTTGAAGCACCTACGGCGCGAAACATTCTTTGCCTCAATCCTGCGATTTGCTGGTAGCTGCCTGTCTCGCCTCAATTGCCAATACACCACCTTCGAACTGGCTGGCCTCATGCCATCGTTGTCGTGTCGTACTTTTGTGGTCGTCACCATTCCCCTGTCATCGTTGTCGTCGTCGTCACCATTGTCGTCATGCCTTTTCTCTTCTTACACGTACAAGCTTGAGCGGTCTGGTAACGCTTTGGAGAACCCCTAACGAGTCTAAATAGCCGGCTACCTGCTGCATGCTTCGGATGCCATTGTTTCCCATAGTGCGTGATGTCTGAATACCTTTTCTGAGATCATTTACTTTTATCTTTCTTTTTGTTTCCAGATTGGGAGAGTTGTTTTTACTCCGAATGCTGAACCCATTTTTCAATAGTGAGTTCATCTTCAAGCACAGTTCCATAGGCAAGGAGTACTACGATTGTCTGAACACACTCCATACATTCACAAGAAAGGTACAAATACGTTGTTATCGTACCGGCAATGAATGCCTTAGCGCATCTGTGTTTTGGCGCGCGATCCAAGACACTCGATGAAAAACCACCGAGTGCTTCTATTGAGTCGCCCCAATATACGACACTCAACTTAAAACACTGCTAGTCTGCTCGAATAAAGAAATCGTCGTAATAAATTTAGTAGGAGCAACCATTGCACGACGCACAGAACTCGGGATATCATAATAGACACTCCGTCGTACATTCAGTTTAAACGTCTTGACAGTGAATATAGGTACCCAATATGTCAATCCACATTTATAGGCTCGGTTTAGTCGCTCGAATGACTAGCCAATACGACTTCCGAACTTTTTTGTTGGAAAATATGATTAATAATGTGATTACTTTGCAACTGCGCGAACAAACGGATCATGTTTAGACAATATGAGCGCACTGGTTTAAAGGAACGCTAACGAGGAATATTAGGTTTAGCTGTATCAATTAACTACATTTCAATAATGTCGAATAGGTCGCTCTTACCGAGAGCGGAGGCTTTATCGGTAGGCCAGAAAACATGCAGAAAGGAAAGACCAGCAGCCACACCTCTTTGAAGTTCTCGCATAAGCTTTCTGTGAAGTCACAAATTTTGTCAGCTTGTCGTCTTAGCTACTTAATAGTTTATCGCTAGAGAGGCAATGCATTTGCATGCTAAATGTCCTAGCAGGTTTTGATTATTTTTATTCTGCTCGAGAAGAACCAGGATACGAAAATACACTCAAAATTTGCGATGCGGCGCTCACATAAGGGTGCGGCTGTTTGGGCGCCAAATTTAAGAAATGGAAGTATGGTCTCCATTTCTGAGAGCGCAGCTCTCAAGCGCCCGTTCCTTCGACCAGCGGCGGCGGCTTAACCGAGCGAACGAGCACAGCGAAAGGTGCAAGAGCGAACGCGCAGCCGAAGACGAACCACGCGAGCCGCGAATGGCGGATACCAATGAGAGGTGCGCGCGGGAAACTGGTTATGATGGCTAGAATGACTGGTGAATAAATGGTGTCATGCGAATAAACTAATAAATGGTGTCATGAATGAATGAATAAACTGGTGTCATGCGGACCCCCCCCCACCCAACCGCTCGATGCGTACTCGTATCTAGCCTCAGCCGGACCGCTCGTTTCGTACTATCGTCTGCTCGCATCAGCGCTCGCTCGCGCTTGTTTGCTTTGCTTGGTTTGGTCTCGCTCGGGCTTGTTTCGATTGTCATGGTTTGCGATCGTTTTGTAATCTGATTGTATGCGCGACGCTAATTGTGTGGTACTTTCTGGAAGCCACGTGGCACCAGCCATTACACTGGAGCCTTCGACGAGTCATGTGTAACAGCCGACGCGCTTGACCTGCGGATCAGATTTTCGACGATCGCCGGCTCTGCTGCATGTCTCTCTCAAATCCTTTGCTTCAATATATCGCGAAATGAAAACACGTATAGAGCTGTGCTCAAATTTCGCATTAGGGAGTATCGTAATCGTCGGCGAATTTTTTTCTAAGTGTAATCAGCGTAGTTAATTCCGCCGTATGAATAAAAATATACATTTGAACGAATACTTTGCCAATCTAAACTGGTTAAGCATTTGACTTTAGTGTCGCTTTAAAAATTATTAGGACAACAATAACAACAGTGCCATGAATAATAACAACAATCATTTTTAATATGATTAATACAATTTCATGCCTCACAAAGCGCAGCTGATTTGGCACGTGTCTCCAAGATGTTTATTTATATATAAATTTTTATAGCATAGATACGTCTGACGCTTATTATAATTTTTTATTTATATGCCATGCATCTTTCTTCAAGGTAGTTCTTATGTTCTTTAGGGTCATGAAGAAAATACTTTACATGCGATACCCTACTTTTTTTCCACCAGGTGATAGAGGAAAGAAAGAAGCTGCTGCAAAAGCAAAATCACCTAGAAGATAAGACGGATGTCGATAGCGACAATGTAGAACAACAGAAACGGAAAAGGCCGTTTCTGGACCTTCTTCTTACTGAACACTTGAGAGACTCAGCGAGTATCAGCGAAGAAGACATGCGAGAAGAAGTAGACACGTTCATGTTCGAGGTAAGCCAGCATGAAGCTGTCGTTCTAGCCACTTATCAATCAATGCACACTACGACAAGTATGGTTGAAAAAAAAAAGAAGTCGTTTGAGGCTTGCATTCGTATCAGTTGTTAAATGTTTTCTTTTTTTTTATCACATGGTTTGCCTACGCTCACGTCGTTGACCCGATTACGCATTGCTCCTCGTCTCATGTGTATTGACCGGTGTAATTAAGTGTAATTAAAAAAGGCTGGAAGATTGGCAAGAACGTTAGCCCACGGCCACAGGGGTATACCCAGTCGACCTTCTCATCTTCTCATCTACTTCTCATCTTTCTTCTCATCTTTCTTGAGGCACGAGAAGAAGCTTACCTTGCTGTTCTTTCTTTTTTCCTTTCTCTCTTTTGACGCTCTGGAACACTCCAGCACATTCTCACAACTGTACCTGTGTCTGACCTAAGGAAATGAACTTCCTCAGCCGCAAGCAACAAGGCCCGTTTCCACACATTGTTTATTGGTTTATTTGTTTGTTTGTTTATTTGTTATTTATTGTATATTATTTATTTATTTATTTATTTATTTATTTATTTATTTATTTATTTATTTATTTATCTTATTCGTAAGAGCTTTCTCATTGGCTGGCATTCGGGCGCCACCACTTGTATGGTATAGTGGTGACAACAAGATGGTCGATGCAACGGAAAGAAATCGTGCGCGTCACCTATGCGCTCAGAGAGAAAGAAAGAGAGAGCAAGAGAATGTACTTTAATCGGAGTGTGAAAGACCTTTGGTCCAGGGCTTCTCTACTACTTCGCCTAGTGCGTCGTTGTCCTTCACTACTTTGCTGATGTCTTCCCATAAACATGTCGAGGGGCTTCCTAGATGTACCAGGTCAGGATGAGACGTTTTGCGAATATCGACCAATATATTTGTGTCTTTTAGGTGTTTCTAAGACTCTGACTGCAGCATGCAATCACTTTTGTAATTCTACTTATTTTACACTGTCTTTGATAAGAAGAGTATCGCATGTATTAGCGCCCCAGTAACGGGGGCGAGTACAGCGAAAGCATAAGAAACTGAAAGTAATGTGCCGATATCAAATTACTACTTCATACTCGTTCACTGGAGCTATTCAGTACAATCAGATCCTCAATGAAATGAGTCGTTTAATCGTGTGAATGATATTTCTTGTCATCTAAATTTACCTGATGTCATCCAGTTTCACAAAACCAGACTTCACACCTAGTGATGTATCCCGGTGACAAATGGCGAAATAACAACGCATAAACGTGGCACTGGACGACACGACCAATGTTTTAGCAGAGTCTTACCAAGAGCAGCTGCGTTAGCAGAGCTTTAGCTCAACCATTAAACAGAAAATATGCAGATTTAGAGACGTCGCCAGAAGCACACACTGTAATTAAATAATTTGCCAGTATTTCTCTATCATGATCCCTTGTTTCACTAAATATCAATTTTAATATAATTTTTAATGGAAGTTGGAGGTGACTTAATCGCTTGATATTACAAAGCAATTTTACATGCTTCGTTACGAAACAATGTAGACTGCTCAGCGAACTCAAACTTCTACATTAAATAAAAGCGTTGCCCTCGTCATGACGCAGGGGCACGACACAACGGCAATGGGAATCAGCTGGGCTTTGTTTTTAATTGGCCACCATCCAGCTGAGCAACAGAAAATACACGACGAATTAGACGCAATATTTGCAAGTGACAAGCATCGACCGGTGACGGCCGAAGATTTGAGAGAAATGAAGTACCTTGAAAGCTGCATAAAGGTATTTTTGTTGTGCTTTCCAAGATAGTGCGTTCATGCCTTGAACAACTTGTTGTAATACAGTATATGAATATGATGTACTTCATTTATTTCTCCTGTTTTGTAGGAAGCACAAAGACTATATCCATCTGTCAGTTTCATGACGAGAACATGCGAGGCACCATTTCAGATTGGTATAATATTTTAAACCCTGCTTATATTTTGCCGGTCATAGTGAACTCGTTTTTACCCGCAAAGAATTGGTTTGAGGCTATGCTTATGATCTGCTTTTACCTCCACCAGGAACCGTAACATTTCCAGTGGGCACCATTGTGAGAGTGCCTGTGTACTGCCTTCACCGGGATGAGAATGTGTTTCCAAAACCGGAGGAGTTTCAGCCCGAAAGGTTTTTCCCAGAAAATGCGAAAGGCAGACATCCTTTCGCTTACATTCCTTTCTCCGCTGGTCCTCGCAACTGCATCGGTAAGAGATATGCTATATATACAAAACTTTATGTTAAAAACCAAGAATTACATTATGTCGGAGTAAATATAAACAATCCTATTTTTTAATGAAGGATATCCACGTTGGTCAAAGCTGCCGAGTTATCGAAGCGCGGTTGAGCAAAAATAAGAATAAGAGAAGAAATGTAGCAAAGCTATTCGAAGCAATATATCTGCCCTGTCGTACTTCACAAACGGTGTAACAGGGAAGGGAAGGTGGCTGAGAAAAGAAAAAGAGAGAGCTGAACGGAAAGGTTACTGCCCCAGAGGCAGGCGAAGAGAAAAGTAAATTGCGAAGTCAATGGCACCAGCAAAATCTCATCGACCTATAAAGGCTGCCACTCTCACTCATTTGTTGTCACATGTGACCGTCTCAGTATGTTGCTGTGCAAAAAGGGGAGACGGTTGAGTGATTGGTATGGTTTAATGTCTACGACAGAGGCCGTATAGAGGTTGATTCATTAGGCCACCTGAGGTTCTTTAACATGCACCCAAAGCTCGGTACATAAGCTGTTTTTTTTTTATTCCACTTTGATCAGAATGCGACCGGCGTGGCCTAGAATAAAACCTGTAGCCATGTGCTGAGCAGCACTATTGAGTAGCGCTAACTGAGTTAGCGCGGTGGTTCAGTGGAGAAAGTCAGAATTATTCTTGAATCAACTGATAGGTGTATGTGTGTCAGTGTGCAAATGGAACCATATACGTGATTTAAAACTTTATGTATGGCCTGTTTCAGTCACACTCTTGAGATCTGCATGTGTTTGAGTCTGTCATTTTACCGTCATTTCATTGATCTATATAGTAAACGGCTGTGGTGGCAAACGTAGATATTCAGTACTACCCGACAGATGAGGCTGCTCTCACCAAAACTGTTCAAATGAAAATCGAAGTTAAAAGAAATAACGCGCACATTGAAGCCGCGCCTGGGTGAAGTTTAGCGGATTTTGAACAACTCGGGAACGTGAGCTCCATGTAAGCCAGCAATCTTGTATCGGACTTACTATCTGACCATCTCTGTACACATATCCGGTGGATTTTTATGTGGTCACTTTCCCGACGTGGGAGCGGCCCGCTGCGGGCTAACAGGCGCCCTAAAGGACGACAATAAAGTTCATCCATCCATCCATCCATCCATCCATCCATCCATCCATAGAGCACTTTGATAGGCATGCTTTTCGCTCAATGTGATGTCGTGCATTTTTGCGTCCAGAAGGGCAAAACACTTACCGGCAGCTACCGCTAATACTGGCAGCGTCCCCACGTAACATTCTGTTCCGAATGGTTTATCCACCTACGCATGCAATGCAACCCAAAGCTTGCCAACAAAGTACCCCAAAGCACGTAATGCAATCCAATGCTTGTGAAGTGCTCTTACCTGGCTTCTCTGCCACTTTAGAGACCTCCTCTCCACGGTGAGTTGATAGCTTAGTACAAAACGCCTGACAATACTTAAAACTTCACATCTACACAACGCTGTACTAACACTATGTACAGCGTCGTTAGTCAGACTATGAAATAGCAGAGATGCCAGGTCATCCCGCTTGTCTGTGTTCCGATGGAAATCTCGCGGGTTTTGTATTCTCCAAGTCGGTGAGGCCTCATCGTACGCGTTCAGTGCAGATAGAGCATGGTGCCAACAATTGGTTGTATCATTGTTTGGAGTTGTTTGACCAATGAATTCATTTTCAAATACGTTGTTAATCACTAATCAAAGAAAACCTACATGATATGTTACACCTCCTGATATGATTCATAAAGCAGAATGCTTTGAATTTCGGTTTGTGAGACCTTCAAACGACCTTGACGAAGCCATATCCTCTTTGTCAGACAGCGAGCCTGACGAAGGGGGAATGGAATATACAGTCCCTGCAATGTCAGTAAGGAAAAGTGCTCGAGAAGAAGCGATGGCGGGTGATCAGTCACTTAAATTTCTCACATAATAAAGGGCACCTTAGTGTGCTGCGCTCGCTCAGTGGCCATACGGCATTCTGCTGAGCACGAGCTCCATTCGATCCCCGGTCAGCGACGGCCTCATCATGATGGAAGGCAGAATGCAAATAAGCTATCGTTCGCTTATATTTATTATATGCATGCACGTGAAAAGAACCCCTGTTGGTCTAAATTAATCTGACGTCCTGATATACAGCGTCGCTCATAGCCAACTGTGCCAGATTAGGGGCACAAAATTTCATCAATCAGCAAAGGTGCTGCTGACAGTTCATATAAGACACAAAAATGTTGTGAATTGCCTTGGGCAGAAATGTGATGAATCCATAATTATCAGTTCTCAAATTAAATAAAGCCATTATTTTTTTTCATCGAGACACTTGAGTTTAGAGCGAATTGTTTTCCTCTTGTTACACCGTTGTTGCGCTCACTAGTAACAAACGAACTGTCCATATATCTCTCTCATATTAGCTTTTCTTTTTCTTTTTTCAATCAGTAATGCCTCGCCTTTGAAGCTGCCTAACTGTCTTTCCGAAAAGTAAATAGAAATGAACGATTTGTGGATCCTCTGCAGTGGACGTTTATGAGGAGAATACCGCCGGCTCTGAACCGAATATGTTCTAACTTAACTTGCACTAAATGCTGTGGTCTTCCATAAAACGGCATCGAAATCTGTACTTTGCTTTTTCATTTTTCTCGACGCAGGTCAGAAGTTTGCCTTGTCAGAAGAGAAGATTGTCATCGCTAATATACTACGTCGTTTCAAGTTGAAATCACTCGATCAGCGGGATGAAGTCAACGTAGTTTCCGAAATGGTCCTTAGGCCAAAGAGTGGCTTGAGAATGCAATTCACACCCAGATGATGCCCATGATGAGTTGGAGGAAACATTCCCATTCCCGTTGAGCGTCTGTGCGTGTCTGTGTATATGCGTGTGCGTGCGTGTGTACGCGTATATGAGATAGAGAGAAAGAGAGAGAGAGAGAGATTACGCCTTAGATAAAATACTTGTGGCATGGACGACTACACTGCGCGGATATATGCTGGTACCTTCGGCCTACGTGCTGCTGCATTGCAATTTGAAAAATACCAGGTTTTGTGCTGATAGTCGATAATGACAAGACAAATATAAAAGCACGCGGGACTTTCATAAATGCCCTAAACACCAGGCTCAAAACGTATCGTAATCCGTCGCCTTAAACTAACAAACTATGCTGCGAGTACCCGAAATACAGATGGCATGACATCTGCATCTTGTTTCAGATGGTATCTAAGTGAGCACCTGGCCCCATATTCACAAAAAGTTCTTGCGCTAGCATGGTTCTTCAGAGGAAATTTCAGCCAATCCTGGTGCAGGAGATATTATTAGAGAAGGTGGCCGGCTGATAGCAAAGCGCACGTACTAGCGAAAAGCTCTGTCAATTCGGCCTCTGGTTATTCGGATATTGTTCACAACATTCGGCTGTGTCTACCCTGATTATTTTCGTCCTTATTTGCCCGTCCCTTCCAAGGTGTCCTTGCTCCTTTTACGCACCTCTTGCAGGAACGTCGCTGGCGGCTTCACTATTATGCACACAGGAGTGCGTGACTCCAGCGCATCTGTACCTGTATGTCAAATAAAATCGGTTCGCAACTACGTTCACAGCTTATTTATGTACGCGTGCAATTTCATCACCACACACTGTAGTCCTTAAATTAAACAAATAAGAAGAAGAAACTCCGAGAAGAAACTCGACAGAGGAGTTGGGAGCCGGGCCTTTTCTGCCTTGCAGATTGCTGCTACGCAAGATGGTTCTCGACGCTGCTGATGAAAGATCTATACTTAGGACGATTGCTGTTGGTTTAGTGCGAGCTACGCACTCTCTGCATTGCCGAATTCTGTCTCCCTGACGTTCCCTTTTAGGTGTTCTTTTTTAATTACGGCAGCAACCATCCTCGATGGTTATCAAGTCATTCTGAAGCATTTTCCCCTGCACCTGGCGCAAAGCCCGAACGAACTCACGTTCCACCGGGGAAACGCTCGAGGACCGCCACATGCGCACGTCGCCACACCCTGACGTCGTACGATCGGAACCACAGGCGGTCGCAGACGCTACACGCCGCACCCAATTCTTCTTAGACACAGTGCTTTTCAAAGCACACGTCTGTGTCCCGCAAGTGGTTGTCCTCCAGTCGGCGCCCCTTAGTGCCGGCGGCCTGTTCGGCGGCGGTTCGCCTGGCTGGCAGCTGTCGTTCTTCCGTGCTTATCTCAACGGCCCTTCGCTTCGCTTCTGGCCTCGCCACTTCGGTACGCATCGCTTACCTCTGTAGTCTCTGCGGGAACTTTGCGCTCCTCTTCCGCTCGATACTTAAGCGGGGAGATCATTTTTAAATTTTACATATTTTTCAAAAATCGCCAGTATAGCGTAATTAATATTCTTAAGCTGAAATATTCGAATAGGTGGACATGCACGAGAAATTGAGACACGTAATCAATGAATTAACAAAAATGTACTAATTACATTTTAATTAATTTTTATTTAACAATTTTTCACTTTTTCATTAATTACTCAACAGTGCAACACAGTTTACGAACTGTAGCCACTGAGCCTGCAAGACTTATCCTTTCGAAGTGAATTCCAAGAACACCAGTTGCGAGATATTATTTCCCAAATCGGGGACGAAATCCATAGGCGTTTCAGTTATTATTGTGCTTCAACGCACAAAAGAGCGTTTTAATAAAGAAAGTTAATAGAACAGCAGTCCATTTTTACGGCAAAGTTGGATGGCGCATATCTCCAAACTGGTGTCATTTGGAAATTCGTTCCAAGTTGATCGCCTTGCAAGTTAACCGGCTACAATGAGTTAATTAGCATATGTGCCGCAAGGTAAAAATAAAACGTTAATTCATGAAACTTTGTTAATTCTCTCAACATGTGTTTCAATTTGTTGTGCATGTTCGCCTCTCTGAATAATCCAGCTCAATGACTAGAATTGTGTTATCTGTAACAAGCGACTTTCGAAAATTTCGTAAAACGTAGGAAGTCGCTGTTTCACCCGGAAGGCGAAGCATCGATTGCGATAACGAATTATTAGACAGGTTTACGGAGTATGAATAGTAGTTTTATCGGCCATGTAAACTTGCCAAAATTTGTTTACTAACAAAATTAACAAGCATGGTGTCACGCGCCTACAGGCACACATAAACACATCTCACTCGATGACCGCGGAAACTCTGTCAAAACGCTGACGTCAAGAAGAGCGGCAGCAGCAGCGAGCGAATTGACCTTCGTGCTGCCACTCGTTGTAACGCGAGCTAAGCGGCGAGCACACAGCGCACACGATGCTATCAGCCCTCGACTCACCTAGAATCTGTACCCACAACAGATCGCTTTCAAGATAGGGCCCGCACGCCTGCGCTCAGCCGCGCCATACGCAGCTTCCACCGCACTTGGACTTCATACGTAACGTCACCGCGATGACGACGGCGGAAATGCACCTGGAGTGTTCATATAATTGCTATCGCGATAAAATGATCACCACGTATGCTCTTCTCACTGCCAAAGCAGTAACAACATTTTCTCGAACAATAATGCAGACCGCGCCTCTTGGCTCTGCTTTTTATAGACACACCATTTGCAAATGTATTTCTGCCTAAGTGTTCCTAGTGTCAGAGAAGCTTCGCTCTACATGTTGATCTCGACAACTCATACATATTTACATCTGTAATACAGTGTTGCATTCATTAACAGTTTATTTGCCTCGTTTTTTTTTTATTGAAGTGAAATGTTAGGAGAGGTTGGCGCCTTTATGGTGGCACCGGCTACTCCTTGTCACTTGGCAAACGAAACAAATTGACGTAAAAAGGGTGAATAGTGACACAAAATATAACACTCAGTAGAACACTGTGTGAATAAAAACTATACGGTCCAACAGTACATGAGTCGCAAAGTTCTGTGCATTAGTTCAGTCCACGTACACATATGTAAAGACAGATGTTTTGAACAGCCAAAACATACAGCACATGTAATACACTGCAAGTACAAAACAGAATCATACATATCGCGTAAAAGTTGCGATCATCACATAAACCAATTATGGACCATGAACAACATTTATGTAACTCATTTAGCGTATTCGAATATCGGGTACCTAATATTTTCCCAAAATGTTGGTGTCCTCCAAAAACTTTTTCAGAGCAAGAAGTGCTCTTTTTTGAAGGCCCGCAGTTGGCCATGGGCCAAGTATCTTTTTAAGAGTGAATGGTCTTCTGTCTAATATACACAAATTAGCTTGCAGTACCGTTCTTTGTGTAGCGTATTTCGTGCATTCGAGGAGAAGATGATGCACATCTTCGTCTGGGTGGCCACAAGAACACTGCGGACTAGAGGCACGTTTTATTCTGCACAAGAAGTGTTTCGTAAATGCAGTACCAAGACGCAGTCGGTGTACCAATGTTTCAAATTTTCTGTTGTCTCTTAGAGTTTCCGGCATTGATAAGTTTATACAAGGGTCTATAGAGTATAATTCCGAGTTTTTAGTTTGTTGGTCAAACCAGGTAGTTTTACTGAGGCGAAAAGAAATCTGTCTCAGGATCAGACGGACCTCACTACGCAATAGGGGAAGATTGGTCGTCTCTGCGTTATTGTGCGCTCGATTCGCAGCTGCGTCCGCTGCAGTATTACCGGGAATATTGCAGTGCCCAGGTATCCATTGAAATGCAATTACGTGGTTCATTGCGTTTGCTTTAGTAAGTTCTTTGAGCGTCTCATACAATAGCGAAGTGTTCAAAGAATTTTTCTTATTGCTCTGTAGTAATGTGAGAGCGGCTTGCGAATCGCTAAAGATAACCCATTTTTGCGAATGTTTTTCTGATGTTATGAAACGCAAAGCACACAGGATTGCAAATAGTTCTGCCATGGTGGAAGATGTCTCCCGGGATAATTTGAATGTTTGCTCTAGCGCTAAATGTGGAATGACGAATGCTGAAGTCGAAGAATTTTTATGACACGAACCATCTGTATAAACGTGGATGTACTGGGGATATAATGAGTAAATTTGGAAGAGTGCTAGTTGCTGTGCGGCTACTATGAACATGTCTCTCTTTGATATAATCCCGTCAACCGATAATTCTATTTTAGGGCATGTTAACATCCAGGGAGGGTAACTAACATCCACTTTGCATAATTCAAATCTTGGTAACAATGCTCTATGTTCTCGAACAACATCGTGAATTTTGCTTTTGTTTCTTTCGGTGAGCGCGAGGTTTAATGGATGCTTCTCATGTTGGGTTAAGATGCGATAAATATGTCGGCATGTTTCAACCGTTCGTATGACTGGAAATGGAGGGTGACGAGCTTCAGCAATTACTAAAGAACTCGAGGTAGCCTGCGGAACCCCAAGACACACTCGTAGCCCCCTTGCTAGTAAACGTTGAAGACGTTCCTCGGAAGTTTGCGATAATCCATGGAGAATAGGGGCCGAGTAAGCAATTTTTTGTTTTATGAGTGCATTATGAACTTGTAGTAGCGAAGAGACTGATCCTCCCCACGTTGTGCCAGCGAGTCGCCGAAGTACGTTTATTACTGCGTTGGTCTGCTTTTCAATTGCGCGGATGTGTGATGCCCATGTTAGCTGGCGGTCAAGAATAACTCCAAGAAATTTATGCTCTTTCACGAACATCAAACTTTGCCCGTTAAGCGTAAGTTGGAAATTATTCAGCTGTCGCCTAGTGAAAGGAAGTACGGCTGTCTTTGCGTATGAAAGACTCATGCCTCTTTCTTTTAAAAAGGTGTCGATACTATCAAGACCCTCTTGCAGCGTTCTTTGAATGTCTTGTATATGAGATCCGGAGGCCCATATGCAGATGTCATCTGCGTACACAGAATACTGTAGACCAGACGGTAGTTTTTGTGGCAAGGCTGCCATGACACAGTTGAATAAAAACGGACTGAGAACGCTGCCCTGCGGAACGCCCTGCGTGATGCTGTGATAATTACTTTCTCCTTCAATTGTTTCCATAAATATTTTTCTATCTTTCAAGAAATTTGATACCCAGCGCAGCGTTCGACCGTGTAGGCCAAGCTCTAACATACCAGCAAGGACGTGTATGTGACTTACAGTGTCGAATGCTCTTTGAATGTCTAAGAATACTGCTATTGTCACATTTCCGCAACTTCGTTCATGTTCGACGCATGTGGCAATGTCTAATACTGCATCCATTGTACCTCGATTTTGTCGAAATCTGGTCATGTGGTCGGAAAACACATTTGTGTGTTCACACCACCATTGCAATCGACTGTCTATCATCTTCTCCATTAGTTTGGAAAAGCAGCTTGTGAGACTGACGGGTCGGTAGGAGTCAAGGCAAAGTGGGGTCTTTCCTGGTTTTAGCACTGGAATTACCCGAGCTAATTTCCATGAATCCGGGAGGGTCTCTTTTAACCAGATATCATTAAATATCTCCAAAAGAGTCATATTTCCTACTGGACCTAGGTTCTTTAGCATCACATACGTAACACCATCTGGGCCTGCGGTTTTCTTTGTACGGCATGACGAAAGAGCACTTTTCAATTCATTTAAACTAAACTCACAGTCAAGTTGAGGATGTTGTGACATAAAGCATGCACGAACCTTCTGGTCTGCTGGTGTTGTTGAACTTGCGAATTGTAGGCAAGTATATGAAATTCCCGGTCTGGATATAAGTTGACAGAATTCGTCAGCAACAGATGTTTCCGGAGTGCTTCGAGCTACGGCAAGGGCTCGGAAGGGATGGCTCTGGGTAACTGGACCACTAAAAGATCGCACAACGGACCATATTCTGGGAACTGGAGTAAACGGAGACAACGACGTGCAGTATTCTCGCCATCTTCTCGTTCCTAATTTTTGTAAGCGTCTGCGCGAATTTGACTGAATTTTCTGTGCCATCTTGTAGTCATCTAGTTTTCCACTGCGGCGGTAAGCCCGTTCTGCGCGTCTTCGAATTGCCCTTAGGCATTCATATTCCCCGTCGACTGCAGCGTATTCATTCGGAACAATGACTTGCTTTGTGCAGACCTTGTACGACTCACACAATATATTTGCAAAACTTTGAAAGTTCGGGTTTTCATATTTGCCTCGTTAGTGCTTTTAATACTTTTATCTTAATAAATTTCGCGTTTTCGTGGTTTCGTTTCGACAAAGGAGCAGTATCTTCATCCTTGCGAAATTAATATTGTCAAATCAACTTCTGTGCCTATCGCTTCGTTCACGAGAATTATCACGAGGTCACATGTGCAGAATGTTTAGCAATGAATCTAAACAGGCTACTTTTTACGCAATCTTCGTCCAACTGGACATACGTTGTTTTTTTTTTAAATGCGTAAGCCTTTAGTGGCTCATGAGTGTCCGGGCGACGTCCGTGGTGGACGCAGGAAAGCGGTGATCACCGGCGTGGGGAGCAAGGAGAGGAGGCGCCATGCCAGTAGCGATGTACGAGTGGGAGAGTGCGTGTGAGAGCGTGGGAGAGTGCGGACATGCGGGGGGAGGGGGGGGGGTGCGCGCAAATAGGCGACAAACCTTGCAGCCATATGGCTGCGAGTGCATCCCATGGCCGCGGTCACAGCGGCGTCCATTCGGAGAACAGTTCAGTCGACACCTACAGAGGCATTCATAGACAGGCTTTCACCTATCGCAGTTTAGCTCAGCAAAGTGCCCATAATTTTTTCTTTCGCCTTGTTTCAAATTTACCGCCTAGGTGACAGCCTAGTTCATCGTCCATGGCATGCTAATTGTGCGCCGGTTTTGTTGAGGTCACTGAAGATAAGGAGCGTTGGACATGGTCGTGTGAGGGCGAGCACCTGGGAATGCACAAGGGCTGCTTCTCAACCCGACGTCGTGTTGACTGCCTCGAGGACTGTTTCAGTGTTTCCGCTGGGTAATATTCTCCTCCTTTAGCAACTCCACATACATACTCCTCCCCTCCAACACCAGCTCCTTAGCCTGGCTTCCTGCTGCGCCCCGATTACACAAGCTGGAAACAAGAGCGCCCCCGATCTCGCCACGCACGGTGCGCACCGATGTCACGGCGCGTGGCCGCGATGGCATGAGGGGCGCCTTGATCCAAGTCGGATTTCCCGCGTTCATTGTGATTCACTATGTTTACGTGAACCTGACGAGAGCGGGTCGAACAAGGAATGGAGGTGACATAGCCCGATGTCACCGCGTTTTATAGCGACAACAATTATATGGACACTCCAGGCGCATTTTTTCCGTCGCCGTCGCCGTGACGTTTCGTATAAAGTCCAAGGGCGATTAAACCGTCACCGCGCGTCGTACGCGGTATGTGCGACTGAAAGCACGCGAGGGAAGCCGACGATCGCGGTTCAACCAGGCGCGCGCGAACGAAGAAAGCGGAGAGCAAGCGCGCCGGCTTCTGTCGCGAGAAAGGCCGTGGGGGGATGGGAGGGAAGGAGGGGGCGCCTTCCGCGACCGGGAGCAAGGGAAACTGATGGTCGCGGCCATGCTCGCGGCTCAATCTCGAGCGCCATTTATGGAGAAAGCGGGGAGGCAAAGCGGGAGGAAGGGGAGGGGACTTCTTTGACTCCACCAACAAGTGCGTACTTTCCACGGCCGCGCGCGGTCGCGCACGCCGTATTAATGCGACAGAGTTAAGGAACCCATGTCGCAAAAAATCTCGCGTCAGATGTCGCATTGGCAAAAAGATTATCGAACCTCGTATACCCAGGCCTTCAATATGATGCAAGGAATTGACTAAACTAATTGAATTTCGGAAGCTAAAATACGCAGGAGAGAGAAAGAGGAATTTAGAAAAGCAGGGATGTTAACCAGTCAGAAGCCTGGTTGGCTACCCTACACTTGGGGAAGGGAGAAGGGAAAGAGAGAGAAAGGAGAGAGAAGGTGTAGAGACGAGTATGCAAAGTGCTTGAGTTAAAGCCGCTCGCGCAAACCAGACGTTCTGAGAAAGCACGAAAGTGCCTTCACTGCCTTCTGAGCCGATGATCGGTGGGGTCGGTGTTCTAGTAATGTCCGTTCACTCAGAGGACGATCATCGAATTTCCTGAATGCGTTAGACAATGATTGTCTTTGTGTTTGAAATTGAGGACAATGGCACAATAAGTGGCCAATGTTTTCCTCGCATCCGCAAACATGACATGCAGGACTATCAGCCATTCCAATTAGTGCTGAGTAGGCATTCGTGAAGGCAACTCCAAGCCACAACCGACACAGAAGAGACGCTTCGCGTCGGTGCAGACCGGCCGGAGGTCTGAGTTGCAGTGACGGGTTTAGTCTGTGCAGTCTTGTGCGCCTTGTATGTGCGGTATTACACTCTGCTAAGGAGATCGTGCGTGCTATAATGCGAAGGTGACTCGCGGCGTCAGTCCTTGAGAGGAATGGGGACGTAGCGGTGAAATCATAAACTGCGACTTGCACACAACCTACAGACGTGATAGCTCTCGGATTGCAATTTGGCTATCAAGAAAACATAATTCTGTTGCGCGAATACTCAAAGAAATTCGTTCACCCACACAAACCAGCCGCTCCGTTCACAGACCGGCCGCAGCGTCTTCCATATTGCGCGCGCCGGCGCCATGGGCGTCTTGGGGGCCACGGAGCGACACGCCCGGTTCCTTCCATTAACTCCAGCTGGCGCTCGCCTCCGTCGCATGCCGGCCCACGTTTCCAGGTATCTCAAAAGGGATCTGCAGACAGCTGATGCATTTCTGCGCGCTGTGTTCTCGCCGCTCTTGCGTTGAAGCGATAGACGGCACGGTCACTTCGTTCGCTACTGCTGCCGCGCTTGCTCACACCAGCGTTTTGACTGCGAGTGTCTGCGCTGTGTTCATGTTTCATTGTGCGCGGTGACACCATGCTTGTTAATTCAATTAGTAAGTGAACGTTTCGAAGTTTACACGCCTGATAAAACTACTACCCTTACTTACTTCGTAAAGCTCTGTGCTAATTTTCTATGGCAATCTTCGCCTTTCCGGCGAAACTGCGACTTTTTATATTGACTCGCTTCGGACTGGTCCTGACAACGGCGGCACGCAGCGTAGAGACGAAACATCAACACGTCCAAAACAGGGCTTCCTGTTCTCGCCGCCGTTTGGAACAGATACATTTCATAGCTCTTATCGTTGCATGGATGAGATCGCAATGCGCAGGTGCTTGTTTTTGCCTTGTCCTGATACCATTACCGCTGGCGGCACATGCAACATTGATAGTTAAGTATCCCTAAGTGATCTGAATGCGTAAGCATTAGGAATTGTCCATGTTATCACCTTAAATTAAAACAACCTTAATCCACCTTGCTTTAATTTGTACCAACCTTAATCCACTTTAATCCACCTTAATCTACTTTTGAGAGTGAGCCGTCCGTCCGATGCTGTGGCTATTCACCGTGGGATTTCGCGGTGCGAGCCGCAACAGGTGCAGCGCCGGGAACGTGACGTCATCACTTAGTCACGTGGGTTTTCTTGCCATCCGATGTGAGCGCCGGACGCTCGCCGGATATTCCCCTTCATAGGGCATATAAGGCTGTCGCCTTAAAGGCACACTAAAGTGAAACAATACATCAGTTTAGACTAAAAAAGCATTGTTTGGGAACCCTGCAGCAAGTCGTTTAAAAAAGTAGTTTGATTATTAGATGAGAAAATGAAGGTCTAAGTATCAGTATTTGAATTTCGCGTTGAAACCCCAGCGCCGGTACGTCAGCGTGACGTCGGGGATACCAAAGTATGTTTTCGCATTTGGGTCGCGTTGGCTCAATAAAGGTTCCCGAAACTTGCAACGTTTAATATTTGGTTTCTTTAGAACACAATGTAGTCAACCTGTACCGCTATATATGATTAGTAGGCCCTAGAAGATGCCATCAAAATCAAAGACGTCACAGCCCCCAGGTGCAGGAGCTTAAGTAGGCGTCGCCACCCGTATTTCGTTCTTGCGCTTTTTCTGTCTTACCAAACGTCTTATCGTTGTAAGAGTGGTGATTTTGGTGTTGTAGAACCGTAATTTACTGATGCAGACGAAATCATTTTTCACTTTAGTGTCCCTTTAAATAAATTGTTAATCAGTGGTCTCGCGCAAGTCTCAGCGCTGCCAGATCCGCCTCTTTGTCGCTTACATGCGCGCTCAAAATAGGTCGGGCTGGGTCAACCTACACCATGAGACTCGGCGCGACTCGATGCTCGCTCAACGCGACCAGATGGTGTTTACATGAACTCGACAGGCCGATTCCAGGCTGACAAGCAGACTCGACCCGCTTGCGTCTTGTAGACGTAAACACCCTCATTGTGACTCGCCCCATTTCCCCCACTTTGTTAACATTCATTTTCGTTTTGATCTCATTTATCATTACTAAGACGTAAGCTTTACTCACCTCCGTTTAAAAACAGAAAATTATCATTACATCATCATTATAATCATAATCATCTAGCCACGCGGTAACAACTATTAACCGCGAGATCGAGCAGAGTCGCCGCCTCGCGGGCACTGGCTGAACCACGGAAAGCGCGGACTTCACCGTGTGTCGTCTGCAGGTGCTCCGTTTTTAAACGTGCGTGTACGGCGTGAATATATTTAAAGACCGTTTCTTCCTCGGTTCTAGCACATTCGTAAACGCTATAGTTTTTTTTGTTTTTTTTTACTGTGTACAAAAGCATTTAGCCTTGCTCTGTAGTCTTTGTGCTGTAGTATAATCAGTGACTGCGCATGACGAGCGCGAGATATGTGATTGCTCACACCCTCCGCTCGCCACAGACTTACGAATTTTACTGATTGAGAAAACGTATCAACAAAATGGAAGCCAGAATAGGCTATTATATGAGGATCACGTGTGAAACTGCAGTCTCTAACCACAGGACGTCATAACACCGAGTTGGAAAGCCGCTATTACAATGTCATTGCGCTCTGCATTGCGGCGATGTTGGCTTCACGCGCGAGATAGTGGGCACTATTAACTGCAATAAAAGAACCTAATGATTTTCGCTAATCAAATGTTTAAAACTTTGACGTATCGCTATCGTGCTCGTAACCATGCAAGGATGATAAAAACAATCGTGTCTGAAGCAACTTGATGATCATCTTAACGCGCTGTGACTCACAGTGCCCTGGCTTACTTAATTATTATTTACATTTCGCACCGAAAAAAGAAAAGAAGCTGAGGCGTATGCGTACAATTGGTATTGCAGAGTGTCCGCTAACTTGCTACTTTACCTTCGTTGTGCAGAAATAGAAACTTTATTAAACCGGTGCTAGATTTGCAAGGAATGAGGTGTTAACTTGCGCAACAATATTAACAAACCAGGCGGAACGCAAGCTAAATATATACAAAAAGCCCCTAGAATGTACCGAAACAGAAACTATGTGGTTGAGTGCCAGTCCGCCATTGAATGAACAGTTTGCGTTTGTTTCGAGTAAATAGAAACCTTCTGCGCATTCTGAGCAAAAGGTGCGTGAATTGAAGGCGACATAAGATTATATCGATATAAGCGATATAAGGCAACGCGTTCCATTACCAAGAAATCGAGGCAAATCGTTCACAGTGGTACGCCGCCGTGTTACAATTCAATGCGAGCCACCGACCGCCTATCTGCACTAACGCGGTGACTGTGCTGCCACCTGTAGTTCAATCTCGTGGCGAATAGTGGGCCTTCGCAGCGCTATCAGAAAGTTCCTGTTCACGCCGGTTCGCACTCGGCATGATCGCGAGCTACGCGAGTCTCGAAATATATCCCGTTACCAGGAAGGCGTCATTTCCGCGCTTATCAGACTGCCACAGGCACTCCAGTTGCTATCGCGCGTCGTCGAAATCGTTCGTTCGAGCGTGTGGTGACATCGCAACGCTCCCTGATATATTGCCTAGGTCGTATACGAGTGTTTAGTGAGCTGCAAGTAGTCTTTCTTCCTTTGCCTGCCTTTAATATTCGGTGTTAGCATTGTTTATCAGCAGTCATGTTGTGGTACAGCTTCCAGAGGGAGAAGCAAAGCATGCGCAGTACACTGAGCGTTAGGGCGTTTCCCAGACCTGCAGCGTGAGCGGTACATAGCATCAAGGAAGCTTACGTCAAGAGAAAAAACTTGCAACTCACTTTGGATATATATTTAATGCATGTAATCTATATACAGGGTTATATAAGCCACGAATAACAACCAATTCTTCTCCGGGGATTAGACTTGTAATGAATCAGGTAATTGTTGGTTGTGGTGCTAATGACGATGTGCAGAATTGCAAACGCACACACACAAACGCGCGAGCGTTCGCTCATTTCGATAACATAGCAGGAACGTCGGAAGTTGGCATTAATAGCCACTGAAATTCCAGGCGAATTCTTCGCCGCTCCAGGCGTGCATGCATCTCACATCACGCGGGGTCCTTTCCACTGTGGGTAGCTAGGCTGCGCTGAGAGGGATCAGCTGCAACATTGCATCCTTCCTGGGCTCCGCAGCGTCGACCGGCCTTCACCGTGACTTGTCCTTTCTGCCCTTGGTGGTGTTAGTGGTTGTGGTTGTCAAACTGTACTCGTATACTCATGCCACATCCATTAACTCGGCACTCTTCAATGCACAACTGCCTATCCAGAGGGGAGTTATGCATCCAAGCCACCCATTAGCTAATGATATAATGTGAACCAGTGTTTTGCGGTGCATCTTAAAGCCAAGCGTTCTTAGCTTACTCTGCTGGAATTCACGCCCTTCCGTGCTGTCTAACGGAGTATGACACAGTCAACTGGCTTATATAGAACGCCGCTGACTCTCAAAACAATGCCAGTGAGCTCATCTGTGTTCGGCGTAATAAATCATTAAATCACGACATAAAAGCTGTCCATGAAATGCCGCCTCAGGTATCTCCAAAGCACACAGAACTTTTAAACGAAAGAACGTATCATGTTCAGCGCCGTGTTGGGAACCACATTTCAACAACAGCAGAAATCTACATGACGCTACGCGGACTTCGTCTTGACCTACGCTCGGCGCTACGCACTAATATTTAATTGAAATGCTTCGCGACACGATTTCACCCAACATGAACGTTAATAAGAAATTACGGACTGTCGAAATAAATGACCGCAACAGTTAAATGATTGAAAAGGCAACGTTCTTTAATAAATGAAGTTTCTGGAACTTGCCTTACACGTGCATTTACCTAGCAGTATTTTATGATCTGCGCCTATTTGAGAACTTGCGTTCAGTTTTACTTTAACCAGAAAGAAAACTAGAATTTTAAAAGCTGGAGTACCTTCTGAGCTAATGTTCTGCGAAATACAATGGTTGAAATTGACATGATTACCTTCTCTGTATGCTAACAAAGCATAACGCCTAATGAGTTAATATTATTTGTCACTTTTGGAAATCATGCTCTCTTGTATGGCTGTATTGGCATAGTTAGTCTGTCATGCCCATCAAGGGATTCACATACAAAATTATTCAAAACGATTTACATATCTACAATTCTGCATTGGCAAGCGCCAGCAATGGGGACGCGTTGGACAAATTCGGGGACATGCTGACAAGAGGCAAATTTCGGAATCATCAAAAAGACCTTGGCGTAAAAGAGAGCCTGATTCCACCAGCTGCTCTCAACACGAGGTCACTGGAAAGCAGTAACTTGTCACGGTGATCCAATGCCACCACGTTGAAGTTCCATAGGATGGTGGCGAGAATAATCTTCAGCTCCATTGCTGCGAACCGTTGACCTGCATTTGAAGGCAGAAAAGTGTCTTTTAAGCCTTGGGCATGCCATCTGAACGCCTTGATGAACTACCTCTAGCGGTTGAGGTAGTCGTATAAACAAACATAGCCTTAACAATATTCAGATTTTTCCCTAACCTTTACGACCTTAATATCTCTGTTGCTTCCAAATTTTTTCTTTTTTCTTCCAATTTTTTCCAAATTTACCTTTTTTCTCTCTTTTGTGCTTGCCAGAAAATTACTTAGGCTAGTACTCTGTGAAGAGAAGCTAAGCGAAAAACGGTGAATACTTTCTGCATAGAGTGATCGCACAGGATTGCAACATTTTCTAAATGTGTAAATATGGCCAGGATTTGTAAACAATCCTGAGCACGCGCTTTCATTAAAGCTGGAACAATTGTTAAGCAAGGGGGAGAAGCAGTAACCGTATGTAAAACAAGCGACAGAAACGTGTCAATTGTTTTGAAAATTACAACATTGGTATACCGCGTATTCGCAAAATGCATATAAGGCGTACCCACCAAAGTAGCTAAGTGGCAATGGCGTTGCGCTACTGAGCACTGCTGAGCTGCGGCGGCCGCATTCCGATGGGGTGGAAAGCACGAACGCTCGTGTACCGCGTATCGGGTGACAATAAAAGGCCCCGTTATCAAAGTTGATCCGGAGTATCCCACTACAGGCGCTCCTCATATTCACATCATGGTTTAGGGAAACGAAAGCTTACATTAAAAAAATATATATACCTATGGTTATAATAGGCCGGCTACGTGTATAATTAAGCCCCCAACATTGAGGCGAGAAAAATGAGCGGTGGTTTGCTTTCACGTGTGCCTAGCTTGATTTTGGTTCCTGCTAAACACGACACAAGCGTAATAACACAAACGAGCCGCCGCAACACGCCGTTCGACATAGCGATGCGATTGTGGTATCTCGCAGGCTGCCTGGCGGATAGGCAAGGTGATTTATGTCACTCATTCGAGCCGTGTGCTATTATTGGAGACACTCAAGTGACTGGCGTGGTGCCCATGCATAACACCTTGCATTTCTTCTCGCACTAGTCTTCTTGAACGGGTTGCATTCTTTAAGTGGTTCACTATGAGAAAACTTCCTTCACTTGACCGATGATTCTCAGGTGGACAGCGAAGTTCTCTGCTCTGCAAATTTATTTTCTAGAAGAGGCATAAGCAGTGATCATTCATGTAAAACCAATACTTAAGACTATACGTCGTTATATTCTAAGCAGGATTGATAGACTGGTGAAAATGGTGCAAATTAACGTCATGTCACCAAAGCTATGGCACCATGTATGAGGAGTATATAAGGTGCATTTTGATCGGCAAAAGTACTCATTCTGGATCTCGAAGATACATAAACGTATTCGCTATCCCTACAGGCCACCGACACATGACCACATAACGAGTGAACGAACGCAAGGAATGCTAGTGCATGTAAACCCTTACAAAACGTGTCTGCTCATATCATGACACTCAGATGTCTACTCTACTTGCCATATTCTACTAGAGGACACTACAGGATCTGATCAAACTGCGTGTCGAGCTTTTTTCTTCTTCTTTCAGTTAAACTGTTCAAGTAAGCCATATGTCCTCGCATATGCTTCTAATTGAAGCTTTGCAGCTAGCTTTCTTTTCATTTTCTCTTATCTACTGCCTCCCTTTCCCCTTCTCTGGTGCATGGTAGCCAACCAGACATATCAGCCGGTTAACCACCCTGTATTTCCATGACCTTTCTCTCTCTCTCTCGCTCTCTCTTAGGAGCACCGCCAGTTGCTACAAGCTGGGTTTTCAATCTTTCTTTTTGAGCATTTCTTGTTAAATTCAAGAAGTTCAGTGGACCGATACTGCAAGAAAAATTTTTTCGTGATCGAACCGCAATTACCGATGCAGTTTCTTGAGCCAGCCGAGAACGGGATGAAAGCGTGTGAATGACGGTTGCTGATATTCTCCGGCAGGAAGCGACTGGGGTCAAACCTCTCTGGGTCGGGGAAAACTTCTGGATCTCGATGAAGCGCGTAAATAAAAACATCGATCGTTGTGCCTTTCGGAATTATGTGGTCTCCTGAAACAGAAGGCACACAAGTTGTGAGATGACAACAAAGTGCATGCTTATTCTTCCCTTAAGGTGGAAGCTACCCGTAGCCTCATTCCCTATTTGAAGTTAGCCTTTAAGGTCGTTACCTAGCTTGAAGTCTTCCACGCTTTCACGGCCAATAATTGGTACCGATGGGAATAGTCGCTGACATTCCTAAAAGAAAATAAGATTGTAAAACTGCTCTCATCATTACATTTGTTAACAGTAAAGTACGCGTGCACACTGGCACAGCGAAGAATGACTAACTCCAGACCCCTCGCAAAAGTTCTCAAATCTTCAGATAGATTCGCATATCCAGTGCATTATACACCGCCCGCTCCCCCCCCCCCCCCCCCCCCCCAGAACAAGTACGACTACTGAAGTATAACATTGGAGAGAAAGCTCTAACGCAGTATGTCAGCAATAGCATGAAAATGCAGGAAAGTAGCGCCGACGCTATCGATGCCTTTTTTCGATAGCGATAACGTTTCGCATAATTATTCTGTCACTGATTGGTGACAACGTTTGCTGATATCTGAGAACAAAGTTACTTTTCAGACCTTTATAACGCACTCTAAATACTTGAGCTCCTTCATGTGCTCAGTGGTGACGTCTTTTTCGGTGTCGTTGCCCAAAACAGAGTCCAGTTCCTTGTGCATATTCCTCTGGTGGTCTTGATGCAGTCCAATCATATACAGTGACCAGCATATTGCCACAGCCGTTGTATCGTGACCCTTGAAACGGTACAGAAAAAAAAAGCAACTTGAGATGGTTGGATATTATTCGGGCTCAAAGAAATTTCCGCAAAGAGGTGTTTTTACAACTATTACTATCGCTTGCTGGAAGAATTATCTGCAACGTAAAAATGGATAACAGCAAGAAATTTACAGAGCTTCATTTTAGTACAAGCATTACACGCAGACTGTTAAAAATATGTGCGTTGTTTTTTTATTCCGAAAACGTAACTTTAACTACGGAGCAAATATTATCCACAATGTTGGCTTATTCTCTCTCTCAAGGTTAGCATGAATTAGACTGCGCATCTCTAGCTACTACAAGTCGCCCTAGTAAAAACACGAAATTTCTGTGCCAGAAACGTAGTCTAACAGACAGAGAGCGCTTTCGGTTATGAACTTGTCCTTGCTCCTCCCGTAGAGCGTTATCCTGTGTTTCCGTCGTCCTTTTCAAGTATGTATCCATTGCAACTAGCCCAATGTTATAACACACAGCTTTCCTGAATATTACTCAGTGCCTAATCACTTGCGTTCCTGCCACTTTTTGCACCTAGAAGTAGTAGTTACCTCAAACATGAACGTGTCCACTTCTTCTCTGATATCATCGTCGCTGATTGAGCCGTCGTTTTCAATACTGTAGCGCAGAAGAATATCTAAGAACGTGTGCAGTCGCTTTCTATTGTAGACCCCTTCGTCCTCCTCTTTCACCACATTGTTTTCATCGAAATGTTTCATGAGCTCTTTTCGGCGTTCTCTGATAACCTGAAATAAGTACAAGAGCAATGAAGTACCAAATCTAAAGACTTATGGGTGTTTGACACGAGGAATAACTAATAGCGTTTGCTGCCATGGCATATAAATTGCGTTTCTTACCCTTCCTGTGAAGTTGTGAACTATTTCTGTGTTTTTCTGGTAGACTTTTCCGTAGGAAGTTCGGAAATAAATGGCATCTACGAGTAACCACGGTGACTGCACCCGAAAAGTAATCTGACTGGACAAACTGTAGAAGTGAAAAGGAAGACATTTACAGCAACACAACGTTTACAGGCACACGGTCAGGTTCCAGAAAAGTAAGATAAGAACCCTGAATGACACTTTTTTTTTCCGTCAGCTCGGTGGACGCGCCTTAATGTGGCATCTTGGTATAAACAGATCACTTACATTACCCATCATACGTTCATAAGTATAGATCATTACGTAATCTCCATAGAATGATCCCTTATGTGTTCACCGGTTTTCATTTTTATTGGTGTGTTATACCATCAGAAAAATTAGATTCCACGATGCTTTCCTATTAGCGTAAGGTTCGAGTATCTCGCCGCCATTACGGTTGAAGAGCATTAATAATGTTCGTATACTTACTAATGAACTGCTTGAACGTAAGAATGACAGAACTTCTCGTTTTCTTCAGGAATCACCCCCATGATGGTCTCTGAATATTGATAAAAAGTTGAACGACAGTATTGGCCCGGCTATTGAACCTGTGAACAAACACGACGCACGTACCCAACAGGATGTTCAGTGTACATTCAGCCACCAGTGGCACAATGTTGATCCAGGGTTCTCCGCAGCGCTGTCGCAGCTTCTCCACAGTATTTCGAGCACGTGCGTTCATTGGCTGAACGAATGATTCGAGAATGCGGAAGTGAAACGAGGGTGTCAACAAGCGTCTCCTCGTCTTCCATTTTGTACCAGCGCTGAGAGACAAAAAAAAGTATGTTTACGCTAATGAAGCCTTGGCTATTGTGCATCGAACACGCATTAGTCCCAATTAAAAAAAAAAGCTCTCTCGTAGGAACTTTTATAAGTAGTATAACTCTTGTTTAGAAATAAAATGTTAACGGTAGTGAAGTCTTTAGCGGTTGAGCTTGTTTTGTGCTTCACGCTTAGGCATATTTTGCGTGATGCTAATAGAGCAAAGGTTTCGTTTTCGGTCATCCGTCAAGTATCATTGTTTCTATAAATAGATGTATATTTAAATAAGAAAGACTTCCTGCCTTACAAGGAACACGGTCAGGTTCCAGAAAAGTAAGATAAGAACCCTGAATGACACATTTTTTTTTCCGTCAGCTCGGTGGACGCGCCTTAATGTGGCATCTTGGTATAAACAGATCACTTACATTACCCATCATACGTTCATAAGTATAGATCATTACGTAATCTCCATCGAATGATCCCTTCCGGCAGATAAATGTGTGTTCTATTCTAATTATACCCCGTTCTTTATTGACCAACTTATATTACAATAACAACACTGCTACAGGAAGCAGCGGTACACGGAAGAATTCCAGCTTACCTGAAATAATTGCTTCCGAAAAATCTGCTCACTCTCACTGGCTGTTTAAGCGAACTGAAAGAAGGCTCGTCTAGATTTTCCTGACTCCGCTCCACGCTTCCCCTTCGCGGGTGCGTCGCAACCTACTTCTCGTTATCACATTACAAAGCTGTACGTGCAATTAGGAGGCCGCTTAGAAGCTACAGGTATGACTGAGTCATGAGATTGACCGTCTGAAAGAGACATCGAGGGTATGAGGGCCGACGCAGAATGGGTCTCCGGGTTAATTTAGGGCAGTTCTTTATGCTGTGCCCAAAGTTAGCTACACATCCATTTACTGCGCTCTGTTACGGACTCTTGAGTAGTTAACGTCCGTGTCTTCCTTATATATAGCTCTCTGTCAACGCTGTTTGGATATCACTGTAACATTACGACTGCTTGGAACATCACTGTGGAAGCCCAGAGAAATGAATATAATGAAAAACATGTGAACCAACATCGAACTAAGAAGCCCACGTCACTGAAATGGGTGTTCTACAACTACTACACTTTAGCAGTGCTTTTGCGGTGAAAAGAATTTTCATTACAGGTTTAATATTCAAGCGTACAAAATTGCTTTTACGATTCACATTAAAGACAGCACCTGAAAACACAACATATAAAAAATAACACTCCTCCTCGTCGTCTTTTCCCATTTGGAAAGAGAAAAATTTGCGCATAGCCTTACTACGCTAAAGGAAAATGCTTTTATTGCGTCACATCAAAGGTAACATGGAAATAATTAATGGCATTATTTATTTGCATTATACCTTCAAACCACAAAAAGGTAGATTAATCAATTAATAGCGCACCCTGGCATTTCCGCCCAGTCATCCTTCTGCCCATGACCGCGGGCCTGCCAGGCAGCGAGGAAAGAATGCAGAAGAGTACGCATTATGGCTGGTTTTTTCATGACTTGAGCAGAAACAGCACAAAAAAATTTAAAAAGCACGACGTAAGAAAAGGACAGACGACGGCGATGTCTATCCTTTCTTGCGTTCTGTTCTTTTGCGCTGTTTCTGTTCAAGATTAAGACAGGCGTACAATAGACGAAATTGGAAGCTTCTCAAAATTGCATAATCTACGCGAAACAATTTTATACCTCCAAATTTACCTAAGCATTGCTAATACGCGTTCTTCGCTTCTCACTTCTCATTAGGTTGTTCCCAAACAAGAAAGGCATGGCAGTGGTATTTCAACACCACTTTGCGTTGCCCGCAACAACAACAACAAAAAAAGAACAGCGCGAGAATCGTGCTGCACTTTAATTTCCTTGATCACAAACTCGTTTAACAAGTCACATTTAAGGCAGCATCACAAAACACGAAATCACTGTAGTGATTGTAATTATGCCCCATACGTTATGTAAAATAAACAAGTGTGCTACGCCATCGAGCGGAGAGAGAGAAGCTTTAGCGAATGACATGGCTTTCTAAGTTAACGACACCGCACTGTGCGCATTGGATCGATGCTCGCCTACAAGCTCCCGCATACCTGAAGCGTACACACATCGCATAATTCCTTTCAAACTGAAGACCCCGCAAGAAATAATCATAACAGAAAACAAACAATACCGCAGCCGTAACAGTCCCCCCTGCACGTTCCGTTGTCGCGGTGTACATCTGAAGGAGCTGTCCCCATGTGTCCGCTTTGGCGGAGAACTATACACATCTCGCCATGTCACCGAGCAGTGCGTAGTGCCATTCAAGTGGAAACCACCACTGAGCACTCATGACGCAAGCATTCGTTCGGTTCTATGACTGGCGTTGCTATAAAGATCATGTGAAGGTAAGCATTGCAGTGGAGTTCCTTAGTGCAGGCATTGACTCAGTCTGCTGCTTATTAGCATTCGGCGTTGATCAAAATGCAATCGCTACTTCCGTCAATCGAGCCCACGACGTCTCACCCGGCCAGCCGCAGTACGCCAAAATGCCGCGGCTGCTTGGAGCAACACCCATCTCCTCCGTTATGGAAGCACGAAAAAAAAACATCACGTCTTCATGAGGAAACAGCAAAGCAAATTCGCTTTATATATTTAAAGCTACATGTGCTCGAAGCTTAGCATATGTAGATCTAAACATAATATATACGGCAATTTGGCTCAATGTGACTGAGTCCTGACGCTTGAACGAAGCAGAGCTTAAGCGCAATGTGCAGCGTGGGCGTCAGTTCACCTTGTTAGAAGACCAGTGCCTAGCCAGGAATGCAGGACTTCGTAATCAACAGACTTTTCGATTGTGCTTTGACCATTGAGCACTGTCTGAAAAATGAAGACATAGCAGAATAAATATCAGGTAATGGACAACGACGCTCCCCGATTGCTAAATTAAGCTGCAAATAGCGCGTGCGCAGTACACACAGAACGCGATACTTCTCTCGCTCTAATCGCTGCATAGGCAATGACGTCACTCAGACCTTGCCTTGATGTAATGCTAATAGCCGGACGACTCCCTTCACTTGCATTCACCATAAAGATAACACGAAAAGCCAAGGTCACACAGCCACAAAAAGAAAAGAAAGAGCAATATTGCAGTGGCGATTCGCCACTTGGCAGCCATGCCAGAATGCGCTTCAAAATCTACGGCTTCTTGTTGTCGTCCTAATACTCTATTATAACGAAGCGTCTAAAATTGGGGACATGGTCTAAATAACACCAGATTCAGAATGACTAGTCAAAATAAGTTTTCTGATAATAATTTCTATCAACACTCTTCACAATGATCACGCTGACGTAAAAAGAGATCCGCAAACTTCGTTGCTGGGCTAGTTGGTGCATGCTAATAAATGAATACTAGTAAGCACAGTTTCAAGACGGGACAAGAGAAGACATCGACACACGGGACAAGCGCTTGTCCCGAGTGTAGGTGCCTTCTCTTGTCCCGGCTTCAAACTGCACTTACGAGTATTCATTTAGTGAATACGCATAAATCGTTCCTTCCTTCACATTATTATTACAAGAATAATATAAAGAAAATCAAAATTAAGGTGAATAAAACGAGGTTTGCAATTGTCAATATAAACGACTATCGTATTCGCTGATCGAGCCAAGAACTACACTATTAAAAGGTTTGCACCCTTTGGGGCTTATCTTGTCCCATAGCAATAATCGTCATCTATCTTGCGTTATCACTCCGCGTTATCGGCGTGACATAGCATGCTCGAAAGGAAGTTAGCAAGCGCGGAGTTTTCTAGAAAGTAAACGCAAGCAAGGTAGATGACGGTCTTTGCTGTGGGACAAGATAAGCCCTAAAGGATGCAAACTTTTTTGAGGGTAAGAATTTGAAAGAAGTGGCACATCGACCATAGACAAATGAAACGAACTAAACAGGACTCATGGGTCAGTTAATAACATGACAGTACGGATTAGCTGTACCTGTCTGAACGTCAACACCGGATTGCGATTCTTCCTAGTGATGCATTAGGGTAAAATTTGCGCCACTGAATTCATCCGTTGCATTTTCAGCAGTATCAATATAAAAATGGTTTTGCTTTAACGCCCTTAACACTACGCACGACAGTAGGGAGCTGATATAAGCGGTAATTCAGTTATACATGGTAAATCATTTGGACCATCATTATACTACCAACTGGTGCTTGCGCTTTAACGGTTATAACTTTGCACACATATCTGTCACAAATCTATTACAGATGCGTGAGTCTCACGTGCGCGAAAATTCTAATTCACGCGTTCGCATGTTTCAACTCTTGTGCCCTTATTTGTGCGTGGTCTGTGCGGCGATATGAAACTGATTTTACGACTAACCATGAGTAAAAAGTTTGCCTGGCTTGTCAGTTTTATAGGCGAGAATCTTCAAACAGACAATTTATGGTGAAGATTTACCCATAACTTGATAATTCAAAAAATTTGCGACACCCATAACTTACTCGACAATTGGCAAATATTTTTACTCAGCGCTTTCTCAATAAACTGCCGGTGCGGCAGTTTTTTCTTTTTTTTTCGGACATAGTCTCTTTTCTTTTAGTCATGTGCAGCTAAATACAGTGGGACAAAAGGAATAGCTTGAACTCTTTCCTAATGGGCATCAACGAGCTAAGCCTAAATATTCTTGCTTGCTGGATATCGCGTTTTGCGGTATGCGATTTGTAACTTTGCAATCTGTTGCCGTAAAACACCACATTAAAGCTACAGCTGGCGAATCCTATCCTATGACCAACTACAGCCAGTAGACTGCTGCTGCTGTCACATAAGCTGTCATCACAAAAATCTACATCGGCAACAGAAAGAGACATGGTACAAGGCGTAAACTATTATTAGTTTGTTTTACTCGCGACCTTGAGCCAGACGTTGACATTAGCTACTTGAAGTCAAGGCTTCCACGAGGCTAAATAAGGAACTAGCGGCAAACCAACGGCCAAACCACGACATCTGCAGTTGCACAGATGACATTGCACAGGGATTGGTGGGGTTTCTATGAGAGGCCCTTGCCTGTAGTGGACGTTAACCAACCAATCAGGATGATCATGTTTTTGTACTAACACGTATTGCAGTATAAGACAGCGTCCCACATACAGTATCGTGAAGTGGTTGCTGAAACGTCCTCCCGGCAAGTTTAGCGGCCTTTACCAGTGTTATATAGAGTTTTCACTACCTTAAACCATGCAGCTTTTTAAAGCGACGCTTTAACATGGCCTGGCTCCCTAGTGCAGAAAGTGGAAACATCAGTGTAACCCGAAAGTAAGTAATAGAGCAGAAAGTAACTAGACGTTGAGCCCAACGTAATGAGTCTTATTAAATGGATTGAAAGCGTCAAAGATAATTATCTTTATTATTTCATGAATATTGCCGGCCTATCAGATGAAACCTTAGGCAAGAGTGGGTCATAAATAAAAAAAAAGAACAGATATGGTAATACAAGAGTAAAACTTGCGCATCGCAAGTCCACATATGCAGATGTCACGAAAAACTTCATTCATCGCTGAACACCAGTTCATCAAACTGAACATTTTCTTGTTTTAGAACAATTTTAACTATAACGATAGTACTTCTACATTTCATAAGTTTTGCGCGCATACACAGAGAACAAAAGTAACAGAAAAAATAACATAAGAGTATGAATGGTAACAAACATCTCCTGAGTGGAGCAAGATCACTACCCTTTCAAAATACAAAGCTTCGCGTATATGCAATAATGCAACTGACGCCAATGAAATCTTTCAAATGTACAAAAATGCACAAAAAAGTGAAACATAAATTGGAAGGCAGTACGCATGCGTTACGTCAGCCGAAATGATGGAACGAAAAAGAGTAAAGGAAAGAGGGAAATCAAGTGTGTTTTTGTCGTTGCAGTTTTGCCATAAACGATTGGACAGTTGTACAGTTTACTAAATCTACAGACGGAGCATTCCATGCAATGAGTGACTGTGCGCGGAAAAAAATGAATTTTTTAATGTTTGTGTCTTGCAGGAATACTCCCTGTTCTTTTTTATTGCTTGTTTTTTTTTTGACGCTCGGATCGCGTTGATCGGCGTTGAAATTATTTTATGGGCGCGTCCTTATTTATGCGCAGCTTGTCATGGTAAAGTAAGAACATATATTTCAATCAATCGTGCTGTCATCTTCTCTGCTGTGTATCCAACTGAGCGTTATGTAGAAGTATACTGGGTGATGATATGGGATGTATGAGGACTACAGTTGGCCGAACGCAACCTTTCGCCACCAAGACTTCGCAGTTTATGCAAAAAATCACCACGCGTCTCTTTCCTCATCTTACTCTTCCTTTTTTACGTACAGCCGCCCTGATTTTTAATAATATAGCGCGAGCGTCGACTGAACTGCTGGTGAGCGCCTTATAACGGCGATAAGCGTGCAACAAGGCGAGAGTTCGCGCACGAGCCTTGTTGCCTTGTTGCACTCGCCCTGTTGCACGCTCTTGTTGCACGCTTATCGCCGTTATAAGGCGCTCACCAGCAGTTCAGTCGACGCTCGCGTTATATTATTAAAAATCAGGGCGGCTGTACAGCAGCTTTTGTGGACGATTAGGTAGTCCTCGGGCATTCCGATGGTGATCGCGCTCTTAATGCTACGAATTGCTACGTTCTGGTTAAAACATGAAGAATCTAAAAATGCACATTAGGTAATTTCTACATCTGGACAGCCATAAGGCGTATATAGTTACTCAGCAATGAATTCTTCCGTATTAGTTAATAGCGTCAAAACATAAGATGCCTTTGAAGCTACTTAGCACCTGTTTCGTAGCGAATTGTGTGTTACCTCTCGGGTGGATGCAATCTAGTTTGAGAAGTATCGTGCACGAGTGTCATTCCGTCATTTCTCGCCGTCTGTTGTTGCAAATATCCCGATTACGTCTTTAATTGAGCGATGACTAGATTTGGCGAAATGTATGTGTCGTTCGTTCCTGTTAGACGTTGTAGCTGTTGTAAATCAGGCTGGAACGTCTCTGCACAGTGGCTTCACGGTAGCTGATTGCACTAATTTCATCGGGAATGGACATTAAGGTACAGGTGAACCGAGTTATAGAGAGCACAGCTCAGCGCTAGGTTCAAAGAACATTGCCCGATAGTGCTGTACTAATTGCCGAAATACGTTTGCGAACATCGTACCACATAGCGCAAGATAACGGGTCATCGGCTGCCCTAGTAACACCGAGGTAAGAATAAATAGCAGATTATTTGTTCTGTTTATTCATCCTAAGAATTTTTTTTCGGTGTAATGAATGTTGCTTACCGGCGGCGTTTCCTTTATCACATTTTATTCCCTTTGGCCCTTTCCCCAGGACGGGGTAGCCAGCCGGTACTTACACTGGCTAACCTCCCTGTCTTTCCTCCCCTTTTGTCTATCTTTCTTGGCCAAAATGTTGGTCAATGGGAATGTGTTCCATCAGAAGTACAAATGCACCTATGATCAGCGTAAATACGTATTAAGCGTATACTAACTGAAAAAGTATCAAAATATCAATATGTTGAGATACTTCTCGGCGTGTCGTCTGTATGATGAACTCAGCTACGTTCTCTGAGAGAAACCTAAACCTGAACTCGACCTCTGTAACGTAGTCACTGAAACTTGTTGAGCGATAAGTTGGTACAATGAACGTGAACATTCACTCACGAAACGAAAATAACAACGGAAGATGTTACGCAGAAATAACAAACACGCCCTTAAAGTGGCCTCGTATTTTTTCTTTCCTTTTTTTGCTATCTTAGAAGTAACTTCGTAAGATCGAAGCTGAAGAAATTATTTCTAGGAATCATGCGAAGCTGTCAACAAGTGCCTTCGCTCGGCTACACATATGAACACTGAACTTGTGTCCCTTCCGTACTTTCCGCTCCTGCCTACCTACAGCTGCCCACGCTCGCTGTATAGTCACTGCTAGGCACACGCCATGTTTTTTTTGTTTGTTTTTTTGTCACTCACGTTCGCTTCTTTTTCCCTCCAGTACTCTAACGCCGTCTCTGGTTCGAAAGGAGCGCAGTGACGCAAGATAGAAACCAACTTAGCAAGATGATCTATGTCAAATCCCAACATCAATAGGAAAGCAACGAATGCCCAAGGTAACATAAATGTGCAATTCGAATTTAAGCAGAGTCAAGGACCGATGTTTAACAAAACGCAATAATTTTGCAGCCGTACGTCGACACTATTGTGATTTCGTAAAAAAAAAAATTGTGGGGTTTTACGTGCCAAAACCACGATCCAATTATGAGGCACGCCGTAGTGGGGACTACAGAAATTTGGACCACCTGGGGTTCTTTAACGTGCACCTAAATCTAAGTACACGGGTATTTTCGCAGTTCGCCCCCATAGAAATGTGGATGCCGTGGTCGGGATTTGTTCCCGCGACCTCATGCTTGGCAGCCCAACATCACAGCCACTACGCAAACGGGGCGGTTCGATTTGCTTTCAATGACACTTGTTTGACCAATGGTATTTCAATCTGTTGCAACATGTGAGTCTCTGAAGGATAAACAAGCAATAAAAATGTGTTGGAACAAATAAAAGCAGCACCTACCTCAATGTAGTCAGCCTTGAAGACTGCAACTGTAGGATGAGGTCCTATGTAAAACCTAAAGAGTCCATGCTTTTGGAACAAGTAGAAGTACGCCATCCGTATTTCGAGCATGGCTGCAAGAAGGACATGCACAGTTTGAAGCTGGTGTATTGGGGCACTCATCTTTGCTACATATTTTATGTCACATTGAAGACGTCCAAGTACTTTGAAAAAAAAAACAATAATATTGCCAGTACCTTGAACTACTATCCATAATCACACTGACATTGTTATCGTTGTTTATGGAGTGAAGTTACACTGCGCGCATTGCGAATGCTGCAAGATGTCCTAACGGCTCCCCTCTGTGCTCACAATTGCCTGACACTTTGGCCGGGGAAATTGCTGCAGTGATCAGTCATGGTAATTCAAAAGTTAAGTGCCCCTTAGTGCTCTATACTTACTGGTCCCTGACATGCTATTTCGCCGCTCACCGGGTTTCTTCCGTCGTGAAACAACTTTAGTGTGCCGCCTACGGTTGGGCGTCGCATTCACATTCATTATTCATTCTTCATCGCAATGGCCAACAGTGCCGTATGTAAGTGTTGCGAATGAGGTAAGACAATAGAACCCATTATGTGCCAATGTCCAACCTACAATTCTTAACGACATGTTCAGTGTATAAATTTGAGCCGCTTAGACGACAAACCGTTCTCGGAAGATCCTGGGACCTTGGCTGCAGACCTGTAGTATGCACAAGACCATTAAAGTGCTACTTATGCGCTTTTCGAAAACAGACGAACTGGATGATAGCTTGTCAATGAACATTCATCTGCGGGCGGGCGCACAATGAATATCCTTTTTCTTCTCTCCTTCTTATTTCTCTCTTCACTTCCCAACGTGTAGGGTAGCCAACTTGGCGAGAGCTTGGCTAACCTCTCTTCCTTTCCTTTTTATCTGTCTTTTCCAGCCCCGCCTTTGCGCACAAGTAGAATTTCTTGTTTCGCTTGCCCCCCTGTAATTTAATATGCGCAAAGTCCCGAGCACAGTCGGCAGCAGCTCCAGACGGCACATTTTAACCCGGATGGGGCCGTTGTTCTGCGCCACGTTACGCGTCGCCATTCGGCTCTATGTCTTGTACGTGTTCGCTGGAAGCGAAACGCTGTCCGGAAAATTGACAACCACGGATTCACAACCGCGATTTGGACTTCCTCCGTGGCTGCCCCTATGATTCACTGCGTGAGTTCCGGCAGCAGAGGCAACGACGCCCCAGTTAAAACGTGGCATCTATGCTTTCGCAACGTGCCTGACCGTTTTTTGTGGGCCAGATGATAAACATCGTCAAAACTGAGAGCTGGGCGAGTTGGTGTGGTTTCATCTTACGAACGCCCATGTTCGTGGTTACTTTGCGCGTCCACGTCTTTTCACGCAGTTTTTTGTTAAGATGATAAACATCGCCCGGTACTCTAAGTTTGAGCCGTTCTGGGATAAGCCCAGCGCCGCAGTGCCTTTTCACAAGCTAAGGGCAGCACATGCTGTTCGAAAGATACCTGATGACCGAACGGGGCAAGAGTAAGTACCTTGGGGGCAGGAAGGCCTGAACCCACACTCCTGCTGCCGCTTCTTGACAACAACCTAAGGCTAAGCTGTGGACCTGGAGAAAGCCGACCAGTATGCGCAAGCAGCGCGCAAGCGCCCAGGCAATTGTCGCCTCTGTGTTGAGCCACTCATTGTAAATGCTCGACTGTATTAAAAACGAATTCTGGCCATTAAAAGCTCTTATCGGCTGAGATTCTGCGTGAAGCGGAGCCCAGAACCCACTGGCAGCCCAGTAGGTTTCGGCTGTAGACATACTTAATTAATTTTCTTTTTAATAGAGAACCAAATGCCTGAAGGTGTATTGTGTTATGACAGCTTGCCAGGAATTATTGAGCTGAGAAGCCAAATTATCTTATGGACAACCAGGAAGTGTAAGCAGTGCATGACTCTCTGTAACCCGGACGCTGTTTACAATAGTTGGGACGAACCAGTGTTTGGAAGTGTATATAAGGGCTGACTTACGCTCAAACCGCATGAACTCCCGCCTGCCTTAAGCCGCGAGAAGACATGCGGAAAACCGCACGTGTCATACACAGGTGCGCAAATTTCGGTATACATTGGGTCCGCACGAGCAGTTAAAACTGAAATTTGTCCGTCTGCGTGTTGCGTGTGCAGTTGTCTACACATCCATAGGCGTGCGGAAGGGGTGCGGAGGGTGAATGGAAGTCCATGCCGACTCAGTGTACGTCTGCCCTTAATATTGCGGGTATCCCTTGTAAAATGGTGATGCTGTAACTGTACGGAACGGCATTCGGTAGTCCTTTATCTTTCCACTTTACCGTAAGATGCCCAGCAAACTCATGAACTAACATCGCGAAAACAATACATGCTGTAAAATAGGAACTAGGGTGGTTGCTTAGGCTAGAGTTGGTAATTCACGATCAAAAGGACATACAGCGCGAAGGACAAGCACTGCGCTGTGTTTGTCCTCTCTCGCAGTCCTTGTCCTTCGCGCTGTACGTAGTTTTTATCATAAAATAGGAAGTCAGGCAAAAACCAAAACGAAAATTGTGCTGGAAAAGGCAATCTTCGACAGAATTTCTTCGTGAAGGAATCCGCCATCATTGTCACGGTCGCAACATCTAACTGGCTGGTCGTAACTCCCCGCATCTAATTGTTGTATGCGCGCCATCGATCCTTCGGTGACGCTGCTTCTACAGCGACATCCTTTCCGTCGCAATCTATCATCGTCGTCTTGCTCGTGGCAAGGTCACTGTAGCTTGTGCCTAGGGATGGCGCTTACAAAAGCTTACTGTTTCCTCACTCGTATGTGTAATTCACCATCATGTGGCAGTTGTGAAATTGTTGAGCCCGTCGATACTCTCATCTGCAATTTAATAATCGTGGGTGTTAAGGTCGCGAAAGTGCACAGTAAGTTATGACTTCTGCGAGACGCCGTAGGGTGGAAAGCTCCAGATTAATTTTGTCCAGCCGTGGTTCTTTAACGTGCAGCCAATGCAACTCCAGTACACGGGCATCTTTGCATTCCGCTCCTGTTAGAATGCGGCCGCCACGGCCGGTATTGAACACACTACCTCGAGCTCAGCAGCGCATGGTCACACAGCCATTGCACCATCGCGGAGTTTCCTCTCACCTGCATTTGTGTCCGCTACGATGACCCGTTGAAATCAAGAAAAAGAAATGGGCATGGGCAGGACATGTAATGGGGAGGGAAGATAACCGATGGTCTTTAAGTGTTACGGACTGGATTCGAAGGGAAGGGAAGCGTAGCAGGGGGCGGCAGAAAGTTAGGTGGGCGGATGAGATTAAGAAGTTTGCAGGGACGACATGGCCACAGTTAGCACATGACCGGGGTTGTTGGAGATGTATGGGAGAGGCCTTTACCCTGCAGTGGGCGTGACCAGGCTGATGATGATGATCATGATGACGATGACCCACACATTTTACTCTAAAGCACATTTTATCACCTGGATTCGAGAACGTTCGGAGTAATCAAGATCATTGGACAATCATTGGAGAATACTTCCGCCGAAAGCCAGAGAGCACTGTTGCAGTTTAAGATGTCGACTTTCTCCATTTACTGTTCACAGTGCACTACGCAGCTCTGTATCCGCAAGAAATCTTACTGCTTTCGTTGTATAATACATATAATGCGTTAAATCACACTTTCCTTCAGTGCGTACCAAAGCGCCCTTGTACGCATGCATGAAGCAGGAGGGCGGTTGCATAGGCCACAAAGGAGTGGTAGTCCGGCTGTTTGCTAGTGGTGTGTGGTTTCCAATGATTTGGAGTAATTAACTATATTTATATACGTTTTTGGGTTTCGGGGAGCTAGTGTGCATGATGACTTGCATGCCTTTCTTCTAGTCTGTGCGCTCGTCGCTTGCTCTTCCCTCTTGGCCCATCGGGTGTTTATGCAGTTCCTAGTTTTGGTAATTGAATAGGTGTGCCACGGTGGTGTCCGAACGCACCAGGGTTTAAATTCAGGGATTATCAGAGGCAGGGTGTTGCGGCAAAATTTAGGAGGACTTCAGGCACTCGGCGGTCGCTGTGCAAATACAAATGCCTAATGCACACACACAAAAAAAAACGCCTTTCTTCGAACATTTCGGGCAATTCATGTAATGGCGTCAGCCCTGTGTATATAAAAGAAGACAGCTTTTTCTTTTCTTTTTTTGTTGCAGCCCATTCAGTGATTCCAGGGCCGTATGCACAAAGCTTTTCGTTCGTAAGCGCTCTTTGCCATCCGCTTTCGCCCATCCGGCAGCCGCTTTCGCTAGTAACACGCCCAAAATCAGGATTGGCTGAAATTATATTTTATAAAGAATTCTTGCGTGAGAGCTTTTTGTGAATGCAGACCTTCATTCGCATTGAGTGTGTCCTTCATATGAACACGTCGAACGTTTTGCTTGTGCTTCAGGGTGTCGAAGCGCAAGATCTCGTTCTATACAAGTTTTACATCTGCTTCTTTTGTACGTATGCGCGGTGGCCGTATCATTTGATGCGCTCTTGCCAGCTTCAACTCGCTTACATTTCAATATCTTATGTAAAGCCATGCGCAGAGGTTGGGCAAAGGGGGCAATGGCTCTTCTTGCTTGAGGAGATTCGTGGCACAAATGTTTTGTACAGTTCTCATTCCATTACTACAGCACAGCAGTAAGCACGATACAATGCCGTAGCAGATACATCGAGGTGTACAAAAACTGTAAGAAAGGCGGGACGAAACATGCTCAACGAAGTTACGCTTCTTTACTACATGCCAATAGCACTTCGACCACACGTTTCACCATTTATTTGAGAAACGTCATCAGTCCTTGTCATGAGTCGTGAACCTTGTTACAGAAGAAATAGCACTAAAGCACTAGAAAGTAAAATACATCAAGAAAAAAATAGCATGACAAATATTTATATGTAATTAACAATATAGTATTCATAATTACAAATTATGTCCCGCACTCTATGTTTTTAAGAGCACCAGCGGTTTAGTAAATAGATGTTCCAAATATCGCAGGACAACTTATTTATGTCTATATTATCATATTCTAGTAGTGTGGTTTGCTGGGCCAGTTGGTGCATGATGAACGTATAAGGGCTGTCCTGTCCGTTTCTTTTTACTTGTGCTCGCGTCCGTACTTGCTGGAACCCCTTATACGTTTATGATATTCTAGGTCACTTAAAAGAGTAGCTATGCGCGATTTCAACCTGTTGCTTCCATATCATGTTCTTCAAAAAGGAGACAGCCAAGGGCATCTATATTTTAGTGTATATGTCGAAGAGAGAGTGAGAGAGATGAAGAGGAACGGCAGGGCGGTTAACCGGATGTTTAGTCTCCGGTTTGTTACCATACGCTGGGGTTGGGAGGTAGGGGTTAGAAAGAGGACAGCGAGGAAAGGGTTTAAAAAATGCACACACAGAGACACACATACGAAGGGCGTTCCAGGTAGAGACATTCACAAAGGCTGGTAGATCGCAAGAAGCGCAGTAGCGCTTGCACGGCCTTCTTCTGTGACGTTAGGTCCTGTCGATGGTGTAGGACTCCTTCCTATAGTGGTCGGCAGGCACGCACCCAGGGGCCCCCCCCCCCCGAAATCAAGTAGCATACCCCCCCCCCCTCCCCTCCCACGCCACCACTCCTCGCACATTCCTAAAGCGCCGCCAGATCAATGTTGAGACTTCGCAGCTGTTCATCGGTCAGCATTATGCTGCCTTTTTCACTCCTTTTAGATGGCGGTAGTTATCGCCATCTCTTGTAATGTGAAGGACAGTTTTCTCATAGATTCCGCACCCGAGCGATTAACTCGAGATGCGTTCAGTTGTCACCATCTATTCAACCGTCACGCACATAGCTGTTGCTTTTGTTAGTTCAGCCTCCTTTGTTTAGGCTGAACCTGGGACCAGGAGAGGGATGCGGCTGTTACTCAGCTGGTCTGTACTCTCATGGAACGAGTTGCGGCCGGAGAAAACGCCAATTTCGTTTAACTTATCCCTTTGTTTCATTGTTTCCTTGAGTTACGGCTCGCCGCGATGCTGGCAGATGCCCGGAACCATATACACGTGATATTGGTTAGATAAGGTGGGAAATAAAATAATGTGAAAGAGCGTCCATCATGAAACCCTGCAATAACCCTTAAACCCATAAGCAAGATGACTGCCGCCCGTTACCTCGTCTGTTTTTTCCTAACTGTATAGCACTTTTCGTGCAAAATTGGCAACTGGAAACAAAAATCGTGAGGTGTTGAGAAATAACGGATCTACTAAGGGAGAGAGCCAAGGCAACAGCCAAACTACAAGCAAAAGCGAATAATAAAAAAATTACCGTTGTTTTTGAGAATATTTATGGATCAACATCTTTTTATTTAAAAGGGAAGTAGAGAAAACGCCGCCGGAAATGGAGAACAATTACTTGTTTTGAATGACGCTTCTACAGTTATCGGTCGAACCGCCTCACGTAGCCACTTCTCTGCTGTGCTTATGTGGGTGTTTTTCTAACCTTTCGCAGTAAGCGCAGTACGTCTAGAATCGCAGAGTCCTGCGCTATACGCGGTTGTATGGGACTGGCAGCCGCGCAGCGTTACGCAATTCACGGAACTGTCAAAACTGATCAACAAGGCGAAAATAACTGATATTCGAAACTATAACATGAGAAAGACTGAAGAAGCCGTAAAAAATGAACGCAGCCTGAAATCAGTAAAAACGAAACCTGGGATAGGACAAACTATGCTGTATGCACTAAAAGATAAGAAGGATAATATCATCAGCAATCTCGAAGATATAGTAAAAGCAGCGGAAAAATTCTAAGCTGACCTGTATACAGTACCCAGAGGAGTCACGATAGTTCACTTAGAAAGTGTAATGAACAGGTTACAGAAACTTTCCTATAACTAGCGATGAGGTCAGAAGGGCCCTGCAAGACATGACACGATGAAGAGCGGGAGGATAAGGTGGAATAACAGTCGATTTAATCAAAGATGGAGGAGGCATAACGCTAGGAAAACTGGCGGCTCTTTATACGAAGTGTCTATCGACTGCAAGGGTCCCAGAAAACTGGAAGAATGCAGACATTATACTAATCCACAAAAAAAAGGAGACGTTAAAGAATTGTACAATTATGGGACCATTAGCTTGCTCCCAGTATTATATAAAATATGTACCAAAATAATCTCCAATAGAATAAGATTAACACTGGATTCTGTCAACCAAGGGAACAGGCTGGCTTCAGGAAGAGATACTTTACAATGGATCACATCCATGTCACAATCAGGTTATCACGAAATATGCAGAGTACAATAAGCCTCTCTATGTGGCTTATATAGATTACGGAAAGGCATTTGATTCAGTAGAGATACCAGCAATCGTAGAGGCAACACGTAATCAAGGAGTACAGAACGCTTACGCAAAAAGCTTGGAAAATATTGCTACATGCGTGAGGTATTTGTTTGTTTGAACGAGGCACGTAGGCGCCATCACTCCACGAAATAGGAGGAAGAACTAACTGGGCTCGCGCTGTCAATCTAACCGGTCAGCGCTGCAACCGTTGTTGTAAATATAATCTGTAAATAGTTTCTCGTCGTACTGACTCGTCCTTCGCATTAGAATTTCTACAGAGGTTCTACAGCTACATTAATTCTACAAGAGAAAAGCAGGGAGATACCTGTAGAGAATGGGTACCAAGAGAAGGGAAACGCAATCGAGGACGACAAAACACTAGGTGGAGCGATGAAATTAGGAAATTCGAGGATGCTAGTTGGAATCGGTTGGCGCAGGACAGGGGTAATTGGAGACCGCAGGGAGAGGCTTTCGTCCTGCAGTGGACAAAAAGCATGATGATGATGATGATGATGATGATGGAGGTGGAGCCCCCCCCCCCCCTGAAAAAAAATCCTGGGTACGTGCCTGGTGGTCGGTCATCCATATGGTTGAGGTCGTGGCGAAGGGAATCCCTTTGTTGACTGTACTGTGGGCAGTAGCACAAAATATGGCCAATCAATTCCTCCTGGCTGCAGTGGTCACAGCTTGCGTTGTAGGACATCCCTATGCGGACCGCATAAGCTTTGGTAAAAACAATGCCCAACCACAGTCGATACAAAAGCGTGGCGTCTCTACGGCGAAGCTTTGATGGGACTCGAAGGCTTATGTGGGATCAATGGAGCATAGTCGTGAATTCTTGAAATGTGGCTCATTCCATTGCGATGTGGTGCGCTAAAATTATAAAAAGTGGTATTGGTACGTTGTAGTCCTCAGTATGGGCGGAACGGGTAAGTTGATCGGCCCGTTCATTGCCGATAATCCCGCAGTGACTTGGAAGCCAAGGAAAGTTATTTCATGACTTGCATCACATATATGGTGCATCGTCTCTGTAATCTGAAATACTAGCTGTTCGTGTGGTCCGCGTCGTAGAGGTGACAGTAGAGACTGCAGTGCCGCCTTTGAATCGCGCAAGATCGTCCACTTCTGCGGCGGTTCATCACCGATGCAATGACGGACGGTAAGGAGTGTTGCGAGCTGTGCTGCCGTCGATGATGTCGCGTGAGTCGCCTTAAATTTGATGCTTGTAACTTTCGCGTGTATCACGATTACCGCAGTGGAGCTTTTTGGTAGGACAGATCTATCAGTGTAGATATTATGATGATATGTGGTGTTTATTGGCGCTAGGGCCAGGTATGGCCAAAGAGCGCTATCACAAATGGTAATCTTAACGATGTATTGTTAATGACATGGACAGTGAATTCATCATGGTAGATGGGACATGGTTGTAAAGGGGGTTAAAACCTATCGCTGTAAACGGCGCAAGATATATAGGTACTAAAATAATGACACTGATTAGTTAGGGACGTGGACGATGGCAAATGTGTTTTGGTAAAAACATACGACAGTGAAACAACAGTGACACTAGAGCTTTAAGAGGACCCTAAAACACAATTGCTGTTCATCATGCGTTAGAGTTACCTGGCCAAATTATTTTCAGGATGTCGGTTTCGGCTAAGAACTCTAAGGCTATTTGCAGATTAAAAAGCGGTTCATTGCTCAGAAAATATGCAGGGTGAAGCAGCGTATTTTCGCGATATGCAGAAGGGAAATACTTCTTGCTCTCTGTTTCTATTGCAGGGCACTGAATAAGAACGTGGAGGAGTGTCAGGCTATTGCCGCACTTACTACAAGTCGGAGGATTGCCCCTACTCAGGAGGTAAGGGCGAGTACCGTAAGTGTGTCCTATTCTTAATCGGCAAAGAAGTACTTCCTTGTACCGTGCTGTTTTCTCACTTATCCAGTTCCCTAGTTTTGGATCTATCATGTGTAGCTTATTCAATGTTTGCGTATCCAACTCTCCTTGCCAATGACTCCTCAGTTTACGACGTAGAAAAGGCTCCAGTTCAGTGGCAGGGATGGGAAGATTACCATTTGTGTCGCTAAAACTCACTGACGAAGCGTTCTCGTGAGCAGCTACGTTGCCTTTTATACCTTTATGAACATGTACCCAGCATAAGATAATCGCTTGGTTGTACATATATTCGGAGCATAACAAGATATACAGCTCATTCAAAACAGAATTCTTATGTTTTCGTAAACTACTTACGGCTCTTACGACACTTAATGAGCCTGTGAAGACAACAGCCTTAGCGACATTTCTGGGACTTATGTTTTTAATAGCCGAAAGTATAGCGTATGGTTCTGCTGTAAAGATACTAGTGTGTGGGTTTAGTGCCCCAGATGTTGAAAATGAGGGTCCGAGAGCTGCGTAAGCAACACCAGCAGCAGCCTTCGAATCATCTAAGTAAAATTCATCACAGGAATACTTATCTTTAAGTTCGAGAAAATGTGATTGTAAGTTAGCCTCAGGTGCTCGTTTCGATATTTCTAAGACAGAGATGTCGCATTGGATAGTTTGCCACTCCTAAGGCGGTGGAAGCCGAGTAGGAGCCATTAGGACATTCTTTAAAAGAGGGACCCCTGCTTTTTTCGGAGAGTACTTCCAACCGGAGGGACAGAGGAGGCCGTATACCTGGGCGATTACGGAACAGCCTGGCCGTGGAGAAGTCGTGAATAACTGAATGACCTGGATGATCCCCCGCTGATTTTACCTTCGAAGCATACGAAAAACTTAAATATGACCTTTGGTAGTATAGAGACCATTCATTAGATTCGACGTAAAGGCTTTGCACAGGACTAGTCCTAAAGGCGCCTGTAGCAAGGCGAATGCCTAAGTGGTGGATAGGATCTAGCGTTTTCAGAGTACTAGGTCCAGCAGAATTACATTATGGCTCCATAGTCTTTCATCCTTCCATAGTCAAAACGTGTTAATATTAGAGTTTCGGTCAACTTTATAAGGCATCTCCTGTGGCTTCCCCAAGCTGTGCGTGACAATAGCTTCAGCAGATTCATAGTCTTGAGGCACTTTGCCTTAAAATATTTCAGGTACGTCTGGCACAAAAGGTAGCTTACTGTCTAAAAGGATCCCTATAAATTTGTGCTAACGGCTCAAAAATAACCGTTCTCCATTGAGATCTATTACGGGGTCCGCCAGCATACCTCTCTTGTTAGAGAACAGAACGCACGTACTTTTTTGCGGGTTTAGTTTAAAACCGTTTTCGTCCGCCCACTTAGACAGCTTATTTATGCAAAGCTGTACTTGTTGCTCGCAAATACTTAGATTACATGACTTGTAACCTATCTGGATGTCATCCACATATAGAAAATAAAACATAGTACGTAGCATGGTAGTCTGGATCGAGTTCATTTTGACAATAAAAAGAGTGCAGCTCAACACAGCACCTTGTGAAACACCAGCCTTTTGCGTAAATGGACGAGACAGAACGCTACCAACTCTAACAAGGAAAGTGCGATTGGAGAGATAACTCTGAATCACGTTCAGCAAGTTGCCTCGAACTCCCATTTCAGACAGATCACGGAGGATTCTGAAGCACCAGGTTGTGATGTATGCCTTTTCCATATTTAAGGATACTGACAAGAAGAACTGTTTGTGGACAAATGCATCAGGGATATTTTTCTAGATGCAGACAAGGTGATCTGTTGTGTATATACCCTCCCTAAAACCGCACTGTAAGGTATCGAGTACCTTGTTGCTTTCAAGAAAATGAATGAGGCGACGGTTAATAATTTTCTGACATAATTTGCATCGACAACTTGTCAGAGCTATAGGCCTTTAACTGTTGGATGAGGAAGGGTCCTTGCCTTCTTTGAGAATAGGGATTACGATTGCTTCTATCCAGGCACGCGGAATGTAGCCGGCGGAGAACATGGAGTTGAAGAGTGACAGTAGTCTTTTTGGGATTTCGGGGTGTCTGATCATCTCATACATTATTCTGTCACTTCCTGGAGCGGACTTGTTGCAGCAATGAAGTGAGGCCTGGAACTCAGCCATTCTAAATGGATGATTGTATACTCCATTGGATGTGCCTTTCCGACCCAAAGGCAGCTGTTCTGGTAGTCGCTGGTGTTTTAGAAATATGTCTGTGTAATGAGCTGAACTGGAAATGTGCTCCTATACAATCTACCTGGTCCTCAAGAGTGTCTCCATGTGTATTCACTAACGGTAAAATATTTGAATTTCAATGTGGGTCTTGACAAGTTGGTCTCTAGCGATTGCTATAGTCGCCACTTCTGATGCACTCTGAGGCAAGCCTAAACAGATCCAGAGCGCTTGAGCCTGAATACTTTGTATTGTGCGCAGATTCCTTTTGCCTGTGTTGGTTATTGCTGGCAAGCTGTACCGTACCGCAGCGAGCTGCGAAAAAGTATCCTGTGTAGTTGTAGCATAGGACTGGCGAACATCAGCGCGATGCTCTATGAAGGCGCTGCTGCGGTACTTGGGACCGGCTGCGGTACTTGGGAAGACATGGGACTTTCCGACAAATTGTGACTGTACACTGTGAGACGTACGATTCGACGGTGACACTGCGTAACACTAGGAACGCCTTCGCAGACTGCCTGACAGTGCCCCCACACAGAAACTGTTCGTGTGTATCATGTGTATGTGTATGCGTATTTTCTTGGAATTTTTTTTCTTTTCTCTCTCTCACCTATCGCATCCCTTTGCCCCTCGCACAGTACAGGGTAGCCAACCGGAGATAATCTCTAGTTAACCTCCCTGCCTTTCCTTTGCCTTTCTCTCTCTCTCTTGTCGACATTCCCTAAGCCTTGCGAGTGAAAAACTTGAACAGGTGGCAGATGCCTGTCAACCGTTTTCTCACGTATGATACGTGATGACAAGTCCTTGTCGATTATGACACCTAGAAAATTGTACGATACAACATATGGTATTCTTTGACCATTTATCATTACGCTGCAGTTTGCCATGGGGTTGCGCGTAAATGGCACTAGTGCGCATTTTGCGGAGGAAATTTCCAGGCCTCGATTACGGAGGTAGATAGCAGTTTGGGTGGCAGCTCTCTGAATTCTCGCTTGCAACTGTAGGCGTGTTACTACAGACGCCCATATGCAAATTTCACCCACGTGCATTGACAGCTTGTGTGTGCTTGGCACGTGCTGAAGGAGAGCAATTAGGGTTAGATTAAATAAAACAGGGCTAAGTACACCGCCCTGTGGGGACGCCGCGGTAGCTATAAAGTAGAGAATTATTACTTTCCTGGGTGCTTACAAAGAAGGATTGTATGGAGAGATGGGAATAAATGTATGGATGGGAAGCTGCGTATCCATTGAAACATCCAACCACCCACTCCTACCTCTTTAGTGCAGAGAGGATGGCTTCATGCGTAACGTTGTCATACGCCCCTTTGACATCGAAGAACAAAGAAGCGCAGAGACGCTTACGGCATTTCTCATGCTGACCGTAGGTGACCAGGTCGACGGCGTTATCGATCTATGATCGACCACGTCGAAAGCCCGCCATGGCATCCGGGTAGGTGTTTTGGAACTCCAAGTACCACTCCAGACGTCCAAGGGCCATTCTCTCCATTACTTGCCACACAACTTGCCAAAGCGATCGGACGATATGACGAGAGTTCCAACAGCGACTTCTCACGCTTCAGCAGTGGAACATGGCGACTTGTCTTCCAGCTTATTGGTAGCATGCCATCTCTCCAAGATTCGTTGTACAGCTCAAGGAGAACAATTCTCGCTCACTCACCTAGGTGACACAGAACTCGGTCGGAAATTACATCAGGTCCTGGCGCTGATGTATGGCCACGCAAAGCTAATGCTGCCGTTCGGGAAAAGCTAAGCGTTCTCGTTCGGTGCACAAGGTCGGCTCCCGTCGGATGACGGCGAAAATGCATGCTGCTGGTCGAGCACTACCGAGGAGATAAAGAGCGCCCTGCCGCTTCCCCGTCGCCAGTCACAATGCACCCGACCTTGTTCACCGAACGCTCGCTTAAGAGCAGCACGATACCACAGCGCAAGCGCTCCATCACGTGACTTTCTTCATATTTAGCGGGCTTTCTTTGCAACCCGGAAAAGAGGACTACGTCAGACGTATCGTAAAGGAAACAACTCGATCGGTGGTTTCTGAATGTGCTCTACAAATCTGCTTATCATACTTGGGGTTCTCAGCCAATAATGAAAAAGTTGGGTAATTAAAATTAATTATTTAGTCAGTTATGGGGAAAATAAAAAAAATTGTCTGACTTACTATAGGCTATTGTAAATAGTATGCGTTCGGTTCAATTCGCTTCCGACGCGCCTTTCATTTTTAATTTCTTGGCTCAACTTATGTGGGACACCCCTGTATGGCTCCCCATATTAGAGCATAGAGTAAATAATGCGAGGTGCAAATAGGGCGTTCTCAAGCAATAATTGAATATTCACCGGCAGAACCTAAGGGAGCTTAGAAAGCACAGCAGAGGGTCGTGATAACGCGCTCGAGAACCGTCGAGGTTCTCGAGCGCGCTGTTATTTGAAAGGGGAGAGCTCCTTGGAGAGCTCCCACTTAGAGCCAGGCTGTCGGAAACGAACAGCTGAACGTTATGAGAGTGCCCGATATCGAGCAGATGAGCACGTGGTAGACTTTTGAAGCGCTCTAAAGCGATAAGTTGAAGTTGGCGTATATAAATAATGTCCCGCACTGCTTGAAAATTGTGCCCTGAAGACTCCCGTGTATATGTACAAAGATTGCAACACTAAGTTGCAGAGGGAAGGGTAACCTATATTATTTTTTAATTCTAATATTTTTTCTTTTATTCTTTAACCGCGCATTGTTATTATGATGGGCACACTATTCGCCTAAACCCTCCACTGTGGTCAGCTTAAGCTGGCTTGCACTGTTATACGACATAAGGTGGGGCACTAAATTAGCAATGCCTTGCAGCAGTGTCATACTATGGAAGCAGTTGATCAACACTACAAGCAAGCAGCGTGTTGTTGGTAGCTCTTTCAAAACGCGTCACTGTTTGTTTTTCACCCGCAGCGGTAACCCAGTGACTATGGTGTTGCGCTGCTCAGCTCGACGTCGCGGGTTCAAACCCGGCTACGACAGCCGAATCTCGACGGGGGCAAAATGCGAAAACGTTCTCGTATACTTAGATGGAGGCGCAGGTTACAGAGCCCAAGTTGTCAAAATTAATCCGGAGTCTTCCACTACCACGCGCCTCAAAACCGCAATCATAAGATTCCGGTTTTGTCATTTAAAACTCCTGAATCAAAAAACAAGAACACCACCAAAAAAGAATTTCCTCGTTCTCCGTAAAAAAAAAAGAATGTTGACGACCTGGGTATAGATAGTGTAAGCACAGTATTCCACTTATTTTCCTTTTAGCGCTTCGTCAGTGGCGCAAGCGAAAGAGTTTTCAACAATTACTAGAGGCAACTCTGGCGCTGCGATCCTTCAACCACCATGGGAATTTATTTATTTATTTACTCATTACCATGGGAATTTATTTATTTATTTATTTATTTATTTATTTATTTATTTATTTATTTATTTATTTATTTATTTATTTATTTATTTATTTATTTATTTATGCGTTTAGTTACCTCACAGGCGCTCTAAGGAGTATTGCGTGAGGGCAGGATACAGAGAATTCGCAAAAAAAAAGGAATGGGTGGGTAGTACAGGGTTTTGTCTTATCGTCATGCTTGGGGCTTCAGACGTTCTTGTGGCTTCGTTTATTACGTTTTATCAGGGCCTACATTGGCCTAAATTTCAAAGCGATTCATACTTTTTTTTAATGCAGAAGGTAATATGACCCTGCAAGCACGCATAATCGCTGCTAATTGTTCCACTTGTCAATGCGTCCGTGGCGTAATGGTTTCAATCTCGGGCTACTGGGCTAGAGGTCCTGCGCTCGAATCCTGCCGTCGGAAAATTTTAATGATATTGACTTCGTTGTTTATAATGCAGTACCTTCTTTAAAACGATCACCTTGCAAAGCCACGAAGCCATTTAACTCCACAAGGACGAAGTTTAGGCAGATTAATGTAGTAGATATGCACCAATCATACCCATGCTGGCTAATTTACTGCCTCGCTTGCAGCTCCCATAGACACTAGCGCCACAGTTCGATCTAGTAATTGTATGAAAGTCTATGGTCCAAGGTACGCGCTGCCTACATTATCGCTACAGTTGGGAGTCACAAGCGGTGGATGATAAAGAACACAATCGAACGAAAAGTGTCACTACATTATACCAGCCACGCTCGTTCTTAGTTCGATGACAGCGTTACGCTCGTGCTGTGCGAAAAATGCCGAGCACATTGAAGTTCCTCAGATGGATAACAGTGATCCCCTAAACGGCACTGCATTCAGTAAATATAAATCTCCCGCAGCAATTATGCAATCGTGAGCAACACTGCGTGGCTTTTCTGCCACAACTTAGTCAAAGGCAAAAAAGAAATTTAAAAATTTGGGGAAGGGAGTGCTATATCAGCTGCTCAGTTGAAGGAACCTGGTGTCATTTGCAACCATTTGTCATTTGAACCTGGTGCAAGTCATTTCCCCCGCAACCATATGGTTTTTATGCAGTGTAAAATAGATAACCGGTACAAAACTAGCACGGCTAACAGCATGTCACAACAAACACTTCCAGTCTCCGTTACGCTAATTCGCAGGAGTGGGAACAATAGGCATATGACGCATTTTATCTTTATATATTTATACTCTCGGAATATTTACATCACATTTAACTCGCCGGTTATGAGCTCACCGTAGTGGGGGGACTCTGGATTAATGTTAAGCATCTCGTGTTTGTTTTTTTCCCGTGCACCTTAATTTAAGTACCCGAGCGTACTGACACTTCGCCCCCACCGAAGTAGGGTCGCCACGGCCGGGATACGAATCCACGACCTCCTGCTCAGTAGGTACCGGCTACCACTGTGGGGATTTATACTTTCTCGAACTGCAGCACATTTGAATACAGACGCGCATGTCCTTCCTTGCTTACGATCATTTTTGAGCGTTTTCGCCAAATGTTACAGTGAAAATTTCAATGCTTTTTGTGATTCTTTCAGCGTTTCGCTTTCTTCCAGTGACACATCACATTCTTCTTAATAACTTGCAGTTCCCGACATGAGAGACGATACCTGAAAGTACCGGAAGTTAACGCCATTTGGGTGACAAGCAAGGTCGAAGCGGAGCGAAGCCGTTGTGTCGGAAGAACTCACACACGTTGTACGGCGTCCGGTGCTTCACGGAAGTGGCATGTGCGTGCTGCTGCACGACCCATCGGAGCGGTATATCCTCGTTGGGACCGGGTACATTACAGAGCTTCTTCCACGTAGCCCGCCTCGCGACGTGAACTGCACCGAGGACAGCAACGACCACAGAGGCCAGCGCAACGAACGCGACAAAAATAAACCAGAGAATCACCTGCACTGCAAGGGCAAACATCGTCTGCGCCGTCTCAATGGTCGGCCGCCGGCGAGCCCGCCTGATTGCTAGTCAGTCGCTCGCCGGGGCCGGCACGGCAACTTTCGCGCGCATGCGCGTGTCGGTGGCGAGCGCGATCCATTGCCGGCTGATAGTGCGACCTAGCTGCCGGACACGCGCGTTTAAGTGGCGCTCTCGCGTCGTGGCCTGCCGCGAATTTTGAAGATGGGAACGACAGAGTGTCAGGTGAGTGGGCGCCGCCTTCGAAGTATTCAGGTTTTTCCTCAACAGTGTTTCGTGCACTGCGGGGACGGCTGAACAGGTGCGCGGAAAGGATACGCAACGACCATGCTAGTGCTACTCTACAGGCAAGCTTCTCTGAGCTAAGTTTGGCGGAATTTTCGGCAGCCAACAACTATAGGTGCTTTGTACATGCAGCTTCTAGTTAAATTTTTCTGACTTCATCCACAGGCTTCGAAAGAAGTAATCTTTTTTGCTATACCCACTGTCCATAAGCGTCTGTCTTTGCGTGACTATACAGTTGCCAAGGGAGCTGGAACCGTGCCTTCCGAGGAGCATTTACCGGCACCTCCTGGGTTTGCTGCAGCTTTCTCCAGCCCGAGCCGGAGTCAACTGTAAATTTTCTGTGCATCGTCAGTAAGGGGCTAGCACAAGACGTGAACTTAACGCGGATTCATATAGGGCGCTTCTCCTGGTCTATTTCGTCTTCCTTTTCTGAATTGTTTGCATTTACGCTTATTTTTTGTAGACGTAGTGCATTTTCTAGTTTGTCGTATGTGTGTGCGTGTTTATCAGGAAATGGGCAGTTTCAATTTCTTCACAGCGTGTAGGGACATCCGACTCTAATGTACACTGGCCCACAAAATATTGCGGGGTGCGCGAGCGCATGGCGAAACGACCCTCCTCCCCTTTTAGCGGCCAACCCCTAGTGTCGAGACCGACGCCTGCCTGTGCTTCTCTCCAAGACTGCAAGTGTGCAGCATGTTTCCGCGCTTCCTCCTTGCGCGCCGGCGATATCCGAATGTAGCCGCAAAAAAAAGAACATTATTTTCTAAATTTCTTCTTGAAACATCACTGTCATGTGCTAACTGTGAGTTCCCAAATAAAAATCAATTCTCGTATTTGAGTAATTTTGACGCCAGATGAGTTCTCAGGACTTTCTAGGTTCAGCCAATTAATTCAGAACGTAATGAAGCACTTTAATGAGAAAAAGTAACTAAAAGTTCATGCCAATGCTGTCAGGATCCATTACGTCTTGTCAAGCCATTGCTGGGAACGTCAGGATAGCGTCACCACCCTGGTTTAAGTTCTGCGTCTTTCCTGCCTTACCAAAACTCGTCCTTTTGGTGAAAGGTGGCGTTCTGTCATTTGGGAAACATAATATACTAATAGTGCTTAAAAAGTGTTTCTGTAGTTTACCTTTAAGAGTAAAAATTGTCTGCCGGGCATAAAATCTAGTGAATAAAAAATCGAATAATTTTCTTGAAGCAACACCTTCACACTCTTGCTCGAGAAGTGCGACAGTTCGAATTGTGCAGTCAGAAAGTCTGCCACCTTGGAAGATGACTCCATAAAAGCTTGAATAGAAATTCACAGCCGAGGGAAAAAAAAAAAACTTTGTGGAGGCTTTCATGTCCCACTTTTATTCACTTTTGGCGTACATCACAAGAGAAATAATGAGGAGGATTGCACTGCAGTGCTTGGAAGAAGTATTCACGTTATTAAACTTGGAAGGCTTAAGAGTAAGGCTCAACGGCGAATATCTCAGCAACCTTCGATTTGGAGTCAGCCTCTAGAGTCTGTGAAGGAATACGCTTACCTAGGTCAATTAATCACAGAGAACCCTGATCGTGAGAAGGAAACTTGCCGTAGAATAAAAATGGGTTGGAGCGCATTCAGCAGACATTGTCTGATCCTGAGTGGGAGCTTACCGTTATCATTAAAAAGAAAGGTGTACAATCAATGCATTCTGCCGCTGCTGACATATGGGGCAGGAACTTGGAGACTGACAAGGAAGCTCGAAAACAAGTTAAGGACTGCGCAAAAAGCGATCGAACAAAGAATGTTAAGCATAAGGTTAAGAGACAAGAAGAGACCGGTGTGGATCACGGAGCAAACAGGGATAGCCGATATTCTCATCGACATTAAGAGAAAGAAATGGAGCAGGGCAGGTCATGTAATGCGTAGGTAAGATAACCGGTGGACTATTAGTGTTACAGAACGGGTGCAAACGGAAGGGAAGCGCAGTCGATGATGACAGAAGACTAGGTGGAGTGATTAAATTCTAAGGCTCTAGTTGGAATCGGTTGGCGTAGGCGAAGGGTAATTGGAGATCGCAGGAAGAGGCCTTCGTCGTGCAGTGGACATGAAATACGATTATTATTATTATTATTATTATTATTATTATTATTATTATTATTATTATTATTATTATTATTATTATTATTATTATTATTATTATTATTATTATTATTATTATTATTATTATTATTTATCACTCATAAATTATCTGACAACTATGCTGTCGCTTGCCGTGTATCCCTAAGTGTATCGTTCGTTGGCACGCAGCATTCAAGTGACAAGGTCAGAACTGCGTCAGAACTTCAGATTAAGTTTGTGGATCAAAAGAAACTTGACAGTCTCATTGTGAATTTTATCTGGTCTTCGTTGACTGACAGTAGGCCCCGAGACCAAGTGTACGATGGCTTTTGTGAGCGTCTAGCGCATTTCGAACGGCACTGCACATTTTTCAGGAATAAAAAATGCAGGAAAAGCTATCCATGGATTAATTCCGATATTATGCAAGCCATTTCTCATAGGAATTGGCTTTAGAAAAAAAGTAAACGCACCGTTAACAATAAAGACCTCCAATTAGAATATAAGATTGCAAGAAATAAAGTAGTTGCTCTTCTCCGCGCTGCAAAAAGTCGCTTCTTTTTACACAAATTTAATCAATTGTCCAAAAGTGCTAGCAAAACATAGTCGCTGATAAACCATTTCAGAGGGAAATCCGAGACTGTAAAATCTGTGATAGAACATTTTCCCGGAAACCCTGTCGAAAGAGCTGACTTGTTCAATCATTTCTTCCGTCAGGCTTCAACAGAGGCGTTATCTAAGCCTCGGCAAGATGTGATGCTTGGTGATTCTTTGACAGCATCTGCATGTTTACCGCGGCTTTCGAAATCGGACCTTGCCCGGATCATTTTCAGTTTTCGAACGAATAAACCACTTGGAGTAGATTGAATATCTGGAAGCTTGCTGAGAAGAAACTTTGAGGCGCTTTGAGGTATTGTGCTTTTCATGTTAAATAGTTTCCTAGATACTGGAACTTTGCCACAAAATCTAAAAACTGCTTTAGTTAAACCACTCCATAAGGAAGGAAAAAAATCTATTATTGAAAACTACCGGCCTATATCAATTTTGCCCGCATTATCTCAGGTTATAGAAAACTTTTTGCTTGAGGTTATGACTTCTTTCATTCAAAAGTTTTAATTTTGTCTGACCGACAATTTGGTTTCGTGAAAGGCCGGGGTACAATTTCGCTCCTGGAAGAATTTGCAGATTATTTGTATCCTGCTTTTGAACTCAATCTCTTTAGCTGTGCTTTGTTTCTCGACGTATCCAAAGCCTTTGATTCAGTTTTCCTTGACATATTACTTCGCAAATTATATCTTACTGGTTTTAGGGGCCCCTTCTATACTCTACTTCAAAACTGTCTCACCGACAGGTCTTAAATGGTTGTTATAGGTACCAAATACTGTAGCAGCAAATTATCCCTTGGTGCTGGTGTCCCTCACGGGTCAATTTTATCGCCTGTTCTGTTTACCATATTTGTGAGCTATTTCATTTCAGTAATCCCAAATGGTAAAGTGTATCAGTATGCAGACGATATCGTCCTTCTTATAAAGCATCTTAATTACGAAAAGGCTGTTGAATATATGCAGCAATCAGTGCATGATGCTATGGTCTGGCTTTTTAAAAACTAACTTACCGTCAATAAAAAAAAAGACAGAAATTATATGCTTCAAAAATCCCCTAAAGATTGGAACCACGGTCATTCCAGTGTATCTTCATAGCCAAGACTGCTTATCCTGTAAGTGTACTCCTGTCGAAAATACAAACTCAATTAAATATCTCGGCATTCATTTCGATAGTGACTTGTCGTGGCATAATTATGGGGCGCATTTATGCTCCAAACCAAGATCTGTTGCATGCTTACTCTTTAACATTAAAAGTTTGGTGCCGTTTCAGACTAAAAAAATGATAGTACATTCCCTTGCATACAGCACCTTAAGGTATGGTATAACGATTTTCGCTTTCTGCTCCCAACGTTGGCAGGACAGATTTCATAACCTCTTAAAAAATACATTAAAAAGTGTGGCGCATAATCGCGTAACGCTATAAAAGATATTTTTCACGATCTCGGTTTCCCGTCCTTTCAATCTTTATTCATTTCTACGGTTGTGCTGCGCCATTTATGGACGGATGAATTTAAGCACCCGCACGCCTCCGCGCGACCGCTGCGCAAAGAAAAGCGCTTCGTTGTACCGTGCGTATCTACTAGATACGGAGCAGCAAGACGCTGCGTGTATATCCCCAAGATATTTAATAATTTGTAAGACGACTATTTTTCTGTGGACTCTCGGTCTAAATTGAAGAGTCTATTACACATGTTGTAATGCAGATGTATGTACCTATTTTCCTTTTATTTGTGGCACCTGCGATTACTCTATGCTTTTGTTTCGATGCCTTGAAAACCTGATCTACGCTTATCACGCTCATTTGTTTCCCTTTTTCTTTGTTGGTTTTAAATTTGTGCACGTACACTGCAACCACAACGCTTAGCTGACGATGGCGGGCCACATCACACCAGTCACCATTGGCTTAGATGGGCCCGTTTTGCTGTACTGATTTTCTTGGGTACCTAATAAAGAATATTATTATTATTATTATTATTATTATTATTATTATTATTATTATTATTATTATTATTATTATTATTATTATTATTATTATTATTATTATTATTATTATTATTATACTCAGCGGTCCACGAGTTATGAATCTGTCACGGCGACCTTCGAAATCAAAACTCATGTATAATATGTAAAAATTATACACCGATTCACCCCTTCAAGTTATAAATGAGTGGTGGTGACTGTGCCTTATATGACAGCGATGAATCGAGAGAAATGGCATAACCAACACCATGGATTGTCTTCCGATAGCAATATTCAGAAGTCTAATTATAGTCCCTACAAATTTACATCACTCTTTGTGAACCACCACTCAGAGAAGCACATTTCGTGAAAAAATTTGACATAGACAGAAAGCCGAGCTAAGCTGTTCCTTTGCAGATAGCAGCTAAGTACTGGCAGAATATTTTCTAAAACTACAGAAAGATAAGGGAAGGAGTGCTCTTCTGTGCCACCATGGGGTAACTTCGGATGGAAATATTATCGGTTGATGCCCCTGCTTTGACGCCAAGTAATGTAAGTGCAGAATAGCTGTCTCAGCGACTGTATAGGACCGCCAGTCTCTCGACTCACATGCATTTCAGCACTTGGTTAAGACAACGGCAAATTCGGTTTTGCGAATCGACCCAGTCGTCCGTTCTGGTAACGAGAGCGTTACCAATATTGCCATCCATGTCGTTTTATATCCGTAAGAGGTCGAGTATTTTACCTCCCTATAATTGACATATGCAAAGCTTGCCTGTCAGAGCAACAAACAATGGAGATGCAGTACGCGACCACTATAAGAATTTTTACACAAATAGGACGAAATATTATGTATCCTGAATATGTATGTGCTCCTTAAGTGAGGCCAACCTAACGTTTGCAGGATCTAGGCCAAAGCATTGCATTTTAGTGGGTACATTCGAACCCATTGGTTTTTCCTCACTTTCTGCCCTGAAAAAAAAAATTGTATTTTTATCAGAATTCCGGGCTTTTTTTCTGAGACGTCGCATCCCCATTCTCGGCTCAACCTCACAAGTTTGTCCTCGCATTCTCCGCGCACTTGCACTTTATTCAGAACATCATGACAGCAAAATTTCGCCCGGAGTGTTCATATAAATTGAAGCGAGCGGCGAATTGGGTTAGTTCGTATTGATTTATAATTATTGCAGCGCAAACTACGAAGAGGAAGGGGAACCACGTATTGACAGGACCACGCGCTGACTATCAACTGACAATTTCTTTTATTCGAAACAAGTGAAGAAGGTCCAGGGTCTCTTCAATGCCCTCCTAAAAGCGCAAGCACTCACCTTGCACTCGACAGCAACGTTCCACCAAGCCCACGCACAGTTGCGTGGCGTGCGCCATCTGCATAATAGTGTATCGCATTCCCCTCACTTGTCGGTGTGCGAATCTACAGGTTACAATTCGTAGATGAAAATAATGTGCTGTAAAGTAATCAATTAGCGAAGTTAATTAGCGTAATTGTGTTAATTATTCGCTTAAGCGGTTTGATTTCTCGTGGAATCAATGACCACCTCATCGAGTAATTGAAATCTAGGGCAGTAATTGTGCTATTTGCCACAGGCAATGTTTTTTTTCTTAAATTTCGGTGTGGCTAAGAAAAAGACACCCTATATGTAGAAAACCTGCTTTGCACTTTTACAAAGTTTTTGATCAGTATGTGTATAACAACGAGCACTCGTATCTTCCAGTTGACTTCAAGAGGTGCATTAGTGATTTTGTGGACTGCAGTTCTTAGGTCAAACTCTCATATTAGTTACTTCCGAGAACGGTCTGTCAGAGGTTGCAAAGTGGCCCATAATGTGTTCCATACTTTCCTCACAACTGCAATAATGGCATGACCGGCTGTTTGCTATTGCGATGAGGAATGAAAAAACGTTTAAAATTGGATGCCTGACCATATGCAACACATAAATGTTGTGTCGTGACGGCAGAGCCCTGGTCACGCTTTTGTGCATGGCTCCGGAATAATTTTGATCACGTGTTCTTAAAATTCTACCCAAACCATAGTACACGAGCGTTTTTAGTTATTTAAATTTTAATTACGCCTTCTTCACAATGCGACGCTGAATGTCAAACATGAGACGTCGTGCTTAGTGAGAATAAATATCTGAGTATTAGCCAAGCTGTCCGCTTTCTTAAACGTCGACACAAACGCACTCTCTCTCTCTTAGAATGTCTTCCAAGAATGCATTACCTTTACTACTGCTTTTACTATTGTTACACGGTATTTTTTGTCATTGTTTTGCTTTATTCTTTGAGATTTGCCATCTTGTTCTTTCTTTCCTGTCTCCTTCCCTTCTTCCTCTCTTTCATGTTTATGTTTTTGCCCCCTCCTTTCTCACGAGTAGGCAAGCGTTGTGCCCCCTCCGGTGGCAGTTGCCAGCCTGTTCCTTGCTTTCCATTTCCCCTCTTTCAAGTGTGTATATGTTTTTACGCCTAGTAGATTTAAAATTATGGGGTTTCACGTGCCAAAACCACTTTCTGATTATGAGGCACGCCGTAGTGGAGGACTCCGGAAATTTCGACCACCTGGGGTTCTTTAACGTGCACCTAAATCTAAGTACACGGGTGTTTTCGCATTTCGCCCCCATCGAAATGCGGCCGCCGTGGCCGGGATTCGATCCCGCGACCTCGTGCTCAGCAGCCCAACACCATAGCTACTGAGCAACCACGGCGGGTTCACGCCTAGTACTACTACTACTACTACTACTACTACTACTACTACTACTACTACTACTAATAATAATAATAATAATAATAATAATAATAATAATAATAATAACAACAATAATGCTCTATTTCACAACTATAGCATGTAGTCAAATGACTACTCGAAACACTGAATATGTTTAATTAACGGCCGAAACGATGTGATTTTTCATGCAGGTAATGTTCGCCTCTTGTGGTAACCTACCTGAGCACGCCGAAGTCAGCAACGCGGTACTATTAAAAGAAGAATCTGTTAGAACAAACACAAATAGGCATTCAATGCAAGGAAAAACATGCGAGCAAGCGAACTTTTTGTTGGGGCTAATGTACCTTAGTTTTTGGACGTATTTATAAATTTAAAGGAACCAGAAAGCTTTAAAGCACGAGTTTGGTGGCCTATGCCACTGCCCCGTTTCAATTGGGAAGCTCATGTCGCCTTCATCGTCTTAGCATATCTTGTTAATTTACTTTTTAATTTAAGTCACGTAACCAGTTGACCGTTTAGGTGGCACGAATCAGGTAATCCTTCAAATGTTTTGTGAATTAGGGGCGCTATAACGCAAGCTATTCCAAAGATTTCTATTCAATTTCTCCAACCAGCCCTCCATGATTCGTCAAAAAATTTTCGGGCCACTCCACTTCGCCTGTTTCTCACGCGAAGCCACGAAGACGAGGGAAATGCCCCATCTAATATGATGTGTGCACACTGACTATGCATGATTAGTGCGAACGAAATAAAAATTATTTCTCATTCGATGCCATTTTTGCCATAATACTCTGCCATTGATCACACGTTTTCGGGCTGCGCCCACTTCGCCTGTCTGTCAGGCGATGTCACAAAACCGCGAAAACTCACCGCGTCAAAGTGACGTGTGCGTATTAAACGCGAAGAAATGGGGTTAACCGAGGGTCCCAATTTTTATTAATCATATCATGAGAATCCAAGAAACAAAGCCAACAAGTACAACACAGGGGAAATTACTTGTACTTAGTCATTGAAATAAAGAAATTATAAGTTAACGGAATTGAAAGTGGATGAGAAACAACTTGCCGCAGGTGGGGAACGACCGCACGTATTCGCATTACGCGTGTGATGCTCTACCAATAAAGGTACCACGGCGCCCTTTTCCCTTTCACATTCTGGGGTATTTATGCGTGGCTACTAGGCTTCTTATGATATGATTAATTAAAATCGGACCCCTCGGTGAACCCCTTTTCTTCCCGTTCATTACATCACGAGGGTCTCGAATCCGGCAACATTAATGCCTTGATGGAGCATGTGCGGGTTTATTGCCCAGTTTCCTTCACTTAAAGAGATCACGTACTCGGGACGCCTGCGGCCGAAAGGATATTCCACATCCGCCACTAATGTTTGAGAGTGGTGGCGCTGGCTAACACTCCCAGTGTTAGTTCTAGTAGCAACATATAAATACCCCTGAAAGTGAATGGGAAAAGAGCGCCGCGGTACCTCAATTGGTAGAGCATCGCATGCGTAATGCGAAGACGTGGGATGGTTCCCCACCTGCGGCAAATTTTTTTTTCATCCACTTTTAATTCCAATAATTCATAATTTCTTAATTTCAATCAGTAAGCACAAGCAATTTTCCCTGTGTAGTCCTTGTCTTTGTTTGTTGGCTTCTTATTATATGTATGCGTTACCGATGGATTAATATACCGAACAAAACTGATTTTTTTTTTTTTTTTGAATAGCCGGGGAATGACCCGTTCCGCAAGAAATAGAAGATAGTTGCCTGCCGATTGGTCTGGTACTAGCTACTTGGAGCTGCCTGGGACCATGGATTTATTTGCATATAATACTTGATCCTTGGTTGCATTTATCGCTCACCGTCATCTTCCCTTAACGATTTCTTGCTGATCCTTGGTTGCATTTATCACTCACCGTCATCTTCCCTTAACGATTTCTTGCTTTCTCGTAATGCAGTATTGTCCAAGCTAGCTTTTGAAAATAAGGATGTGGTGATTGTCGGTGATATTAATATTAACTTACGCGTACTTGACACTGAAGCTACCTCGTACTCAACTTACACAGATTGTTTTGCTGGATTCGGTTTTGAATCACTCAGTGACTGCCCAACTAGGGTAGCCCCTCATGGGAGCAGTACGCTTATTGATCACGTGCTATCTAACATATCACCATCGCCTTGCTCCGGGGTTATTAATACTGACATAACCGATCATTTTCCTGTTTTTCTTACGTTTAACTATGAAATACATGAGAACTATAATAGCTACTTTACTTCCGTATTTAGTGCAGATACCTTTATTGAAGCCCTCAGTGAAACTGATTGGTCGGCAATTAATTCTATGTCTGATCCCGAAGAAGCACTAAACAAATTCTGCACTTTATTTTTATTGGCCGTTTCGACTAACACACGCACTGTAAAATGTGGGAAAAAGTATAAATATCCGCACAACCCATGGATGACGGACGGTCTTCTAGAAAGTTTGAGAAAGAAGGAAAACATGTACAAGAAAACTAAACGTCAGCCCTTTATTACTAGACTAGCTAGACGCTATAGTAGGTACTGTAAATTACTGAATGTTTTACTTAAACAGGCGAAAAAAAAGTACTACGAAAATAAATTTGATCAGAATAAGGATAACCCCAAAAATCAATGGCAGTTATTGAACTCTTTTCTTAACAAATCGTCTATTAATGCCTCTATAACCAAAATAAATTACAATGGTCTCACTCTTTCTGACCCCAACGAAATTGCTAATGCTTTTTCGGACTACTTTTCTTCTGTTTACACTAATAACAACATACATGCGCAGTTGCATAATACTTTGAGCCGTACGACACAATCATTCTTCTTGTTACCAGCTACACCAAATGAAGTGTGCTCCACGATTGCTAACCTTAAAAATACAGGGCCTGGCTTAGACAATATTTGTGTCAGGCATTTAGAACTGGTTGCGCATTTAGTTTGCGACACGCTCTGTAACATTATTAACCTTATGTTCAAAGAAGGTGCATTCCCTTCATTTTTAAAAAATGCCAAGATTATTCCTGTTTTTAAAGAAAGGTGACAAACACACAGTTCATAATTACCGACCAATTGCAATTCTGTCCTGCCTTAGTAAACTCATTGAGAAATTATTTGTTAAACGTCTTAATAACTACTTAACAAAGTTTAAATTGCTAAAGAACAATCAATTCGGTTTCCGCCCAGGAAGTTCCACGAATCTAGCTGTTCTATCTCTAACTGACTACATAAAAAATGTATTGATTCGGGAAACTTAGTCGGATCTGTATTTTTAGACTTCAGTAAAGCTTATGACACGGTCAACCATCAAGTCCTGTTTAATAAACTTGACTCTTATGGTATAACCGGTCCTGCGCTAACATTCTTAAAAAATTATTTACTTGACCGGCCGTACACAGTACATGCAGCAAATACTTTCTCAGTAACAAAATGTATTAACCAAGGTGTACCACAGGGATCAGTTCTGGGCCCTTTGCTTTTCCTTTTATATATTAATGATCTTCCGGATTTTGTTAACTCCACCAACTGCGTTCATTGCATTTTATATGCAGATGACACAACCATATCTTCATCTGACAAATCTGTTACTACTCTTACTTCTAATTAAATATTGCATTAAGTAACATTATAAAATGGTGTAGCAACAATTACTTAGTTCTTAATCCTTTAAAAACTAAATTTATGTTATTCAGAAGTGCTCCAAGGGCCTTAACTTCTATTCCTGAAGTAAAGTTTGGAATTCATTCAATTCCCGTTAGCACCGATGTCACTTTTCTTGGCATACATCTTGACCCTAACCTTACATTTCGCTCTCACTTCCAACATCTCAAGCAAAAGACTGCGTTTGGTATACGTGCATTAATCGAAGCTCGCCCTTTTTTTTCTCATGAGGCTCTGCTAGCGTTGTATTATGCGTTCATTCATAGTCACATTAATTACAGCATTGTTTCATGGGGCAACATGTACGCTTGTCACTTATCATCAATTCAACATATCCAAAATCAGTCAATACGCATTATCGCTTCTAGCTCCATGCAATCCAATGCCTCTTTGTTACTTCGCGCGTATAATATCTTGCCTATTAATAATTTGTTCCAGTTTAACATACTCGTCTTACTCCACAAGTTGCTTCATAATAACCTTACGTTACCGTTCATTGCAACTGACCTTTTGCAGAATAAAAATATGACCAGATTTGCGGCTAACAACAATTTCTTATTACCCATGGTTCATACCAATTACGGCAAAAAAACATCTTCCTTCGCTGCAATTTCTCTTTGGAATGAATTACCATCAACCATAAAATCCTGTACTTCTCTTGCAATTTTTAAAAATCACCTTAAGCATCATTTCCTGCGATAACTTAACTACGATCTGGTGGTGTATTTGACTTTTATCTCACATGTCATTTCTTGTATTTCACCCATGCTTTTTTCCTACTTTCTTTTATAACGTGCTTTTTCGTGTTTGATTGTAAATGACATGTCTAATGATGTATTTGATCTGTAGATGTTGTTTATAATACGCTAATTTGCTGACTATTGATATCACCATCAATGTTGTTATTATTAACCGAGGGTCCCACTACAGTTCTTTCACTTTGGGACCCTCGTCTGTATATTTGTCATGTAATTACTTCTGTTTTTGGACAATAAATCGGAATCTGCATCTTAATAAACATTTTTCTGTGGCAGTATAACGTCATCGAGCCATTTCGGCACGTACACGACATCAGTTTGCCAAGTCTTCTTTGCTGAGGATCTGTTCTGGCGGCATTTTTGACGTTCCGTTGCTCACCGCCGCGATTTTGGACCAGCCACCTCAAGGTAAGTAAGGGAAAGCGAATCAATCGTAGAGCCCGGCACCACCCTATTAATCCGGTTATCTACTTTTACTGCGCTGGATCGGTCCCATCAAAACCCTCTCCACTTGAGCGTGCCTCTTGTCAGCCAATTCGATAAGAAAATCTGCTCAATGTAGGCTATGCTATCCACTTTGAAGACAAAAATAGTGACCTCCTATAAACGAGGAGCGCATTTCATTGGGCGTTTCAAACGACGCTGCGGCTCACCACCCTATGCTTGCGTCGTGGTTACGTAAATTTGAGGTCAGGAGATTGGAATAAAAACTGATTGGTATAGTTTTACGTCATAGGGCCCTAGTACTGTGCGGTTATACCACAGTGTTTTTTTGTTTCTTTTTTTCTTTTTTCTGGCAATGTAGGGTGACTGTGCAGTAGTGCTAGAGCACCTGTATCACTGTGATGGTGTTCTTCGTTCAAGCCAGTTGGCGTTCTCCTCGACATCGACGAGGTAGGATTGGGATTCGGTGAATGTCACGAGGTCACATTAGAAGGCGAGACAGTTACGTTGGCTACAATGGTTAGCAGTTTATTAAAGAGTCTTAAAGGGACACTAAAGGGAAATATTAAGTCTAACTAAAGTGATAGATTGGTGTTCGAGGAGCTCTAAGGCGTTAATATTATTGCGAATACAGTATTAATAAGCGAGAAATTGTGGTAAATGCAGGACACGAATAGAGACTCCCCCGGGACATTCAAGTACTTGCCCGATGACGAAAGCACTCCTCAGTTAAATTCTGTCACTAGTAATCAATACTCGTTGGAAAAACATGCTTATATTGTACTATAAGAAGACATAAAATGCCACTTGACCAGTTCTGTATCATTTTTTAGAAAAAGAAATATCTCATGAAAATTACCCTTGACAACGACACGGGTGGTCAAAAGGTTTCGTTTTCGCTGGACTCCACGCCGCCCACGCTTTCGCGTTTCAATAGTTTCGTTGTCGGGTAGTGCTGCGCTACTTTTCCTGGCTCGCAAAACTCGCACAAACTGCCAGTAGCAGAGAATCGAACTTCTATATGATATCGCGGGATGCCCGAACGGGCTACGCCACTTGACCAAAAAGCAGCTGCAGCGGCGAATGCACCGCTCTGTCGTGGCTCGGTAACGCCGTCTGTCGGGCGCCGTTTTACTCACCGACGGCAGCGAAGGGTGGTGATGGCGTGTGCAACGTCACCAATCTCCCGGTTTGGTGATGGGATATTTGAATTTCAAAAAAGGTATTCGGACCCTTCAGATGCAATTTTCTCGTAAGCTAAGTCTTTTCTTGGCACGAAACAAGAGTTGCGAGGTTTCCGGAATGGTATCTGAACAGTCCACGTCGACCTATTATTTGCCTTTAGTGTCCCTTTAATAGCAGGCGATATAAAAGCAAACATTCTGCAGAAATTTTCAAGACTACGAGCAAAGTTCCAATCATGGGCCAAATATTTATCTAATCCGAATCTACCTTCCAAGCGCCCCCATATGATTAACAAAGCCCTAGACGTCTCTCCACATCATTCGTACAATCACACTGCGGCTGCAGCAGTGTACACATAACGGGCTCCAAAGTGAGAATGTCCAGTGTTGCACACTTCGCAGCTCATTATCACAAAATATCGCTGTGCACATGCCTTTTCTTTCAGCCACCGGGTTTCTTGTTTCGATGACCATGGTAAAATATTTCCACGCTCGTTCGAGTGTCTGAACCGTTTACAATATGTTTTCGGCAGAAGTGCGATAAAGTGGCGATGGCTTGGCTATACAAATCAACGACGTTGCTTTCGTGAACCGAACCGCAGAAGTTACCCTGAGCTCTTCCCACTGTCCGTAAACTATGCTTTATAATTCATCATCGCTGTTGCCGTTATTGACCCACCTCTCAAGGGACAGTCACTGAGCTCGTAACCATCCACAAGAATAGTGTTAAAGCTCATCTGAACCAAACTACTCAGATTTTTTTCTTGCTTTGCTTACTTTGCCGAGGCGTTCGAGCGTGTTGTTAAGAGATATGCCGATTTCTGCTCATAACTATTTTTCATGGTAAAATGACACCATAGAGTATTTTCTTAAGAACATGGTAAAAGTTGAAGTTCTCTTAGTCTGGCGCAATTCCTATTGCGCATAACTTCGTTGCACCGCAAGATGACTATAGAAAATTACAATGGTGGCACGCTGAAAGTTTATGTTATCCGACTCCGCCTTGATGCGTGGCCCGTAGCTGATTTATGCACTAAAATGAGCATGTAGTATTATAACTGTGGCATGGTGAAAGTTCGCGTTCCCTGGCTCCGGCCTGATTCCTTGCTCCTAGCTGCACTGCGCAGTAAAGTGGCCGTACAGTATCACATTATCACAACGTTCACAGGCCTAGTTTCTGAACGTTATACTATATAAAGACAAAAATATCGGGGGAATAAAGTTGTGTCCTGTGTCGAACAACCCCATAACGTTCCTTGCAACAAATCTGAAACGGTTTGATTGCAACAAATCAGTCGTCATGCCATGGCCCTCCTAATGTTGTCGACACCCTCGTCGTTGCCTTGATGCTGTCGTCACACACACCGATTGCTTGCCTTTCACAAACATGATCGTCCATCTGGTAAGGCTTTTCAGAAACGCAACCAATGCTTGATAACCAGCTACTTGAAAAATGCTTTGTATAAGAACAATTCACGCAGTACATGGGATCTGCAAGATCTTTTGTTCATTGCAAACACATCAACAGAGCCTGAAGTCAACGAAAATGATGGACATGGTACAACGAAAGCAAATAGGAGAACCCTGTGTAAAAAAGGAATATATATATATATATATATATATATATATATATATATATATATATATATATATATATATATATATATATATATATATATATATATATATATATATATATATATATATATATATATATATATATATATATATATATATATATATATATATATATAATTCTCCACGCCCTCGCTATGCAAGGTGCGTGAAGAATTAGCGGAACTTAAGGGCGTGAGTTTTGGTAGCTACATACACGGAGAATGAAGGCAATGAAATCATATGGCAATTTATTGGTTCGTTTCAATTGAAATGTAGATGTAACAGGGAAGGAGGAAATAAAATTTACCCGCCGAGATGGCGTAGCTTTGGCGTTGTGCTGCTCAGCCAGAGGGCCAGGTTCACATCATTGCCTCGGCGGCGGCCTTACGATGGCAGTGAAATGTAAAAATGCCCGTGTATCACGCATTGGCTGCGCGCAAAAGAATCCCAGGTGGTCGAAATTAATACGAAGTCCCCCACGCTGACGTGCCTCATGATGAGATCGTGGTTCTGGCGCGTAAAATCCCAGCATTAAAAAAAATGCAATTTTACGTTAAATACGTTCTGCGCAGACCATAATGCGGGAAAGCCTGATACAACAGGGTTTCGCATAGTGGATTTGTACTACAAATAATTCGAATGAGATTTTGTGGCGCGTCGTTCCTCAGTTCGGATTTTCTGCGTCACAGAGACAGGTGTTACCACGCGCTTCCTTGTTTGTAAGAATAAAGCGGTACCCTATAGACCTCGTTGTGCATTTCCAATTTGATCACGATGTACCAGAGCATTGAGCGTGGACGATAATCGCATCATCGAAAGCATCCGACAAGTGTGCCAAGATCATTGTAGCTCCCCCGTCAATACAGGCACTCTTAGATTTTTAAGAAATCGTTTTCAGTGTTTTCTGATCCTTATTCTTTTACACCAACGAGGACGAAGTGGGTTGTGAGCATGAGACCTTCGGTTCTGCAAGGCAGCATGAACCCACTCGTCGAGTAAATCAGAAGAACATTTTATACTGTGGCGACTAGCGACCACGTAGATCAGCGAAGTCTCGGGCTCTCGCGGGAGAGGAAAAACCGACACTCGATCTCTTAGAGTAGCATTTTTTAAATCCCTTTCGGAACGATAGCCCGTGCCGGAGCGTGCCAGTCGCTCGTGCCTCGTGTAGACGTAAGCGACTACGTAATTCTCATGCGACGCCCTTGCTGCTGCCGCTAGAGAAGTACCCCCCTCCCTAGAGAGGAGGAAAATTCGACGAACGATTGAAAGTCCAGGTGACGCGACGTGTCTTGGCGTTGGTCTTGGGTGTCACGTAATGAGGCGGCGTCGAACGATGCAGAATGGATGCGTCGCACATTGGTGGGGCCGATGGCGCGGGTGTTTCAATGTAGGAGGGTTTGAGACGTTCTAGGGCAATTGTGTCTGATCGGCCGTTCACATTCACGACAAAAGTCGTCAGACGACGCTCGAGAACACAATATGGCCCGGAGTAGTGTGGCTGCAAAGGCTTCCGCACGGCACAATTACGCACGAAAACGGGGGTAGCAGAGGTGAGTGCGGGAGAAACGTACGGAGACGTTGCTTCTTGCGAACGTGTAGGCACAGCACGTATCTTGCTGAAGAAAGCTTGCAGTTCGGCAACGTAGTCGGCAGGTGATGGCATAAGTGTTTTGTGGGTGGCGACAAAAAATCGCACGGAAAGCATAGGTGAGTGCCGTAGACTAGCTCAACACAACAGCAACCTAGGTCGCTCTTGAGTGCAGCTCTGATGCCAAGTAAGGCGAGGGGCAATTGTAGAACCCACTTCTCCGGCGATTCATGCGCCACAAGGGAGGCCTTGAGATGCACGGCCTTCTAGGTTCAACTACTCCATTGGACTGCGGGTGGTAGTAAGCAGTCGTGCGAAAACGTGTCGTTCCGAGTAGCTTCAGTAGCTCGTTGAAGAGTCCTGAGTCAAACTGCCGACCGCGATCGGTGATTATTGTGGATGGGCAGCCGAACCTTGCCATCCGTGTAGACACGAAAGCTGCTGCAACATTGGGCGCTGAGATGTCAGATATAGGTGTAGAATCTGGCCACCGTGTATAGCGGTCGAAGCATGTCAGTATGCAGCAGTAACCTTTCTAAGGTGCGAGAGGGCCCACGAGGTCCAGATGTACGGTGTCGAAACGAGCATCCGGTGGAAGAAAATACTTGGCAGGAGGAAAGGGGTGACGCTGGATCTTAGAGCGTTGACACGACAAACAGCTGCAAACCCAATCGCGAACTTGTGCGTTTAGCTGAGGCCAAACGAAACGACTGGAAAGAAGCTTCTGTGTCACGCATATGCCAGGATGCGACAGTTGTGCACGGTTTCGAAAAGACGTCTGCGAAGAGATGCCGGAATGAATGGTCTAGGTGTGTCGGTAGAAGTGTCGCAGACGACGGACACACCATTCGGGGTCACAACGACGTCCTCCAATTTCAGGAATGTTGACGAATTCCGGAGCGTACGAAGTTCGGTGTCATCGCGCTGTTGGCTGGCGAGTAAATTGACATCGATCATGAAAGGTTCCGACGTCACCATGGAAACGGCATTGACAGGACTGAGAACGTCGGCTGGAACGTTGTCGGTTCCCTTGATGTGGCGGAACGTTGTGGTAAACTTGCCGATGTAGGAAAGGTGTCGACTCTCGCGGAGCGAGTAACAGGACGCCGAGCGATTTATTGCGTGCACAAGGGGCTTGTGGTCAGTCAACACAGTAAATGCACGGCCTTCTAGGAAATTGCCAAAATGTATGACAGCAAGGTAAACGGCGAGTAATTCATGGCCGAACACACAGTAGCGGAACTGTGCAGGCTTCAGTTTCTTGAAGAAAAAGGCGAGTGGATGCCACGCATTGTCGATGAATTGCTGCAGAACGGCACCAACGGCCGTGTTTGAAGCGTCGGTCATGATGGCAGCGGGCGCGTCTGGCTTCGGGTGTCTAAGCAGTGTGGCGTCGGCGAGGGCAGACTTGACTCTTGTGAAAGCGTCAGTGGCCTCTTCAGTCTACTGAATCACTTGTTTACGTATGTTTACCAGCAGAGCGTCTAGCGGAGCCATAAGTCGTGCGCAATCGGGCATGAATCGGCGGTAGAAATTGACGAATCTGAGAAATTGGGGAAGCTTGCTGAGTGCGGTTGCTCGTGGAAGGTTTTCGATGACGTGAATCTTGGACGGCAGTGGTCGAATGCCGTTAGCGTCAACAATATGACCGAGGAACTTGAGTTCGGGTTGACCGAATTCACTCTTGGTGGCGTTGACGACAATTCCTTTACTCGCAAGGGGTGAAAACAACAACCGCAAGTGGTGAAGATGTTCTGCGGAGGAGCTTCCCACGAGAAGGTCGTCAATGTATGCAAAAACGAAGGGCAAGCCGCGAGTGACGGAATCGATGAAACGCTGAAAGGACTGGCCCGCGTTCCGTAAGCCGAAAGGCATGCGGATAAATTCAAAAAGACGGAAGGGCGTGGTGATGGCGGTCTCGAGAATGTCTTTTTCAGCGACCGATAGTTGATGATAGGCGCGAACGAGACTGATCTTAGAAAAGATCGTCGCACCATGCAACGCTAGCGTGAAGTCCTGAATGTTCGGTAGAGGGTAGCGATCAGGAACTGCAACGTTGTTGAGTGCCCGGTGATCGCCGCATGGGCGCCAGTCTCCAGTCTCCTTAGGCACCATGTGAAGTGGTGATGCCCAATTACTGGAGGAAGGGCGGATGACGCCAAGTTGCAGCATGTGTTCGAACTCCGCGCGAGCGATCTTGAGTTTCTTCGGGGACAAACGCCGGGTTCGGAAATAGACTGGTGGGCTGGAGGTGACGATGTGATGGCATACGTCATGTTGCACCGGTTGCGTTCAGTCGGCAGGTGCGTCAAAATGGGAAATTCGCGTACGAGCGCGGCGAAAGGTTCATCCAACATGGCAGAAATAGGCGCGATCGGCGATGTGCCTGATGATGGGACGCCGAGAACGGATAGCTCGGTCATGGAGTCGATGAGACGGCGTCGTTGGATGTGGACAAGGAGTCCATAGTGGTGCAAGAAGTCTGCTCCAATGACTGCACGACGAACAGGAGGGCTCACCGCGTTCTTCGGAAGGGTTCTGGCCTTGAACTCACGTAGCGTTAGTCTGGTCCATGGTCGTCTCTAACAAAGGAGCGTATGGCAGTAACACGTCCGCGGTCACCAAACTGTGGCGACGAGCGACCACGTAGACCGGCAAAGTCTCAGGCTCTCGCAGGAGAGGAGAAACCGACAGTCGATCTCTTAGCCGGAAAATTAGTCGTCTTGGCTTTCTTTACAATTGTCTTGCAGGGAAGACTAAATTAATACTTCCCAATTGCATAAAACCTTTAACTACAAGGAGAAGTAGACACAGTCATGTATACTCTTTACAGCCAATTTTCGCTAGAACCAACGCACACAAGTACACCTTTTTCCCTCGAACAGTGTCCTGATGGAATTCCTTGCCCCGACAGATTTTTGAATCCGCCGACTTCAAGAAGGTACTCGAGTCTCATATTGTAAACTCCGATGGATGAACATTGCTACGGTCTTCGTGTTATGTTTATTTTTTTTTATCTTCGTTACATTGAATGTATCCTTTGTAGCCCCTCCTGCTAGGGTCAAATTACTGGCCTGCAGCATTGTGTAAATAAATAATTTTTATAAATTCCTTTCGGAACGCTAGCCCGTGCCGGAGCGTGCCAGCCGCGCGTGCCTCGTGCAGACGCGAGTGTCTACGTAATTCTCATGTGACGCCGATGCTGCTGCCGCCACAATACCCATCACTAACGTAGTTCTGGAGACGGCCGTTATCTTTGCTGGACTACGCACAACGATTACACTGCGAAAACTACGATAAGACCAAGTTATGGCGGCGGCCTTGGTACGCATTGTTATTTTTAAAGACAATATCTTTCTTAGCAAGACACCCCTCCCCCCCCCTACCCCATCCCATCCACACACGCACCTATGTCGTATCGGATATGTGTATTTCTAGCCTTTATCGTCGAACGATCCCACAGGTTGTGAAGTCTAAAAATCTTGGTCGGGCCCTAAGGTAGCGCAGTCTGCAGCCGTTCTTGTGGTATGTGCAGTATAAAAGTGTGGGCCCTTCGCGTGGGTATGTGACATCTAAGCGTGTGGGCTGGTCGCGAAGACAGCAGAGTAAAAGGATAAATTAATTGAGCAGTCCAACGCTCCTCCTATTCCCCTCATGTGGGGGGTGACACGATAGTGCCGTGCGGAGTTACCTCGTCCCATTCTCACCCCGGGCCCAAGTCGTTTAGGAAGCTATTGTTTTTGATCGATGTCAACTAGTGGATGAATCACCTTTTAACTTTTTTGTTAGCGTTACATTGCACAAGCATCATGATTTCTCAAGTTTCTGTGTGATTCATCTTGACAAAATATGTCTGCGTAAAACGTGACAAATTTACAACATCGGTAAATTATGTTCTGTTCAGTGTATACCTTTTAGCCTCCCTTTCAAAGTAAACAGGATGAAAAGCTACAGAAGCGGCTAGACAAAAGGACAAAAGATAGGCTGGACGGGCGAGATATAAATTAAAAAAACCGACTTCAGGCGGACTCTGATGGGCATTTTCTTTGTGTGCCACGTTGCTAATATTTCCTGAAAACAATATGGCGCAAAACAGAGGGAATGTTACCATGAGTAGTATTTCACTAACTACTACTGCTAGTTATCCGCATAGTTTAGTTTCAATGAGACAAAGATTTTGGATGAAAACAAGCTCGTTCCCGCTGCTCGTTCCCGGAGGCTGCAAACATGAGCACATAGCTTCCAAAGCAGCCACCACGTGCGTTACTCATTCGTGTCGAGCGGTACCTGGGCGCGAGTACCGTACCTGAACAGCGCGGGCAGCTGGGGCTTTTAAACGGCAATGGTTCGCGACAAGCTTAGCCTCCTATAATCTGAGATCGTGCCGAGTATTTCATCGCGAGGAATTGGTGCCATAAAGATAAACTGTGCGGTGGTATGTGATACTAATCATATCCCACGCTTACTGGACGATTCGTCTACGCTGGTGCAACGTAGAGTGTTCGAAGCATGGGATTAAGAACGCGATGCTTGCTCCGCCGAGAATCACCATTGCGAGCGGCAAGTGTTTATTATTATGCTCGAAATTACCAGAGTGACTATTTTGTACGATGACGAGAGCAAGCCAACGGACCTATAATTATCCAAGTTTTCAACGTTTCCTTTCTTGGGAATCAATATTATATTTGCAATGCAAGCAATACTGGCATTATTTCAAGTGTTTAGTACACTCGCCCTTACAGGACATTGCGTATATCCGGTTGCATGGTTTTCGCGCGGGGAATCCGAGCCGTTTGCTATCCATAGACTTTTACTCTTTCTTCCCATACAGCGATCCCTAGGGCAAATCTTGCAGAGCTGTTCCTCGCAGAACTGGTGGTTTAGGGCAAACGCTAATGCAAATCCGCTGCCTAGCCTTGTGCTCATCGCATGTGCAATTGTGACACACTGTTCGTGAGGGCATGAGAAGCTTGTGGTCCCCTATTCTGAAACTGCCTTCTATATTTAAGTGACTGACTCTACCAATCAGTATGAAAATGAGCATTTTCTAATGGCGCAAAAATCTTATGTTTTTTTACCTGAGCAAACACAATGTTTTGTCCCGAATAGTTGTAGTTGGATACAAACATAAGAGCGAAACATTGCACCAGTGAGAGCACACAGGCACAGATACGCAGCGCAAGTGTAAGTTTATTATCGAAATAATTAATTACGTAAAATCAGTTATGCCATTTCGTTGTTTAAAACCATATATGCACTTTTCGTTGCCAACTCACTTTGTTCCGCAGTTGCAATTTCTGTTGTTACCCAGTTAATAGAAAACGGCTGACATTCGTCATGTCTGCCACTTGCAGCACGCATAATTACCTTTATGCGTTCTGATTGTTGCCTGTTGGGTTGCATGTGAGACAGATAAACTTAGCGAAAAGTTTAAGACGACGTACAAAACTTTTCTATTAGAAGATGCTGTGACGGTCTTGTGTAAGCGTCCACAATTATTTTTCTACAGAAAAATACCGTGGAGAAAGTTTAATTTGTTAGAACATGATACTCTGTAAAAAGTTCTAATGCTGGGCTACCATAAGCCCGAGGGCGAGGATCGAATCGCGGGCGCAGCGGCCGCACTTCGATGGAGATGAAATGTAAGAACGCCCGTGTCTCGTGCTTTCGGTGAACGTTAGAGAACCCCAGGTGCTCAAAATTATTCTGGAGTGCGCCTTATGGTCATATCTTGGTTTTGGCACGTAAAACCGCAGAATTTAATTTTTAAGTTCTTATGTGCACGCAACATACAACAATTAAAGAGCATATTATTCCAGCGTGATAATCACTCATAAGGTTAAACACGCCTTACTTCCCAGATTATTTCCCACATTTCAGCTGCTCCCAGATGTTACAGCTGCGCTCTGTTTTCGACACCCTCTGCCCACTCTACATTCCCGCTCCCTTTCCGTGTTCTCCGGTTGCGCGTTCTTTCAACGCGTATTTATTCCTATTTTACGCACGTGTTCCCAAGTCCTGTTGCGTTCATATGACCTTCAAAGGGAAAACAGGTTTTCTGTGAAGCCATTTCCATGGCGATCGTTCCTACCTTTGCATGCTCTTCCAGTCCACTTCTTCGGAAACTCGCTTTCTCTATTACTGTGCATTACAGAGAATCCCCTTTTTGAAACTATCTGGTGCCACTTCGACTTGGCAGAACTTGGATATCAATTAGTCATGGGTCCTACTTTTAGTGTATCGCAAGGCGATTGTGAATAGAAATTGTACTTTCTCGCGATATGAGAAGCACTGATAAGTAGTCAGATAAGTAGTCGACATTGCACGCAGCGCCAATTGCCGTAAACATCCGGGGCGACGCGTGGGCAACCCGTGCATCGCTGTCCGTGTGTCAGTCTCAGTATATAGGTCTTTTTTTTTTATTTAGCTGCACGAAATTAAAAAAAAATTGCCTCTGGCAGATAGCACGATTCTAACCCTTCATCTAAATGGCTACTCAAAATCAAAATTCTTAACTGAATAATTAACATAATTACGCTAATAAACTTTTCTTTACTTACACTGCGGCACTTATATCCATCTACGAAATATAAATGGTGTGTTCGCAAGGCATCCACTTGTAACGAATTCGCTGTACTGCAACAGTTTCAACACATTCATATTCGAAGGGTCCGACAAAATGCACGAGCGTTACAGTTCCTTCTTTTCAGAAAACTCTGTTTAATGCATTGAAACAAAAAAAAAACTGACTGCAACAGCAATGCATTTTGTCGGACACTTTGAAAATTATTATTTTCAAACTGGTGGAGTTTAGACAATTCTTTCCAACTGAATACACCTTGCGGACTCACTAGCTACAATTCGTAGATAGAAATATGTGCCGTAAAATATTTATTTAAAAGCATTTTTTTTTATTTCTCGCATAAGTATTGGTCGCCTCATCGAGTAATTTAGATCAAAGTTAAAAATTGTGCTCTCTGCCAAAGGCAATTCTTTTATTTGCTTCAGCTAAAAAAAAAAAGAACGCCCTGTATATGATATTCTGCCAGACGTCAGATGCGGGCGAACGCTAGAGGGTTCTGGAATGGCCCCAAGCTCGTTAAAGGGAAAGTATACAGCGGCCTGTAGCCTGCTCGCGATTGGGTTAGTGTCTACCCGGGTATGCCCAGAGTTGTGCAACATATTAAGCGGGAAATCACCAAATGTAAGATGACGTGCCTTACTCTCTAGGAATTCTCTGAATTCATTCTCGTTTCTCGCCTACAGCTGCGTGTGTGCCAGTGCCACGGCACGTGGCGGTGGCTTAGTGGCTATTTATGTACGTTGCTGCGCTCGAGGTCGCGGATTCGATTCCCGCCAGCCGCATTCCGACAGAGGCGGAATGCCAAAAACGCTGGTGTACTTAGACTCGGGCCCCCGTTAATGAACCCCAGGTGGCATTGTCCACCTCAGCCCATTCACGTTGCTGACGTTCATCTTGCGGTGAACCTAATTACTTGGAACGTCGCTTTGCGGAGGAAGGGCGCCCGCTTTGAAACCGGCTCAGAGGCTTCACATTTTCTTTATTGCTTCTGCATTGATAGCTCGCTTGATAACGTGATGTCGATCATTACCACGGCATTATCATCTTGGCACGGAGAATGCAACTCTAAAGTAACGTGTACCTGCTCTCCCTATGATGCCTAAATCTATATTTACTTTTTTTTTGTGTGTGTGTGTGGGGCGGGTGTGCAGTAGTTCGGAAAACTTCATATACTTTGTCGGATCCGCCAGCACACATCATCCCATCCCATCATCACCTTCATTAAGAAGTTAAAATTTTTGCCACGATGTAGTCAGTGACTTATTGTCATGCGGCAAATTGATGTACTGAAAAGTGATACATGGAACAAATAATTTACCGGGTGCTGGAGACCGAGCTAAGGAACTCGCGTTTAGCTCATTAAGTAGTCCTAACTCTAGCCATGGGGAAAAAGCGCTCGGCGGGGACGCTTTCTCACGAGCTGTGTTGTAATAGTCATGCGTGCATGCATCTGCCGTGCTGTACTGGGGCGCTATAACGTAAAGTTATTCCAAACTTTTCTATTCCAATTCTGCAATCAGCCATCCATGATTGGTAAAAAAATTTTAGGACCACCCCCACTTTATTTGTCTCACACGCGACGTCACGAAAACCGCGAAAACTCCCAATCTGATATGGCGCGTGCACACTGATTATGCATGATTAAACCGAACGAAAGAAAAATAATTATTTCTCACTCGATGCCTTTTTCGCCATAATACTCTGCCATAGATTAAACGTTTTAGAACTGCACCCACTTCGCCTGCCTGTCGCGCGAGGTCCGAAAACACTCATAGCGTCACAGTGACGTCTACGCGTTAAAGACGTATCAATACGCCGAAAGAACCGCTTATTTTTTTCTGAATAGCCGGAGGCTGCCCACCGATTGCTGCCCACCGGTTGCTGTGGCACTTGCTACTGGGGGCGGCCGCGGAGCATGGATTTACATTCGTATAACAAACATTTTTCCGTGGCACTATAACGTTATCGAGCCCTTTCGGCACGTATGCGACATCCCTCTGCCAACTCTTCTTTGCTGTGAATCCGTTTCAATTACATTCTTAACCTTCCGTTGCAAGCCGCCGCGATTTTCGACCATACACCGCAAACTAAGCAAGAGGAAGCGAATCAATCACAGACGCTGGCACCACCCTCCTCCGTCGGTTATCTACTTTCACTGTTCTGGCTCGGCCCCAACGAATTCCTCTCCACCTGACCGTGCTCCTGGCCTCTTGACAGCCAAATCGAAAAGGAAATCTGCTCAATGTAGGCCATTCTATTCGCTTTGAAAGCAAAAAAGTGACGCCCTATAAAAGAGGAGCGCGTTTCATTGGGCTTTTCAAACAACGCTGCAGGTTACCGCCCGATGCTTGCGTCGGCGGTTACGTAATTTTGACGTCAGGAGACTGGAATAAAAACAGATTGGGAATAGGTTTACCTTATAGGGCCCCTGTTCTCCAAATTTTGTCCCCGTCATATTCGCCATATTGCTTGCTCGGATTGCTCGCGTCCTCCGAGGCTGCCTCTATAGAGTGAACACACCAGGATTGAATACTATGGTGGAATTCAACAGTGTACAGAATACCGTTCGGTGTTCTGAATGCTAGGCTTTTCTGATAACTGCCAAGTCGTTTCGAGGATCGAGGCTATTGCAGGCTGATTGCTCGATTTTTGAGTGTGCACATGATAGGGTGACGGGCGTGCAGCAGCGTGTATTCTTAGAATATTGCTTTCTTTCTGCGCCAAGATGCATGCCCATTTGGATGAATACCACGAACTCGCATTGTATGAATTTTGCAGTGCTGTTTACCATCGAAAGAATAAAAAAAAACAGTACTGTTGCATGTGTGACTTGCGTCTAGGCGTGCAAAACATATTAAGTGTAGAATTAGCCTGTTCCGTTCATTCGCCAATAACTACAATTCTCGTAAAACGGGGCTCACCGCACTCGTTTGCACGCAGCGGTGACAGGGGCGCTCATTGTTTTTGACCCCAAATTTTTCAACATGCGTACTCGGAATACCCGAGTAGAATAGCACGTACTTTTCGACAGAATCTATACAAAAGGCCGTATACTTGAATATAGAGGCGGTGCATTGGTTGAATAAAAGTATTATTCCAGAGCTTGCTCATCGACCGGTTCCCTATTTCACAAGTCTCACTTCCAGTAGGGACCACTAATCAGCAACATTTCCAATCGACGAGCAGCAATAATGATCGCCACTTAGATTGTTTTTTTCATCTTCATTTCATTTCCCTTTTCATTCGCCCCCCCCCACACCATTTTTTTATCGTTTTTTTTTAATAGACCTGTATACGCGAGCATTTGAAAAGCACCAAATTTACACTCAATTTCAAATGCACATTGTCAAACATTAGGGCGGTAAGACCAGGTAAAGTAGCGCAACAAGCAGTAATTTCTCTAAGACTTATTGCTGACAGCGTAAGCGTATCAACAATAAAAATAATTTTACTACCGACTTGATTTTTTTTTGTGTGTTGCCCTATTCCCAGAACAGTGGGCGCACAAATGTGAATCCGTATACTTCGCTTATTAGGCGTGACTGACACCCCAGCTTAATGTTGGGAACGCGTATCTTTTTTTTTCCTTGTCTTTTCTGTTCTAGTTAAATGCAATTTATTTCTTCATTTTTTTCGTCTGCTTCTTTCTGGTCTGAATTAGGTCTAACCAACAAAAACCTACAGCAAATTGCTCGACTTAGCAATATAAAATTCTGGCGCATGTAGCCGGTGTCCATACGGAAAGGAATTACAGCCGTTAGTTGTGACGACACTAGAACGAACCAAGAACATTATATTTCTTGGTTCGATCTAGAGAGAATACACAGCATGATTACAATTTATCCAATAAACACGGCGTCTTTTAAAGTGCGCCTATGGTGCTTCTTTGCGTCACCGTCGTCGCTGAAGCCGTCAAATTCATTTTGTAGAGTAGGCGCAAAGAGAGCGAGTGTTACCATGGCTGTCATTTGCACCGCAGCCGTTTTCTGCCACCTGTAACGAGTGCCAAGCCTGAAAAGTGGAGTCTTACCTTTTCGCAGAGGGTTTCTTCTGAGCCTGCATTCACCGAACCTATCTTACGTAAGAGCGTGTTCTCACCGCGCGGCGTTCGGGCACCAGCCACTCATGACAGCGGTCAACGTGGTCACGAGACGATCACTGCGACGATTGCGGCCAATGGCGGACGGCGCTTACGTAAGACAAGTGTCGTGAACACGGGCCCAGGAACCTTTTGTGTGCTTCGTCATTCCTCCGGTCCACAAACTCTGGAAACACTGAACATTGTGAATCTAGCCGCAGCTGTTCCTGAACGCAGAGGACAACGAAGCTTTGTTGGTAGTTACATAAATACTCACGCCACAATTTATTAAACGCAACTTATTTTACATATCAGGGCACGCCCGATCACGCGGGACAATCTACGAACACAGCACCGTGGCTCAGGTTGGATTAGGCTGCGCTGGGACGCCCCCCGATAAAACTCACATGTAGATATATACACGAGCGGCCCCACAGGTATCCACTTGTTGAATGCAAAACTAGCTCTCATCCACCGGGTGGGTGTCCCCTTGCGTCGCTTTCTTTTAAGACTATACCGGTTTTGTGTTCATGGAGACAGGAACGAAGCGCCTAGTAACCTTGTCTATGTACAGCAGACTAGTAGTCATTATGAGCACCGCCGATCCCACTCGACAACAGTGTTCAGCTGTAGAAGGGACAGCGCTCTTTAGGATTATGTGTGATTACTAAACACTCGATTATATTTTAGAACAAAAACAAACCAATGTTCGTAAGTAACCTACACTGTACTGGCACTTCGGGTTAGATCACCAGCGTTGTTGGAGAGCGTAAGATTTCCGCGCCAATCGTAATATGTCCGTTAGAAAGCGTGCACAAAGCGTTTTCGTGGAGCCTATCCGCACTCTGCACATCGGCGTCAGCCAAGCATCACCGTCTCTTTTTAAACAGGCACGATGCTTTTCTTCGCTCTTTGGTAAGGCCAGTAAGGAAAGTATTCTTAAATCGAGGCGAGCTGGTGAAAATACAAGTGAGGTAAGGGGCTAATCATAGGTGCAATTTTTAGCCCTGATTTCATGCACCTTTTGCAACCAATCAAAATGCAATAAACCTACTTTCCCCTCCCGACAAGCGTCATCAGTATTACAAGACACGAGTCTCCGGTAGCAAACTTTCGGAAGCTTGAATTCGTCCCCATTAATATTACCTAGGTGGCGTCGAGACCATTTAGCCTCCTTGAAAATGCAGGTGATAAGTGTCCTGCTTCACTGCTCTTTGCCAGTGCGGCCCACTAGCTCACCTTCCAATGTGTCGGACGCGTAAAGCGGCTCACGTATGCTTTTCTTGTGCTCGCTCTCTGTGTAAGCGGCACGAATTAGATTTTAGCCTCGTTGAATTTCCTCCTACTTAATAAAAATATTGAATAGAAGGAGCCGATGCTTTTCCACAGGTAATTTTTTAGGCTAATCTGTCGTTTATAGGGTCGAAGAATTAGCATCTAGCTTTATTTCTCTGAGGCGTCACTATAGAAGCGGAAGATGCACCGGGAAGTTCAACGTATACCTAATGTCCTGCCACTAAAATTAAATATATATATATTTTTACAGCTGAAATGCCCTGCGTTTTTATACAAGAAAGAGGAGTAAAGGTGGGGGGTAGGGGGGAGCACCCTCTAGTCTAGTTTATTGCGAAGGAAACCACAAAAATGTTGCTCCAAACACTACTCATTTGATATCTAACTGCGTAAGAGGGCATGGAGTTCCTACTTGTGGCTGTGCGCAAGGATCAAAGCAAATCTATTGCGAGGGCTAAGCTAGCTATTATTCTCCAAGGGGGACGAGTTATCATAGGCGCTGGATTATACACGTTCTTTTCGTCGCATGGTACGAAGCTCTCAAAGGTCTGTCGCATATAGCTTGCCACAAAACAACTAATTCCCCTCAGTTTTACGTAGTAGAAGACCTAAATAAAAGAGCGAATACTATCCATTTCATCACGGCAAATTTCTGGGTTTATTTTCTTGACTTTATTTTGCTTTTTTGAAGTGTCGCGTAGGGACCCAAGTTTTGTCAACAAAAGCATTATTCAGTGACAGCTGCTATGGCATTCTACGGACACCGTGCAGAGACGTCTTTTGACCCCGTCAAGTATGCGTCAAGTAAGCCCCCACTTGTTCGCTCTTACCTCCACACGATGCATTTAGTTCGTTGAATCGCGCTGGCTACCCACCTATGTCTCATAACTACTCTCGACCCGCAGTGACCTCTTCTACCCAACCTAAGCTACGCATTTAGATACTGCGTGCCGGCGTGTCGTGATTGTTCTTTTTTTATTATTATTTTCGTTCACAACAGCAGCGGAGCACTTTCTTGTCTTCATTCAGCCAAAGAGAGGGACGTTTTGACGCACCACCATATAACAAAATAAATAGACAGACAAGCACACCTTTGACTGGAACATTGTCTAGGAAGAAGATAACAAGAAACAAGTAGTCAGTTAAATAGGCGCCAAGATTACTGTTTGTGGGTGCTTAGCGAATTAGTCCGTTCTCGGGAGGTAAACGTGCGGCACATGCATCGGTAGATGTGGAGACGTGCACTTGTAGAAAAATAGAAAGGGCCTAAATAGGAAGGAAAAAAAAAAACTACTTGGGTCAGTGAGCTTGGTAGCGCAATGGTCATAGTTTGTCATGGCGATAGCTGCAAGGTTATAATCCCCCAAAGAACATAAAGAAAGTCCACAGCGAGAAAGTTGCGTTTCGTTCTTACTCTTGAGAGCTTCCAGGCTGGCTCCGGTTATCTTTGGTAGTCAAAGTATTGTGTGTGTGCAAAACAAAAAGTCCCATGTCAAGACGTTTGCGCAGGGTCTCTAGAGCAAGTAAGTAGTCCGTATTCCGTTTACGGCACTTCGACTTGCTAGAAGGATGTGCCTGGTCTCAGGAGCGCCTGCGGTCTAGCGCTGGGTCACTTTCCGCAACGCCGAGCTGACGTTTGGAAACGCGACCTGCGCTGCGCACAAGTTGCTCGTCTGACTACTTTTGCTTTTTTATGATGTTATGGCCTTTCGCAAACTTTAAGAACCACACCGCGCAGAAAAAATCAACAAAAAGAAAATATTTCATTAACAAAAGTGGACTAGTATATAGACAAAGGTGCAACGCGTAAGTCATTTCTCCTTGAACGCTGAAGTGTGGTTATTGGTGTTAAACAGGTAAGGTGTGCACGTTTTCTTTTTTTTTCATTTGTGGAGTTGCTTTGAGGGTGAGGGGCTGATCCTCAAACGAGCCGAGTCGATGTGTTGGCACACTGTGGAGAGAAAACTCATCTGACGAGAAATCTTGGCTGATCAAATGCTGCCTTTGTGTCCCAGTTGGAAGACGTGCGGTGTCACTTAGCACTATGCGCACCGGAGCGGGATGTCTTTTTTGCTTTTGTTTAGATACATGAGGAATCTGGGAGACGCTGCCAGAATCGTCAGCCACCCACAAGGAAATTGAAGGCACTCCCCACCAGAGACGCTGGTTCTTGAGGTCTCGTGGTACAGGTATCCACACACATTCGCGAGCGCATGCACTCCCTAATTCGCATACACACCGGGACGGATCCTAGTTTCGAGGGTTAGTCTACGTACACGCACACAGACTGCGTAAAATAACTTTCCCGCTTGAAGGAGTGAGAAAGCGGCTCCATGCCGATGGCGGGTTGGCGAGGCAATCAGTCCGAGGGAGGGCGGGTGAACATATTTACAAGGGGAACGAGGAAGAGTTCCAGGCAAGAGGCGGAGGCACATTTCGGTTGAGGTTTTCTGTGTCACACCCAACACAGTCGCGATCACTTGATGACCGACCAAACACGAATCGGCCACCTGAATAAAAAAAAAAGCGAAAACAGGCACGGAAGAGGTGCTTGTTTTCTCTCGAGCTCCGATGCGACTGGGGAAGAGCCGTCCAGGACTTTGGGCCGGTGCTGTCTTTACCGTGGCTATCACACGTTCCCCGGTGATCCGAAAGCTCTGCATGCTGGCTGCCTTACTTGGGGGCGCTTGGAAGAAAGCATGGACACTGCCTTCGCCATTTCGTGACTCGATGCGATGGAGGTCTGCTTTTCCGCGTTCCGCCCAGGAGGTCGTTGCGTTGCACAGCGAGAAAAATACGCAATTCTTAGCGCGGCCTTAACCGGATTTTTAGGCCATGTTTTGACCGCGTCACCAGTTCCGCGACGAGGTGAATTTTATCCCTGAAGTCAACGGATTGGATGCAAAAGTTCCGCAGTACAGAGCACAAGACCACCTTCTCTTCCATGAGGGCGAACTTCTGACCTGCGAACAGAGAAACTGGTGAGCCGTTTGCCTGGTTTCTGTGGTGACGGGACATGCACATGGCAAGTGACGCTTGATCACAATGCACGTCATACCACCCACAGTTTCGTTTCCTAACTCACCATCGGCCTTGAGATACGTAAGCAATATGGCAATTGCCAACTGTGACACCGGGCAACTAGAGAAAAGGACTATCGGGCGTAGAAATTAGAAAGATTGAAAAAGAAAAGTGTTCTTTGCGACTAGAAAACCGCTTATATCAGAGAATAATATCATACACACCAATTTCATGCATGCTAAGGCTATTGATTGATATATGCGTCTCTTTCGCGCATGCTTTAGCGATTAGCGCACTGCTTGGGCGCTTTGTTTCATCTTTCACGGTATAACCCAAAGCAGCGCTCTAAACTTCTGACTGCGCTAATACCTCCAGTTTCAATTTAATTTCGCAACTATATTCAGAAATAGATTTCATTAGCTAGACAAGATACGTCCATTCTTTCTTATGCACTTGTGTTCTTGTGAATGCGTCGCGTAGAAAATCCCATGATAGTCGTCACAGGCCACAGTGATAAAAAAAAAAATATCAGTGCTTTACATCCCCAGACGTCTGGAGACTGTATATACAAGATGGAACACACCTATTTAAATCTGATGAAAGCAAGCCTTATGCGCGACGTCCAATAGATAACATATGTGCTTGCGCGCTTTTGTTTTCCTCAATGCTATTAGTTATATGCGTCACCCCATTATTTACTTACCTATGCAGTTGCGCGGTCCGGCCGAGAACGGTACATAGGCGAACGGATGCCTTCCAACACAGTTCTCGGGCCGGAATCTGTCTGGGTCGAACACCTCTGGGTTGGGAAATATCTCCTTGTCTCGATGGAGCATGAATGTGAAGAGGAAACACGTCGTGCCCCGGGGGACCGTGTAGCCGTCTGGTGGGGAGCGAGCGAAGAGAAATTATCAAAATCATTTTATACGAAGAACCCAATGTTTGCCATCAGTTTCCTTCGACTGATAGAGCTATGAATGACCGGCTACTGCGACAGGCTTGAAATAAAGTTGGCATATCATTATCGGGCCCTCAATGCAGTGCTCATCTTTAAATATCACCAGCTCTTCTGAACTTCGTTGTTGATTTGATTTTGTTTAACCAAAATAACAAAAAGGGAACAGATTATCTTCACAAATGGCACAATCATGTACCAGTCGCCGCTGGGACGTTTGCGGCACCCGCTGGAGTGCACCGTTGCCGTAGTACTCGAATATCAGCAGGTGTTTTGAAGTTGGCTCTTGACCGACCACACGTCTTTGACTCCGTACATATTACAAATTGTAGCTATAACCCAGCTGCTTTGACACACTCAATTCTTGCGCTATATGTTTCATTTGTCTGTAGCAAGCCGTGGCGTCGGCCACATGCCAAAAATATGGCGTCCAAGTCTGCATCAGGGAAGGCATACCAACAACGGCACCCACAGGTCAGGCGACCATAAAACGTTGTTGCATTTCTCGTTAATCGCCACGGCGTTATACAGCTGCACAGCCATTAATAAAACCCGATTTTATAAGGTGGCTTCCTGCCCTTTTTTACTACAACGGGCATGTAACGGCGTAACACAGGGTCATGTACTTTTATTTACTTTCCCCTACGTTATATGCTTCGTGTTATAGGCGGACATTGCTCGGTTCAACTTGAATACTGCACAATACTACGCATAACGTTTTCATTTCAAACTCGAGTGCTCGTTAAGTATGCAGATTTCAAGCATATCTGCGGAATGACAGTGAGCTTCGTCTTATAGGTATACCCCTCAATAACTACAGAGAGGGAGGTCGCTGACTAGAGACTTTTATTAGAGCACTCTAGCAGAAATTATGACCTATTTGAGGATGGATAAGGCTCGATCACTATTAAAAACCTCTATGTTGTTGATTTTGAAATTTGAAGTAGTACTTGGAGACGTTAAGAGCGTACAAAAAGGGCTAAAGGAGGAGCCTCCTCTGAACCGTCTTTCAACTGTCATATTTGCATGCGGAAATAACAGAGGAGAGCTCTATTTCGCCATCAACAGTGTACCGTTCTTCAACTTGCAGGAGTCGCAGAATGTCACGTCAGCCTCACACGGATTGCCTCCTCTCCGAGAAGAGGCCTCTCACGGAGGTTCTCCCCCCTCGCCGAACGTAGCTGCCCTCACTCTTATTCAAGCACGTGTTCTGACAAGAGGTACTTTTCCGCTGCGTTTTACACAACCTACGAATTTTCACCGAGGACAGCTGTGAACATATGAGTAGCGCAAATGCCAGGCCCTCACTATCTTCATAGGCTTAAAAGAAAAATATTTTACTTACTCACTACCACGTCTTCCATTAGCTCTCTTCCAATGAATGGCACTGACGGAAATAGTCGCTGTGATTCCTGAAAAGGGAAAGAAATCGGCACGAAAACCATCAATTAGCAACTCAATTAAGAGGAAAATCAGAGGCGCATATGTAATTTATTCTTTACTTCGTGCAAACAGGGCTGTTTGATAAAACTTTATTTTCTAGTTACCCTTTCACGGCTTCCCAGGTGAAGGAGAGCGTCAGGAAACTACGGCGTGAAAATGCAAAGCTCGCAAATTATGCCTGAAGCATATATCAAGGTGTCCAGTTTTGGTTTCCAGTGATAACGTGACAAGACTAAATACATCTGGTCGTACGGTGGAGATTGAAACAGATGTAGCTATCTTTGTCACCTTTTTGGCAGCTGCAACTATTTATGTACTGCATCATATGTTTGCCGCTCGAAATTAGGGCAAAACACCCATCGAAGTCTGCTTTCTTCCTAGTTGAATTATATCTATAATCTGCCTCAGCCACGCACCCTCTGACGGGGAAATTTGTATGCTATCAACTGCTATGCTTACAATTCCTGGCCCCATTTCTGCAGTTTATGGTTCGTCGAGTTCCTGCCTCGTGTGAGCGCTATGTTGAACTTTAGGTTACAGCGGTTGGAGCTGCAAAAGGCACAATAAGACAGCAGCATTTCCCTGTTGTATAGCCGACGGAAAGCAAAAGGTATCTTGTCTATGCGTAGGCGTTTCACAATTAATATTTTAAAGCAATAAAAATAAAGCGTGTTTCAAGAAAACTGAGTGGTAAGTTTAAATAGAAAAACGACAAACAAGCACCTTCAGAGCGCACTCGAGGTATTTCATTTCTTTCAGGTCGTCAGGAGTGATGGCACGCTCTCTATCCTCTCCGAAGATTGCATCCAGCTCCTCGTGAATCTTCTGCTGAACGTCCGTGTAGAGTCCAATAAGGTACATTGCCCATGAGATACCCATGGCCGTCGTGTCGTGACCCTGACGGAACGAGAACAGAGCAAGGCGGACATTGTCTACTACTGCAGTTATTCGTGAGTGTAGGACTAATGTACTTTGTCACCAATATGCTGTTGAACACCGCCATAGCCCATTTTCTTCAGCTTTGGGTTCAGCGCATTGCATGATATATCAGAGATTGAGTTTAAATTAATATTTGGGCTTACACTTAACGATTGAACGTACCGGTGATAGTATCTATCTGTAAAAAAGCAGAATAAGTAGCTAAAAACGTTGGAATTTTTGTTATATGAGTGGATTATTTAGCCATAACCGAGAAAGGACCGATGCCAATAAAAAGTGCAAGTGGCTGTCAGACCTGCCTGTTCAATTGGCTTCACCACTTATGCATCCCAAGAGAGCTGGTCAGACGTAAGTTAAATATAAAGAGAACATGCAGTTCTTAGCAACTTGCCACTTTTTAATATGTATGCCATGCAGTTTTTGATTATTGGTACAAGCATGGCCGTGGGTTGATCTGGGGCAGAAAGGCGTGTCTTCTTTATTTTTTTTGATCAAAGGTATCTCACTAATAAATTTAGTTTAAATATTCTAGATAACTCTCATTGCAACTTCATGAGGCCATGCACAGGAAGCCTTCTCAGCTGAGTAGTTTCGTCCAGGTCAGACGTCTGGGCGAGGTGTGTGAGCAAAGGCTTCCTGCCTCGGTCTAAATCTACAAGCAAAGGTACCATTTATATGAGCCATGTGTTCTGTCGATCACTGTACATGGCCAGTATCACAGGATGTGCTACCAGCTACTTCCCACGAAGAAGGCTTGTGGCTGCTTCAGATTTTTCTTGGAAAAGGAGTCGCATTAACAGTCCTTGACGCGGCGCAGTTATTGTCAATGTGATACACGCTTAGAGAAAGATGGCAGCTCCACTAAAATTGTGGCCTGCTTCTAGGGACGATACTACCTCGAACATGAAGGTGTCTACTTCTTCCCGGATGTCCTCTTCCGTGAGACTGCTATCCTGGATGTGATGGCTTAGCAGGAGGTCCAGGAAGGCCTGTCGTCTTTTTTGTCCGATCACTGGTTCTCCGATCGTGAGGCCGTCAAGAAGCTTCTGTTCAAGAAGTTCGGCCTTTCTTTCACGTATCACCTGCAATATTAGTGTTATTCAGATTAAGTGTGCTAACAGTATAAGCGGCATGGTTTGTACAACCGTTGGGTAATTTCATTTCTCTTTGTCATTGTCGCCTGACATAAGTTGCATCCCCAGGGCACCCAAGGAACCTTAGAAGTGAGTCGTTTTGCGGACATGGATCATTACTAAAAAAGCCTTACCGCCCGTAAGTGGTACAGGCGACTTCTTGTCACACAACATAGATACAGGACAAAACAAAAATACCCAATTCTAATGCCGTTACCAGATGGTAACTAGCTTCTTAAAGTTCACATGCACGCAACAAATTACCCATGCCTACAACTTTGGTCAAGTCGGAAATTATTCCTTATTTGAAGAAAAAACACGCCTACCGATGACAGTATTGCCACTAGATGTCTCTATTAAGAGAAACTGCATGTCAACTTGAATAGCACATGCCAGATGCTAAAAGTATGGAAAACTGATCCCATGTGTATGGAGGCAACTAAATAAACGTGGATTACTTAGAATGAACTTGGATAAACTTGCAATAAAAACAGCGCAACTTGGATTAAATGGCATATATTATACTATTAATCTAACCGCAAACACAAAAGATCGAAGTTTCCATCTAATGTTACAGACTGGCGGCATTGCCTCACTCTCGCGCGATGTCCTTACCTTTCTGGTGAAGTTGTGCAGCTGCGCAAGGTTGTCCTTGAACTTCCTCCCAAATGAGGACATGTAGAAGACGTAGTTTGGCCATAGCCATGGCCTCATCACTCTTGCCATGAAGGTCTCGCCCACTCTTAAAAAGAAGAAGCGCGGCATAAAAGAAAGAGAAATCTATGGTCACATCTCGAACACCAAAACCGCACTTTCTCACCGCAAGCGTTCCCTCATTTATTTTATTGTTCGGAATAAGTAACGCGTAAGAACAGATGGCAAAACCATGTTTGATATCAACAAAGGATTCATTGCTGTCCATACATGTGCAGTTGATACTAAAAATATTCATCTTGAATCATGAATTATAAACGAATCGCTTATGTCAGAACTAAATGACGCTCCACTTTTTTCTTCCTACGTGGTTTTAAACAAGCTACAACAGACGATCGTTCGTTGGGGCAAAGTCGAACACAAGAATACCTGTTCGTGCCCTACTGAGCTATTTGACATAGCATAGCCTACATAAATGCGTCAAGAGTGGCTCGTCACTGGCGAAGTGCACAAAATTTTTCACCTATGCATGGTGATTTATTCATTTGTTGACTTACTTTTTAATGATGGCAGCGCAAAAGAGTGGCAATGCACTACTGCCGCGTGTCTAAATAACAAAACGCTTTTTCTTGAAACCCTTTTATACCCCGTCCTGCAGGCAGTTTGTTTTCCCAAGTCCATACGCATCAACCCTTCAGAGTGCCATCGAAATCCCGAATTGTAACTGAGTACAGCTCAACAATCAGACGTAGCGTGGCCAACAATGAGGCTTAGCATCTATAAATGTGAACTACGAGTTCTATCTGCAGTTACTCAAGTTGCTATATAAAATGCCGATGTCACAAGCTATTCCTAGTATCCTCGCGCTATGGACATTCAGGCAAGAGCTGAAAGGCTTTGTCGCCTTGCTCAGCATTCACCGAAATACATTTCTCTGCATACTTCACTACTCGCAAGACACCCTTTTGTCGCATTTACGCGCCTGCGAAATAAGCAGTGGTCGCAACAAGCACCTTCACATCCACTGTAGCTCTATATTCTTCAAACGGCGCGGCATATACATAAATAAAGAACGCTGCAAGAACTATTATATCCTGGTCCTGTGCAGAATTAAAGTCCTGGTTCTGTGCATACGATAAAGGAAGTGAGGTCAGGTTTCCTTTCTTACATGCAAGAACCAGCATACACGCTTCTATTCGCTTTTGTCCGCGAAGAACTTGAAAGGTTTGAGAATAAGAATTACTTTCTTTTTGTTCCTAATGTAATATTGGGGGATTAGACAGTCCCTATCTATAATAACAAGACAGACGTACCGTTATGTGACTCAATCCTCCGGAATTCTGTTCATAATCTTAGGGCTCCGTCTGACTAGTCTAAATTGCAATTTCGTAAAAGAGATGACATTGAGAAAACTGCAGTCACAATGCACTTGTAGCATAACCATTCTCGCGCACGCCTACGTTCATAGCTACATATCGTTAGTGTAATGGGTTCCACGGTCTGGTGCCAAGATTATGAAACCGTTTAACACGTGTAAGAACCTTCATTTTATCATATCGTTTTACAAGTACCAACAGAACGTAACATAAATAAATCTGCAGCCCTATAAAACTAAAAGAAATGAATATAACGCGATCCATATTAAGTGAGGCACGCTTAACACAGGCTCAATATTTGGTTCGACCTTCGGCTTTTTATTTAGTTGAAATATGCTGGCTTCGCTTACGACTGGTTTGTGTTAAAAAGAGGGATAAGGTAAGAACATGCACTTTGTGTCTTGAAATACTTACTCGTACAAGGAGCGAACGTAGTGAGAATTACTGTTTAATTGAGCATCAACCTTCACCCCCATTGCAGTCTCTGAAAAGTACGAAGATAATGCGTATGTCAGCATTTAACAGTAAGCAAACACTAATTACCACATACTGTCAACGAACAGTATTGCTTTTTATTCATCAAACCAAATTTCTTCCGCTACACTCTAAACCGTCGTTAACGTCTGGAAATCAGGTTACAAAGCTTTGCGAGTACATAACGAATGCCCGGGCATGTGCAGCTCTAATCGACTGTGACTTGACACAGCATGCATACGAGTCAGTTTTTGCACGGAATACAATGCATTACAAAGTCCGCAGTGCCATTGTGGCTACGCTGAAGAAGATGTGCACCAACCCCTTCTCGAGTTTCCAAGAGAAGAAACTAAAGGTGAACGCTGGGGACAGAATAAAGGTTAGTAGACTATCGATCACTCACGCTTAAAAAATCTTTGGCCCATGGCCAACATGACAGTTCCAAAAAAAGCAGATGTATTTTAATTTTTTTTTTGCTGTGTAAGATACAAAACTCTTAGGTTCAAATTAAACACTGTTTCAGCGCACTGTTACAATTATATAGATATAGCAGGTCATATGTGTTTAGTCCTAACTTCAGTTCCTCGCATGAAGCTATGTAGTTATGTATTGAGTTAAGTAGTTACACCTGCGTGTGTTAAACATCTCGCCGGCAAAAGTTAACATTTGTGAGCGTGTTCTTGGCCCTTTTTGTATTTTCAGTGATTTACAAAACTGCGTATGTTTCTGAGTGTCCTTGTACTCCCTTCTGTGCATTCCTGTACTGTCCCTACCTTGAACCGGTACGACGGTTGAAAAAACGAGCTATACGTACGATAACTTTCTCGCGATACTATGAACAAAGCAAACCGCTATTTCCTATGCTAAAAATCTTGCCTTTTGATTTCGTACGGAAATTAAGATTAGCCACACGTATTAAAAATGTTATAAGACACAACGAGCCATTCCTATTTCGTTACTCTGCACCCCACAACACCACACTAGGATTCAAACTTTTGGTAACTTAGATATCCCGCCAATAAAAAGCGCCTGTGGCAAACGACTGCTACAGTATGCTAGAGCGAATGGGTACGGAATGGTATTCCGCATTATATAAAAAACTTGCACAACTTGTTGAGAGCAATGAAAAAGTATTATTTGAAAGTTATTCTCTCTGCTTCTTGACCTGATACTTATATTGTCTTTTTGTTAAACCACGTACAGCTATTATTTCATCAGGTTTTTCTTGTGTTTATTGCGACGTGTTGCGATTTTCCTGCTCTCTTTGCTAACTTTTCAAAAAACCTGGCGTGCTTGCTCAGTGGCTATGGTGTTGGGCTGCTAAGCAGGAGGTTGCGAGATCGAATCTCGGCCACAGCGGTCGCATTTCAATGGGTGCGAAATGCGAAAACACCCATGTACTTGGATTTAGGTGCACGTTAAGGAACCCCAGGTGGTAAACATTTCCGAAGCCCCCACTACGGCGTGTCTCATAATCAGAAAATGGTTTTGGCACGTAAAACCTTATAATTTAATTTTAACTTTTCTAAAACACTAATAATAATACCTATAAATAAGTTTTCATTTTTCAAATCCATGTACTACTATTACTCATAATTCCTTTATCTATTGCAAAGTGTTGTACCTTTAAAGCCTTTGTCAATATATTTGAAACTCTTTACAAGCATTATTTTATAACATCTTCCTATAAGTATATTTTGAAATGGTTCCCGTACTAGCCAATGGCTATGGGACCATACAGATTGTGCGTATCTTGTATAATGAAATGTATGTGTTTGTAATAAAGAAAGAAAGAAAGAAAGAAAGAAAGTGGAAATTTGTTACACGTTCATGCTCTAAGAGTGGATTCATTGTTTTTTTATGGTTCTGGTCCCTTGATTTTTCGTTCGTCTAGTCACGTGAAGTAGCCGGTGGTACTAAACGTGCCATACCTTCCTTTAAATTCACATGAAAAAATAAATAAAATAAAGCAACAAGTACACTGTACACTGTGTCATCTATCCCTAATTCTGTGACATTGCCTTCATTTCAATAGGCATTCCTTTATAAAGCACTTAAGCACCTTCTTCGCCAACGTCTACGACAAGCGAGTTCAGCTCAAAAAAAGAAAAAAGAAAGGTAAAGTAAGGGCACCCGTTCTCTTTTACCTTTCTGCTGCCAACTGACTAGGAACGACAAACGCGCTGCGACTGCGGGTTGAGTGTCGGGGGCCAGCTCACCACAGATGATGTCGAGCGTGCAGAGTGTGACCAGAGGAACAATGTCGATGTACTTTTTGTTCTGCTGCTCCTTGAGGTTTTTCACGAATATCACGGCCTGCTCATTGAACACCGGAATGAAGTCCTCCAGTATCCGAAAGTGGAAGGCCGGTGTTAGCATCTTTCTTCTCCGCCGCCATTTGTTGCCTGAACTGGGAGACCGCGGGGCACATCAGACAGCCGCACTTTTCGCACATACAGGCATAGGCAGGCGCAACGAATTTCAGCAATTAAAAAGAGAGAGAGAGCCTCGTTTGGTTCAAGTGGAGTAGCATATTCGAATTTCTGAAATTCAAGTTGTACTTTACTTCAGCATTCCTTTTTGTACAAAGAAAGACAGACGAAACCGGTAAAAGGAGACCTCATTTGTCAGCCTTCTATTCGATGTTTCCCGTGCAATGCAATTCGACCAACAACATGTTGATTCTCAAAGAATTCTCAAGGGCTCCCCCGTTTTGACGAAATAGCATATGCTGGAGCTCACTTTATATGAGATACGACTAGTCCTGGCGGTGTTTTGCTCTTTCGTCTTTAAAAGAAAGATGCGTATTTTCACGTGTACAAAGCCCCATGTTCCTGCTCCTCGCTAGCGGATATGAGAATGACCAAATCGTGATCCAACTATATAAAAAAAAGTATTCTTATAGAAAGCTGTAAAAATGTGAAACATCATTTTGAACAGGAGAATGCATCGTGGTCGTGAATTGAAGAATGTCATTTATTTGGACACTCTCGCGTGGATAGCTTGTTACGGCGATTTCTCGCCCCCCTCCCTTCCAGTTCGACAAAAAGCACCTGATAAACATACGTGCGTCGGCCTCCTTATGTATTCTCAGCTTCCATTACCGTAAGCTCCAACACTGCTTCCGGTGCGGCTACTCCGCACGTGACAGCGCATGCGATTACAGCACAATATGAAGTCGCACTGCCCGTTTATTGTGACCCTCTTGGAGTGAACACAAAAAGAGAATTAATAGTGAGAATTCTGACAAATTACACATCTTAAATATATATTAGTGAGAATGTTAATAGTTTCTCGTTTCTGGTTAATCATTTTGTTATTGCATTTCAAGAAATGTCAGGAAAAAGATTTCTCACCTTGTTAATAAACCTGTGCCCAACCAGGGGTGTAATAATGTGTAGTCAAAAGATTTATCTAAAACGGTATTACTACTTAATATGACCTGAAAAAGTGGAAGGAAAAAAGCACGTTAGTGAATCGGCCCGTGCAGAGCGGAAAACGACCAGCACAGTGGCCGCGACGTGGCGTCATGAAGCAACTCACCTCTACTGTTTCTGCTTTGAAGAAAGATACCACAGGCCTGAACCCCAGCCAGAACCTGAAGATTCTGTCTTTGTCGTGTATTTGTGCTAACCCGCACATGGTCTGCAGCAGCACTGTAAAAAAACAAAGCAAAAATCGATGGTGAATTTAAATCCACGGTGCGTGGAATAAACGCGTAGGAAAAAAAGCTTAATTTTAGGTCATGCTGGGAGTGGCTGGAATGCGGAACGAAAGACGAGGAAGAACAAAAATGCATGATGGAACGCACTTCCTTGTCTTGGTCTGTGGTACATTCTCAATGCAACTTTTAAGTGCATTCCCCCCTCGTTGAAAGTGTGGTCTACAAAATGGTAGCTTCAATTTATGCGAGTACTATAGCATAACGAGTACATCTGTGCAAGGTGCTACAGCATTGACTGAACGGGTACAACGTCTGCTTGGTCTGTTCGCACCTTGTTAAATTACGAGCCATAATATGTAGCACTAGTTTGAGTTTGGTGGCTTTAAAATGTATGACACAATGCGAGTATGACTGAAATATTGCAGTTATTTTTATAAAGTACTTCTTCGGAACCAAAATAAAATGATTGTTTTACCGGGAAGCCACCTTTTCCTCAGCAGGGAAAAGCAGTTCCTACACGACTAAAAAAAAACGCACAAAAGAGTATTTGCAAAATAAGAAGTTACCACAACCACCAAAGCTGACTATCTGCGAAGTCCGTTATTTACGCGTCACCATTCATTTTCTACGCCATTCGTTTCTAGTGCGTCACATTTCGCAACCACTGTGGCCGATCATGCTACGCAACATTGTCACCCGTATACAGTTTCCACGTGTTCGGCGTGTAAACATTAGTAGGTTACAGAGCTGGAGGGGCTGAACGCATATGTCCCACAGACAACCGTGTTGGATCTAATGCAGCGCTAGAGGATGCCTCACTTTGTTGTTTGTAACCACGTTCGATGTCATGACCGTTCACAACTCCTCACGCTTCTCTGCACAATGTCGTTCAGATTACAATGCACAGATTTGCCAGGAATAACTTTAACACCTTTTCAGAACGGTAAGGATTGCACGTGCACACAAACATCCAAACAAAACACGCAAGGGCGAGCTTCTTGTGACTGTACAGCATGCGTTCAAGAAGAGGCAAACATTGGCACTTTTGTGAAGGAAACAAACCTAGCTCGTATTCACGCCACACATCGATCAGAACATTCATGCTTCGTTTTCAGAAAAAAAATGAGAAGACGCTTAAAGCACGTTCCTGTTGCTTATGTGAAAAGCAGCGTATTGAAAGTCTTCGCCTGCCACTGTGGGTACGGCGTTCTGCTGCTGAACAGGAGGCCGCAGGTTCGATTCCCGGCCACGGCGGCCGCATTTCGATTACAAGTGAAACGGTCGTGTAATCAGGCTTGCGTGCTCACTATAGAATTACATGTGGTCAAAAATTAAACGGTAGTCCTCCACTACGGCGTCTCTCATAACCCACTGTGCAGTCTCAAAATGCCAAAACACCACAATTATATTTTATTTAGGCCTTCGTAGGCTCTACGCAGCAACATTCCGAACCTGGATGACATGCGCTATGCAAACCCATAATTATAGATATAGTCGGATGCTGCCATAACTGTAAGCATGGCTGTAGATGGTGCCTGAGAGCAGGTGCACACACGAATTGCTCGTTATTATATGATCAAGGTGTACTGATGATGCTCATCGCTACTGTTACTTCATTCACGGTGACGGAGCACTTTAGTAAAGTAAACACCTTCTTTACCTATTTCTAGTAGCACCATGCAGTCTCTTTTTTTTTCAACCATGTAATTATCGAGCTAATCCGATCACCCGGTGACTATTACGATGGACAAGCGCAAAAAAAAAAAAGACAACCGCACATGAACGCATACATTCCACTCACTATCGTCTAATTCACTGATGGAGTTTGATGTCCCAAAGCAAGATAGTCGTTATCAGAGAGGCCTTAGCGGAGAGCTCCATTTAGACGAGACCACCTGTAGTTCTTTAACCTGTACCCGAAGCGCAGTAAAAGCGCTTTCTGGCATTCTGCCCTATGCGGCAGGCGCGGCTTGGAGTCGTACCCGCGACCTGTTGCTCAGCAGAAGAGCACCATAGCCACTGTGCCATTGATGCGGGTCTCTCACTGTTCGCTACCGTTATTCATTGCTGTGCTTCATCAAATAAGCATGGCAACTGTGCCCTGAATGAAATAAGCATGGCTTAGTTTGATGCATTTCCCGATTTAGTTGCAACCCTTTTGCAGGAACAGCTGTTATTCCATCGGCTTCTGAGCGCCATTCAATGTTTAGTGGCAGCATTCTACGGTTTCAAAAAAGCTGAACATTGCTGTACGTTAAGTATAAACACGTCTCTCTTGGTTCTTTCAGAAAAAAAAAAGAAAAGTAGTTTACGAGGCTTCTGTCGAACAGAGCATGCTTTGTCAGGGATGCTAACCGTCCAGGTTACTCATGTTACGAAGCACTATTATGAAAAAATGGGGGCCCGCAATTAACTTGGTGGCCGGGCAAAATGTCGGATGCTGACTGCCGCGAGATAGCTTGTGAGCAAGAGTTTAGTAACACCTGCTAATGTGCGAACATGAAAAATTGGCAAAAAATGTTCGGCCACCAAACCAAGAAGGTAGGGGGGCGGGGGTTACCACGTGTTTATTTAAAGCTTTCTCTGAGCCCACGCATTTTGTTGAATACGTACGTACTTTATTTACGATGGCTTAGCTTTAGACGCAGCACAGAAGTAACAGCGGCAATGTTGGAACAACCGAGACTCACAAATACGGAAGTCTTCATATATATATATATATATATATATATATATATATATATATATATATATATATATATATATATATATATATATATATATATATATATATATATATAGATAGATACGTATATTGTAGTGTTAGTAATTCAGCGACATCGCAGTTGCAGGTTTAGACCACTGCAGGAACTCGTATTTATCAACTTGCTTAAAGCAAGCGCACTTCCTGGACCCTTTAGCGATAGAAAAACTCCCCACAGGACGTTCAAAAAGCAACGAGTGAAACATATATTCATTTTTTTTACGAAAAAGATTTTTCGTCAAACTTGGCGCATCATTCGTTAAATCGTAAAACGATCTCAAATTCGTAAAGTTTTAGAATAATTTAGGAGAGCTGGCAGGTATGGTTTAGCATAGACATTGAACACCTGTGCGCGAGTAGGAGCTTCCCGAAAGCTCGGCACGCTGTCCGGGCTTCGGCTACCAGAATGTCTTTTGTCTATGGATCCGCGGCGGTATTTCAGAAGCTACGGTATTTCACGGCTGCAGCACAAGGTTGAGGTCAAGAATTATAGCGATGTTCAGTCACTATAGTGACTGAAGGTTCTAAATATGCGAAAATGGCAAAAAAATATATTATCTTCTTGTTTTTGTACGACCACTCTCAAGTCAAGCGTACAGAAGGGTATTAGCGAATTGCATGACGGTCGAAGATTTATGACGCAGCGCTTTAGGCCGCTTCGATGCTGGCGCTCCCGACCTACCACTTGCACATGAATCGTTTGTGTACACACCACAGTATGCGACTGTTCAAGTCGAAGTCCCCAGACGCAAAGCCTATGCAGCCACAATCCCTGTTGTTTGTTGCGTATCAAGCTGTACGTCATTGGAGGTGTTGTTCCTGAGTAACGGATCTGATACGGCGAAGTACTATGCACTTAAACATGACGCCGATAAACGAAACCGCTACTTGGCGCGTGGATTTGTTCGTTTCTGGAGGCGCAAAGCGACAATGGTTGCTGAACTGTGCACAGTGGTACTCGAGCGAAGCCCAATCTTGAGCATTACTTCTGCAAACATTTGCTCGGTGTAAGACATGGGTTGGTAAATAACGCGAAGGGCTGCATGATATTGTGGCTGGTTAGCTCAGTCATTGGCTCAGGACTGCGGACTCTGTGTGCGGAATAGACGGGATGCAACGACCTCTATTAAAAGTAAAATAAATAAGAAATCAATGAATGTAGCGTCTGGGGTAGGTGAAGAATTTTTTGGAACGCAGGGTCCACAGTAGCAGCACTGACTTGAATGGGCGCCCTTTGAGAACTCTGAGTCGGTCCTTTTAAACTTGTATTTGTTTAAGACATGTGCTACATCACATGACTGACGAGATGGAATAAAACCCCTGTATTGGGGCTTGACAAAGCTCCCATCTCCCCAAAGTAGATCAGGCAGTGGCATGCCGACGGATGATCTACTCGACAAGTATACAGGAAACAGTACATTCCGCTAATACAGTAATGACGTACGGAAATCCAAAACTAAACATAACGCCAGCAACTTTTGGTACATCAGGAAGAAATCAGAAACAAATTTTCTTGATGTTTCGACAAGAAATGTATTTAATAGACAAATCATTTAAGCAATGGTTATTAAGAGTTAAAGGAAGAGCATATTTCCATGCTTGCATTCTATGATTTGTGTGTGGCTGTGGGACATACCGTAATTCGTGGTCTCGTAGTGTGTAGTGGACTGGGTTCCACTGTAGATTCCCAGTTTGGGGTAAAAAAGTAATTCTGTGCTGATAGTGTGACTTATAAAAGCAAAAGATACGCATGGGATAAAGAACACCTACTTTCTTAACACCTAAATTTGAATAGTATAGCTTTAAACATAAAGCCTCAACAAATTGTCATGATGACTCCTGCTTTCAAACGTGGCTCATAGGAAACAACTAATGCAAGCAGTTACATTGGACATTGTTGCACAATGCCGAACAACCGGCTATAGTGATTGATATTCACTCCGGATTCAGGTTTTCATTCCCAGAAAAAGCAAGCACTCGAGCAAAGTAATGCCTTTACTAAGGAATAAAGCATCCTCGGAAAAGAAAAAGGCGTCTTATTCAATTATTCGATATTCTCAAGAGAACGACAACTGAAGACTATCAATGTTATAAGCTAGTTTCTCGACCACCACTAGGCGCCGTTTCTCTTCGTTCTCGCGGCAAACGCTAGGATGCGCACGGTTGACGTGATCTTATTGAAACTTGTTAGATATAAAAGCTTCATACTGAATGACAGCTGTAAAGAGCAGCTAAACTAAGCTGACTCAGGACACTTGCATACAATTTCGATACGCAATGTGTGATAATTACGATGACCACTAGGGTGGCATTCAGGACATAAATTTGTTGGCTTTGGAACATTGTTTTTAGCACCAGAAGCACTGAGGATCTGAATGCAAATAAGTGCGAGTTTTTACAGCGTGTCTTGGCGGATACAATCCAATGGCCCGGTGCTATACGACCATTTGTGTGGAACATCCATCGTTTTCTTGTCATTTTGCAGTGATGCAGAAATCAGGAACATATGGCAGTGAAAATCTTACGGTTATTATGATGTTTTCTTCATGATCACTGGAAGTTTCGCCGAACAAAAAGCTGTTAACTCAAAACGCCGCATCAACTACGATGTCCTTGTACTTGAATAGGAATTCTTCCAGCCCTAAGACTGTTTGTCAACATCTCCATGAAATGGAATTGAATTAATCATAGAGTCTCGCTGAATACGCTTCTTGATGCCTTTAACAGCGACCACCTAGTCCAATAAGGAACAGACAGTTTTATTGAAGACAGTGCAGTGGGGATGGAGACCTTGATGCTTCTTTTTTGGCATGGTATTTCGCCGCCAGTAAACATGCGTAATTGATTGAATAAAGAAGTAATGATTCAGTACTGACTAGTAAACTTGATTCTATAATGCCTTTAACATAATATTGCAATTGCAAAATTCAAGCCGCTCAGTTCAAATCCAGCTCATTCAACAGGAATCCTAAGACTAGCATTAGTTTCAATATACTATTACTGTACATACTTGCGGAAGAATACACCGGCGTCGCGCATACAACCGCGATAACTGCTAAGGGTACTTCAGTAAAATTTTCTGTACTCTGGTATGATCATAACTTTTTTTTCGTCGCTTCGCCTGTGCAGAAATAGCCAGAAAAGAACACTTGTCCCTGCCCAGATGTCAACCGCTGTGTTCCAATGGTGCCTTCATCGTGCGCCCACTCTCATTGTTCGTCGTTGATTGTCGTTGTCTTCGTCATCATGCAAACGCTGGCCATCGTCGACGTCGTGTCATTGTCCATATTCCTGCCACCACTGTTGTCGGACCACCTACCGTTGCTTTTTATGCCAAATAAAGCGATTTTTTCCCCAGTGATCCTCTGTCGTTTTTTTTTTTACCCGCACTGTCTTCGTTGCGCACTGCGAGACGTAACTACGTGGAAGAACAATTCTGCGATTCATTTAGGGGTCGGATATCTGAAATCTGGCGATATTCTCAGGATTTAAACTATGTCAACATACCTTGCACTCTGACCATTGCAATTTCGGAACTGAAACATGTTCAATAAAACAGTTATTAAAATATTTAGCTAATATTATTACCCATTCTCTGATTATCGCACACACAGGAAAAGTCAGTCATTATTACAGCCGGCACAAATAATCCTTTATTAAAACAAAGACATCATTATCTTGATTGTGCGCATTAAAAAAAATTTGTCCCTTCCTCAAAGCAGGCGGCATCGACTCTACATGTTTCGGGCTTCGTCGTATTACCTTCATGTGCGTCACAAGAATAAATCGCTGCCATTGAACGGGTTCGTGCGTTACCATAAACGGTAGCAGCAGAAACAGGTTACATAAATACGGGAGCAAGAAAAAAAAAAGTGGACGGATCGATCGACAAAGAGGACCGACCCAGCTCAGCATGCATGTGGCGCGCTAACGTTTTTTAGTGTATTTGCAGGCACACGACTTGGTGTGTTTTTTCATGCTACAGAAGAAAAACGTTTGACTCCTGTTGACTGTGACGATATCCAAAAGACATCTACTTCGTGTGCAAACAGCACATTTTGCAACCTCGATAAAAGGTTGAAACCCTCTCGTGAAACCCTCTCGTAGTGAGAAACACATGCTGCCAGCTGCTACCAATCCTTGTATGCGTAGGACAACGTCCTTGAATAATTAGTCTTTAGACGTGACGGTAATCATTCAATGCGTGAAAAAAAAGGGCCTGACAATTTTCTAACGCAAGCTGCAATTTTAGGTTCCACAATGAGTTTAGTTCATGTGAGGTGACACAGTCGAAAGGGATATATTTTAAACTACTAACATAGTGGTGGAAAAAAAAAGTCACGGCGGTTTTCTTCGAGGTTTCTTCGAGATTTGAGAGAGAGAGAGAGAGAGCAAATGATAAATGAAAGGTAGGGAGGTTAATATGGACTGAGCCCGGTTGGCTACCCTAAACTGGGGAAAGGGAAACGGGGACGGGAAAGGCAACGGGTCCCCGTTCGAGATTTGAACTACTAACGGTGCGTACGGGGCAAATGCCCGTGAAATAAATCGATTAAATACCATACTACTACCATTATGAGCATTCATTTATTCGTGTCTTTATTTCCAAACAAGTAGGATAGCTGTAAGGGTAAATGTATTATGAAGAGCTTTTCAAAACTAATAGACACGGCCTCAATAACAGCTGCAGGTAAACAATTCCAGTCTTTACTGATAAGTAACAAAGAAAAAAAACAATTTTGTTACACATTTTTGTTCTTTTTTGTCGTTAGAAGAAGTGGATAAATAACTTTCACGCTATTCGTGCCCAACGCCCATGTGACACAAAGATCGTCTATCACAACAAGTACATTAATGTATTACAGCAACGATTTCAGGCTACACTCCTGAGTATTGTCATCGTGAAGGTTATCGTAGTGGCGGTTCGGCCATTTTAGTAAAATCTTCATTGTCATATAAACGTCGCCATGATCTTTTTTTTCGTCATTGCCTCTGTGAATCAGTATGGCTAGAAGTAGAGAGTAATAACCTGCAGCTGCCTACCAAACGTAACATCATAATTGCATGCATTTATCGCTCACCTTCTTCCTCTTACATCGAATTTTGTAAAGAATTTGAGCAGTTACTAAACACAGTCACTGATGAAAACAAGGATATTGTGATATGTGGTGACATTAACATCAACATTATCAGCCCTGACAGTCAATGTTGCTCTGAGTACTTACGTACTTATCTTAGCTGCGGTCTCTCCTCACAAATTACAGCTCCAACGAGGTGTGAAATAGGCGGACCTAATACTTTAATTGACCATGTACTGTCTAGCATACCTACTGATCTTAGCACAGCTGGAATAGTGGAATATGCTGTAACAGACCATTACCCTATATTTTATTGCATAGGTTCCGTAACGCCTTTTCAACCAGCAAAATATGTCAGGACTTTCTTTGATTCTAATAAATTCACTGGTATGATTCGTGCAATTGACTGGGCTGACGTGCTTGAAGAGCAATGTGGCGAAAGGGCTTTTGAATCTTTTTTCGCAAAAATATCTGAATGCTCTAACTTATGCACAAGTAACACTATGGTGACGCGTTGGTTTAGCTCACCAAGAAAGCCTTGGATTAGTGATTCTTTATTGCGGTCCATTAAAAAAAGAGATAATCTTCGTAAGAAACTTAAAGTCCAGCCATTCAATAATGCGTTGCGATTGCGCTTCCACACATATTCAAATGTTCTAACAGCCACTTTAAAAAATGTCAAGCGTAATTACTACGAAAATAAAATTAGAAAAAATGGAAGTGATACCAGACGAAACTGGCAGGTTATTAAAGAATTCTTAAACATCAGTACAACTAAAAATCGCATATCGTGTATGAACCACAATTCTGCTAATATTACTGACCCTCAAGACATAGCTAATGTTTTCAGTGACCATTTTAGTATTGCAGACGGTAGTCAGCCTGATTCAACGTTACTTAGTTTTCCGCGCTGTTCTCATTCATTTTACCTGTTCCCCACAACATCTCTGGAAGTATATAACACTATCAATTCTCTTAAAACTACCGGTCCGGGCCTCGACTTGATACGTCCCTCTAGCATTAAGCTTGTGTCTAACGAAATCTCACCTGCGTTAGCACATATAGTAAATAGACTATTTATAGATGGCATCTTTCCTAACCGCCTCAAGACAGGTAAAATAATCCCAGTATTTAAAAAAGGTGACCATAAGTGCACAAGTAATTATCGTCCTATCTGCATTTTGTCTTTCTTTAGTAAGGTCATCGAAAAACTTATACATAATCGCTTAACTAAATACTTATCCAAATTTAATCTTTTAACTCCTGATCAATTTGGTTTTCGTGACAATTTTTCAACTGAATTAGCGCTTATTACATTTACTGAGAGGGTCAAATTAGCCATCGATCAAGGCCTATTAGTTGGTGCTCTCTTTATTGATTTCACGAAGGCGTTTGATACAATTAACCATCGTATTCTTTTAAGTAAACTTGAATCATATGGCATTTCTGGACCGCCTTTACAAATAATTCGCAACTACCTAATTAACCGACAATATATAGTCGAATTTAATGGTGTCTTGTCCTCTTCAAAAACTGTAAATACAGGTGTCCCCCAGGGATCAATACTTGGGCCACTTTTATTTCTCATATTCATTAATGACTTGCCAGACATATTAACACATGCGCACTGCCTTCTTTACGCTGATGACACCACCATTTTCGCATCTGATAAAAATTTATTTGCATTGCAGGATAAACTTAACGCTGACCTAAGGAATGTTCATTCATGGTGTGTAAAAAACAAGCTAACCATTAACCCATCTAAGACAACATTTATGGTATTCCATTCTTCAAAATCTTTGCACATTGATTCTATTGTAGTGTCTCTAAATAATAATGTATTTGCAAGATCCACGTCTACTAAATTTCTTGGTGTAGTACTAGATGAAAACCTAAAGTTCCAGTGTCATATTCAATCACTTATTCAAAAAATCTAATTTGGTATTCACATCATAATAAAAACTCGCTCTTTTTTCCAGCAAACCATTCTCATGTCTTTATATTACGCGTATATACACAGTCATCTCTCATACTGCCTGTCATCTTGGGGTAATACATATACCACACATCTTCATCAGTTAGAAGTTTTGCAAAAGCAGGCATTACGATTAATTGCATTCCAATCGCATACATCTCCCTCTGCTCCAATATTCCGTTCCCTAAATGTTTTACCTTTACGCATGTTATTCAATCATAAGCTGTCGCTACTTATGTTTCGTCTTATAAATACCCAGTTTAATATTCCAGGTTTTAGTCGCTCTAGCCTCATCAATTATAACAACACAAGATTTTCAGCTCAACTCAATCTTCTTCTTCCAAAAGCAAGAACTAACTATGGGAAATTTACCGTCGCGTTTTCAGGCGTTTCTGTTTGGAATTCTATACCATCTGACATGAAGACATCTACATTATTATCATTCAAACGTAGAACGAAGGAGCATTTTATGAACACTTTATCTGACTCGTAGCATAATTTAACAATCCTAGAATTATTTAGTATGTTGTTCACTTTACCATTACGCAATGTACTTTTCAATTACCGAGTTACTAAATTTTGCCTTAAATGATACGTCTCCTCGTTGTTAGCTTTACGTGCCATTTATCCTCGTTTTAATTGTTGCATGTTATCTTTAAGATTTCTTCAATTATTTTTTCTTCTTAACTCTGTGAATATACCTGTGATATTGTTAACAGATTTTTTTTCTATCTTATCGTTTATTTCCAATGTAGAAACTGTATAATATATCACATGACTCACTGTTTGCCTCGATCCTACTATCCCCTTTTCATGTTTTGTTAGGAGGTCCCCCCGACAGTTGTTACTTCGGGACCTCCGAATGTTGTACTTATACCCATCTTGTATTTCTTTTGTCAAAAAATAAATATTGATATTGATTGATTTCGATCAGTTCGAACGCATGCATTGCCTCTCAAAGGAACGGTTTCCCACGCCGGGTCAACACTAGGCACTGCTTGCACCCATGGGATAGAAGCTAATTATTTCTGCAGACGGATTGCAGTGTACAAGTCTGGCTCCCGATTTGAGAACAGGCTCATTTTCTAGATAAATAGTTTACATAAAAAAATTTACTTTTTTTTACTAATTTACTTCGTACGTGGAAAGCCTCTGAATGAAGACGTGGCGACGTCATTATACATTTACTTCCTAAGAAAGGCGAAGGCGGAGAGCGGCGTGGCGGCTGCGGCGACGAGCCCAGTCCAGAGCGAGAACGCGTGTTCTAGACTCCGAACTCGCGCCAGATGCGGATGCACGGCGCTGACGACTATTGAGTAGTCATCATTGAGTACGAGTAGTCGTAAAGATAAAGATGACACCACACCCTCCAAGCTGTACGATTGCCTACACCTGCCGTCTCCTGCTTGACCTGCAGAGGAAGATAACGAAACATCGCGGCCTTTCCGCAAAACACAATGTCATCGAAGCGCGCTCTCTCGCTAGTCCTCTGCAAACGGTAAGAGTGCAATCGGCCCATTTGTTGCGCCTGAGACGGCAAACATTGGAAACAAATACGCTTCCTCCTTGGACAAAAGCAAAAAAAGAGAGAATTATTTTCTATTGACTGTCGGGATCAAACCCAGGCCGTTGTACCACGGCACAGCTGACGCCAGGTACTCTCAATCACTGGCTTGAGTTTGTGTATGCTATAATGGCGCGCGACGCAGCAATTAAGTAATAATTAGATTCTGTGAATGCACGGGACATTGGCAACGTATTGGTCACCATGATATGGCAGGTGCAAAAGGTGAAGGAGAACAAATTGAAGATTTTATCGCAAAATTCGTTTCTTATGTACACGTGCCGGCGATGAAAGTGCCGAAGTCAGGCATTCGATACTGCAAATGCATAGCTGCTTACGCCCTGCAACATCACAATGTCGCTGCGAACTCTTACATCTTCTGATCGAGTGAAACAATGAACGCAGTGCACTCCATAATCATCCTGCTAGTCTCTCAGAGCTTATGGCTAAAATCTTTACGCCGTAATCAAAATATTTAACTGACTTTAATACTCGTTCCGATACAGTATATAGTCATCCTGTAATGTGAAACATAGAATAGAGTCACACCGCTAATGGGGCTGAAGTAAAGAGGCACTTCACGCCTACAAAGTAAACTTCCTGAATATGGAATGCGTCAAACCTTCGGTGTTCCAATTCATGGTTGGAGAATCACGGAAGAGCCCTGTACGCAACTTTAAAACAAAAATGCAAGAGATACTATTTCGAGAGACTTGCACTTAAAATAAAAGTTCAGCCGAGCACTTTATTAAACCGGGACTCCTCTTTCTTTGTCGCAAACATAATTCACATGCAAAAGCCATTCAGTCAATCTTATTCAAGTATTTTGTGACGTCGCATACCATGTTTGGCATCATACCGACCGCAGTGACCCCAAAGCATAGCATCAAAGAGGACAACGTCGTCGACTAGTCTGTCTTTCAATAAAAACACTCAGTGAGTGCCCTTCCACTCCGTGAAGGAGGATGACCAACGAAGCTGTGTATGCAGGCCCCTTAATGGTCAACTGCACCTCCGCCGCGAGTTGGCACGGCATCGCAATATCGTCGCGATCGGCCCACGTATCGGAAGTGCTTAACGCCTGCTTTAACTCCGCCGCGGGTCGGCCCGGTATTGCACTATCTTCGGGATCGGCCCACGTATGGAGAGTGCTTAACGCCTGCGTCACTTCCACCGCGGGTCGGCCCAGCATTTCACTATCTTGGGGAGTTTTTTTTTCAATACGCGGACACGATAGTGGGAAAAGTAGCCCCTGACAGCTTCGCTGTGAAAAATGCCAGTATTAATGCGAAGCATTCTTATCGAGTACAGCAGGACATTTTCTTCCATCTTCCCGACCGTTTTCGTGGGCCGATCCCGAAGGTCGTGCAGTCACGGCTCTTGTCTTCCGAAGAAAAGCGCGTCGGGGCTCCTCAACAAGTAAAAGGAAAGGGTTGTGGAAGCAGGTGGGTGGGAGCCTTGGCTGGGGGGCCCCCCTGCCTGCTTTCACAACACTGTCCTTGTACAGTAAACTCTTATCAATTCAATTCAACAAGTGGGGATTGTTCTACGGCACTCAATGAAAAAAAAAGCTTTTAAAATTGCTCATGTGCAGGGGCGTGATCGAGCCCACACCCCAAGTGTTTCTCCACGCACAGAAGCCCGACGCTTTAACGCGCTGCGCCTCGAATGCTTTAGCCGAAGAAGCCTCTCACCCTGCAGCCGAGTTCGAAGTACGTAAGAGTAAGCGCGCCGATGCCGCTCGTCGTCGTTACACTGCTCAGGCGCCTGAGGCCCGCGCTGGCCCTACTGGAACGAAAACGGATTGCCGAAAATGAACGCTACGTCGCCCAAACCCAGTACACGAAGTTTCTTCGAAGTAATAAAAGATTTCATCTTCAACAATCGTTGTGCCATTCTCGCCGCACATACCACCAGTTTGCACACAGGCTACAACTGCGGTCACCGTTTCGCTCCTTAGGATTAACACGGCTCGTGAGAACCCTTCTTATCAGCAAACAACAATTATTCGCATCACGTCGCGCTCAAATGGAGTTGCAGCTGCAGGAATTATCATCTAACCTTACTTGACAAAAGGAACGGATAGCGAGCTGTTAGAGCCTCGCGTCTGGATAATGTCGCTCATGAAGTCCTTGCATGTTGAGGAAAGACAAAATAAAGTTTTTCGCCACACTGTACGGATGTCTAGGGCTTCATTATTCCAAATGATTGACCACTAGGTGAATATTCGCTATTCCTAAGAAAAAAAGGCAGCCTACTGAACGCAGCGTATTTGCCTAGCCAAGCTCTAGCGAAAGACCTCGTGAAGCCGAACTTTGATTATACAACATGCACTGGCCGGTTTCTTTTGCACAAGTCGGTGTTCAGTATTAGTTTTGCACAAGCTATATAAATCAACCAGTCTTTACTCAGCGAACCCGCGAGGCAGCACGGCGGCCTAGAAATGTTCGCGTTCTCCTCTAAATGAGGGAATGTTCTGACGATAGCACTTGTGCCCCTTTCCATTCCCGTTGTACTGCTGAACCACCGTTTTTTCTAGTCCTGAAGTCTACAATACCGGGAGCATCCTGGAGCAGAGCTTCAAGAGAGCGCAAGTGGGGTTACTCACCCTTTTGCGCTCGTACTTAAAGCTGACGTACTCCAGTACTATTTCGCTCTGCTGTAATAACCATTTTATGGCATGCTGTCACGTTATATGAAAAAGCGTTAAGAAAAATAGGAATGAATAGTAATATTCCGCTACACAGGCGAAGGTGTAGCCCACGGTAAGGCCACTTTTCAGGGTTCATGGCATTCGGTTGCTCACGATGAAGGTCTACATGAGAGGGCAACGCAATGTGATTGTCAACCCGCGCGCAACGAGATAGCTCCAAGGGAAATCCTGGCCGCAGCTCTTATTAATTACTCAAGCAGAGACCCCTACAAGGCGTTCTTCTCGCTGTCTCCGAAAGGCTTTTCTTGTACACTCGTGCAGGCTGCGTAAACTTCGTTGAGCTCGTTGCTTCATTGAGACAAATTATTTTCGCCTCAACGGTCTCCTCACTCGCTTTAATTGTCTAGCCTGTATCTGTCATCTAGATGAATGTAGACAACGAGACCAATGACTACATGCAGACCTGTAAATTGTGTTGGAAATGTGCAAGGCCGAAAATGATAGTTAAGTGCCATTTGGGTAGATCGTAGTGTACAATGCTTCTGCGGCAAATCGCATAAATGTAATTTCTTTCTTTTTTGAATGTGGAAGTTGAGTCAGTAACGCATCAATCTGCCGAGTCAGAAGACGAGGTTGTGTAGATCAGGGGCAGTGCTTGGGTGTCGGGGCTAGTTAAGCTGCCCATACCCTGTCGTGCAGGCACGATGTGTCACTCTCACTGATTGCATCACATGATCTCTTTCTTTTCTTTTTTGTTACCTTGTGTTTATTTTAATATGAACCATTATTATGATCTATCTTCGGGCTTCTTCATACATTCAATTGGGTAGCCTTAATCGCAGCCTTAATAATAATAATAATAATAATAATAATAATAATAATAATAATAATAATAATAATAATAAATGCAGAATAGTGGGTTTCAAATCCTTGCCCTCAGACGAGCAACCCGATGCTCTACCAATTATGCCACCGACCCAAGCATAGCTCGAAAAGTGTACCAGTTCTTTTATGGCACAAGGCTATCCTGTTCTATCAGGCGCTTGGCGCAATTAGCGCCAATTATGAAAGTAAGCGCGTGACACTCTTTTCCCTCTCGTGATAGTTAGCTCTTTGAGACGCTATGCGGCTATGGGATATTGCACCAACTTCGGAATCGGCCCAGTTCAGCCAAGACGAAACACCCAGCAGGTGATGCATCCACTTCACTGGCACGTAGTGCGTGCGAGTGTTTCTTCGTTCTCTCTACGCTGATGCATCGCCCTTTGCGCTCCAGACGGCGTTAGGCGTTCCATCAATCGCACCCTCCACACAGTTCCTGCGCAACCAGCTGTAAGCATTTGTTCGTGAGTGACGTCAAGTGTTCTCTCCTTCATTCTCTCTTGTAAGCAGCGGATAATACGTCTAGTTTAGCGCCGCTCTTGTGTGGGATGTTTCCTCCTTCTGATTGCGCAGATATGTCTTGCATTGTACTCTAGATGGCATTACGGCTACAGGTGGTGTTAGGGAGGTTCACGTTACAATCTCACTGTGTACGACCCGGGTTTAGAGCATGTGTGTCAGTCTGCTTCTGATAGCCCCTTCTTAGAGTGAAGCACGTATACAAACGTAAACCGTAAACCATTTCACCACATGCGCTGTGAGGCAAATGCTTTGCATGGATTCTCAGAATGAGTGGGATCTGCATGACCTTCATTTTTTTTTGTAATCTTGCTGCATTACCTACGTCATTCGATAATAAACTCCTTAATTCCGAAATCATGCGTAGTTCGCTCCTTTTATTTGTCTGTTTCTGTAATACTGTTAGAAGCCCCGCTTCCACAGCACTCAAGCAATTCAACTTACACAAGAGGGAGCGCGTAGGACGGGCGGAAAGTTCGAAGCTTTAATTATTCTGTCTGAAAACATATTTATCACACATTTCTTGCGATAAATACTGTTAGAGGCATTTAACCCTTCACTAAATGGAGATGGGTAGTAAGTGTATCGTATCCAAATGTACGGTTAGGTGTGAGGAAGGAGTAGAGCTATTTTACTAGGGCCCCCTTAGGAGTGACCGTACAAAAACATAGAACAGCCCCAATCCGGGATAATTCATGACCCTGCCCGAGTTTAGTACTCTATCGACGATAACAAGACAGATCATGCGATGAATACAACCATCCGCCTTGCCCTGGCCCACATGTATCCACAAGAAGATCAGTGTCATCGCAGGAAGCAAACTGCGCGACTAAACAGTTACAACACTGGTGATTTTGATGCGACAGCTCGAAAATGAGTTGCCTGTGCCCATCCGCCCATCACGCGAACTACGAAGGCTGTTATCGTTAGCCCACCCCTTCACCCTCAGCATCACACTTGGAACAGGGTGAACAAAGGCAAGACTTTGCACCGCCTCAAGCTGAATTCACTGAAGCCTGCTCATTTTCGGTTGTGCATCAAACAAATTTGACAAGCAGCATAGCGTAAACTGAAAATTTCGAACCAATGTTCACAATACACGTAAGCTTGTGATGAACTGCAACTTTGTAGAGACAGGTCGACTAATTGTTTATTTAGTGTAATTCCCTCAATTGTTGGCTGACGCTGCCATCAACTACAATGAGCGGCCAGAAAAACAATTGAAGTTTATGCGGAAGGTACACACTGTAAATAATACCGTACACGCGAAACTGCAGAAGTTTTGAGCGTGCGCGTTTATGCATTCAACGGCGAACTAAGTGTGCAAAATAACATGCGCCGTATTTTAGACACGTCTTTTATTGCATTTGACATGTTCAATGTTGCAGACCAGTCCTCCGCATGTGAAATTAGGCCTGCTATCGTTTCGTTGAGTGAGGTGAATTCCAGTACACGCGATATTTGTTTAGTGCTCAGAGAAATCTTTCTGAACTATAACATAGTAAGAACATGGGTCAGGAACTTCTCGGAAGGCCTTGAAACCGTTCGCATCTAAGAACCAAGACACCGATCATTTCTCGTCAACGAAGAATTCGTGCGTGTGGTTCAAGAGAAGCAGGAGTGCAGTTCGGAGCGTTCGTTACGTGCACATCTGAAAAACCTCAGGAATTACTAAACGGGAAGTGTTGCTATCTTTTCTGCACTGCTTTCTTACCTCATAGTTTGTTTGTATTTTCTCTATTCTGGAGAAATTTCATGAAAACCGCACATTCACAATTTTGCTACTTTATATCGTCTGCATTGATTTACATAGCAAAAGATGCCCCAACGTCCGGCATTATCCAGAAAGATGACGTCATAAACGCTACGCGCTCTTTCCATAAATCACGGGCAGCATTGTTTGAAGGTGTGGGTTGAAGAAAAGCTCGTGCATCACTGAGATGAATCTCGTAATAATGGAGTCAGCTGCGTAGTGAAGTGGGTTACGGTGCTTTAAAAATAATTTTTTTGTTACTGCTAATGTCAAAAACAACTTATGTCTTCGCAGATAATCCATTAAGCAAATTTTCTGCGTGCCTTATGGCATTCCTGAGGTAAAGCATCGCCTTTGTCAATTTGCAGCCCTGTGCAGCAAGAAGCTAGAAATACATTTTTCCTCTCTGTAACAAGAAAACAAGCACTCCTGGATGACAATACGTGCAGAGCGCAAAGCGATAAACGAAGAGCAAATATATTTGCCGACATCTGCAAGTCGTTCTCTAGGATTCCATACCTGCAGTTTTTGTGACCATCTGTGCGTTCTATGCGGCCGGAAAACGCGTAGAACATGTTATGCATCTGACAGTATTGGTAGTCTGAATTTTCTATATAAATTTGCGCCGTGAGTCGTGCCAGACAATTCCAGTGAGGAACACCGATCGAGAGGGGTGATCAAGCTATACCTCATCAAATGCCGTTGCATTCACACAGCCCAAAACAGTGATATTAGTGGCCATTACTTCATCATTTTATTATTATAGTATTACTATATAATTTATTCTATTATATTATAGTGTTTACTGTGTTACGGATACGCCAGTAACAAAGCGTTCTTATTTCGTAATTAGCATTTTATATCACCAAGCAACGTGCCAGTTACCCATAATGGGCTTTCACACTAAAATAACCTGTTTCAGTGCAAAAAAACTGCCTGACGTTCAACTAAGCTTTCATTTCTGCAATAATTCACAGTTTGCGCTATTTTCTTTACTAAATGAACACGCTTGTTCTTTAAAGGTGTCAATAGTGGCGAGTCTTAATTTGCATTGAATGCTACGTTCACTCTTAAAAAAATTCACACTATTTGGGTTGTATCTTGTCTCACAACAATAACCATCATCTGTCTTGCCCGCATTTCCTATCTTTAACGCTGCGAGCCAGGTACTTCCAGGTTACGAACGGCTCGCGCGTTATCAGCGTGACACAGCATTCTCAACAGGAAAGTGGCGAGCGCTGAGTTTTCAAAAAATGAAATGCAAGCAAGGCAGATGATGATTACTGTTGTGGGACAAGATAAGCCCCAAAGGGTGTAAGCATGTTTAGCGGCGTTGGCCAAGAAGGCGCCTTCTGAAAGTCCCATTGATGGTCCAATGACAACTCAAAGTTTCTTGTTACGTAATTATCTTGCCCAAAGATTCTTCTCGAAAGTATTTAGTAAAAAGCAAAGTAACGATGATCCAACCTTCTTGAAGTGGAACTTCACGGCCATTGGAATTCTTTAGGTATTCAGACTACGCGATTTGCTGAAACGCATACTTCCATTCTTGTGCTCGAAGATCACTTAAAGAAGACCACTGCGTTCCAATTCAATTTTCTCGAATATATCCTGCGACACAGTTTGCCATTTGACACGCATACTCTATTTAACCGAGCGGAATACCGCAAATATAATGCGCATTAGACTGATGAAGTAAAAAGGCTTCTCTGCAACTCTGCCCCCCCCCCCCCCTGACGGCACCGGAGCGAAGGAAAACCTCTGTGTCGGTTCCCTCGTGAAAGCTCATTCAGTACTTCATGGAATGGCCGACATTTATGCAGTAGATGTCTGCGGCTTCGAAAAGAACATTTAAGACTTCTTGTGGCATGGTCGTCGATTTCATTTGCAACGACAATCACTATACAATGCATGGGGAGGACTGTATGATCATCCGCTGTCCGTGCCGACGCCACTGCAACATTGTCCTCTACCGACCATAGGCCCACAAGGCAGTGGAAGCACTTCTGTGTTTTTTCACAATGTCTTCCCTGTGAAGGTTCCTTTCACTGAATGCTGCAGTCCACGAGCGTGCCCGCATTCACCGCGCCTTCCTTTCTTACATCCTTTTGATCTTTCTATTCCACTGTTCTCCTGCCCCAGGGTAGGATAGCAAACCAGATACTTTTCTGGTTAACATACCTACGTTCTCTCTCTCTCTCTCTCTGTTTGAAGATAAACAACAACAAAGACAAGGCTGATTAAAGGCTTTGATCACCTCCTTTTAAACTTTGTGGACATCTAAAGCTTCAGTTTTATCTCCTAAGCTACGGTCAGTGTACTAATAATGTAGTTGCCCGTCTAGAAAAAACCCTTCCCCGGTGCTGGGTAGCCAACCGGAGAAACCCTCTAGTTGACCAACCTGCCTTTCCATTGATTTTATCTCTCTTTCAATTAGCGCATTTACTTTCGCGCTAAACAATGTGCATGATACCGAGGTGCTTTACGCTCTCCTCGCGTCCATGAACACCGTAATACGAACTTTTTGGTAGATAAGATCAACACTACTCAGGCTCAGAAAGAGACGATGAAACGTAAGTAAATACTGTACAGTGCAAACCTGACTAAGTTCTCTGGAGGGTTCTCAGCAACATCCTAAATGTGTCGGCTTCTTCGAGAAGCGCTTGGAGCTTTTTTGACTGTAAGCCCTTACAAGTTCATGTGTGTTACCATCAATCCTCTGATTCAACGTGTTCAACAATTTCACCGATCGACGTTGTGCGTCTTTCCATGGAAACCTCTAAGAATCAAGAAAGAGAATACTTGGACGAGAGACATGATGAGAAATCTGAGCGAAATCTTTCCTCGAATTATTAGCAAGGGAGCAGGCAAGATCGTATGAAAATTTTGTACTTTTCAAGGAAGCTTTCGAGCTGAACATAACTTCTCGTTCCTTGAGGTGGCCAGCCCCCAACGACTAATGCCGTTATAAGTGCAGTGATAACACGTGCAGTTATAAGGCATACGCTCACAATTCGTGCAATATTATACACATGTTCCAACATAGGTCTTTCGTCCTCATTTCTGTGAACGAAGTTACCATAGCACGTCAGATGCTAATGGACAATCGATTGAGTCAACCTTCCTCGGTTATTTTCAGAAGAGTTCAGCAAGTACGGAAATATTACCAGGCAATGCAATGTACGAGCTTTTATGTAAACTACGATGCTACAACGAAACTACGATGCCTATCAACCTGGAACGCACCTTTGAACACTTCAGCTTCAGCAGAAGTACCCGTACCCGTACCCGTACGCGAACACTTCAGCAGAACACCCCCTGGCGTGGCCGCACCAGCAGGATAACGAAATACCACTACTACGTATATGTGAGGAAAGACAGCAGAAGGCAACATGGCGACACAAACCCTAGCCTCTAATCGTCTTCTTTCTTTCTTTCTAACCACGTATAAATACCATGGAATGTCACATACATGTATTGGTTGATAATATAAGTGTGTAAGCAAGACATAGAGAGGACAGACGTTTTTCAGATCGATCTATGCCGACACTTGGCCACAAAGAATCAAAGGGGTGCGAGGGGGGTATGTAACCATGCATCACTTATGCCTTAGCATTATCACCCAAGGCTTATCAGTGAGCATTGATACGTCCTATTTCTCCCTCCCCAGGCTAGAGCGTGGTATTTCAGAGCTTCCTTCAAAGAAACCTTCTCGTTCGCTTTTGCGCTGCTTATCTTCTGTACGCACACAAAACAAATCATAAGCATACTTGGAAGAACTGTCCTACGTGAATGACTACATGCTTCAGTGCGTTTGTGTGTTTATACCACACACACACACACTCACCCACACGCACGCACAACGTCTCACATCAATATGGCGGGTTATTGGAATAAAATGAATAGTTCAGAAAGCTGGCATTTCATCACTGGACATCCTGACCAGCCCATGTGAGCCAGCCTTCGTTGTCAGTTTATTATAAACATTTCTACTACATTGATCATTGTAAGGTACTTGACTTCGTGGTTTTTCTTTTTCTTCTTTCTAGCTCACGCGACATGTACAATGTGTATGTAATTCCTTGTGGGCAGTACAAATTCATTTGTAAGTTGAGTGCTTGCATGTGTCCTCTTCCTTTGTGTTTCATCGTCCCAGTGCTCCGATTTCCCAGTGATGGCCGCTCAGTTCCAACAAATCTGAAAGCCAATTTTATGTGTGCTGCGTACCTTTAATACCATGTTACCCTTAGTTACGAACACCCAATCAGAAGCGAATCACGTCACATGGCCTAAAACATGGTGGCTCTTGTCTACTGCTGTCGAGATGCCGAAAAAGGCCAAGTGCATATAAAAACATGCGCTTTCTCGAGCTGTCTCAAAATGAACAGCCCGCCAGCGTTTGTCCTGTATTCTTTGTCATGTTTCGCTTTTTATCTGCGCTGCCCAAGATTGGTCAAGTGGTGTCACAGGACTTCTGCGTACCGCAAAAAGCGGGCCAGTGTGTGACCTTCGTGGCACGGATCTGCCACACGCGTGCTTCTCGAGCGCGGCATGCTACGCACGTTTTTCCCGCTAATTTGGACATACAGCTGTCATGTTTATGAAAGGATTCCCGCGAGCGTGTGTACAGTACGCTGTAGCGCGTGGCAAGCATGCAACCTCGCCCGCGCATGTTGAGGACGGCATTCCGTATTCTGCTTGCAACCCCTTAACGAATGCTTCCTTTATCTTAATTCTTCTTTTTGCACGCCCGCAAACAAGAACTATTTCATTTGGATTTGATATCAGCGTAACATGATCGTCCTATCAGATTCTTCTGTTTTCCGCTCGCATGAATTATTAACACGGAAAGATGGAAACGCGCAAACAGGGCTGCAGGCAGTCGAAGGAGTGGCACGGCACCACTCTGCTTTTCACCTCTCGCCCCTACGCCACGCGACATGTTGACGACGAGGCTTTTTGCCGCGCGCTCACGTGTTCCCTTTAATAAAGACCACAATTGACCCTAAGCCTGGAGTACATGGAGCGAACTATCGAAGTTCGAGCGTTGCACTTCGTGCGGCGGCGATTGCCAGACGCTCGGCGTTGGAATAGTTGACGCTGGCCGCCGATGTGACTTGGCCAGATGTTTTATTAATTAGTATTTATGGCGCAAGGGCTACAACGGCCAAAGAGCGCCAGCAACGATGTTTAGTAATGCAGTAGAATGTTATAAACATGTCAGCGGGTATAGTGGGTTGCAATGCCTGTGATGTACTGCGGTGGCTGTAAAGGCCTAGGAATTAAAAACATGAGGCTTGCATTTCTTGGGAGAATTTAGGGTGATCATGTAGGATTTCAGGCAGCGTAGAGAAGATGAGTTTAAAAGCGGTAAGATATATTCTTCAAAAAGTTCACATCACTAAGATAACTTAACAGCCGGTCGAGGGGGAACATCGGCTCAGCCGATAGGAAAAATGCAGGATGCATAGGTAAATTGGTGCGGTAAAGTTCTCGTCGGGCGAACGCCACCGCCGGAAGCGTCCAACAGCACCATCGAACATGTGCCAATCCGCGTGCAGAATTGCTCCTACACTCATGCTTTGGATTCCGGTTCGTCTTCTTGTAACGGCGGCCATTTGCACATGGAGAGGAACAGAAATTGTGCCTAATTACCGCTTAATTACGCGCCTCGCATGGCGCCCAATCTTACGTTTTCGAGAAAGCATGGCTTGATCTCGTATCGGTGCAACTATGTTTGAAAGTGAAGTCGGAAATAAGAAAAGAAAAAAACATAGCGATTGGTAGCGTGCTGCGCAGCTACAGCTTCAAGCGACGACGCCATGTTATGTATGCAGTTCGAGCGCTATTCAGTCAAGAGGCAATCAGAAATGATGCAGTTGCGTCCCGAAGCAGGCACTCACTCTATTTATGATGCCGCAATTCTCTTCGATGGTCATTGTTGACACGGCGATACTCCGAATGTTACGACGAAAGGCGCATTTATATAGCAGCGACCGCAGGTTCCGGTTATGTCATAAGAGCAAGTTCTGGGAATAATTTGCTGACAATGACAACGGAAAGATATTTTAACAAGCCAAGATTTTAACCAAGATTATTGAACGTGTCTGACGGCGTGACAAATTCTCCGCTAAGGAGTCGCGATCTTGACTTTCCTTTTAGTGCACTGGTGCAGTCTAGTGACCGCTTCCCACCTGGTATGCACATATTTTGGAATCATGCATGATATTCTTTTATTCTTTTGAACAGTGACCCCACTATAATATTTATCACTTTCGTTCAAGATACTTGCTGGAAGCGGAAACAACAGCCGGGCTATATGGGTAGCAGTGCTTGTTTTTCTTTTTACAGCACAGCTCTATATAACTAGGGTTCCGTGCATTTTTGTTCTCCGTGAACAAAAACTATCATCATCAATGGCTCATACCCCCGTAAGCAAGCAAAAAACGCAATGGCTGATAGCCCCGTAAGGTAGAGGCTACAAGCACTCAGTAAAGTGAAGCGAACAGTGCTTAATTTCTTTCTAATCATGCATACAACATACAGAACAGCATGTCAAAAACTGTCATCGTCAATCGCTCATACCCTCGTGAGCAAGCAAAAAATTCAAATACTTATAGTCCCGTAAGGTTTATGGCTACTCAGTTTGTGTGAATTAGCTGCGATGACACTACCCATGTTGTCGTTGTCGGTGATTTCAAATAGGATGTGCCGGTACCAAAAAGGGAGCGGCTTACGCGTTCCGTGTTGCAGACATATCCCTTGCGATGCCACACTGCTCCGGCCGAACCGACCACCCAGTGGCATACGTGCAACGATTTGACATTATCAAAGAATATGATAGTAGTTGCGAGTGAAATAATAACAGTCGATCAAGACAACAAATGAGTGTGCGTACATTTCGTCACGATGACCACCCACCAAGACAATAAATGAGTTCGTACCTTTGTTCAAAAGTAGGTGTCACCTCCGTGTCGTGTGCTAAACAGTTTCGCTGGTAAACCACCTTCACAGAGTGAAATGACTCATGTTTTTTTTTCTTTTCTTTTTTACGCGAGAGCATTACTTGGATCATTGTGTGACCCCGCCGTTATCAGAGAGCCATGGCATGAAAACCGGCACACAAAATACGCCATCTTCATATAACTAAAAGAAAAAGTGCCCACGATGAAGATTCAGCCCTCTGAGACACTGCCAGTGCTCCGCTCCGTAGTCCAGCACGTTAACCACTACGCCATCGTAGCACCGCAACAGCGTTGCAACAGGCGACAGTGATGAATATCTTCGAGGCCGTGCACGTGGTAGGGCTCTGCCTGGCGGGTGATTCACTAAATGGCGCGTGATAGGAGTGGCGGCAATGTCGGCGCTATGGAGTCTTCATCGTGCGTGGTAGAATCGCTCGAGTCTACATCATCAGACGTGACAGCAAAGCGTGGCCGGAGGCGCCAGTTCACTGCCGACGAAGTACGAGACCATCGCAACGCAGCGAAACAAGCGAAGCGAGCTGCTGCAGCGAAACAACGTTCACCACCCAAGTTCCCGACAACGCGAAAGGCAGAGCGAGCGTTGTCCGATCCCAGTCGATCAACTTCGACCCGCAGACGCCGTCGTCGGAGCCCATGTACGACGACTACGAATAAAATGCAACGCGCTTCAGGTACCCGTTTGACGACGACTGCGACATCTCCCCAGAGTATGAGGTGGAGTTCGCCTACAAACCCGATGAAGAAATGTAGTGTCAACACCATGGTGCCGCTCGCAAAAGTACTGTCATCGCTCGTCAAAAGTGGTGTCATCGTGCTGAAAAGTGGTGTCACCTTAGAAAGAACACTCATCGCAATGCGCGTGAAACACTCCTTAAATGAGAACTCCATCAATAAAACTAAGCTCAGAGATTGCAATATGGCTGGTTTGTCGTCCTGCATTGTTGTGACCTCATAAGCAGCAACATCAACCTCAGAAACATAATGCAGCACTAAACTCAGCGACATAACTCAGCGAAACACTCAGCAACAAGTTAAGCTCACGCATTTACACATCATAAGAATTCCTTAGGTACCCCCCATAGTTTCTCTTTTTACTTCACTATTGTGGCTTCCGGCTCGCAACGAACACAATCACACGGGAAATACACGGACAATAGTAAACATATTAGCCATTGGAAAGTTATTTACATATTATCAAACCATGAGTGATACGAAAAGCTTCTGCTTTGTCCATTGCATAGATATTAAAATGCTTTTGCGCTTTCTGGTCGCACTGACAGCGACGCGATGAACACGTGGCGGCATCCAACTCTCTCTCTCTCTTATTATTTTTTTTTTTGCTCTATGTAGCGCAAGGCAAGGCACATGCTCAGCTTTTCTCCTATTTTTGTAATATATCGCCGCCGATGCACTTGGAAATGATTTCCACCGTATAGCACGAAGGTAATTGCTAAAAGACAAGCTGGTGGCAAAATGCATGCACATATGCATTAAAATAAAACGTGGTGAACTAGCGCGAAAAGAAACAGAAATGAAACAACAAATAATCTCAAATGAGTTTTCTAAGGAGAAAAAAATACGCATACCCAACACAAAGGTTACAATCAACGCGAAGTAAAGCTGTAGTGAAGCGGGTAATGAAATTTTATGCGATGTCTACAAGTGTGTTTACTTTCATGATATGCAGCATTTGCTCTCGCGCACTCTTTATGAACTACATAGTTCACAAGCTATACTAAAATGTAAGCACCAAGTCAGGCAGATGCACAACGTCAGACATCGACACAGCGATGTCACAAGGACAAAGGCGATATATGATGCTTGTCGAGGGAAGAATGCTGATGACAGGTGTATGCACCGAGAAGTAGGAGACATGTATCACTACTTTACGAACTGTGCCTAAGCTTACCTATGCTGAACTGTGCCTATGTTTAATAACTGTACAGTGGCCCATACCCATTCTGGAGGATTGTCGCCAAGAATGGACACATAACCAGTGGCACTTATGAAATTTTCATATCAAAAATCAAAGTAAAACAAGGAAATGGTTGAATATAATGCGCTATTCCGTTATGAGATATGTGTGCTTCAGAGATATCTATGAGCCGAAAATTTATGTATCAGGTATCATTTGGGATTTTATTATTATTATGCAAAACAGAAGGTGCGCTCCCTGGCACTACACTGTCGGTCAGAACAGTGGGTTAGTATAAACGCGTTTGCTAGAGCTTTATTTCGGCTCATATATCACCATCATATAATATATATTTACAAATCAATTCGCTAAGATAGCAACCGACCAACCCAGCAAGCAACCACGCAAACCCGGGGGAATAGGCAAAGAAAGGTTCTCTTTAAAAGCGAGGTAACTCGTCTACTTCACCGTTAGTCAAATAGACGAGTGCTTGAAATTTCAAAGCTAGAGCACGCCATCGCTACATACTGCCTACTGTTTCTACTGCATACATACTGTTACATACTGCATACATACTGTTCCCCGTGTTTACTGCACAAGAAAGGCATCGAAGATGTTTAGATACTGTTGGACGAGTGATGACATGGATACGCGAATGGGGGCTCGAGTGATACAACGCATGACAAAACAAACTATAACGGATCCATCGCACTTGGCGTTTACGTTGAGGTAAGGTTTCTTGCATCGTTTCAATCAAATGCTATTCAAAGAGGCACATCATGCGTGCAGTTATATTTTATTTCATCCTTGCGAAATTCGTTGCACCTCCAGTTTAAATGCAAACGCAACTTTACATGGCCTCATGGTATATATGCGACGTAGGTGCAGCGATGACTCGCAGGTTAATGCGACATTTAGCGAGCGCAGCCGGAATCATTGAGACCAGAGGTTAATGCACAGTTAAGTATGAAACACAGTGGTGCAAGAAACACGTGATCAATCAATCATCCCCAGCTCGCGACCCACGTGTCGGCGAAAATTTCTGGCTAAGTCTATACGGAAAGATGTTATCTGTAAATGTCACGTGTCCTGTAGATATTCTTCGCGCATTCCCTGTCGGCGCCAAAGCTGCGTGAAAGATTCCCCCGCTACCTTTGCACGGCGAGACACCGACTTCAAATCCAGAGGACGAGGCCACATGAGTGCACAGCGTTGATCAACACTAAATGTGAAGGCCTAACAGCGTCAAAAGAAACAACTCATCTCAATAATAACTATAAAAAAACGTTTACACTTTTTGCTCAGCTTGAGACGAGACTAGGCGATGGCCGATTTTATTATTTATTTCTTGCTTTTCCCACTGAAAGCAAGTAACACTGGTGAATTAAGATCGAAGCGGGCAGTCTGGGCAGTGCCATCTCGTTACACGGCTATGGAAACCGACGGAAGCAGTGCGATAAACCGACCGAAACCCGGCGAACTCCGCGCATGCGCAGTCGTGGCAGCCGGTATCAGTAAAGGTGACGGCAAGACGGCACACTATGGCAAAACTGTCTATTAATGCATTTAGAGCAAGCGCAATAAAGGTAATCAGCAATTTTTCGAGAAGGCCTTACGTCACCATGTGCCAAAGACATCTTGTCAGGAAAATACATACCATCTTTATTTCTCGTGCACTCTCGTATTAATCAACGTTTTTTGCCGAGATGCACGAAGGTAAAAGCGAATACAGGTTGTTTGCAATGGCAATTTTTGCTATGCGAAGAAAGCAGTGGTGCACTTGATCATTTGGTGGTGATCATTTTTTCGTTTTACGGTATCCTTAAAGATCGTCTGTAGCAGATAATTCTAGTCCTTGAGCTCGAATATTCAGAGAGGCGGACATTACTTGCGCGAGAAATCGAAACATATATCCAACTAATTAACAAAAATAACTAATTATATCTTAAGTAATTACTTTACGGTACACATTGCAATTTAAGAGCTGTAGCAGGTGAGTTTGCAAGGCGTATACACTTATAAAGAATTTCCAGAATGACACCAGCTTGGAGATACACGCCATCAAACTCGCCGGAATAATGCACAGTTGTTCCATTTACTTTTCTAAAGAACCACTTTTTTATGCGGTGAAGCGCAAAAGTAACTGGAAGGCCCATGTATTTCGTCGCACATTTTGAGACAATAGCTCAAAACTGGTCCCATCCTGGGGACTCATTTCAAGTGGATATACGTCTTGAAAACTCACCGGCTAGAATTTATAAATTAGAACTTATAAACTGCATTATGTGCCGTAAAATAATTAATGCAGAAGTTAATTGGTGGATTTTCCTTAATTAGTAGATGTGTTGCGATTTATCGTGCTAGTAATGTCCGCCTCTTCGAGTAATACAGCGCAAGGATAATAATTATGCCACCTCCCACACACGAATTTTAAAAATTCCCTAGAACTTTAAAACGAACAACCCGTATATGTAAGCGCGAGTTCCTCCTCTAGCTCGTATCAAAGGGAATTTGTATTGTCTCGCATGACACTACTGACGCATCACAAATCCAAACTACCGAGTTCCACACTTCGGCTTACCGCCGCGGCGGCTCAGTGTCTCGGGCGCTTTGCTGTTGACCACGAGGTCGCGGGATGAATACTTGCCGCGCCGACTGCATTCGGACGGGGATGGATGCAAAATCGATTGTTACCCTCCTTTCGAGGCACATTAAAGAACCCCAGGCGGTCGAAGTCAATTAGGAGCCATCCTCAGCGGCGTCTCTCGAAGCTAGTGAGCAGCTTAGGCCCAACAAATTTTATAACATTGCAGCTCTGTCTCACTCCTGTTCAGTTTTGTATGCCAAGCGTCTTCGTGGAAAGAAGGGCGGTGATCAAGCTCGATGTTCCTGGACTATCATAATGGTTTGAGATGTTGTTGCCTGTAGCGTATGTGCCACACGGGAGAGAAAAGAAAACGAGAGAAAAACTAAACGCCGCAGCGCGCGCACACGTTTTCTCGCCCCCTGTGTAAGCGCACGCGCTCGAGGCTTTGCCGCGCCGTGCACTCTCACCGTCGCCGCAAAGCACGTCGTGCGGTGTCGGCGCAGGTTAAGCGGCTTGTCCCCGCCTCGCGGCCGCACGAGCAGGGCGTTGTCTTCGGGACGCGTGGCTGCCGAAGTGCCAGCGTGGGCTCGCATGTGTGCCGCCCCCCCCCCCCCCCCCCTTTCGCCGCGCAGCAGCAGCAGCAACAGCGGCGCATTCCGGCCGGCACGGCGGCCACAGCGCACGCGCCGCCGCAGAGCCACGCCGCGCGCTTCCTAGAGCAAGGGGCCCCATTTTCAGCGAACCCGCTTCCCGGGTTCTATTTCGGGAGTGCCAGGCAGGAAGGACAGTTACGTGGCCCCGTGGCAGCGGGGAGCCTTCCAGCGCAGGAGGAAAAAACGCGCGCACGTAACACTGACCTCGGGGAAAGAAAGGGAAAGCGGGTCCAAGGAAAACGGGCCATCGCGCGGGCCAGACAAGCCCCAGATTCCATCGGCAGGCTTTCTTTGTGATGCCTTCGCTCGGCTCCCGCGCCGAGGGAGCAGCGGCCCGAGCTTCCGGGCGCCCCGCTGCGCCCATGTCCACCGCGAGGGCGCCCGGTAGCGCGACGCGCCCGCTTCCTCTGACCTTTTGCGCGACCGCAACGCCATGTGCGTGCGCGCGCACGTGCCGCGCACTCGTGGCCGTCGATGGCTTCGAGCGGCGGCCAGCACGTCGCGGACGCCGCACGAGCGCTGTTGTCCGGCACGTGCGCAACGTGCGAGGCGAAACCCGGCAGATACGCACGCGATCCCCAAGCCTAGCAAAAGGAACGACAGCCTCCGACTAGGACACACACACACAAAAAAAGTTATATGAATTGCTCTTTTGCGCTCTTCATTGAGGCTAATGTTTACGCCGTGTCAACAGGACAAAATAACATCTCATTAGTAATTACTAGCATGATCTTTCCGTTGAACGTCCAATCGGAATAACTGACAAAAGGCATAACCATACCATTCATCTCCTTTCCTACGGCTCAACTTAAAAGCAGTTATTTCCTACGGCGGAACATATCCTACTGAGATGTAATAATAATAATAACAATTTAGTGATAATGAGTGTACTAATGCATATTGGTGAAACAACCCGAGACAACTTTCAATTTGGCACCCGTGGTGTTGGCATACCATGTAAAACATAGATCTACGTTATATAAGGCGTAAGCGCTCTCTCCATCGCCATTTTTTAAAAAAAGAATAAAGGAACCAAATCGGATGCTTCGAAATACTTCCTTTCATGTTTTCGCAGATCCCGACATATTGTAGAGAGAGACAGGGAAGGTCAGAGAGAAAGGTCAACTTGACGTACGTCCGATTTACTGCCCTACGCAGGGCAAACGGGGTTAAAAGGACACCAAAGGTTTATATTAAGCCAACATGGACTGTTGAAATACTATCCCAGAAACCTTGAAACGCTTGTTTCGTGCCAAGAAGACACTTATTTTAGGAGAAAATGCGTTCTGAAGCGTCCGCGTACCACTAGCGCCATTCAAATTGCCCGCCCTCCGATCGAGGAGTGGTGACGTCATGGTCTCACAGTGACGTTTCGCCGTCGGTGAGTAAAACGGCGCCCGCAGACGGCGCTACGGCTTTTCTGCGCAAAATGCAAACGCGCGGCCAGAAACAGAGCCAAGACAGAGCCGACACCAGCGCGAAAGCGGAACTATGGTGGCTAGCGGAAGGTGAAAGCGCGCGACGATAAGCCGCTTCTTTATTTTATGACGCCAACTTTGACGCTCGTTGCAATGGACGACCCTGACAACGACACATTGGCTCGCGATGCTGGGTTCGACTTCAGCGATTTAAGCACTGATGAACGTGACCTGCTGCTGAGGGCTCGCGCTACCGGCGTCGTTGCGTACGACTACAACGTGCTACTACTACTAACTGTACGTCATGGCTGTACATATTGGCGCATTTGTAGCTTTTCCTTCGTGAAAACTAAATGCCGCACTCAGCGCCCCGTCTTCGATTTGCAGTTGTTCTTGCGCTTCGGAGAATACAGGCAAGACCGACGGAACAGCGCTACGGGAAAGCATTGCTTTGAAAGGAACTCCACACGACTTCAGTAAGTCGGCGTTGAACTCGTAATACTCTGGACGAAAGTGCAGCGAGCACCCTATGCGATTTTTCGGCTCTTTGCCTACGCGCTGTGACAGAGGTACGGCGCTTAACCACTTCGAACGGAGTTGTTCACTCGTTGGCACACAGTGATAAGTAACGTTGGATTCGCCGCTGCAGCTGCGCTTGGCCAAGTTCCGCGGAACGTTCGCGCATCCCACATCACATGGACGTGGCATTCTCGCTGCTTGTTCCGAATGCAAGTTTCGCGAGCCATCAGAACCAGCGCAGCACGAAGCGATAACGAAACAACTGAAACTCCAAAGCGCGCGTGGCGCAGAGTCGAGCGCGCAGAGTCGAGCGAAACCTTTCGGCCACCCATACTACTGAAGGGTAACGTCAAAACGTTATTTTTTCTTAGAATCGAACAGCAATAGCCAAGTAGCATTTTCTTCCGTCTTATAACCCAACGAAAATGATATTTTTATTACGGGTAGTTGAGTACTAGTGAGATAAATTATGATGAGGAGTGCCTTCGTCATCGGGCTAGTACCGGAATGTCGCTGGGGGGTCTCAAATCGTGTCATGCATTTACTTCAATTTCTCGGTTACTAAAGCTCTGTTCGCGATTATATTGATGCTTTAAACGTTCTAGAGCATTGCTTTATCAATTTAACATGACTTCATAGTAACCTTTAGTGTCCCTTTAAGGGATGAAAACAAGGTAGAGAAAACACTGAGGGTGTCACTTAGTTCGGAAGTGGACACCGGGCCTGAGGTCTTTCGACTTCAGGAACTTGAATAATATGGACGTATCTCTTTCTGGGCTAGTTTAACCCCAGCTTTCGCGGCTAGTTTAAGCCGAAACTTTGCCTCGGGGGCCCCTTTCTAAATATATGCCATTACAAAATTTGTATTCTTGGACATCCATCGAGAAACTGTCGAAGTATGTTGTATTTAAACGCGAAAGTTAGTGTTGTTTTGCCCATCAATTTGTTTGATAGAATTTCCTAAAAAGTAAATTTTAGGACAGTATTGTACGACATCTACAGTGATGTAACTAAGAAGTACAAAAAATAAGATGCGATACCACGAACCTTTATCCTTCGCCTTTTCAGACATTGTAAAGCTGGCGAAATTTGTATATTATAGACGGCTAGGGCTCAAAAGCTTTCTGCTAATTTGAGGACAGGACATTCGCAGAACTTGTGCAAATAATGCAATTTATTTAGCATAATGTGTGAACTAATATATAATATTTAGGTGCTTTACAGAATCTCGAAGATGCAGTTTGCAGAATTGTACTTTTCTTTGTGTGTGTGTGTGCACAGGTACGCTGTTCCAAATTTAGTACCTAAATGTTTTTTATTATTATTTTACCGATTGTCGAATTTTTCTGAACAATTTGTGAGTCCTTAAATGAAGCTATTGCTTGCAACAGTCGGTTAAATTAAGCTCAGAATCTCATTACATAGCTACTGAACCGATTCACATAGGTTAAGCGGTCGTCTAATGAGACACTTTCTGTGTTCGCTGACTGTTTCAATAGGGAACTTGGAGCTGAAGCTTCTTTTTAGGTGATATCAGTATACACGTATTTTGAACACTGTTTACTGACGCTGTCAGGCTAATAACAGTCAAAGCATGTTCTTGTAATGTGCTATAGACAGGAGACGAACAGGTTAAAAAATTCAGCTACGCATGCACTACGTAGGTCACAAAACGCAGCGAAGGTCACTTTCTGGACACGATGCGGTTTCATTCAAAGCAGTCTGAAGACAGTTACTGGCGTCGCTGCGACAGAAGAAAGCCAAAGTCAATGAAGATATCAGCGAGGGACAAAATTACAACGTTCTTTTTCCGTTCTTTAGTCAAAAAAGATATGCTCCGAAAATTGTGCTTCGTGCACGCGCAACTGCATTCCTGATGCTTCAAGTGAGAGCAGAACAGTTGCCAGCAACGTTTCTGCTAAGAGCTGCTGCTTGCATTGAACTCTTCTAGCAACAAGAGCATTGCACGGACATTCTTTCTTTTTCATTTTGCTATTTTTCGTACTGATCGGTGCATGATTCTACAGAAGCGCCTCTCAGCATTCGCCCTTCGTATTTTCCGCATGGGAAATATGTGCTTGCGCGCGCGCGAGTTTACGTTCATTGAATTCTTTGACATTCTTGACGTAAGCTCCTAGCCGAAAATCGTTTATCATGCCGCATTATTTACAAATGAGCGCACAAGAACTCCATTGTACATTTTCTCCTAGATTCGCTGCTATAGCCGGCGAGTTTTCACCGGCTAGCAGTGAGCTCTGATGACAGCATAACTGACTGGTGGATTTTTAGGCCCACAACGTGCGCTACGCTCTGCCTCTAACAAACAAACTAGTGGATGTCTCGCGGCTATGGTTCACTGCCTGGAATACTTTAACGTACTCCAATATATCAGAACTCAGGCAGTTTGTTGCATAATTCTCCCGTCTTAATGATATTTGCGCAGCCGATAATCGATTCGCAAAATTGTCTTTGGCACTAAAACGTCGTGACGGCTTAGCCATGGTGACAGACAACATCTTAATCCACAGAGAGGCGTTTGAAGCATGTAGCGCATATGCGGGAAGTGACGAGCTGTAAGGAGGAGCCGTGACGCTGTAATTCTTTACAGGTAGCTGCGTCATGATGATTAAAAGAAAAAAAATGAATATCGCTTTTGTTTCGGGAACAAGGAACGCAAAACGTTTTTTTTTTCTTTATTTCGTCAAACATTTCTCTGCTATCGATTTCCCTTTTTGCACCGAGATACAGATCTCTATAGCCGCACCTATAAAGCCATAGTAATCTCTGGTCGCGCAATTACTATTCTCGAATGCTGCTTGCTTTAGCTTTTCTTTACCACGTTCAATGGTAGGAAATACGAACGTAAAGGTTACTGGCTAAACAGAGTTCCAGACACTGCTCAATGAGTTAATTACTTTAATTAAATATGTATTGAAACGGGAGTGGAAATTTGGTGAGCTTCACAAGTGAGAAGTTCAGGGAGATATTACTTAATAAACTGGGGCCGAATCAATAAGCTTTTCGCTTGTAAAAGCTTTTTGCCGGTGACTGGCCACATTGACTAATAATATGTCCATCACAACAATTAGCTGGAATATGCACTTACTAACAGCTCTAGCGAAGTAACGTTTTTTTATAAAAAATGTCCCAGGAAATGAAGGTAACGGTGCTATAGAAATATGCATAGACCTAGGGCTACCATGAAACCATCGAAAGCAGGACCGCAATTTGAGTTAGTAATCTGCAGATACTCCACTGCAACACTAGTTGCCGAAAATGGAAAAAAGATGTCTCGTATTGGAAAAAGAACAACGATATGTGGTGTTTATAGGACGGTTTCACTAAGTTTTAGTGCAAGAGATAATGCAAATTAAAAACGCTTTCGATAATCAAGTTATTTCCTTCCTCCTAATATGTAATAATGACCCTTTGCACATAACAGATGAAACATTATAGTGTGGAAGCTTCTAGAGAAACTGAATGCAATTGAATCTCCGTCAAACTGGAAAACTACCGGCCAACGTCGCCATCAGTACGTTTGAAGAAGGGCATGTAGTAATGATTAACGCTGCACTTGAGTCTCCTGCGGTCTGTGCCTTGAATTCAAGCGCGAACGTCCTAACATTGGTGTCACCATTGCGAATACGCATCCCTAACCGGACCTTTTACTGGTTAACCTACCTGCCTTTCATTTATTTCTGCTATCTCTCTAGCGTCCATGAATACGGTAATAAAAATTGATTTGTTGAGTGTTATTTTAATATTGGTAACTTCTCTGACACCCGCCGCCTGGCTGATTGTGTAAGACTAAACCAACGTTTAAGGGACTGCATAAAACATGGACAAAGCGCCCAATATATACCTCACTAGCAGCATTAATATCAGTAAGGCTTGTGACATGCTCTAAGGAATGCATTCTACATCTTCCTGGTGGTTTTGTAAACTTCTGCGGAATTTGGGTCAAGCAAAAACTAGGACGTGTAATCCTCAATGCCTAAACGATGCTGATTTTGCCGTCAGAAACCAGGAATTATTAAGAAGCTGACCTCAGAAAAAGACATACGTACAGACAGCGCGTCTGTGGATATATTTGAAGAAATTATACAGAGAGAACAGTATTCCTTTAAGAACAAAGAGCTTTTAGCTCTTCCAATTTATTTGACTGGTCGAAGATTTTTACGCTTTCAGAGAGCTGTAACATCGAGGACTAAAAGAAACTCCGTATCGATGACGCATCTACAGAGTGAAAATACCAACACATGCGCAACGCACTAAGCACTTCGCACGTTTTGTTAAGGCAAAGAACATGTGTGCATAATGCCTTCAGCAAGAAGAACACAAATTGTTAAATTATTTTTTAATTTCTTGCCTTAACTTCATCTAGGGTCTTCATATTTAGAAAATGACTCACCACTTTTCTACTCTTATTTTGTTGAAGCGCAAGTTGAACGACAAGGACAACAGAAAAGGACATCTGACACACACACCTCGAATGTGTCAGATGCAGCGTGTAATGTTGCGCTGTGTGTCAGATATGCCTCACGCGAAAGTTGAACGACAAGGACAACAGAAAGGCACATCTGACACACACAGCTCTAATGTGTCACATGTAGCGTGTAATCTAGCGCTGTGTGTCAGATGTGCCTTTCTGTTGTCCTTGTTCAGCTTGCGCTACAACAAAATAAGATATGCCATACCATCGACTTTTATACTGATGCTGCTTATCTCTTCCTGGATAGAAAAGATAAATATTATAAACTGATAATAACAAAGCGAGAGGTGCAGTTAAAGCCGGACGCAAATCCATAGTGTCGAAAAGGAAAGCACGTGTCAACACTGTTCCAGTTTCCCAGCTGTCTATGTGTGCGTGTCGCCTCTGATCATAGGCGGAAAGTTTTCATTGTTCCGGCGGAGCTGTGGCTCGACCAGCTTGCCGAACCCCACACGCACACACACACACACACACACACACACACATATATATATATATATATATATATATATATATATATATATATATATATATATATATATATATATCGCTTGCATTTGACGACACTTTGTGTGACCTCGAAGAATTGCTCACTGAAGTAACGGCCTTATATGAGTACAGTACTTACAAGACCTCATAGTAGGAGACAGTTCCATTTCACAGCCTGAGTCCTCTCCCACAACCACGGATCTGGCGTCTCTCGGTGGTGTAATCCATTTTCGCGTAATCGTCGTGTACTTCACTATTACTAATACTGCTCTACTTTTCCGGCGAAACTGCAGCCTCTCTCTGTCTTTTTTTTTTTCTCTCTTCTTCCTTGAGTCCGAGTGTAAGCGCTCCTACGCATGACTGCTGTTGATTCTGATTTCGAATGAATCCCGCTTCGCCTCATTTCGGTTATTGAGGAAATTATACAGGGTGCCCCAACTATCACGCACGAAGACATAAAGAAAGAGCGGTTACGTTACTCGAAGAAAACCTATTGCATATTGTTTCCAGTACCGCGGAGTTGCCTCCAGTAATTCTTTCGTTGCTAAAATTTAATTCCACAATTGAAAATAATTATGTAATTCGAGAAGTACCATTCTAATTATTAAAGTGTCAATGAGGCATTTGTAGGCACCCCCCAGCACCCCCAAATGACATTTAAATGCTGTGTTTTCAGCAATATTGTACTAATTGCGCGCATTTTTTTTCCGACTAGCAAACAAACCTCACGAAATATGAAAAATACCACGTGAATGCGCTCCCACTCACATCCATAAGGCAACGCCCTCAAATAAGCTGATTGAAAGCAACTGCATTGCCTGTCGCAAAGCCGAAGAGACAGCGCGTACCTTGATAATAGTACGGAAGGAGCACCAACAGCAGGTTTCACGTCTTTGCAGCGGTTCCTCCCATAGAGTTTCTCACTGCATTACCTAGAGAGAAATCTGGCGCTGCTGCGCTGTGGTATGCATGGGAATGCGGGTATATTGTGGATTCGGATTGGCATCGTTTTCGTAGAGACAGGACACCTTGAAGACGCGCTTGGCAAGTACCGTTCCGTCTGTCACAATGATTCATTTTCTACTAGAACAGCACGCGAAAAGCTGTTTTAGCTTTATTATTACGCGAAAACATGTTTTGTTTAACTATGAGAACTTGTTTATTTATTTTATTTATTTAGAACACACTGCAGGCCTACAGTAGGCCCAAGCAGGAGGGGCGAATACATAATATATGCAAAAAGAACAGGATTAGCAAAATCGAAAAATGTTAAATACGAGTTGTAACACAAAATACAGCAATAAATACAAGGCTCAGATGCAAAATACAAAAAATAAACGTAGAAATAAATGGCTCTCAAATTAAATGCTGTGAAGAAAACATTGAGTCAAAAGAATCAGCACTGGTTAAAAGATCTGGCGGACACCTGTTCCACTCCTCAATGGTGCGTGGAAAAAAAGAGTATTTAAAGGCGTTAATCCTAGCACTGTAAGGGGTTAATGATTGTGCATGATGATTTCGTGTTTGACTCGTAGTGTTAGGTTTAAGGAAGGGGTCTGCATTCATAGACAGTTTATGGTTTTTTAGCAAGAAAAGTAGTTTCAGTCTTTGAATTTTCCGGCGCAGCTGTAATGTTTCAATACGGTGAGTTCGCATGAGGGTCGTTGGTGAGTCAGTTACACGATACTTTGAAAAAATAAAACGGACGGCTTTGCGTTGAATCATTTCAAGGGCCTCGATGCTACGTTTAGTGTAGGGATCCCAGACGGTGCACGCATATTCTAGTGATGGCCTTCTAGTGATTGTGTGTACGACTACATGTTACGTAAAAAGTATCAGCGGGCCGCTAAAGTTGGAAGACAGGCGATAAGGTTCGCGCTCGCTTTGAAACAGTCGGTCGTCTGTTCTTGCTTTTCTTCCCTTGGTCATACATCGTGAGTGAGTAAAGATGTAATATGCGTGAATGGAAACATTTTATGAAGATTTTACTTTGAGAACGCGTTATTCGCATAGCCATATCCATGTTTTAAACAAAGCCTTTTACAACACCAGCCAACACGAGTCTCGCAGACACATATACCGTCATTCCCATGACGGCACGGTGCCCCTTTAAGAAACTCCCATAGACGGTGGCACCAGATTACCCTCTAGGTGTTATAGTGAGACACTCTATGGTTCCTCCCTCTCTACGTCACACTTATTATCCGTCTCTCAAGGCCGACTGATCACACTGATAACAAAAGCGCCTTGATAACGTAGCCGAAGCGCCGCTCTGACAACACAGGAAACGCGAAAAGCAATGTAATAGGCCGAGCATGTTTCAAAATCCCGACTTTGCTTGCACCGCATCGACAGAGTACGCTCGCAGCTATATTTCGCGCCAGAAACTTACTTCTAACCAAAGCCAAATTAAAGTGATGGTTTTAGTTTTCATGAGAGTGTATACGCGCTGCAAAAACAGGTTCACGGTATGGTATGGTAAACCTTTATTGAAGTCCTGGAGACCGTGAATCTTCACGAAGCAGGCCGCTCCCACGTGGGAACTGGAAGGCCGAGCCTCTCGACCTCATCGTGGGCCTGCTGGACAGCCCAGAGTTGGCCAGCCAGAAGAGGGCTGCGGAGAACCGCCTCCCATCTGGCCGAGCTGTTATCGATGATAGAGCGTGACCGGGCACCGCCAGAGCATTTGTTCTAACGTGGCTATATCTCCACAATCGCGGCAAGTAGCATTGGTGTAAGTATCCGGATAGATTTTACGTAAGAACGATGGATTGGGATACGTATTCGTTTGTAGTAGACGGAGCGTTAATGCTTGAGCTCTATTGAGCCGCGGATGAGGAACAAAGTAGGTTCTACGGCTGAGATAGTAGTGTTTAGTAATCTCGTCGTAGGTGGAGGGCGTGTCCCTGCTCTCTGGGGAGTGAGCTTCCGATTGGTCGAGGGTAGCGCGGTGGGCAAGTTCACGCGCAGCCCCGTGAGCCGACTTGTTGCGGTTGGGAGGAGCACCCTTTATCTGACCCTGATGTGCGGGAAACCAATAAATGAAATGGTGCGCGATTGCCTTGCCCCCAAGAAGTCAGAGGACCTGTTTGGAAACGATGCCTTTTTTAAATGCTCTGACTGCAGACCTTGACCCACTATAGATGGCATCCCGTTAGCTATCCAGCAGGATTAGTGCAATAGCCATTTGTTGAGTAATTTCGGAGTCCCTCGTCCGAACCGAGGCAACATTGGTGATTCCTTGAGGACCATCGACAGTAAAAAAGACAAATCATTGTGTGTTTTCTTCTTCTTCGTCGTTCAAAAAACATGTTCATGGTCCAAAATAATAGCGAAATAAACAGACCGGGAAGCGACCCACGTGTTGAGAAAAGGCGAAACCGATGCGTTCAAGAAAGTAAATAAGATCTTACTAATGGAAATAACCCCTTTAAATAAGCCAAATTGGCAATCGGGACGCCTGCACAAAAACGAACAAAAAATACATAAGATTGCAATGTGCCTTAATTATTTATAAATTTGTAAGCGCCGTTAAATATCAGCTGCTGCCTAGACGACGTGTTCGAATAGGTTCTGCAGTTACGCGGTGCTGAGTCCATTTTATCACATCTTCTGTGGCTTTCTTGATGACAGACGCTCGAATTCTACTGCACACATCTGTTATCCTTGTCTTGAGCTAATCTGACGTCCATCTAGATCATGTAAGCACAATCTTTCCCATAACCACAAAGAAAGAAATTGAGTGGAGAGAGGTAAGGTGACCTAGACGGCCAATTTACAGGCCCGTGCCTTCTAATCTATTGCGCATGAAAAGTTGCATCATGCCAATTTCGTGATCGGCTGCTGCTATGTGCTTGCGCTCCATCTTGCTGATACCACAGAAGTGGAAGAGGCGACAGCGGGACTTCGCTGAGAAACTCATCCACCACTCCTTCAAGGATTACGCCGACATAACGCTGTCCGGCCAGTGGGTGATGGAAGAAGGTGAGACTGATTATAGTACCGACGTAAATTTCGCATCCCAAATTGAACGACCACTGGTACTGGGGCCGATTGCGCTTCACCCAGTGTGCATTGTAGTCACTCCAATAGCGCGCATTATGCAAATTTACCGGGGCGTTTCTCTGAAAATTGGCTTCATGTGTGCACATGACTCAAAAAGTCCGGTGACTCATCGGCTTTTGCGAGGACCTAATTCGAGAAATCTAAACGATTCTACGGGTCTTCATCTTCCAAGCATTGATGCTGGTTAAGGTGGTGCGGGTGAAAGGTCGTCATTTAGGGTCCTCAAAGTTGATGACTTAGACATCGGTACCTGGGCGGCCACGTCCCGCACGCTAGCCTGAGGGTTTGAGGTCATAAATGCTAGAACATCCGTGCGTAGGCTAGAACTCATAGATGGAGTCCTACGCCGCTGTTTCTTGAAGATGCCGGTTTGCCTCAAGTTTTCATCATTTCTGATGGTAGTCGACGCGTTTGGTCTACCGCCACACTTCCATGACTGATATATGTAGTTCCGGCCTTCCACTCGTCATTTGCTGCTCCCAAGACAAAGATCATTTTTACCTCCTGCTCATTAGAGAAAGACATGGCGGCTGGGACGAAACAAAACACACTTTTGATCATTTGCACTGACGTTGTGAATTCGCTTTTGTGGTGATAACATTCGTTGCACACAAAACAAAACAACCATCTGTCCATTTTATCTACGCTAAGACAACAGTTATCACAGCTTGTTTCCAACACTAAACGCGATGTCTTACTCCGGCCAAGGCGCAGCACATAAGGCACGAGCTCGATCAAGGTGTTTTTCTTTATTTCCTTTATTTCGTTCTGGCTAACTCAGAGGGAGCTTGTTCGAAGGCGCTGCTTTATGATGCGGGTGGGAGCGCCGTCACATGGTATTTTTCATATTTCGCTGAGTTTATCTATCATCGGAAAGAATTAGTACGGAATTAGTACGTCGCTGAACATACCCCACTTAAGCGTCCCTTGGCTGTACCTACAAATGTCTCAATGACACTTTGATAATTAGGATGTTACGTCTTGAGTTAGAAAATTGATTACAATCACCTAAATAAATCTCAGTAATGAAAAGAAACTGGCAGCTACTCTACTGCACCAGAAATAATATGCACTAGGTTTTCTTCGAGAAAAAAATTGCACTTTTTTAAAAACTAAGTACATGAAAGTTAACTGGGACATCCTGTATATATATGACCTATGCGTGTAAGTGACGATGTTTCCATTCCATATAAATGTTGTAAATTATGCGAAGAGATATTTTTTCATGGTGTCATTAGCATTGCTTAATGGAAAGAGAAGCAATACTGAGACACATATCATTCACGTGCATTTCACACGCGACTGATAAAATACTCTGTCGAAGGGGTCACTGAAGTCTGCAGGGTTTTTTTTTTTTTCAGGGTAAAAAAGCAAGCAAAGCTATATGAAACGAAGTGAACATACAGCAACATAATCATTCTTTAAGTATAGGCTATCCATACTTCAAGAAATATTTTTTTAATTGCCTGCCTCTTTTCTCTTGTCAAGAAGTATAATAAACTTTGTCCTGTGTGTATATTTAAATATACAGTGTATGTGCATGGTGTTTACAGCGGAAATTTGAGACAGTGCATGTTGAAGTGAGAAAATACGTATGAAGCACCTGCCGCTAGTGCTTCTAATGCGCTTGTCCTCACATTGTCAGGATTTGGAGAAATAAAGCGAAAGTAAGAATTAAATGCCGTGCACGTCCGCGCCAATAATGATGCTGTAAGCTATTAGCCGCAATCAAATTTTTAGTGAAAAAGTCGAGTCAAGTGCAGAGAAACCTCAAATGATGTGGGTGACAAAACTCTGGCAATGACACGTTAGGTGGGGGTAGGCTTTGGCATCGCTGCCCCCCCCCCACTGGAAAATTCCTGCGGGGGCTAGGGCCCCAAATCCTCCCCTCCTCCCCCCTCCCCCCCCCCCCACGTTGTCGGCGCCTATGCCTATGACAGTCAGACATGGCCGTGGCGGGCTCGGAGAAAATTCGTGCCCTCGTGCCAAAAAGCGAAAAGAAAGAACATTTCCGATAGTTTTCTGAAAGCGTTTTTTAAATGTTCTCCTGACTTATTTGCTGTTCGTGAGAGGAGTGCGCTCTAGCGGTGTGCTTGGCAATACCCTCGTGCCTTCTGTACTCGATAATGCCGTGCACAATGCCGCTGTGTCGCTGTTACCGCTGTGCAGGGCTCGCTCAACTCAACTCAACCATCACCTGTGACCTATCGACCGCCGACGCGGCCATTTCCTTCGCATAGCTACGACTTCAAGTCTTCGTAGCGTTTCCTGCAGGTAACGTATATTAGGCACTTCCTACCACAATCCTCCTCTCGACCAACACAACCATCCGCTAGAAAGAACCACTGCTGCGCTCTAGATAGGCATGAAGGTCGTAACACACACTTTCCAGGGCATTCATATTCTTTTTTTATGCGAAATTGAACAAATTCGTCTCTAGACTGGATAATGATGCCCCGCCGTAGGCGTGCATTAGCCTCATCATGCGTTTGTTGAATTATAAATCTAGTTGGCACAAACTCCAGACTCTTGTCACCGCAACTTAACAGCCATATATTATTGCTTTCCAGCAGAACACAGGAATACAGTACCATTTATGCGAATGTACGAAAAGACTACGTTCACAGGAATT